>NW_021703775.1:63972449-64639895 GCF_005190385.1 Monodon monoceros
GCGTGTCCCCTGGTCTGGTGTGGCGTCCGCGGCGGGTGGACCTCCGTTCATATTCTTGCCCGGTTCCCATCAGTGTCAGGGGAGGGGCCTACTCTCTGGTCTGCCCCCTCCCCGGCCCCCGACATGGGGTGTGACCTTGGTTTCCCTTCTCACAGGGGCTGCCACTGGGAAGCGGCCAAGAGGAGGAAGCTCCTGCCAGCTATCTCCTGTCAAGGAGGAGCTGATCTATCGTTTTAATATTTATGACCTGGAGGAGGGGTCTTCCGAGATTAAACTGAATCAAAGGGCCCGGAACGAGCCATGACCCCAGCGGCAGCAGTAGCTCAAGCAGAGCTGTTGGGGAGAGTGGGTGCAGGGGCCACTTTCTGTACCTGACTTAGGATAACCTCTCTGAGCCTTACCTTCCTCATCTGTAAAAGAGGAATAATGACAACACCTACCTAACTTAATCTTGTGATTAAGTTAACATGTGTAAAGCTCCCAGAACAGTGCCTGGCACATAGTAGGTGCTCAAGAAATGTGAGCCGCTATTAGCCATCTTGTCATGGTTCCGACGTTACCTCCATGCATACAGGCGTCTTCCCGTTGCAGCTTACCCTGGAGGAAGGCAAATGGTTTGCATAGCATGGTGATGTTCACAAGGCCAGAAGAGTACATTTCCTAACGTTTTATTATTAAAAAAAAAAAAACTGAATAGATACAGAAATCGAACTCAGTGGAAGAGTATGAAGAACCCCCATGTACCCATCCCCAGGCTTCAGGAATTCTCAACTCACAGCCAGTCTTTGTTCGTCTCTATTTCCATCCACTCCCCAGGGAGTACTTTCTGGTTTAGGTCGTCTCTCGACACCAAGTGGCCTGGTGCAGGGACAGAAGGTCCACTGGATGGTAAGGGTGTCGTGGAGGAGGAGAGGTACAGCCCTTAAAGGGGTCCTCTCTGCAGCTTCCCTTGGGGCATCCGATTCACAAGTCTTCTCTGCCCCGTGATAAGACAAAGGACAGATGTTATCCCTGTTTTACAACCTAGGAAAAACCTCTTGAAGGTTCACGTTTGACAACTATTATGCCAGCATTTCTGCCCCTGATCGAAGAGCTGGGCGGTGGCCCGGGCTGCTTCAGCAGTTGGTTGCTCTCTGGTCTCTGGCGCTTGAAGGAAACGTTCCTCCTTCCTCGTAATGAACCTCACCGAATGCCCCATTCCCTTCGCCTCCATCAGAACTCTGCATGTCCATCCGATTCCTTAGCTGCTCCCCCTGCAGGAGCTCCGGGGCCAAGTGCTCTGTTCTCCTGGAGTGCTGGGGTGCATGTGCCCTCTTGGAATGATTTTATTTCTCACAACTTCCTTCTTTCCTTCCTTCTCCTCTCCCACCTCCTCCTCATTCCCTTTGCCCCTCCATCTGCCTCTTGTCACAACTCTCACGTTCTCAGGGTGCCGATTTGGACTCCTTTTCAAAGAAGGGACTTTCTAAAGACAGCTGGGAGGATGGGGGGGTGTGACCTGCCGGGTAGCTATGTGAAATGTCAAGTGTGGGGAACAGACACCAATCCAAACGGAGAAACTGGAGACCATGCAGTTCGGCCGGGGTGTCCTTCAGTCTCCTGCCCAAAGCCCAGAATTGGTCCTTGCCTCTCAGAGGCAGCCTGCATGCCCCAGGCCAGTCCCCTTCTTGGGAGAGGGGCGGGGACTTCACTGAGGGTGTGACCCAAGAATCTCTGGCTCTTGAGTAGCATTTTCCCAGGTGACCTGTTGACAGTCGATTCCCGCTAGGAGCCCCCCCCCCCGCCCCGCCCGGTGCTTCGTACCAAGCTGTGCTAATTGTCACACGTAGGCACAGTACTATCCCAACAGGGGTGGCTTCCAAGCATCCTGAGGTGACCCTTTCTGGCCTCTTCCCCTCCAGATCTGGGCCTTCACATACACCCAGCAGATCCTCCAGGAGGAGCTGTGCCTGTCAGTCATCACCTTGTTCCCTGGCGCCCCGGTGGTTCTTGTCCTTTGCAAGAATGTAGATGACAGACAGGTAAGTGCTCAGCGCGTCTGCCCTGGGACGTGGCCGCCGGTGTAGGTCTAAGTCTCGTGTGCGGGAAAAGAGAGAAGCTTCAGAGGAGGAAGGGTTGATAAGGAAGAGGTCCTCTGGTTAGGAGAGGGAGGGAGGGGCCTCTGATACCATCCGTGGTGCCCGCAGCAGCTATCCGCTGCCGTGTGAAAGCCTATTGACCGCGCTATACCTCAGCTTGCATGTGTATCTTGTACTGCCCTGTCTTTCTCCGACGCCCACCCAGGATCCCAGAGCAGGAGCATACTGGGGCGGAGCCTGCAGGGCCACAAGGATGAACAGGACTCGAACCTCTGCCTTCAGGGGCCTTGGCCTCTGGCAGGACGTCCAGCAAAGTTCATAGCGCTCTGGGTGCACCTTGTGCCCAGTTTCTCTGGTGGCACAGTGTTGGCTCCACTCAGTTTCCTGCCAACTGGGTCCTGGTGTTAGAGAGACCGAGATTCAAATATCCATTTTCATGGCTCACTGGCTGTGTGACCCTTGGCAGGTTACTGGACCTCTCTGAGCTTCAGTTTCCTCCTCTATGAAATGAGGTTGATGATGCCCATCGCACAGGGTAGCTGTTTAGAGCAATTCACTGAGATGATCCATGATACCTGGTCAGTGGTAGCTCCCCAATACGTGTCCATCCCCTCCCTCCTTGTCCAGTGAGGTGAAGTGTGGGAAGCAGCAGCACGAGACCCCCTCTCTACTTGGGCCCCTCGTGTGCTGAAGCACTTTGGAGGAGCAGAGGTTCGGCTTCAGGTGCTGCCCAGGAGCCCCTCCCCCCCGCTGCCTCGCCATCCCCCCTCTTCATTCTCACCCGCTTCTTCATGACGGTGCAGATACCGAGCGTGGATCATTTCTTTAGCTGCTCCTGTGACTAACCCGCTTCACATTTTCTGGCCTATGGCTTGGAAAGTTATTGCCTTCTAATGAGTCTTCCTAGCAAACATATTGATTTCGCTTTTACTTTTTTTAATCCGATAAAAAAAAAAAGAAAGAAAACCAACAACAATACCTGGCAAGGCAATTAGTTGCAGTTTTCTTCCTCCATGAGACCATGAAGTCAAGTCTCTGGATGACCCTAGCCATGTGGTGTCAACATTTCTGATTACGCTGGAACTCCCAATACTGTTGCTAGGACCCAGGACCTTAGCCGGAGAATTCTGGTTCATCCTCTCCCCTCTCCATCTTCCCAGCAATGGACCAAGACTGGTTCCCGCATCGAGCATGTGGCATCCCACCTCTGCCTAGACACGGACATGTTTGGCGATGGCACTGAGAACGGCAGGGAGATCGTTGTCAATCCATGTGAGTCCTCACTTATGAGCCAGCACTGGGACCTGGTGAGCTCTTGAAGATCCGTGTCGGAACCGGCGGGGGCCGTGGGGTGGCGCTTCCCCGGATGAGAATCGGACTGGAAACCAGGCTGCAGGCAGCCCCGAACTACTGCAGAAGCCCTGAATGGGGAGGCGAAGGCAGAGCCCCCCCCAGGACAGGAACGGCTGTCAGGGAGGATGCAGGAAGAGATTGCAAGCCAAGAGCAACTCAGAGACAGACAGATCCCCGTGTTCTCAAGGCTGTTAAGTTCCAGTCCTGGCTGGGTCTGCCCCTGCACGGTACCTGGAGGCAAGAGATCTGATGGGAAGTGTTGATGTGGTTCCCTGTCTTAACGAAAGAGGCCAGAGAGAGCAGCCTTCGTCGTCACTAGGCCAGGACTCGACTGAGAGACGAAGGGCGGAGGTGCTTTTCAAAACAAATAAAGGAACCGTGGAAGTTCTGTCTGTGTCTCTCCTCCTTTGTTTCCACTTAGGTTAGCTCAGAGCTAGGCTGAGTTCTCCTTTGAGTCGGGGTGGGCAGGTGGTGGGGCCTTGTTGGGGGTGGAAAAAGAGGACGGAGAGATGGGAAACCTGCCCTCTGATCCTGAGCTGCCGTTGGCAGGCAGTGCCACCTGGAGAAGACACGTAACTTCTCTGGCCCTTCATCTCCTGTTACATCAAGGGGGGGGGGGGGGCGAAGGACAGCAGTGTTTCCTACCTAGGGATACACAGTCTGTCTCATCTGGGGAAACTGCATCAATTCAGCAGCCCTAGGGTCTACCTGTGGGGATCCCACTGCAGTAGGTCCAGGGCAGGGTCCAGGCTCCTCCCTGGTTGGAATCACTGCTCTAGGCGTCTCTGTGGGCCCTGATGGCTTTATAGTCTGTGGCCATCGGTGTGAGAGTTTCTTCCTCTAACAAATCCCCAGTGTGTTCTGGGAATTGGGTATGGTGGTTGTGCATTCTTAGTAACTAGGCTTTAAGAAAAGAACCAACCCATGTCGTTTAAAAGTTCCTGGAATTGCCTGCACATTCTCGGCCGAGGTAAGTTCACCACGTGCTAATTAGTAATGGTTTTAGCTATCTATCGCCGAGAAACAAATGACCCCAAAACTTAGCAGCTTAAAGCAACACACATCTCTGATCGCACAGTTTCTATGGGGCATAGCCCCCCTGGGTCCCCTGCTTCAGGGTGACTTGAAAGGTTGCAATCAAGGTGTGGCAGTGGTTGTTGGTAGGATGTGGCTCTTCGCTGTTGGCCAGAAGCTGCCCTCAGTTCCTTGCCATGTCGGCCTCTCTAACCCAGCCACCAAGCCAAGCAAGCCAGGAAGGCAAGAGTACCAGCAAGACGGAAGTCACAGTCCTTTCCAACCTCGTCTCACAAGTTACCTCCCACATTCTATTTGAGAGAAGTGAGCCGCTAGGCCCAGCCACACTCAAGGGGAGAGGATTACACAGGAGAGCTGGTACCAGGAGGTGGGGGCCATTTGGATCCACTTCGGAATCCATCTCCCATCTTATACCCCGAACAGGTGTCTGTCTCCCCTTCATCCAGAAAGCCTTCCGTGATGGCCGTTCTTCAAGCTCATCATTAAAAAATCCATGACTGTGGACTACTGCAGACATGGAGAGTGAAGGGCTGAGTGCAGATCCAGCATGTCCTCGGGTGGTTGGATTTGTTTATGCAATCCTCCTATTGCCTTCTTTAGTTACGATTTGACTGTTCTGTGGGGCTGGCTCACGCCCCACTGTGGAAAGGCGAGGAGGCCATGTGATAAAGACACCTATAGAAGAAGATGTTCTGTTGGCTGCTCAAGCTACAGGGCCACCGGGTTTAAACCAGTTTTGCAGAGAAGAAAGAACAGACAGTTTCACCAGCGCCCTCTCCCCTAAATAGGGGAAACAGATTCTGCACTGAAATAACTAAAGGAGCTGGTATTGTCCCCATTCGTGTCCTCGTCTCCCTCTGTAGCTGTGCCTGTCTGGGAGTTCCCCGGTGGCAGGAAAGCTGGCTCGTGACTTACTTTAGCCCCAGCGCTGAGTCAGGCACATGAAGCTCTCAGTGAATATTTTCCTCCAGGTGTGATTGGAAACACGACTCCTTGTCCAAGAGGAAGGGACATTGCTCCTTTTACTCGCCCTGTAAAGTCACAGAGTGTAGGTGGCCATAGGTCTCTGTTGAATACCCATGGAAAGGGGGAAACAGGAACGGAGGCCTCTGCCCCAGAGGGACAAACATTTTATTTTTTAATCTCAGCTGCTTAGATGTGACAGAAAAGCTAAGGCTCGGGGATCCCACTGACCTTCCTCTTACTAGTGAAAGAACTTGGGACAGTAACAAAGACTCTGTGAAGGACGTGGGGGGTAGTTTGCTAATGGAGACACCAAAGGTTCACATTTGAGCTGCAGGGTATGCATCTTACGACCTCCTTAGTGGAAAGCAGAACTTAAAAACTGATGCCAGGGCTTCCCTGGTGGCACAGTGGTTGAGAGTCCGCCTGCCGATGCAGGGGATGCGGGTTCGTGCCCCGGTCCGGGAAGATCCCACATGCCGCAGAGCAGCTGGGCCCGTGAGCCATGGCCGCTGAGCCTGCGCGTCCGGAGCCTGTGCTCCACAATGGGAGAGACTACAGCAGTGAGAGACCCGCGTACCGCAAAAAAAGAAAAAAAAAAAAAAAAGCCAATATGGATCCCTATAACTGTGTAGGGTTATCCAAATACCCTCTCTTCAGTAAGTTGATGGTGATGGAGCCAAAGCAAGAGTAATTTGTGATTTAAAAGCAAGAATAGCAGCAGTTCCAAAGCTCCACCGATTCAAGACAAAGCTGATGATACCTGGGTGGGACGGCAACCTGCCCCAGTCTGAGATTCCTGTGTCCTGCAATTATGCCGCAGAGCAAGGGTGGCCAAGCTTTGCCGGGCAGTAAGGTCTTTTAGTGGGTGCTGAATTAGAGTCCTTGGTCAACTCTGATCGTTGAGTTTGAATGCCAGATTTCAGGAACCTGGAACGCCTCACTGTGTAGGCCAGCAGTATTGTGGGTGAAAGTGAAAGTTTGTCAATGACATCAGTATATGAAAGCAGAAAAGGACCGACTCTCTTCATATCTTATGGGCTAGCAAGATAGAGACCCCAAACCCAGCTTGGGGAGTCACCACTCTGGAGCAGTCTCATCACACTGCCAGGCGAGAATGTGGCCAGGTGTGGCAGAAACGCCTCACCAGTGGTTGCCTCTGGCTAGCGCGAACAGACATGAGCCATATGGGCTCCTAAGTATCTAAATAGTGTGGTGTGTGAATTAAATGAAAGGGAATTTATACATGCGTTGTATACATTTATGAACTGGAAAGAAGAGAGACAGGGGCTTCAGGCACTCTCCAGTACCTGGATTAGAGTTGGAGAGATGATGGTGTTGAGTGGATGGGCAGAAACGGGAGTTTTTCAGTAGTTCTGGAGTCAGCATAGGTGGCCACACCGGGTGCCGTGTTGAACCTGAGACTCACTGTCTTGGCAGTTTGTTTTCTTATGTGCTGTGTAATTTCTCTGTATGAGCTCATCTTCAGCAGGAGTTATTTCCTCTGGGCTGTGGAAACGTGCCTCAGGGAAGGTTCAAGTTTGCCTCTGTTGGGTTCCATTGAGTTCAAGCCAGTATGTACACTGATTTTTCCAATTGTAGTTTCCACACTGTGAAAGTTCAGTGAATTTGGACCCCACATCTGTGCCTGGCACCCTCTTGGATTTTGATCCTTTGCAGATTATCTTTCCTCTACCCAAATAGTTGTCCTGCTGCCATGCCAGCTGGTAGGTGGGGTTTGTTTAGCCCTTCTGAGCACCCACTTAAGTGTAGTGTAGGGTCCCATGTCTGGCCCCAGCCACTCATGAAGCTGTGGTCTTCATATCTGCCTCCACTGGGGTGTTGAAACCCCAGTCCTGATTGCACAGATATCTGGCTTCCACTCCCTTTCAGCTCTCATTCACCATGCTGGCTTTGAGTTCCCACTCATCTTTGGAATCTGGAATTTCTCTTTCCTTCCTTTCAAATGCAGCTGTGATTTCAAATTGTTTTATTGAATTTTATCCAATATTTATAGGTATTTGTGGAAGGGGGCTTTCCTGTGTCAGCTCAGACCAAAATTCCTTAGTGCTATAATTAGCTGTCACCACTGTCTTTCCCACTGGCTCTGGGACCATGTCTTAGCGCAGACCCTCAATAAATTTCTGTGAGTGACTGAGAGAATAAGCCCGTGATTCTTTCGTACTACTTCCTAATTACCTCCTGGCTATAGCTACCAGACATTAGAGTTTTAAAAAGATAGCAAAGGCAGAAATGGAGGACCGAGAAGACGAATTTATAACAATGAAATCTCGTTATAATACACAAAGATTTAGGGATCATGCATATTTTATCTCATAATGACAGAGATTAATACTGAAAACACTAACTAGAAAGAACTATCAGTAATGGAAATCTTTAATACTACAACAGAGCCTGGCAAGGGAGAGTCTGTTCTCATAAACTCCGGGGGATGGAGATGGGAGGGTAAGTGGGAAGCACCCACATCTCCTCTGCAAGTATCTCAGGCATATTCACCGGCATCTGGTGATCTGAGTCCTGGCCAGCCTTCAAGGAGAGGCTCACCTTTTACCTGTGCTCCATCATACTTTACCTGCAGCGCAGTTACGCCTCCTCCGTTCCCCAACCCCACACACTGTGCTCCTGGAGAGACAGTGCCCTGACCTATCGGGTCCCTTGGCACGTGACAGCACCTGGGGCAGCATCTGGCATGCAGAGGAGCACGGCGAAGGGTTGCATGAGAGGTCTGGCAGCCATGCACATGCGGTGGCCTCTGGCACATCACCCACGGTAGGCAGGATCCTCTTCTCCCCAGCATGCAGAGCCAACCTCTCGAGCTCCCTGGGGGTCTAAGGTCTCAGGCAGCCCAATTCGGATTAGCAAAATCCAAAGCTCCGAGCACTTTTCCATTTGCCATCGAGCCGACTAATTTAATGAAGCCGTCACAGAGCAGACCTCAGGGCTTATTGGAAAAGGACTCGAGCACGACATTATTTCACAGCAGTAGATTGCATCATTTTCATTTCACAGCTTTCCAATGGGAAATAATAAAACAAAATTACAAACATAATGAAGAAAGAAAGGAGGGGAAAAAAAAAGCCTTGGGTGAGAGATGCATCCTCTGTGCCCTGAAAGGGCTGGTTACTTTACTCACTGGCGCCAGTAGCTACTACCTGGCTTCGCTCGCAGGAAGGAGCGCAGCCAGGATGCCTCCACCTGCTGCTGAAGCTAACAAGCTGCAATAACTCACCGCCCAGCACAGCAAGGAGCCCTGAGCACCCCTGCAAAAGGCTCACTGGATGGCCTTCTGAGAAATTCCAGCTTCCAAGAGCTCAGCCCTCCCTGGGCTGGCCACAGCGCTGGGGCAAAGGGCTGCCATTGGTGATGGCCGGGCAAGGTCTTGGGGTGTTAGTGTGCACTGCACCTCCCTTCCCTCCAGAAGACACAGTGGCTTCACCAGTGGGCCTTCATTCATCCCCAGGTTGGAGGAAAGAATAGGTCCCTTCCTCCGTATGAGCTGAAAGCCAGGGGCTGAATGGGAGTCAACAGAGAGACAAAGCTCTTTCCAAAGCTGTTCTCATTTATGGCACTGAGGTGTAAGATCGGGGGGGGCAGCCAGCTCAGCTGGGCCTTTTATTCCATTCTGCAGACCTGTCCAGAGCTTGAGGCGATGCCCCGGGCCTCTCCCCACAGCCAGGAGACTGAACTCCATTCCACCCAGGCCCAACTTCCTGCCTTGCCTCATACTGAAAGTAACTTTCTCTTCGGTTAGTGGAGGGGTTTGGGGACTTGAGGAACGAGCTCCCTCCTCTTTCCCCTCCCCTTCTTTCCCCTCCCCCTCCTCATTCTTGACCCCTCACCTGCGCCTTCATCTTCCTCCCTTCTTGCTCCTGCAGTGATGTGTCCCCCTCTGCTACCCCCTCCCCATTAACTGAACAGGGTCCTGGTTTCTCCTACCCTGACATAAAGAAAAAAGCCTTCCCTTGAACCTGGTCTCCCCTTTTTCTTTGGCCAACACGCTCCTCTAAAGCACAGCAGCTGGTCCCATGGACTTAGATCCTGGCTCTTCCAGTTCCTAGCTGTGTGACTAGGGGCAAATTACTTAACTTCTCTGAACTCAATTTTCTCCTCTCTAAATGGGGCTAATAATTGTACCTGTCTCATATGTTTATTGTGAGATTAAATGAAATGACTCATGTGATGTTCTCAGCACAGTGCCAGGCACGTATTATGTCTAAAAATGTTGGTCATTGTTATAGGTTTATTGTGAGAATTACACATCAGTTTCCAGAGCAGAGGGCAGGACCCGGGAGTGGGGAGGGCTGAGCCTCGATCCCCAATCCTCGGCAGTCACTTAGAGGTCAGGCTGGGGCCTGAGACTCTGTGGGGTTGCCAGGAGAACCCCCGGCAGCCCTGCTCTTTGATTCTGAATTGGCGGTGGGCCAGGAGGGGAAGAAGAAAAGAGGTACAGTGAGGGCAGTGAGGGAATGGCAATGCCCCTTGCTGGCCTTGGCCCTTTGTTGCCTGCAATTCACCATTTGCCTTTCCTGGTGCTGCCTCAGCCTGTGTGTTCATTGCTCGTGGGTTCACACTGACGGGTCTGTAACCTGTGTGCTAGGCCCTGTGTGTGCCATGATCCGTGCAGAGCCCCGTGGGAGGCCACGTCGTGCACAGCGCCAATGGTGTCATAGACAAGGACAGAGGACAGGCATGCGAGTAAGCCCTGGCAGAGAAGTTCAGCCCGGCCTCGCACCCCCAGAACCCCCCTCCACACTCGCACGGTGGTCACACCACACCCCAACAGCCAGGAGACGTCTCCAGCTCTGCTTCCGACCCTCTGTTTGGCTCTTCAGTCTAACCTAAGAGTTCAGCTCTCACACCTGAACTCTGCCTCTGTTCCCTCATCAGCCTGGCCCCTGCGTGATTTTCCAGTTTTGGTGTTATCCCCAGATGCTGTTGGACACCGTGTCCGGCTCGGGTGCCGGCGCTCAGTGCCCCAGGCTTCCGCCTGCCTTCCGGTGGGGTCCCCTGCTCCGGGAGTAGAGTCTGATCTATCTCACCAAACCGGCTTTACAGGACACTTGGTCCTGAGCAGGCGGATAGGATGTTAAGGGCCCAAAGAAGTGCAGACAGAATGTTGCACCAGAAAAGAGATTCCAGTAAAGAACTATGAGGTCCAAAGGAAGAAAAGACCCCATGTGAGATGAACTTGAAACATACCTGAGACTTCAAAAAGGTGGACACAGAGACACATGCTAGGGGATAAGAACAGCCTGAACAAAGGCACAGAAGCAGGAAAGGATGGACCTTTTTCAGAGAATGTGGAGCAGCTCAGCTAGCTGCAGGTGTAGAAGACATGGAGGAGAGCGGAGGGCAGGGGGGTGTCAGGTAAGGCAAGAGAGGGGGCCTCGAATGCCAGGCAGAATATGCTGAACTTAATTGGGTAAGTACTTTTGAGCTACTGAAGGTGTTGGAGCAAGGGAATAACACTGGCCGGGGCGGAAGAGGAGGAAGACGGATGGGACAGCAGAGAGTAAGGTGGTTTGGAGGTGAGATTCCGTGAAGAGGGGCCTGATGGAGACCCCAGAAGTAGTGTGAGGCCTGCGCTATGTCACCATCAGTCAGAGGGGAAAACAGACCAGTTATGGGAGATCCTGGAGGCGGACGTGGGAGGGGAGGAAGAGGAGAAGAAGCAAAGCAAGATAAGGGCCTTAACGTCAGATGGATTCTGCTCTGCCGGCCGAGCAAGTGCCTTCGCGGGCCTACATTTAACTGAGTACCTGATAACCAGGCTTAATTATTTACTTATAATGCGTTTCCGACACACAGAAGAAGACTGGCAGCATAGCAACTGCTTACGCAGTGCCTCCTCTGTGCTTGGCATTGTTCTCAGAGCTTTAAAGAATTTAACTTAGTCAATCCTCTTGAAAATAGTAGCGATATAATATAATAACAGCTATTACTATCTCCATCTTACAAGTGAGTAGCTTGAGAGCCAGGAAGGTTAATAAGTTGTAGAAGTGAGATTCAAGTTCAAGAAGTCCCCTCCAGAGTGCTGGGTTCCTAACCACTAGGCCCTGCTGCTTCTCACGCGGAGGACAGAATAACAGATACGCGTGTCCTCAAATTAAGTAGTCTACATCTTTAACAAGGGTGAGCCATGTTGAGCCTCCATTCATCCAACCATCAGTCGTCCTGCATGAGGTAGGAAGGGTGAAGGGAGTTAGCATTTAGGGAGCTATAGTCATGTGCCAACTGTGTGCTTATGGGCTCTGCAGTCACTAGTTTGTGGAATGCTGACAGCATCCCATGAGGTAGCTTATCCTTCGGGTTTTACAGATGAGGAACTTGAGTCTCAGAGAAATGAAATAACCCGTCAAGGTTACCCAGCTGATATGTGGCAGAGCCATCTGCCTCTCCTTGGTGACCATGCTGCCCCACGAGCATGGGGATTCAGCCCCCAAATGCATACGGCAATCACTAAGCAATAAATATTTACTGGGCACCTGTCATATGACAGGCACTATGCCAGGAGCTGGTCACTGACCGTGCCCTCAAGGAAAACGAGCGGAGGAGAGAACCGGGTTCTATTTTAGAGAGAGTAGGGGCTGCGGGGGGGGGGGTGAAGAGCAGAGGGGGTGAGGGGTGCTCAGCGTGCCCACAGCTGTAAGAGGTCACTTGAATGCAAGGGGCACAGAGGAGGGATGGGCAGGCTTCGCAGAGGATGGGATGGCTGAGTGGTAAGGCTGATGGGACTAGAGGAAGAGAAGGCAGGATTCCAGATGCGGGAACCCAAGTTTGCGTCTCCACACTGTCTTAGAGCCCCTGGCTCAACCCTGGCCATAATGTAAGGGTGGCATTTTCTTTATGCACTTGCGACGATTCATCGAGAGGTTGGAGCAAGGCTGAGCCATCTCCTAGGAACCCCTTTCTGGGCCCCCCAGAAGGATGCGGAGGCTGGCTGTCCCCTCTGTATCCCCGTGGTAACCTGTGTCCCCATGGGAGGCTCTGTCTCCGAGTCCTTCTGTGGGAACAGCACCCTCTGCACAGCTAACGGAGCACTTACTCTGTGACCTGTACCTCCTCTGTTCATGTGTCTGTCCGCCCACCCTCATTTGTTTGGACGCACCTCACAGGAGGGGACCCACCTGCATTTGGTAGCGTCTGGTCCTCAGAGGGTGCATGTTGAACTGAACCACCCTGCATGGACCGAACCAGATTTTCCACGTGAACTGCTCCCCGCTTTGGTCCCACATCCAACCAGCCAGGCCAGGGTCAGAGACATATTTCTGTCCAGAACAGGCCCTTGCAACTTAAGCAGCACAGACAGGCCATAGTTCGTTCTAACTGCCAAGAGTTCTTTCTGTTGGGTCATAAAAGTGATGAAAGCCTCTCAGACCTGACCTCTGCTGATGGATAGTCAGGTGCCTCTGCCCTGCGGCCCTGGGGACTGACAGCACAAACTTAGCAGGGACTTTGCAATATTCAGAACTGCCTTAGGGAGCTCCCGTTGTCCTCGGGGGCTACTCAGCCGTCCTGAGCAGGACTGGCCCTCCCGAGGATGGCAGGGCAGTAGAACAAGGGCCCAGAGGGGTGACCGCTGACTGCCCTCCCCTGCCGCAGCTGGGTTTGGGACGTCCAGACTCAGTCAGCTTCAGGGTAACAGCCAACCTGGGGTGAAGTGGTACCTGGGGAGGGGAACCTGTAGGAAGACAAGGCGGGTACCAGCAGTCATGTTCCATAGTTCAGATTCTAGAACCAGAAGCTCCCATGCGGAAGCATCTGCTGGGTATCCAGCACGGCCCAACGTGAATTCTCCAGTATGAAACAAAGTCATTCCGGGGAAAACAGGCTCGATTACCTCTGCCTCTGCTCCACCCAGTCTCTCTAATTGTAACAGCACGCCTGCATTGCCTTGGATTCTGTATTCCTATGGTAGAATGAAAGAAAAATCTAGAATAGTGAGCACAGACAGAACTTTGAAGGAGCATTTCTAGTCCAACTCCAGCTTCCTGGCAGACTTGTCCCCAATCATAGCAGCCATCTGCTTCTATTTTTAAGGGCCTTTAGAAATCACTCTTAATTTGCTCAAATCAGATCGATACTTAGCAACGCCTACTCCGTGTAAGCCGTCAGGGTCTACTGAGGCTACAGTGAAATGAAGTGCCCTTGCCCCGCCCGTAACTGCCCTGTGAGGAGGGTAGTGTTTGCCTCATCTGCAGAGTAGGAGACTGTGTTTCAGAGCAGTGCAGTAACTTCTCCGAGGACACACAGCAAGTAAGGGGGCGCGGGGGACAGGCAGGGCTGGAACCCACTTCTTTCAGCTCCAGATCCCAGGCTCCTGTCCGCTTTCCTTTTCTTTCAAGAAAGTCTAACTTTAAAAATCTAATCAAGAAAAACATGAAACTGATACTGTGTATAGTGTAACTAAGGAGTTCAAAATGTAACACATTTTAAAAATTGTCTTTTTTGTTCACGGTGAGAAAAGCTGAGGTTTGATGACTAGTTTGGTTGAAAAAAGATCCAGCCCACTAAAAGGCTGTGGCAGCTGTCTATGTCATTTTTCAAAACTCAAAAATTTGTATTTGTTAATTATTTTTATAAAAGTAATACTTGTTTGAAGTAATATTTACATACAGAAATCCCCCATTCCACACATGCTCCCTCTCCCCAGAGAGAACAGCCCTCACATTTCCAGGGCTTCCCCCTAGCATTTACATCTGTCCTTTAAAATCATACTGCTATTTCTTGAAATATCAACTTTAGACATTATCTCTTCACTTTGGGCCATGGTAGATAAGGATTTCCTTTTTTCATACCATAGGCCACATTTCTCTCCTTTTATCCCTGTGACATATTTATAAAATAATTTTGGGCAAAAATCAATAATCAGCACTGATACACTGAGTCAAATGGTGAAATACAACCAAACCTCTTTTCTCGTATAATCTTTTTCCTAGAATTAATAATTGCTTCCTTTTTTTTAAATTTACCTGGTTTTCTGTGAATCTTTCACACTTCTCTCCAAATTTTTCTATGTCATAATAATACTTTCCATAATTTCAAACAAATCCTCATTTCCTTTTTTGTTGTGTTTTATTTTGTTTTCCTTGAGTCCTCACACAAGAGGCTCTGTTTTCAAATGTCCCTATGTCCCAACGTTATTGGTTGTTTTCAGTGCATGCTGCATAGCAGACATGCTGGGAACTTTTTCTTCCAGTCTCTAATTTTGGTTCCCCTCTTTCCTGGATCAGATATCTTCTTATTTCTTGATTTACTTTTTTTTTTTTTGGTGAACGACATCTTAGAGTGCATTCCTAAGAATGAGCACATTGTATTTTTTGAACTTGAATTTGTACAAGCAAAATTTTTGAATTGCGAAAATGTCTTTATTCTACTCCACATTTGTTTTCTACTCTGGTTGTATAAGAAATCCTAAGGTGGGGAATTCCCTGGTGGCACAGTGGTTAAGAATCTGCCTGCCAATGCAGGGGACACGGGTTCGAGCCCTGGTCTGGGAGGACCCCACATGCCACAGAGCGATGAAGCCCGTGCACCACAACTACTGAGCCTGCACTCTAGAGCCTGTGAGCCACAACTACTGAGCCCACACACCGCAACTACTGAAGCCCGCACACCTAGAGCCTGTGCTCTGCAACAAGAGAAGCCACCATAACGAGAAGCCTGTGTGCCGCAACGAAGAGTAGCCCCCGCTCACCGCAACTAGAGAAAGCCCATGCACAGCAATGAAGACCCAATGCAGCCAAAAATAAATAAATAAAATTGTTTTAAAAAGGAATGAGAAAAAAAAAGAACGAGAGACTAAAACAGCTGGAAGTTCTGTGTGTCTGGCCAGGGCATGCCACCTGGTAAGCTGAGCCATAGGGTGATCAAGCGTGATTTGGCCTTTTCATCGTTGGGGTGGGAGCTCCCAGTTGTCAAAATCAGTAGGTGTTTGCTCTTGGCTCTTCTAGTTTCTCCAGAAAACTCTTGGTTTCCTACCTGGGAGATTTATGCCAGGCTTGGCTTTCTGGAAATAAAGCAAGGGAAGAGAGCTGAGGCTGCCACACTTCACCAAGCATGTTTTTACAAGGGAGAAGAAATAAATACGTTTGGTTAACCAATGCACTTGACCCCGTTATCCTCATGGTGGTCCTGCCCTCATCCCCGGCCTCTGAGTGGGTGGGCCTTAGCTTAGAGCCTGAGACTCCTCTTCTCTTGTAGAGGAAATTACCTACAAATTGATCCAATCAACAGGATGTGTGATTCAAATACTCCCTGATTCATACTGTGCTCTCTCGTGCAGACGTTGTCATTCTTTATGGGTCTGTTTGAAGCAGGACATCTGATGTAGGACATCCTAAAGAGAGAACCTGGGGTCCAGGTGGTGATGTTTCCTCATGGAGCTTTCTTCAGAAAATGACTGCTTTCCTATTTCTCCTTATGTCATTTGATCCTGGTTTCTTGGGACCCTTCTTCTTTAAAACTTTTCTTCACAGAGTGTTTGTAAGCTCGTCACACTCATTTTCTGAGCATCTGGTTCATGTGCCTCGAAGTCCTCCTGCCTCTTGGTAAACCTTCTTTAAGTCTTTCAGTTTCAAGGTCACAGCTGTGAGAAGGCCTTCTTTAGTCATCACTAGGTAAGCTCGTTCAGTCACAGAGCAGGAAAGCCCATCGTCTCTTCCGACAGTGCGTCTGATTTACTCTATCAGAATCTCACTGGCTTTAGAGCCTGGGAATCTGTATTTTGAGAAAATCACCTAAGTGATTCTGGTCACCTTCTAGTTGACAGGGGTCTGCCTCACCCTTGCCTTTCATGCCTAATGCCTGAATTTGGAGCTCTGATGTCCTGGACCACATGTCCCTGGGTCAGACTACCTGCCCACTCCAGCCTCTGCCCACCCACTGCCCTGGTTGGACAGGGCTAAACCCCGGACCTTAAACTTTGCATCTTCACTCAGCTATGGTCCTCCTCTCTGTCCTCACACTGACCTCCTGGACTCAGGAGGGCTTACTTGCCCTTGCCAGAACTCATGTCCTCCCTGCCCCATCACCTGCCACCCACCACACCCCCTGCCACACACACACCCAAGTCTGATATCTTGCCTCATTCTGCCCTGACCCATCCAGATCTGCCTGTGCTGTGAGTCCCATAACTAGAAAGGATGCTACTGGGTGTTATGACATTTGGTCTAATGAGCAATGCAGACAAAGAACACTGAGAAGGAAGTGATGACCTCGGGCTGGCATCTCAGGGAGGTGTCACACTGAAATGGGATTTCAGCTGGACTTTTAGTGGAAGAGTATTTTTGCATATTCATAGAGGAAGGTGAAGTGAAGTCTAGGAAATACTTACCAAATGCCTCCTACTAATATTCATATATATTATCATTGAATCCCTGCTCTAGGATAAGCACTGCATATGTGTGTGTATATAAATATTTTATATATATATATATATATATATATATATATATATAATTTGAGACTTTCAACAACCCTCAAGGGAAGCATGGTTATCCCCATTTTAGAGATGTGGAAAATGAGGCACAGAGGAGAACTGTTCTCTCAAGACCTCAAGAATACTAAGTGCTAAGAGGAAGACGGGCAGGCCAGTCTGCTGACTGCTTTCTTTTCTCCTTGCGGTTTGCTCCTGCTGCTTCCCTGTAATTAAAGAAAGCAGCTCTCCCCTCTGGGAGAAGCAGCCTCCTCTCTTTCTTCCCAGGGAGACATCTGCAAATGAAACTCAAATCAAATCACACTGTGTCTCCCCACCAGCATGTAGATCACCAGGTTCCTCCCCCACAGGCATCCATTATTGTGGTAGGTGAAGTGTGGCCAACCGTGATCTTGGTAATTCAGCGGCCGTGAGAGTTGTCTGCAAGGTGGGGTGGCACAGCCAGGCTGCAAGCCTGTTCTCTGCACCTTTCTTTTTCATTCCCCATAGCTTTCTGAGACATTTACTCAGAGACTAAAAGCATTCATGGTTCAATGCCGCCCCAGATCTGAATTACTTTGTAAAACTTGTTAAGTGCTTTTAGAGTTAGTCAAGCAAGAAAATATTTGACTTTTGTTCTAACGAAAGCAATTTCTAACATTTGAAATATAGAAAACAGCCCCACTTTTGCACTTCAGACACCAATATTTGCCCGCACGCGTGGCCCTGTAAGTACACAATCCATGAAAATCTAACTTTACCAAGAAGTTAAACTAGAGGAGATTATTCATTTGTTTACCGGGATGCCTTTGTACAGGAATTCCAATAATTCAAAAACCTGAATCCTAGGTCAGGCCCTACCACTTACTGGCATAGCCTCTCTGCACCTCAGTGTTCATCTCTGTAAAATGGAGAGATGTCAGACTAAGCTGTCCCATGAGGCTGTCATGAGAATCTAGTGGGCTATAGATTGTAAACCAAGATGTGCTTTAGAAAGATGAGGCCCCTTTGATGGGAGGAGTAGAGGGCTGGGGTGAGGGGAGAAGGCAATCCTGTCGGGGGTGGGGGGGTACCCCAGGTTGTTAGGAGACCAGCCTCCCACCTGGATTAGCTTGTGAACAGGCTACCCTCAGTTGCCACTGCAGGATACGAGCTGTTCCAAGTCCCATTATCCTCATCATCGCCCCACAGCCCTGCTATTCACTTAAACACCGCAACTCCTGAGTACATTTCAATTTCTGATCATTAGTTACAAGATTGTCTTGTTAATTCTGATTCAGCAGATTTTGCTGAGACAGCTCTCTTTTTTCCCTTTTATTTTGGTCGTGCTGCACACAGCCTATTCAGACAGACAATAAATCTGGTGGCTAACCTCCCTCCCGAGGATGAATCATCCGAAACTCTGCAAAGGACACAGCCACAGGAGTGGCAACAGGGAGGGGGCCTCCTTCCAGGCTTCTTTATAGGTGACTCTGGGGGACCTTTGCGATTCTGGCCCTGGGACACAAACCTGCCGGTGGTGATTACATCAGATATAACAAGATTACCTCAGAGCTCAATAGCAGGCAGATGAGGGGGGGGGGGACAGGGAATAGAACAACCAAGGACAACTCGGCAAAATCTGTTCCTGCTTTCTGCCACTTTTATTATATCACAGGTATCATGCCACTGAATTTGCTGTAGATTTATCTAACCTAGAGGTACCAACAGAATTTTGCAACCAGCAAGATTGGTTTGGGGTCCTGCACCTCTCCCTCCTTTCCTTCCCTCCTTGTGTCTAGTTGCTCGCCCTGGCCATTGACATGAGTAGGTTAATTGTCTTCCTTGGTCTGGTAGGTAACCCCTTCCAACCTTAGACCTAGGAAAAGGATGAGGTCACTCAAACTAAAATGTTGTTCTGGTCAGTTGTAATACTCTTCCCAGGGGTCTGGTGGTCTTTTCAGAAATTCTTAAGAAGAATCGACACCCATGGAGGATTTACAATATGCTGGACACTCTTCTTAACCCTTTTTATGTATTAACTCATGTAACTGCTACATCAACCCTGTGAGGTAGATGTAATCCGTATCCCCATTTTGTAGATGAGGGAACTGAGGCACAAAACTGGCAAACAGCTCTCTCTGTAGTCACTCATGTAGTAAGTGGCAGGGCTGGAATTTGGTCCCCAGTTCCAGAGTCCATGCCCTTAGCAATTGCACTCTGTTAATGAAACTTGATTTTGTCACGAGATATTGCTGGAGTAGCTTGATGCAATCGCGGGACAGCTCAGTCTCAGGGGAGAGAGAGAGCCTGGGTTAGACCAATGACAGGGATGGACTAGAGCTGGAGGAACAGACCTAGCTGGTCAGCTGAGACGAAGTCCTGTCTGATGGAATCCAATCGAAGGCAAGAGTAACGGTCCAGGCAAGCAATGCACCTTATGGAAGCTGACATAGGATGGAGGAGTGTCCCAGACCAACAGATAATTCAGGCAAGAAACACTCAGCAGGGCAGGCATCAGGGGTAACTACCAGCAGGCTGTGGGACCCGGGTTGGACCCCAAGCTGAGGTGGGCTCGGGAGCAGGAATTAAGAGTTAGGAATCCCTACCTCACATCATATACAAAAATTAACTCAAATGAAATCAGTGACCTAAATATAAGAGCTAAAACCATAAAACTCTCAGAAGAAAACATAGGGGTAAACCTTTATGACCTCAGATTTGGCAGTGATTTCTTGAATATGACACCAAAAGCACAGGCAACACAAGAAAAGAGTGGATAAATAATACTTCATCAGAATTAAAAACTTTTGTACATCAAAGGACATTATCAAGCAAGTGAGAAGACAGCCTACAGAATGGGAGAAAATATGCGAAAATCATATATCTAATAAGGGTCTAGTATCTGGAATATATAAAGAACTCTTACAACTCAACAGTAAAAGGCCAAACAACCTAACTAAAAAATGAATGAAGGAATAAAATAGACACTTCTCCAAAGGAGACATACAGATGACCACCAAACACATGAAAAGATGCTCAATGTCATTAGTCATTAGAAAAATGCAAATGAAAACCACGAGACACCACTGAATACCCACTAGGATGGCTATAATAATAACAATACAAAAAAAAAAAAAAAACAAGAATACAAGTGTGGACAAGGATGTGGAGAAATTGAACACTTGTACATTGTGTTATATTAATATGGCACACGGGAAATGTAAATGGTTTGGCCACTATGGAAAACAGGTCGGTGGTTCCTGAAAAAGTTAAGCAGAGTTTATCACATGCACCAGCCATTTTACTCCTAAATATATACCCAAAAGAAATGAAAACAGCCACTCAAACAAATACAGGCACATGCATATTCATAGCAGCACTATTCATAATAGCCAAAAGTGGAAACAGTACAAATGTTCGCCAAATGTGGAATGGATAAACAAATTGTGGTGTATACATACAATGGGATATTATTCCGACATAAAAAGAATGAAGTACTAATACGTGCTACAGTGTGGATGAACCTCGAAAATATTACGGTAACTGAAAGAAGCCAGACACAAAAGGTCCCATATTGTGTGATTCCATTTATATGCAATATCGAGAATAGGTAAATCCATAGAGACAGCAGATTGGCGCTTTCCAGGGACTGGGGGGGAGAAGAAACTGAAATGTGACTGCTTCATGGGTGTGGGGTTGTTGTTTTTGTTTTTTAGGAGTGATGAAAATGTCTTGGAACAAGATAGTAGTGGTTACACAACATTACGGATGTATGAATGTACAATGCCGTGGAACTGGTCACTTTAAAATGGTGAATTTTATGTCATGTGAAGTTAACCTCAATTAAAAACAATAAGTCAGGAGCTTAGAACAACGTTGGTGCCAGGCAAGGACCAAGGCAGGTTCCTGGGTACTTGAACAGGGGTATCAATGATGTGGACCAAGTCTTCAGTACAAGGCAGTAGGCCAGTTATTAGCCAGGGGGTCTGGTGTGAAGCCTCAGCATATAGGGCCAGGGCTCCCCAAGCAGGTGTAGCCCTGGAAGACGGTCAGGGCAGAGCCAGCAGGGGAGATGGACTGTGTTTAACTGGGCACAGAGGAACCTGGGATCCTCTTTCTAGGTGGGAGGTTATTAGCAAGGAGAGGCAAAAGCAAGAAACCATGGGACACAGGTCAGCTCCTGTGATTCAGCTGTTTCTGGCCTCCCTCCCTCCACTTGTGTGAGCCTGGAGCTTCAGACGAATGCATTTGGCCGATAATGGATCCCAATCACAAAGGAACGGGCAGGAGGGGTAGAGACGGAGGGAATGTTCTGTTGTTGTTCAGAAAATGAACAAAACAGCTGGAGGTAAAGCTTTCGTTACAGGCTGCCATCTCTGATTCATGCGTCTTTATAAATCTGACTACACTTTGAGGGAGCCGGGAAGAGTGATCATTACCTCGTGCACTGCACCTACCAGCATGGGGTTTATTAGAAGCCAGCTGTTAGCAGTGTCGGGGGAGCGCATCATTACGCAGAACAGGCCGAGGTCGGTGTGGAGAAATGCTGCCCCCAGTCAGATGCCCAAGGCAGTGGGTTCAGAAAGCCTGAGGCCCAGTGCAGAACCTCTGGGGCTCTCCCAGGAACCCCCAGCTGCAACATGAAATATGCATGGAGACCTCAGCCCAGACCAAGCAGAGCCAAGCTTTGGGGGCCTTGAGCTGAGGTCTTCCAACCTCCTTCTGTGCCATCAGCTGGGAGTAGCAGGAAAGGAAAGGGATTTGTGAAAAGGAAAAAGAGGCCTTTGATGCCTCCACCCCCATGTGCCCACCCTCCCCCTCTTCTTTCCTGGGCTTCTCCTTCTCATTTCCCCTTAGGCTGCCTTTTGCCCACAAAGCTTTCCAAACTTGTCCATGTCTTCCCTACCCAAACTCAAAGGCCAAGCTGAATGGCTGCTGTTCCAGGGATGAGACTCCTGCCACTTCTTCCTGTGTCGGCTTCAGCTCCCTCCATGTTGGGCCCTACCCTCCAGCCGCACCTGTTGTCACCTTACCCCACCAGGAAGGCCACTTTACATAGTCTCCATTTCAAGGTTTTTCTTGATTGCCCACCCAGATATGCCCTCCTTACCTAAACAAACTAGGACCTGTTTGTGCCTCTCTTGACGGTGTGTCCTATTCTGTCTCAAATCATGGTTATTTCTGGACTTGTCTTAATGCGCCTTACTAGGCTGTATGGGTTTACCTCTGAACTGTCTCACGCCAGTGCAGGGTGTTTGTACGTGTAAAACAATATGTGTTTGTTGAGTGAATGAATGAATCAATGAACGAATGAACTTTTCCAACCTGAATGATGTGGATCTCCAGGACACTGCTTAGCCATCCAGGAATCCCTGTGCCACCCACTGTGACTTCTCATGCAGAAAGCCCGTCTATGGCATCTTGTTAAGAAAGTGAATGAAAAGGAAGTAGGGCAGAGGCTCTGGGAAGTGTCCTGGCCTTCTGGTATTTCATCAAAGGGACCAGGCCTGGAAAGCAAAAATAAAGGAAGTCCCTTTTTATCAAAACTGAGACCGACTCAGCCCTAGGCATGCTGGGACCTCAGGAACATAGGCCACTAGGGAAGGGGAGAGTTGTGTCATTTGCCAGATTAGCAGGAGGATGCCAGGTAGCACTGGCAGTCCAGGGGGCAGTGAAAGGGCTTACAGGATATCAGGGCCCCAGCCATGTTAGCTGGGCATCTTGACAGGTTCCCTCTCAGCCCAGGACATAAAGCACCTGCTCATCCCCCCGTGAACTGGGCAACCCCAGCAGGCCAGGGAGGGGCAAGCCCCAAACAGACTGGTCCCAGGCAGACACCTGGTAACGGTGGGCCAGTCACCTCCTAACCCTGAGGGAGCTAGAGGCTGCTGGGGTGAGCCTGGCTGGGAGTCAGGACCGGCTCACAGGGCTGCAGTTCTGCAGGGCTGGCCAAGGCAGGGGCGGCCCCCAGCACCCACCCCCAAGACCTCTCTTCCCTTGAGCCCTTTTCTCCCACTCTGAATTCCAAGAAACAAGGCAGGAAAGGAGAGAAGCAAACCAACGAAGGAGGGAGGAGGGGAATTAATAGGGACAGATGCAGGTTTTCAGGGACCTAAAACTCATACAATTTGGGGGGTTCTCTTGAAACATGAAAATGCAACATTGGGTTTTAGAAGCAGTCGTGCCAGAAAAAGGCCCTGAACCTCAGTTTCATCTTCCAGGGCAGTCAGCCTCTGCCCAACTTGGAGTGATGTCTACAGGGATGGGGTGGGTGCTAAAATGTCCCATGGAAGTACAGGCACACGCCCTCCGCCCACCCTGGCTCTTTCTCTCCCTGTCCTGTCTGGCAAACCTGGCTGGGCTGCCCAGGCTGGCTCCCTCCCATCCTCCCTGCTCTCCCAATTAAATAATCCATTCTGTATTTCCTGTGTGTAGAGCCCTTAATATAAGGTCTGAAAACAATTTGCAATCAGTTGGACTAATTAATCTAATTGAATTTAATTTCTCTTTCTTGGTGTTAGGGGTGAACGAACTCCCTATGCTGACTTATGTAAAGCAATATGCAAATTTGTATCTTGAGCCCAGAGCCCTGCAAATGCTTCTGATTACAAAAAATAAAAATAAAATAAAAGGCTACGCTGAGGCCTCAGGGAAACGCACCACTGCAGTTTCTGGCCTGACACTCCTCTCTTCCAACAGCCTTGCCAGGCACCAGTGGCTTGGTCACCCTTGTTCCTGCCCCAGACTATACTCTTGGGTCCCTCCAGGGGCCCCTAGGAACCTGAATATGGTCTTTTCTACCTTAATTCCCCAGAATCTGGGCTCCTTCCCTTTGTTAAGCTGCTTCTCCTTCTCCCTCAGCCCCTCATTAAGCTCGGGAATGGATTCTAACTTTTGCTGAGAAGTCGGCTGAGCACCCTGGTGGTGAGGCATTCTGCTTGGGGAGGTGGAAAGTAGTGCCTTGCTGGCTGCCCCAGATCCCTCCAGCAGAGGGCAGTGCTTGGAGGGCTTGGGTGGGGAACCGGCCACAGTGCAGGGAATCCTGGCATGAGGCCCCAAGGAGTTCTCTCAGCTCCCTCAGAGATGGGGTGGTGTCGCCCATGGATGACAGCGGCGCAAGGGTCACGAGACTTGATTAGCCGTGACTGAGTCCCAGAGTCCCTGGTAGAGCCCTGCCCTCAACAGCTGCTGTGCACCAAGGCTGTGACTCACCAAAGGACTTGTACCCCTGGAGCTCCTGCTCTGTTTAAACACAATTTTTGGATTTGCTTCCAAATAACCCAGGCTGGGGGCGGGGAGGTGGGTTGCAGGGAGTAGAGAAGAAGCAAGATTGGCCATGAGCTAAACGCGGTTGAAGGTGGATGATGGTTCATTGGGATTTATTATACTTTTCTATTTCCATAGATGTTTGAAATCTTCAGTCTTAGTTCTGAAGCTGGATCCAAGAGCTGGCTTTCTGCTTCCCATTGAGTGGGAGCTTACAGAGGGAATGAGAAAAACCAAAGGAGGATTTATTGTCAGCTCTTGCCACACCAGGACTGCTGTGGATGAAGGCTACATACACCCTCATCCCACCTCCTCAGGCAGGGTAAGGGAGGGGCAATCTGCAGGTCACAGGGGCATGGGGGGAGCATTGTCCCAGCCACCTTCCAGTCCTGTGGCTCCCCAGGTCCATTCATTTGGCCAACGGAAGGACAACGATCCTAGCAGCAGGTTCCAGACAGTAAAACAGCAATAAAATGGACCAGGGGGTGGAGGACAGATTGGAAAAGGAGGCTAAGGGGAGGAAGACCCATTAGGGGGTTTTGCAATGTTTGTGCAAGAGACAAAAAAAAGTGAGAGTTTGAATAGAGCAGGGCTAATGGATACGGAGAGGAAGGTGCAGGTGAGAAACATTCCCAAGGACAACCCATAGCATTTACGTTTATGTGTATGGGAGATGAGCAGGCAGGAAGCTTCGAAGGTTGCTCCAGCACATCTAAACGGGTGGTGAAGTCATTAATGGAGACAAGAGTACAGGTCAGGGAGAATGTAAGGGGAGTTGAGAGGAAAGGCAAATGGTTTCTTCTCAGACAAATTTAATTTCAGGCACAATAAGAACCCAAGTGAAGTTATCCAAGGAGGATGGGTATTTGAACCTGGAGCCCCAGGATGAGGTGAGAGCCAGAGGGAAAGATGTGGAAGCCATAGACATGTAAGTGACACAGTGCATGAGGGCAGTGAGACCATCCTGGGAGAGAACCCCAGGGAATTCCAATGTTTAAGGGGCAGGAGGAGGGAAAGGAAACAGCAAAGACTGATTGAGAGGGGAAAAGAAAGAAGATATAATCATGGAAACCAGGAGAGGAGAGAATTCCAGGAAGAGCATTTAGTGATGCCACATACTGCAGAGAGGACTCATAAAATCAGTAGCACAAAAAGATTTCCCACAAAGTCTTACCCACTGGATTTCCCACAAAGAGCTCACCATTGACCATGGCAAGAGTTTGAGGAATTTATGTGAATGCCTATCCCTTGCACTCAAAGTTCACATAATACTTAAGAAATCATTTTTTTAAAAAAATAAATTTCCAAGCCTAGGTCTGTTATGCGTAAAATCTATATTCTTCCCTAAATCCAACCTTCCGTCTAGTATATTAAATATACTTGAGATATTATTCAAAGTTCTTCAAGAACAATGAAGAATTTTCCAATTTAGCCTCTGATGAGAGGAAGACTTTATTAGGAAGAATAAATCCAGTTGAGAATGCAGAGTAGAAGACAAGGATGGATGAGTTAAGGAAAACTTAAGGAGGCTCCAGGGTGCTTTCAGCCCCTCCTTCCTTGGCATAGGACTTCACGCCACCATTGCCAATTTTCTTTTTTAGTCTTAGGCATCATTCACTATTTCATTTAACCAAAATTTATTAAGGGTGTACTATGTGCCAGGCACACACTACATGCTGCAAATAAGATTTTAAAAAATGGATTAAGACGAATCCCAGCCATTGAGGATTGAGTGTCCAGTAGGGAATTAGGAAGTCCCTACGGGGGTTTTATCACAGAGGCTCAGAGGTATGAAACAGACGTGGCAGTGGAGGTTACACAGAGCTGAGCCCCTATCCCCTTACCTACCCGGGGCTCCTCCCACAAGGCCTCTCAAATACACGCTCTGATTTCACAGGGCGTCTTACTTAGCCCAGCATCAGGAAGTGTGCCAGGGCTTCAGAGGAAGCCAGATAAAGACATCAAAATCTGCACCTGGCTCACGTGCCAGTGGCTACCTGGCCTGGAGTTAAGAGCTTACCAAAGGCCCTTTATTAAAAATTTTCATTGATCTCTACCCGTCCCCAGACTCTGCTGGTTCCTTTGTCTCTTCCAAGTAGAAAGCAAGCCCCCCTTTAAGACTACTGGTGGTCCCCATGTGGGACAGCCAGATTCTTCGGGTCCACAGAGTGGGGCTCTGCCCCCAAGCATCTGAGAGTCTGTCTGCTTTGAAACCTTCCTTGGTTACCAGTTTCTGAGGATGACTGATGGTTTTCCAGCTCCCCTGCATTCAAGAAAGATTAGATGGTGGAGAAGAGCCATGTCTCTGTGCTCACATGATAAACGTGCCAGAGAAAGGTGCAGGGGTGGAGGCGGGAGGTGTTAAAATTCTTGGCAGGAAATAGAAGCTGAACCAACTTCCTTCCCTTTGAGCTGCGTCTGAGGAAGAGGGTAGAAGCCTAGGAAGCACTGCTGCAACTGAGTTGATGACAGTGAGTCACTCACCTCAGGCACAAAATGTAGGGGGTGCCAAGAATTCAGTAATCAAGATAAACCATGTTCTAATACAATATTATAAAAAAATCAAAACTAAGGCAAAAATTTATAATGAACTTAAATTTATAATTTAAGTAAAGGTAGTATCAACAGGATCAATCAGACAGTGGAGTTGCCCCAAGCTAGATGGGAAGTGCTGAGGTTGTTTGCAGGGGATGCACCTCTTTCTAAGCATAAAAGCCAACTGAACTACCTCCTCCTGCTTAAACACTTCCCCTGCTCCCCAAAGCAGCAAGGCAGCTCTTTACCCTGTGAGTGCAGCCTCTCCCATTGCCCAGCACACTCTAGCCACAGCATCTTCCTTCTGTTCCCAGGACACAGCGATCTCTTTCCCACCACAGGACTTTTGCACCTGCTGATTCCTCCATTTGGAGCTTCCACCAGCTCTTCTTGTAAGAGATTTATTGTCATCCTTCAAGTCTCAGCTCAAGTGCCCCCTCCTAGAATACTTCCCAACCCGCTGGATTTAAAATAGGCCTCCCCCACACACCATCCTTTTTACCTCTTCCATAACATGTTTTACAATCTATAATTATCTTGTTTACCTGTTCATTATCTCCACAGATAGAATGTAAGCTCTATGAAGGCAGGAACCCTGACTGTCATCCCTGTGGTACGACAGGCCCTTACATGATACCCGACACAAGGCAGGGACTCAAATATTTGTGACCTGAATGGTTGAATGAAACTCCTTTTCAGGTGTTGCCTCCTCTGTAAAGGCTCCCAGTATACGTCCTCACTATTGCCACCACAAGAGTCATTGCTTCATTCTCTGTGTCCTCAGAGCATTTTGTGTGCATTTGTGTTACTGCATTCCAGCTAGATGTGCACACAGCCAGCTCCTCCATGAAACACTGATCTCCTAGAGGTCAGGGACTGAGTCTTACTCACCTCAATATTCCTGAGCACAAGGCCCAGCACAGCACCTGATGATAAATGCTCAAATAAATATGAGCAAGTGAAATCTACATCAAACCGAGGGAGCCAGGGGCACAGCAAATGTGTTCCGGAAAAGTTAGGCCTAATTAAAATTTTGCAGATCAAATAATATTTTAATGGCAGTAGAAGAGGAGCTCACTGCTTAAAGGAAGCCTATGGGGAATCCTAGTGTAGAGAGAGAATCACCCCCTTATTTATCCTTTAGTTTTTTGGTTTTTTTTTTAACATCTTTATTGGAGTATAATTGCTCTACAGTGGTGTGTTAGTTTCTGCTTTATAACAAAGTGAATCAGCTATACGTATACATATACCCCATATCTCCTCCCTCTTGCATCTCCCTCCCACCCTCCCTATCCCACCCCCCTAGGTGGTCACAAAGCACCGAGCTGATATCCCTGTGCTATGTGGCTGCTTTCCACTAGCTATCTATTTTATATTTGATAGTGTATATATGTCCATGCCACTCTCTCACTTCATCCCAGCTTACCCTTCCCCCTCCCTGTGTCCTCAAGTCCATTCTCTATGTCTGTGTCGTTATTCCCGTCCTGCCCCTAGGTTCTTCATAACCTTTTTTTTTTAGATTGCATATATATGCATTAGCATACGGTATTTGTTTTTCTCTTTCTGACTTACTTCACTCTGTATGACAGACTCTAGGTCCATTCACCTCACTACAAATAACTCAGTTTTGTTTCTTTTATGGCTGAGTACTATTCCATTGTATATATGTGCCACATCTTCTTTATCCATTCATCTGTTGATGGACACTTAGGTTGCTTCCATGTCCTGGCTGTTGTAAATAGAGCTGCAATGAATATTGGGGTACATGACTCTTTTTGAATTATGGTTTTCTCAGGGCATATGCCCAGTAGTGGGATTGCTGGGTCGTATGGTAGCTCTATTTGTAGTTTTTTAAGGAACCTCTATACTCTTCTCCATAGTGGCTGTATCAATTTACATTCCTACCACCAGTGCAACAGGGTTCCCTTTTCTCCACACCCTCTCCAGCATTTATTGTTTGTAGATTTTTTGGTGATGGCCATTCTGACTGGTATGAGGTGACACCTCATTGTAGTTTTTATTTGCATTTCTCTAATGGTTAGTGATGTTGAGCATTCTTTCATGTGTTTGTTGGCAATCTGTATATCTTCTTTGGAGAAATGTCTATGTAGGTCTTCTGCCCATTTTTGGATTGGGTTGTTTGTTTTTTTATTATTCAGCTGCATGAGCTGCTTATAAATTTTGGAGATTAATCCTTTGTCAGTTGCTTCACTTACAAATATCTTCTCCCATTCTGAGGGTTGTCTTGTTTATGGTTTCCTTTTCTGTGCAAAAGCTTTGAAGTTTCATTAGGTCCCATTTGTTTATTTTTGTTTTTATTTCCATTTCTCTAGGAGGTGGGTCAAAAAGAATCTCGCTGTGATGTATGTCATAGAGTGTTCTGCCTATGTTTTCCCTTAAGAGTTTTATTGTGTCTGGCCTTATATTTGGGTCTTTAATCCATTTTGAGTTTATTTTTGTATATGGTGTTAGAGAGTGTTCTAATTTCATTCTTTTACATGTACCTGTCCAGTTTTCCCAGCACCACTTATTGAAGAGGCTGTCTTTTCCCCATTGTATATTCTTGCCTCCTTTATCAAAGATAAGGTGACCATATGTGTGTGGGTTTATCTCTGGGCTTTCTATCCTGTTCCATTGATCTATGTTTCTGTTTTTGTGCCAATACCATACTGTCTTAACTACTATAGCTTTGTAGTATAGTCTGAAGTCCGGGAGTCTGATTCCTCCAGCTCCGTTTTTCTTTCTCAAGATTGCTTTGGCTATTTGAGATCTTTTGTGTCTCCATACAAACTGTGAAATTTTTTGTTCTAGTTCTGTGAAAAATGCCATTGGTAGTTTGATAGGGGTTACATTGGATCTGTAGTTTGCTTTGGATAGTATAGTCATTTTCACAATGTTGATTCTTCCAATCTAAGAACATGGTATATCTCTCCATCTGTTTGTATCATCTTAATTGCTTTCATCAGTGTCTTATAGTTTTCTGCATACAGGTCTTTTGTCTCCTTAGGTAGGTTTATTCCTAGGTATTTTATTCATATCCTTTAGTTTTTAATTTTGAATTTTCATAAGTTAGATCTGGTTGGTCCTAAGCCTGTGCACATTCTTCAGAGCTTTCGGATGTCATTTGTCCTCAGCCCTGCACAGGTTATTGTTAGACCCTGAGGAACTTGGTCATTACCCCATTTGTATATTTCGGGGGATCCTCAAGATGAACTCCAGTTCCCTCTATGTTTTTTCTTTACCTGAGGAAACACAGGCCTATGGGCACACCCCAGTTCATGGAGAGGCCTTATTTGATTTCCACTCAACAGGAGGAACTGGCATCTTGGAACAAACCAAATACCTATGGTGTCTGAACTGACTGTCCCAGCGCCAGGATGCTATATGATAAATATAGTCGAAGAACGGGAGGGAGGGTACTAAACAAAACCACTGCTGCAAAGTCTTTACATTTAGTGTGCAATGGTACAATATTTACTCTAATTTCTGTGAGAAGTTAAAGATTCCATTGTAATCCCTAGAAAATTAATGCCAAAAGGTACAGGTGAAAAATCAATAGGGATATTAAAATGAAATAGTAAGAAATACTCAATTAACCCAAAAGTAGATATGAAAGAAGAAACAGAAGAACAAAAAACCAATTGAAACAACAGAAAATAAATATCAAAATGGTAGTCCATATTCAACAATATCAATTTTTATGTTAAATTATATAGTTTAACACTTCAATTAAAAGTGGTTATAAGAATGGGTAAAAGTCAACACCCAATTGTATGCTGTCCACCAAAGGACACATTTTAAATACAAAGAGACAGGTTGTAAGTAAAAGTCCAGAAAAAGTACAGCATGTAACTACTAATCAAAGAACACTGAAGTCATTCTATTAATATCATACAAAGTGAGTTCAGGGTAAAGCAATATTACATTTCATAATGATAAAAGGATTAATTCATCAAGAAAACATAACAATAATAGATTTGTATGCACAAATACAGAACCTTTTTGTAATTACAGATCTTTAAAGTATATGGAACAAAAATACAACATACCAAAATTAAATTAAAGGGAGGACTAGAAAAATTCAATATCATCCTTTCAGTAATTGATAAAAATGGAGAAAAAAGTCATCAAGGACACAGAAGATCTGAACCACTCTATAAACCATTTTGATCAGATTGACATTATAGAATACTACACTCATCAAGTACAACAAACATATTCTTTTCAAGTGCACACAGTCACCAAGATAAAACATATGCTGGGCCACAAAATAAATCTCAGTACATTTCAAAAGACTGAACTCTTTTAGAGTATGTTCTCTGATGACAGCAGAATTAAATTAGAAATCTAATATAAGATATGTATAAAAGCCTTAAATATTTAGAAATTAAACTATATGTTTCTAAATAAGTCATGAGTCAATGAAGAAATCACAGGAAAATTAGAAAATATTTCATACTAAATAGTAATAAGAATACAATGTATCAAAACTGGTGATACAGCTAAAGCAGCACTTAGTGGAAAATTCATTGCTGTAATATCTATATTAGAAAAGAAGAAAGGTTTAAAATTAATTATCTACATTTCTACCGTTTAAAAAATGAGCAAATTAAACCCTAAGTAGATAGAAGAAAGAAAACAGTAAAATTTGAGCAGAAATTAATGAGCTATAATGCAAACAATAAAGAAAACTAACAGAGCCAAAATTTGGTCCTTTGAAAAGATTAATACAATCAATAAAACCCCTAGCAATACTGATCAAGAAAAAAAAAGAGAAAACACAAATAACCTATATTAGGGGTCTGTTATCACTACAGATCCCACAAACATTAAAATGATAATAAGGATATATTATAAACAGGTTTATGCCTATAAACTTGATAACTTAGATGAAATGGGCAAATTCCTTGAAAAACAAAATTTGCAAAAACTGACACAAACAAATTAGAAAATCTGAATAGCCCTCTATTAAAGACATTAGATTTATTTAAAACCTTCCCGCAAAAAAAACCCCTCTAAATCCAGATGGTTTTATTGTTGAATTTCATCAACAATCTTATACAAATGCTTTCAGAAAATAGAGGAGGAACGTGCCCCACTATATTTTATGAAGTCACCATATGCCTTATACAAAAATCTGACAAAGCCAGATTTTTTTCTGAAAAAGAAAACTACAGATGATAGCCCTCTTGAACTCGATACAAAAATCATAAACAAAATATAGCAAGTCACATCCAGAAAAAAAGATAATCCATCTTGACTAAGTGGAGTTTATCCCAGGAATGCAAGGTTTTTTCAACATTTGAAAATCAATATATTTCATCACATTAATAGAGTAGAGGAGAAAAATAATATGATCATCTCAACAGATGCTGAAAAAGGATTTGAGAAAATTCAGTAATACCCAGCAAATACTCAGTAAATTAGGGAAAGAACTTCTTCAACTGGATAAAAAAATGGGTGCAAACTTTATGATTTTCATTACACTTAATTGTGAACATTGGATACTTATTAAGCAATAGAGTCTATTGCCTATGCAGGGAGCTTTTCCAGTAGAAGCCTAGTGGGCCATGGGGGCAGTTATTGGTTTATTATTTGAGGCTGCAAGAAAATGTTCCAAACACATGTTCTTAGGCTGAAGTGTTTGCCTCCTCTGAAAATGGAAGAGAGAGATGTGGTATGGAAAAATTCCACATGAATGATAAGTTTGGACACAAACATTGTTCATTGGTCCAGGTACTTTTCAGGAACCACTATAGACAATGAGACCCTTAATCAAAATTTAAAATGTGCATGTCCTTCAATCCAGAACCTCCACTTCTAGGTTCTAGCCCACAGAAACAGTAATATATACAAGGATGATCATTGCAGCATTATCTGTAATGGGGAAAAACTAGAGAAAAACTAAATTCTATCAATAAAAGATTGGTTAAGTTTATGGAATACTACATAGCCAGTGAAAAGAACGAAATGGATCTGAATGCAAAGGCATGAAAAAATATCCATAATGTAGTTTTTTAAGTTGATATATAATATTTGTAGTATTGATACAAACACACTTTTATTAAATAAAGCTATTCATTTATAAGTTATATATAAAACAAATGCCTGAAAAGGTGCATACTAAAATGTTGATCATACCTAGCTTTGGGTGGTGGTACTTGGGACATTTTAATTTTCTTTACACTCTTATTCTCAAATGTTTCTACAAGAAACATTTTTAAAAATATGAGCCACCAATTGTGCAAAATAGGTACAATTATTCCCCTTACTGGGAGCTGGTGGGGGGGGAGTAGTTCCATTAGAAGCCCTGCTGTGTGACTTTGACAAGATGAGGCTCTTATCTCCAATGAGAATGATGATAACAATATATCCTGCACAGAGTCCTTGTGAGCATTTGTTAAGTCCTTCTGTGCTGATATACATATTCTCATATGAGTCCCAGGAAGTCTTGTGTGTCGATCAGTGAAGCAGGCAGAGTTTGAAGCATCACACACACTACCCATCACACCACATCATACACACCACTCCATACCCCTTGCATGCACATTTAGTACTAACGTTGATGGAACACTGTCCGGGAACTGAGTCCTGTGCTGGGTGCCTTATATGTATTATTTCTGATCCTCCACAAAGCTCTGAAAAACATGCATAATTCAACACTCACTTTATTTAATACCTATTTACTGATCATCTACTACGTACCAAGCACTTTTCTAGATGCTGGAGTTACAGCATTGAATAAAAATGACAAAAATCCCTGCACCTTTTGTAGTCAAACATTCCTGTGAGAAGAGACGGGCAATAAACCTAATGAATACCTATAATCTAAGAAGTTAACAGTATGGTTGAAGGTGGTATATACTAAAGTATCTAGTATGGTTGAAGGTGGTATATACTAAAGAAAAATATAGTGAGATAAGGCGAATTGGGAAAGTAAGAGGGGGTTGAGCTTGCAGTTTTCAAAAGGATGATGAGGGTAGGTTTCCTTAAGAAGGAAAGCTTTGAGCAAGCACTTGAGGAAGATGAGGGAAGTGAGTCAGACGACTATCTGGGCAAACAGCTTTCCCAGTAGAGGGAACAACCAGTGCAAAGGCGCAGAACTGCAGGGAGGGGCCAAGGAGGCTGCACTGAATGAGTAGGAGGAGGCGAGGTCAGAGAGGGAACAGGGGACCCGGTCTTGGGAGGCCTTTTAGGTCATCGTGAAGACTGTAAATTTTACTCTATGCAACAGAAGCCATAACCACAGGGGGAGTGAAATATAAGAGTGTAATGATCTGATCTGAATTTTTAAAAACTGATTGAAGAGAGGTACGGGGGAAACCACGAGGCCAATTAGGTGGCTATTGCAATAATTCAGGCTTGGGCAGGATCACTGAAATTGAAATAGGACTGTCTGGCTCACAAGTCACACAGCTAATGAGTGGCTGAGCTGGGACTTGAATCCAGAGCCATCTGACTCCAAATCCAGTGTTCTTTTGTCCAGGAAGGAAAACTGGGCTTTGTGTTGTCCTGAGAGTTCCTTTATTGGCCTATGTCCTCCCACTTTGAGGGGGGAGGTTATCTCCCAGCCCGTTTCATGCCTCTTTCCCACTCCATCATCTCTCCTTCCAACCCTCCTGCCCCTGCCACCTGCCAGCTGTGAAAATGGAGCTGATGTAGGTACTTCACCAGGGCTGGGAATGTGTTAGTGTTTCTCTAACACCTAAAACAGCCTGGGGTGGCAAGTGACAACCATGATAGTACAGCCTGGAGAAACTGAGGCACTGTCAGATCAGGAAAGCACCCCAAAGTCGCACAGCAGTTTGGAGATGGAGACTCTCTTTCCCTCCCCATTACCCACTTGCATCTCCTGCCTCCTGGTCTGGGCACTGGGTGTCAAATGGAGGCTGTTCTTGGTCCCCAGCAGCTCAGTCCCAATAGGGTGCCTGTGCCCCTTGGCGAGGGTGAGCCCACAGCAAAGCTAGGGTTAGTGATTGTTATTTTCTTGCACAGCATCCATCAGGAGACAAGCCCTGGCATTTATCTAGCAGCGAGCAATCGTTATCTGGTGGCGATGTTCTTCCCACTGAGAGTATCTTCTAAATAAGAGTCAGCTCTGTCTGCTGCTGATTTCTTCCTGTGGGATGAAACCAAGGAAGCGAGGGCACTGGGGTGGGCGCAGGGAGAGAGAAGCTGATTAAGGAGGAGGTTGTTCCACAGCTGAGCCAGAGAAACTGGCCTGAGCTTTGATTCTTGATTCTGACAAGTTTGGGAGAAGACGGAAGACAGCACCAGGGAGAACCCTTATTTCCACTTCAGCAAACTTTCATACATAAATGTAACAGACCATCCAGGGAAATCCCTGGATAGCGAAGTTCTGGATGTGAGGAAGGTGAAAGGACAGGCTCTTGTAGCTCTTGATCTCTGTCGCTTGTCTTTCTGTCATCAGACCGGAATCTGGAATGGGTTTCGAGTGAGGAGCTCAGAATGAACTGTCATCAACTGGTCCTGGCCCCTGCATCAGAGGACCGAGGTTCAAGTCCAGACCCCACCAATTCCAGGATCCTGGACCTCAGGCAAGTCCCTAAACTTCCCTGAGCTTTGATTTGCTCATCTGCCTAATGGGAATGGGAACGACCCCTTTCTCAGGGGCTGTTGTGAGGCTTATGGGAGATAATGATACCGTATCTAAGAAATGCCGTGTGGACTGTGGAGTGCTCGTCACGTGTGAGCTACCGTTGTTCCCCTTCAGGTCTAGGGTTTGGCTGACATTGCCGAGGTTGTTTGCCCTGCACTGTCCCTCACAACTCGTCTTGCTGACTGAGAGGCTGGTCTTCTTTCTGTTATTTTATCTCTTTTGGTCTTAGGTTGAGAGCTATGGTCCAAGTAATGAGTCTTGTCAATCAGCAGAGAGTCCTGTGTAGCTGAGGCTGTACTAGCCTATGGGCATTTGAGAAGGATACGTGATTTAGTCTGTGTGCCCTCATGGGATTTATTAAGGTTCACTTTTGCACAAAATGAACCTAATAGAAGCCAAGGCACAATCATGAACCGCTCTGTAGGTGGGTCCTACTTATTGAGGGCCTGATGTGTGCTAAACGGTGCCACGTACTTCCACATCGTTATATTATTTAACACTCTATAACTAATCTGAGAGGAAGGTGTCCTCATTTTACAGATGAAAAACTGATACCTGGAGAGGTTGAATGACCAACCCAAGACCAACCCAATGACAGGATAGTGGTGAGGGCTATATCTCTTTATTCTCAAATCCAAGGCTTCTCTCCCCTATTGCAACTAGAGTATAATCTGGTGCTTAAACCTCTTATGGAGAAGTGAAAATCCCTGGCTTACATCCCTGGCAGCTGAGACTCTGGGAGGCTCTTATGCATTGATTCTGGTTGCTTCCAATTCTGAGGCCTTGCTAACATTGGGTACTAAGACAGGGAAGCTCCTCTTGAGGGACTTGAATATTTAAAACCCCAGGGAGAAATGCAAGTCAAAACTACATGAGATGCCACTTCACGCCCATTAGGGTGGTTATTATTTTTTTTTAATGGAAAATAAGGCTTCCCTGTTGGCGCAGTGGTTAAGAATCTGCCTGCCAATGCAGGGGACACAGGTTCGAGCCCTGGTCCAGGAAGATCCCACATGCCGCAGAGCAGCTAAGTCCGTGTGCCACAACTACTGAGCCTGCGCTCTAGAGTCCGTGAGCCACAACAAGAGAAGCCACCACACTGAGAAGCCTGCGCAATGCAACGAAGAGTAGCCCCTGCTCGCCGCAGCTAGAGAAAGCCCACGCACAGCTACGAAGACCCAACGCAGGCAAAAAAAAAAAAAAGAAAAAGAAAAATGGAAAATAAAAAGTGTAGGTGAGAATGTGGACAAATCAGAACTTTTGTGCATTGCTGGTGGGAATGTAAAATGGCAGAGCCACTGTGGAAGACAGTATGGCAACTTCTCAAAAAGTTAAACATAGAGTTATCTCATGATCCAGCAATCCCACTTCTGGGTATATACCCAAGAAAATTAAAAGCAGGAACTGAAATATATTTATATACGTTGTTCATAGTATCAATAGTATTATTCACAACAGCCAAAAGGTAGAAGCTCCCCAAGTGTCCATTGACGGATGAATGGATAAACAAAAGCTGGTATATACTCACAGTGGAATACTATTCAGCCTTGAAAACAAAGGAAATAGGAACACATGCTACAACATGGATGAACTTAGAGGACATTATGCTAAAAGTGAAACAAGCCAGACACAAAAGGACAAATACTATAGATTCCACTTCTATGAAGTACCTAGAGCAAATTCATAAAGACAGAAAGGAGAATGCAGGTTACCAAGGACTGACGGGAGGGCAAAATGGGAGTTATTGTTTCCTGGATACAGAGTTTCCGTTTGGGATGATGAAAACTTTCTGGAATTGATCATGTTGATGGTTGTACAACATTGTGAATATACTTAATGCCTTTGAATTGGCCACTTAAAATGGTTCAAATGGTAAATCCTATGTTATGTATATTTTACTACAATAAAAAAGCCCTCAGGGAGAAATGCTTCACTTGAAGAAAAGGAATGTTATGCTACCAGAGTGCCTTTCAGTAGTGAGTCCAGGAGGATTATAATGTTTGTTTAGCAATCATTAACTGCTCATCAAAGAAGGAGCAGCCCAAAACACTCAAGAGATGACAGGACAAGAGAAACAGCTTTGCAATGTTAATATAACTCAATGAGGAAATGAGGATTTGATTCAGTAAAACTCAGCTTTTATGCAACTTTCTTCTGAGCCCACCTATTGTCCAAAGCAAACAAGCCTGCATCAGTATTCAAAGGAGCTACAAGAAAACCCGGTGGAATTTGACTACAGGTACCTTTAACTCATTCAACAATGAACATTTATGCCATATGTTTCTTGGGCTTTTAAAAGGCAATGTTCTGTGCCGATGGTCCCAGGCTGCATAGATAATTGTAAAACAAACTCCATATTCCACTGACACACTTCCTAATTACATCTTAGCTTCGTTAGGCTATTAAAGTGATAGATGGTAGCAATTACATTGAACCCCACTGAAAACTCTCTATCTGTGATGCGCAGTGATGAGAACATGAGTTATTTACCCAGAAGCCAGGAAGAACTTGGCTGCCTCCGCCAAGCTGAACAAAGAGAAGCCCCCTGTGACCACTAACAGCACAGAGCCCCACGGCCATGGCAGAAGGCAGAGTGGCAGAGTATACAGTTGGGGCTCACTTTTCTACTGGCCTCACAAATGCCTAGAGGTGGAAGATGAAAACTATTATCAGGTGTTATAGAGTTACTCAAAACAATGTGAACGTTCTTGGAAGAGAGTCTCCAAAATGCTGAATTACTCCCAACCATTCTATATGCCGAGTGGTTGAAGGAACCAAAGAAGTTGAACCTGGAAAAAAGAAGACAAGGTGGCCATTTATTGACATTCCAAGATGAATTCTATGTGTTAATGTTTACACGGCCCAAGGAGGATGAATTTGGTGCAGACAACAGAACACCCCACTCTAACAGGTTTCAATAACTAGGGCATTTACTAGTTTGTATAACTGGAGGTCCGGAGGTAGATGGGCTTCAGGGTTGGTTGATTCAGGGGCTCATGATATAATCTAGGCCTCAGGTTCTTTCCATTCCTCCACTCTGCTATTCACTTTATCAGCCTTACCATAAATTGGTGACTCCAGTGTGCTTTTGATGGCCACCAGTAGCAGTAAGGGCTACATGTGCTCTTGTTCTTTTCCAATAGGAAAGCAAGAGCTGACTTCCCATGACTCTCAGAAAAATGAGGAGAGCTCTTAGAAGCCTTCAGCAAATATCTCTGATCTCACTGGCTGGAACTGGGTCACGTGCTCATTTGTAAATTACTCATTGTGGTGGGGAGGATGGGATTACTGTGGTTGGTTAAGACTAATCATGGCTCACCTGGAACTGCTGCAGGTCAGCTTCCCCTGAGATGTCAGGGGAGAAATTCCCGGCAGATCTCAGGGGCAACCTGAGAAGTATTGGGCTCTGTTGGGAAGGAAGAAAGGAGGTCGATATTTGGCAAGGCCAAGGACACTGTTTGCTATAGGGGAAAACAAGAACCAATAGGCAGAGGCAGAGATGACTCGTAGAAAGAAAAGCTTCTAGCACTGGGGGCAGATATGCTGCATCCATTCCACAGCTGCCCTCTTCCATACCCGTGGCAGGCATGGTTAATCAATCACCCTACCACTGAGCCTCAGCATCCTCCTTAACTTGGCTGTCCAGGCAGTCATTAATAGTAAATTAGAGACAGCTCTCAAAGAGAACCCCTTTTATCAGCTAGGACTGCCCAAAGATGGAATAGGCAGGCTGAGAAGATAGTGAGCTCTCGGTCACTGGTGGTATTCAAGCACAGGCTGTGTAATCTGCATGCAGAGATGCTTTAATGGGTAACTGGTCACAGGTAAAGGTTGGGATCCAATTGTCCCTGAGGTTCTGTGATTAGAGAGGGCTGAGCAAGAAACTGGGGTACTAGCACAAGCTGCAGATTAGCGATGGTGGAAGGGTTTGAGAGCCTGTCCTAGCCCTTTGCTTTTCCTCTGTGGTCCTGAAGCTTCATATCCCTTACACAGGATATTACCCCAGGCATCACCAGTCCTTCTCCAGAGCACCCATCCTAGTCGCAACATATCGATACCTTTGCCTGGGGCTTGAATTTGTGCACAGTCTTTGCTTCTAGCTTCCAGATTCTGGTTCTCATTAAAATACACACACGCGAGATGGGCATTGCGGCCATTTTACTGATGCACGCACCTGAGCGGTTGGTTGCCTTACGTAAGATCACACAGCTAGGTTGATGGTAGGGCTGAGATGGGACCTTGGGTCTCCTCTCCTCTAGCCCAGAACGCTCCTCTGGAAGCACAGGGCTGCAGAGCTGAGGTGTCCTCACCTGGGTATACACATGATGGAGACAGTACTGAGGTGGGCATGAGGGCCAGACACCGGAAGTGTGGTCCTCATGCTGGATACCGCAGGAGGCCTAAGTACCAGTGATTCTGAGGACTCTGAGTGTGGGTGGGTCTTCTCTCCTGTCTGGGCTTCACTTCTTCCATCCATCTCCTCACCTATAAACAGGAGATGCTGATAGGCTAAGATGCTGTAGGGCCAAGATGAAAGGTGAAGACACTTCCTCCAGCTTCTCCCTCTGGATCAGATACTCCAGGTTCATCTGAGCTGCGTGGGTTCACATGGGCTCCTTCCTTCCACTGATTCCTGGAGGCTGTAACCTGGCTGGGCAGGAGTAGGAAGGTAGAGAGGTGGCCTGAGATTAAAGCCACACCTTGGCCAGACACACAGCTTCTGTATCTCTGCTCTGTCTCTTTCCTAAGCCCTTTTCAGCTTGCAAAACTATGAAAAGACCAGCAGAACGTGAAGGGAGAAACTGAAAAGAGTTCTCTGAAAAGACCACTTGATCTCAGTGGTTTCTGACAGCACAGTTAGCACTCTGAGCCCTCCTCTGTGCCAGGCCCAGTGGAAGACACTCCATGCACTTTATCTGGGCAGTTCGTGCTGTCAGAGCTGTGACACACTGGTATTTCAATCAGCTCTGAGGGGTGCTGCTAGACATTCAACAGGTGGGTAGCACAGTGCCTCATCTTAGTAGATGTTAAAAAAATAATTCACTGACAGACTAAATGAGTGCATAAACCCATTTTACAGATAAGTAAACCAAGGCATGTTATCCCTAGTTGATAGACCAAGGCTATATATGACTTGCGGCAGAGCTGGGACTGGAACTAGGTCTTCTGCCTCCTAGTCTGGTCTGGGGCAGGACTGGACAATCTCTACTAGCCCTCTGTGCTCTCCAATAGCTGGACACTTGGATTCTGGATCAGCAAATTAGTCTGTAGGGCAGTGCTAGGCAGTAGAACATTCTGCAATGATGGAAAGGCTCTATACCGCACTGTCTTATACAATAGCCACTAGCCACATGTGGCTGTGGAACACTTGGCATGTGGCTAGTGTGACTGAGGAGCAGAGACTTTAAGTCCCGTGGCTAGTGGCTACCACGTTGGAACAGCACAGCTCTAGCGTGTTCTCTTCCCCAAGGCCCAGCACCACAGCCTCTGCCAAATTGTGATGCAGTGGAAGTTTGCCGTTGGTGATGACACTTGGAGAAACTTTCCTACATCCTTGGCAGAACACACCAGGTCCCCCAGATGCTCCAGTTATTCTTCAGTAGCTGTGCTTCTTTCTACAGAAGGGAGATGAAAACAAAATTGGAAGAGCTGAAGCTGAAAGACTATTGATTTTTAATCCTTTTTTATCATCCAAGAATTTCAAGGTGTATTCCTCATGTCATGCCATTCCTCTCCTGGGAACTGGGAGTACTGACCTGTAAGGCCTGGACGGCATCAAGTGATGTGAATTAAACCCACTTTAAAGAAAACCTCTCTAGTCAACATTGGTTTTTCCTCAGAGAAGTGTTTGGATCTTTACTACCTATTATTTTCCTTTGGGTTCTTGCCAGGAGAGGATTTTTTAAAAAATAGATTAGAGCATGTATCCATTAACCACTGATTTAATTTCTAAGCCCTTTTTCTTCTAAATTATTTTCTAATCACATAATAGAACTACGGCACATCTGAGCTAAAAAACAGCTTAGGCAACCCCCAGTCCATAAAGTTGAAACAGTTACTACTTATCCAGGCTTGTGCAACCATTGGACTGTGTTCTCTCCATTATAATTGTATGGGGTATGTAAAATTCTCCCCATTTTACAGATGGGTAAGTAGCTAAGCTAGCATTTATATCAAGATCTGTCTGGCTCTGAGGCTGGGACTCTTGCTTTGTACCTTGAGCTTTCCAATCATTTCATGGACAAGGAGACGGAGACCCAGAGAGTTGTAAGAACTCCAGCAGTCAGGGCCTGACCTCGTGTTTTTGTGCTCCATTTAGTTCTACCCTTCAATCTCAGATTTACAGTCCCACACTCCACATTTCACCCTCCTTTCCTCTTTAGCAGTATCCTTTTCCCCATAAAAAAGTCACAATACCTTCATTTGCCATCCAAGCTCCCCCCACAATTTGGTCAACCTTCCGTGCACCATCCCCCAACCCTACTCAGTCAAGTGAGGTGTCTGAGTAAGTCCAATACTTGCATTCCTTCTACACTCTCAGAATTGAACTGTTTTTCTTGCCACAATAAAATATATATATGTATACACACACATACACACACACACACACACACACACACACACACACACACACACACACTACATACCTGTATACTGAGAAAGACGTTTTGGCATTAAACACAAAGATGTTTATTACAGCAATATACATTACAGTAAAAGTAAAAACAACATACATGGTCAACCATGACCGAAATGTTAAGAATAAATTATTTCAACTCTGTAGATTAGTAAAGAGCCACTGAAATGGAAGTAGGAGCCCATGAGAGGGGAGCATTTGGCTCCCCACAATGGTCACAGCTAAAGGAAGAGCAAGTGTATCTCCCTGAGGCGTCCTGGGCGTATTGTATATGAGCGAAACCAGAAATGGCTGGCATGGACCCCAGGATAATAATAACAACAAAAACAATGGTAATGCGAGTTAATCAAGCTTTGTTTTCATGTCTAAGTTAAAGTTTCCAGCACTTGCCAGCTTCCCCTTGGAGCAGTGCCTGAGGTAGCTGGGAGAATAAAAACCACAATGGACTTGGAGTCAGAAACCATTAGTTCAAGGCCTGCCTGGTCACTGACACTTCAGGGTGCTCATCTGTAAAATGGGGAGGATTCCATCTACTGAGGAGCTGTGTTGAGCACAACTGGTAGCTGGTAGCCCCTCCCAGGAGCGTGTCTCCCTGCTGTTCCATCGTTCAGGGCTTTCTCCAAGCACAGGGAGAGTGAGGACAGCTTCAGCACGGCACCCTGGCAGAAGAGGGGGCCAACCACTGCTGTCTGGACTTGCCTGCCCACCAGGTTCTTCCATAATCTGAATCAAGTTGATGTGCAGCAGTCTGTCCACACGGTGGGAGGCGTGAACCCACCATGGCTCCCCCCTGGGGCCCTGCTGTATTTGTGGGTTCTGCTGAACCAGAATATTAGAACTGGGCCTAACAGCAATGATGGTAATAGCCACACATACCCTCGGGACTTCTCATGCTTTAGCAACCATTTAGAGGACCATTTCCAGACTCTGGTCAATGCACAAAGCAATTACTACTACATATTTTCATAGAAGATTATTGTCGCCAAATGTTCTCACAGATTGTTTGGTTCACCTGTGTGTGCTAGTGGAAACCATGCGGGAATGATTTCAGCTCTGTGCTGTTATACTTAAGCACTCGACCTGGAATCTGTCCTCCAAGGCCACACAGGTTGGGAGCTGGCTCCTTATCTGAATCGCTTTTTAAGCCCCCAACTCAGAACCATATGTGATAGCTAAGAACAGTGGCTTTCAAAATTTCTAAGCAGCAGAGGACTTTTTTCCCCAAATGAAATCTCGTCTGGAACTTATGTGTTTATTTTATAATTTCTAATTAATAATACGTTTTTCAAAGTCCACCTGTGACAGTACTGAGGTTGTTTTGATTAACAAATAAGATGAAATCAGAAACTGCAGATGACCGCTGCATTTTTTATATAAGCTTCAGCATCTGATTTATCTCGGATTTTATTTGGGTTGTATTGTATTAATAATGCATAATAATTAATAACTTCAGCACTGCTCTGAGTGCTTCAAACATTTTAACTCATTTAGGCCTCAGAACGCTAACAGATTATATTATCATTCCCAGGGGAGGAAATGGAGGCCCAGAGACCTGGTTAAGTGGCCCAAAATCACACAGCTGGGGAGTGGCCAGAGCTGGGGTTCAAACCCAGGCAGCCCAGCTCCATAGTCCAGGATTGGAGTAACTATTCTGCTGCTCCCAATGAAAAGCCTAAGATATAAAAATACGTAGTTGTAAAGAATAGCTTTTTAATTGCCTGCCCTGCAAACTCGAGCTATTCTTTAATTAACCTGGGAGGGCAGAGAAGTCTTATCCATGTTCTAATAAAAAATAATAAATAACCTCGCCCCTGAAGCCACCCCCATTAGGATTCGGGGAATAGTTTGAAATTCCTGACCTAGAGCACCAGGGACATACTGAAGGAACAATCAGTCTGTCAAAACACACATGCAGAGGACCCTCGGGGTACAGCAGAGACAAAGACATTGGCTGGCATTTCACCAAATGGAAATCTCTGTAGTCTCTGGCACTACCAATATTCCCCATTACAAATCTTCCAGCTGGTAAACAGAATGATGCCACTGACATTTAATTGAAATGTCAGCACATTTAGAAAGCGCCCTGATGAAGCTGCCAAGTTAAAGTTATCGCTGGTGAGTTAAGCTAAACGGAAACAGAAAATCACCACTAACACCCACCACCCCGGCACATACACGTACACGCACTGTAGTATCAGATGGAGAGAAAGCAGAGAGCTTCAGCTGTCCAAGAAAAACTTACAGATAGTTTTTAAACGGAGTTTTATTCTGGCTATGAAAAACTATGGTGCAATTGGAAAAACTTGTGGAAGTAATCAGGCCTGAGACAGGCCAATGGCCATATAAATCAGTTCAACAAGAACACATTGATTAAATTACGTTTGGATAGTAATATTACCTTACGTTTATTCGCATAGCTTATGGTTTATAGAGGCCATGGTAGATGGCAAGAAATGGCCCCAATTCTTCACCACTCCCAGCATCCTCACCTTATGCCTTTGTAACTTTGCATGTAGGGCTTAACCATGTGATTTGCTTTGCCTAAAGGGTCAAAGCAAATCACATGGTTAAGCCCAATATGTGAAGACGTGACATTTATCTTTGCCCTCTGCCATCGCCTTTAGAAGAACATGCCCCTGGAACAGAGGCAAGGCATCCCAGTTGTCCCAAGGCCATCCTAGATCGGCAATAGCTAGCCAATTCCCAGCAATGTGAATGAGCCCAGCCCATTCATATCAGCAGAGCCATTCAGCTGTGACCTGCAGCTGACCACAGTCACATGGGCAAGCAAGCAAATCGGGAGAAGCCAAGCGCAGATCAGCTGAACCCCACAGACTCCTGCCCTAATTCAGTGTTTACTGCTGTGCGCTACTGGGGCTTTGAGGGTTTGGTTCAGCATCACTAATGCGGCAACAGATACCTGATGAGGAGGCTTGCCTTGTATGACCTCCTGTGTCCCCTCCTTGGGAAGGAATGTAGGGCAGGGGTTACATCCCCCATTTCATAAATGGGAACTCTGTGATTCATAGAGGTTCAGTGGACTGCTTTTATTCCACAGCTGCTTCTTCTGATGACGTGTTCTCTGTTCATGCTTAAGTCATGCAGCCTCTCTGCAGTACTTAGCCAACAACATTAACCCAGAGGCTGAATCCAGTTTTTTCTTTTAGATCAAAGAGGCAGTTTTTATAGGTTGAAAGCACAGAAGGAGAGCAAAGGTTTCAGGAGTTCTTGGGCCCCAGAGGCTCCCACTCTCTCACCTGGGATACCTCCCTTCTTCCCTTGGTTCCGCTCTGCTTTGAAGAGATATGTGATTCAGCCCATGTCAGATGTGTGTTCTCTTGCCATCTCTCTGTGGCTGATTTCACTCACAGGCATTCTTCAAATGCTTCACAGAAATCCCTGCCAGGTAGGAAAACCATTGGGGAGTTATGAAGAAATAATCAAAAATAATTTTTTTTGACCTTGCAGTGCTCACTTTAAAATCTACTCTAGCCCCCAATTTCCCCCAGCTAAGGGCCAAACTCAAGTCAGATCCTTTACAGTCTGGACCAATCTACTTGGAGCATCGCCACCTCCACACCCTCCCCCCAAATTTCTCTCTATTTCAGAATCAGAAATGTCCTTCTCCTTCTGAATAAGTGGCCCAAGACGACACAGCTAGAGAGCGGCAGAGCTGGGGTTCAAAGCCAGTCAGGCTAGCTCCATAGTCCATGATCTGTGAAGAACATGCCCATGGAACAGAGGCAACATTTCAAAAGCATTTTGAAATTCATACTCTTCCATCTGTTCAGAATTCTCATCTCTTCTTTTCCTTCATCTGATGAACCTCTAATCTTTCCTATAAGATCACTCTCACTTCTTAAAAAACACTTTAAAGGCCCACTCACTTTGTTTTTTCATGCATTTATTTTGTCTGTCCGAGGCTGGGGAGCACCCAAAGACCTTGTTGTCAAAACCTCATGACATGGGACTTCCCTGGCGGGTCCAGTGGTTAAGAGTTCACCTTCCAATGCAGGGGGTGTGGGTTTGACCCCTGGTCAGGGAGCTAAGATCCCACATGCCTCGCAGCCAAAAACTCAAAACACAAAAACAGAAACAATATTGTAACAAATTCAATAAAGACTTTAAAAATTGTCCACATCAAAAAGAATCTTTAAAAACAAAACAAAACAAAAACTCTCATGACATCCTGGTTCATGAACAGCCCTCGGAAATCATGGGAAATGGTAGACTCCGTTAAGGGAGGACAGGATTACTCCCTTTTATAAACAGCTAAGTCTAAATAGGTCCATTTACATTAAGTGGATTAACACCTGCTCACTGGGAAGCTTCTCAAGCACTGACAGGTTAAATAAATCCCAAATTTCTCTAGCCAGTAAAGGCACTAATCACATTGATTTTAAGTGCCTCTCATAAGGCACTGATCTACTCTCCCGCTGGATATGAGCTTATAAAAGGCAGATGCCCTAATTTCATACTTTTACATGTACCTGTCCAGTTTTCCCAGCACCACTTACTGAAGAGGCTGTCTTTTCTCCATTGTATATTCTTGCCTTCTTTATCAAAGATAAGGTGACACAAAAATAAACTCAAAATGGATTAAAGACCTAAATGTAAGGCCAGACACTATCAAACTCTTAGAGGAAAACATAGGCAGAACACTCTATGACATAAATCACAGCAAGATCCTTTCTGACCCACCTCCTAGAGAAAGAGAAATAAAAACAAAAATAAACAAATGGGACCTAATGAAACTTAAAGGATTTTGCACAGCTAAGGGAGCCATAAACAAGATGAAAGGACAACCCTCAGAATGGGAGAAAATACTTGCAAATGAAGCAACTGACAAAGGATTAATCTCCAAAATTTACAAGCAGCTCATGCAGCTCAATAACAAAAAAACAAACAGCCCAATCCAAAAATGGGCAGAAGACCTAAATAGACATTTCTCCAAAGAAGATATGCAGACTGCCAACAAACACATGAAAGAATTCTCAACATCATTAATCACTAGAGAAATGCAAATCAAAACTACAATGAGATATCATCTCACACTGGTCAGAATGGCCATCATCAAAAAATCTACAAACAATAAATGCTGGAGAGGGTGTGGAGAAAAGGGAACCCTCTTGCACTGGTGGTAGGAATGTGAATTGGTTCAGCCACTATGGAGAACAGTATGGAGGTTCCTTAAAAAACTACAAACAGAACTACCATACGACCCAGCAATCCCAGTACTGGGCATATACCCTGAGACAACCATAATTCAAAAAGAGTCATGTACCACAATGTTCACTGCAGCTCTATTTACAATAGCCAGGACATGGAAGCAACCTAAGTGTCCATCGACAGATGAATGGATAAAGAAGATGTGGCACAGTTATAGAATGGAATATTACTCAGCCATAAAAAGAAACGAAATTGAGTTATTTGTAGTGAGGTGGATAGACCTAGAGTCTGCCATACAGAGTGAAGTAAGTCAGAAAGAGAAAAACAAATACCATATGCTAACACATATATATGGAATCTAAGAAAAAAAAAAGGTCATGAAAAACCTAGGGGTAAGACGGGAATAAAGACACAAACCTACTAGAGAATGGACTTGAGGATACGGGGAGGGGGAAGGGTAAGCTGGGACAAAGTGAGAGAGTGGCATGGACATATACACACTACCAAACGTAAAATAGATAGCTAGTGGGAAGCAGCCGCATAACACAGGGAGATCAGCTAGGTGGTTTGTGACCACATAGAGGGGTGGGATAGGGAGGGTGGGAGGGAGGGAGACGCAAGAGGGAAGAGATATGGGAACATATGTATGTGTATAACTGATTCACTTTGTTATAAAGCAGAAACTAACACACCATTGTAAAGCAATTATACTCCAATAAAGATGTTAAAAAAAATAAAAAAGGCAGATGCCCTGTTTTGTTCATCTTTCTGTTTCCATATCTCTCCTCAAACTTCCTCACCTCTAACACCAGGGACCTACTATAATGCCTAGCACGTATTAGAAGCTCAATCATTGTTTGCAGAAAAGTGAAAACCCAAACAAGCTATTGGGCATTAGACTCCCAAGGCGTCCTCTGAGAAGTAAAGGTACCTCCTCCGAGTCTTTGATGAATTCCCCTAAAAAACTGGGAGTGCAATAGAAATAGTATGTGCTCTAGAGTCAGATATTAGGAATATCACTTAATCTCATCGGTCCTTAGTTTCCTAGTCTGCAAAATGGAGATAGTGGATGGTACCATCTTATTACTATCATTTTAAAAAAACCTCATTTTTCAGGAACCTATGACACATGGGGGAGGGAAGCAGGATAGAGAGTGGTAGGCGTGTGTATTTTGAAAATCTTTCCCCACAGGATTTAATAAACTCATCCACGCCCAACATGAGAATCTCTAGTCTAGGTCTGAAGGCAAGAGAATTGGGTTGGAATGGAGGAGTACATGGTGTTCTGGGAGAACTCAGAAGCTCTAGATAGTAAAAGAAAAAAAAGAAAAAAAAAAAAGAGAGGAAAAAAAAAAAAAGGGAAACTGACTCCCAGGAGAATGAAGACAGAAAACATGCAGAGGGCAGGGAAGAGGTAAAGAAAGGTCACAGCTTGATGTTATTATCCACATAGACCAAGGATAAATATGGGAAAAGGCCATTAGGATATCATCTTGGATGTCTTATTGTTGACCCTGTGTGTTTTGGGAGGATTCCATGGTCCAAATTCGTGGAGAGTATCAGAAGGATATGAGGGCATGCTCAGGACCATGAGGGGGCACGGGTGGGTGTAGGGAGAAGCTGTGAAGATGCTTTCATTCTCACTGGCCTTGTGGAAAAAAGAAAATCCAAGATGGAGTGGGTGGTGGCTATGGAGCAGAAACCCAGTAGGCCTGTCATCCGGTCTGCAGGAGAAAAGGCACACAGGGGCTCCAGTATCCAAAAGACAGCCCCAGAGAGGATGTCCCAGCAGAACTTTGGAGACATGCTCTATCCCCGGGGCTCTGATATTGATTTAGTCAAGGTCTTCATCGTGTCTTTCCTGGACCATTGCAGGAGCCTCCCTCCTAGTCTCTGTGCCATCCATTTCTGCTTCCTTTCAAGTATCTTCCCCACTAGAACCACCAAAGTTATCTTTTCCCCACTGTGTTATAGGTATATTAAAAGTATAATCATATATAGATTTATATATTTAATATATGCATATATACATATATTGTTCTTTGTAATTATTTTATTAAAAGGGGATTGATTATATTATACAGACCCTTCTGTATCTTTCTTTTCTCATTCAGTAAAGCCCGTGGAATTTCCTCTAAGTCTTCTGGTAGTTCTCCAATTCATACTTTTTTATGGTTACATAATAATCCACAGTATAGATGTACCAGTCTGTTCAGTTTGGGGCCACTATAAACATCAGGAACCAATTCAGCAAATATATATATATTCTACCTGTGTGTGTGTCCTTAGAAACTATTCTTTTTATTTATATAGGCTATATTAACAGAAGTGGGACTGCTAGGTCAAAGGATATATGTACTTTGAATACTAATGATTGTTGCTTGCTAGCTTCCAAAATAGCTATATCACTGTCCCAACCAGCAATGGATGAGAACGCTCTTTATTCTCCACATCCCTGCCAGCAATAGATAATTAATTTCCGCCAGTCTGATAGGTGCAAAAATATACTTCATTGTTATTTTAATTTAGACTTCTGCGACTATCAGAGAACTGAGTACATTTTGTGCCATTTGCATATGCCCTTCTATGAATTGTATTTTGATATAATTTGTTCTGTTTATTGTGATTTAGTCTTTTTGTCAATTTATAATTTCTCTTTGTGTAGTAGTGGAATTGACAGTTTATCTACCATCTGAATTACAAATATTTTTATGGCTGTATTGTATGTATATTCTCTTTGCTGTCTCTTTTTTGCCAGAATGCATAAAGTAAATTTTTTACTGATAACATTTGCATATCATAAAATGTACCCTTTTTTAAAGTGTACAATTAATTGGCTTTTAGTGTATTCATAGGTTGTGCAACCGTTACTCCTATCTAATTCTGGGACATATTCATCACCCTGAAGAAACCCTGTACCGTTAGCAATCACTCCTCGTTTCCCTCTTTCCCCAGTCCCTGACAACCACAAATCTGATTTCTGTCTTTATGACTTTGCCTATTCTTGACATTGTATATAAACGGAATCATACAATATGTGGTCTTTTGTGTCTGCTTCATTTGCTTAGCATAATGTTCTCAAGGTCCGTCCATGTTGTAGCACGCGTCAGAACTTCATTCCTTATCATGGCTCAATATTCCCTTGTATGGATATACCGTATTTTGTTTAACCATTCATCAGTTAATGGACATTTGGGTTGCTTCTCCCTGTGGCCTGTTGTGAACAGTGCTGCTATGAACACTCGTATACAAGTTTTTGTGCAAATGTGTTTTCATTTCTCTTCAGTCTATACTTAGGAGCGTAATTACTGAGTCACATGGTGACTCTATGTTTAACCTCTGAGAAACTGCCAAACTAATTGTTTTCCAAAGAAGCTTCATCGTTTTACATTTCCACCAGTAACATATGAAGCTTTCAATTTGCCCCCTCTTCTATTTTTTGGAAGAATTTGTAAAAGGATTAGCGCTAATTCTTCTCTCAAGCTTTGGTAGAGTTCACCAGTGAAGAAACTAGGTTCTGGGCTTTTCTCTGTGGGGAATTTTTTTATTACTAACTCAGTCTGTTTACTTGTTATAGGTCATTCACATTTTTTGTTTCTCCTGAAATTAATGTGTAACTTTCTAGAAACATCCATTTTATCTAAGTCTTTTAGTTTGTTGGCCCACGATTGTTCATACCATTCCCTTATAATTCTGTTTATTATATGGTCAATAGCAATGCCTCCTAATTTTAGTAATTTGAGTCTTCTTTCTTTTTTTTATCAATCTGGTTATAAATTAATCAATTTTGTAAATTTTTTTTGAAGAACCAACTTTTCATTGTATTCATTTTCTCTATTATTTTCTATTCTATATTTTATTTCTTTCCATTCTAATCTTTATTATTTCCTTCCTTCTCCTTGCTTGAAGTTTAGTTTACTTTATTTGTCTAGTTTTTTAATTAGGGTAGACAGAATTTTGTTTTGAAATCTTTCTTCTTATTTCATATAGTACTTTACAATTATAAATTTTCTACCAAGCACCACTTTTGCTGTATCCCATAAGTTTCAGAAAATCATGTCTTCATTTTCATTCTTCTTAAACTGTTTTCTAATTTTCCTTATGATTTCTTCTTAGACTCATTGCTTATTTAGGAGTTTGTTGTTTAATATTCACACATTTGTGAATTTATCAAATTTCCTTCTGTATTGATTTACAATTTCTTTCCATTGTGGGTGAAGAACATACTGTCTGATTTTAATCCTTTTAAATTTATTAAGGCTTGTATTATGGCCTAACATATGGTCTATCCTGGAGAATGTCCATATGCACTTGAGAATGTCTATTCTGCTCTTGTCGGGTAGAGTGTTCTATAGATGTCCATTGGGTCTAGTTGGCTTGTAGTGTTGTTGTTCTATATATAGAAGCATTCTATTTTTTTATTGATTTTCTGTCTAGTTGTTCTACCCATTATTAAAAGTGGGATATTGAGGACTCAATCTATTATTGTTAAAATGTCTATTTTTCCCTTCAATTTGTCATATAATATTTTGCTTCTTGCATTTGGGAGCTCTGTTGTTAGGTGCATATGTGTTTATACTTTTTATATCTTCTTGATGTCCTTCTTTGTCTCTAGTAACAATTTTTGTCTTAAAGTCTATTTTCTGATATTAGTACAGGCATACCTTGGACTTCCCTGGTGGCATAGTGGTTAGGATTCCGGGCTTTCTGTGTTGTGGCCTGCATTCAATCCCTGGTCAGGGAAGATCCCACAAGCCATGTGGTGTGGCGAAAAAAAATAAAATAAAATTTTAAAAAAGTACAGGCATACCTTGAAGATATTTCAGGCTTGGTTCCAGACCACCACAATAGAGCAAAGATCAGCATAACATGAGTCACACAAATTTTTTGGTTTCCCACTGCATATAAAAGTTATGTTTACACTATACTGTAGTCTATTAAGTGTGCAATAGATTTATGTCTAAAAATCAATTTATGTACATACCTTAGTTTAAAAATACTTTTTTAACTAAAAAATGCTAATTATCATCTGAGCCTTCAGTAAGTCATAATCTTTTTGCCGATGGAAGGTCTTGCTTCAGTGTTGATGGCTGCTGACTGATCAGGGTTGTGGTTGCTGAAGGTTGGGTGACTGTGACAATTTCTTAAAATAAGACAACAGTGAAATGTGCCATATTGATTGACTTTTGCTTTCATGAATACCTTCTCCTTTCATGAATGACTTCTCTGTAGCATGCAATTCTGTTTAACCGCATTTTTGCCCACAGTAGAACTTCTTTCAAAATTGGAGTCAATCCTCTGAAACCCTGCCACTGTTTTATCAACTAAATTTATGTAATATTCTAAATCCTTTGTTGTCATTTCAGCAATTGATTAAGTTTACCATCTTACATGGGAACAGTTCATGGTACCCCAAAACAATTTCAATGGTAACATTGAAGATCACTGATCAGAGGTCACCATAACAAATATAACAATAACAATAAAGTTTAAAATACTGTAAGAACTACCAAAATGTAAAACAGACACAAAGTGAGAAACTGCTGGTGGAAAAATGACGCCAATAGACTTGCTCGATGCAGGGCTGCCACAAGCCTTCAATTTGTAAAAAACACAGCATCTACAAAGTACAGTAAATGGAAGCACAATAAGACAGGTGTGTCTGTATAGCCACTCCAGCTCCCTTTTAGTTACTGTTTGTGTGATATATCTTTTCCATCCTTACACTTTCAACCTATGTGTGTCTTTGAATCTAAAGTGTGTCTGTTGCAGACAACATAGGGTGGGATTATTTTTCATGGATTCTGCCAGTCTCTGCCTTTTGATTGGAGTTTAATGATTACATTTAATGCTTAATATGTTTGCATTTAATGCAATCACTAATGAGATATTCTTTACATTTGCCGTTATGTTATTTGTTTTTACATATCTTATGTCTTTTTTGTTACTCCAGTCCTGCATACTGTGTCATTGTGTTAAATATTTTCTAGTAGTTTACCTTAAGTCCTTTGTCACTTCTTTTACTATACATTTTTTAGTTATTTTCAAAGTAGTTGCCCTGGTGGCTGCCAGGCTGCTGGTTTTCACTGAGATTATGAGCTGTTGGTCTTCAGGGCAACTGCAGAGCTGGTGAGAGATGAAAATAGGACAAGCTAAAATGCTGTATGTCAACTGTTCTTATCAAAAATGCAGCCATTTTTCTTGTATAAACGCCCCTTGGATTTCTGCAAGCCTTTGTTAATTTTCAGAGTTCTGAAAAAGTTGATTCTGAACATTTTTTGCTAGTGTTATTATTACCTTTACGGAGCAGAGAATTTTTGGAAGTTCTTACTCTGCCATTTTCACTGATGTCTTTGTTATACCTTTTTTTCAGGTAAAAGTTAATTTGTATTTTCTTGTAAAGGCTTACTTTAATTTGTATACAGTTAAATATATCTCTGCTTTATTTTAGTCATTCTGGGTGTCCACTGTTCATTAGCAGAGTCTGCTCAACCTTAGATTGTAGTCTCCTAGGTTAATATATATAGAAATGCATAAGTACCCTATATATAATATAAATGTATAATATTATGCATGTATATGATACATACAAACAATATACGTCATATTTGTGTGTAAACACACATATATATTCAATTTATTTATAGAATGGTATACTGACATAACGATATAATGGATTGTTTTAATAGATACTCTCATAATGAACCACCCTTAGTATAAAGTCTACTTAATCACAATATGTTTTTCTTTAGATCATTGCCAGATTCTATTTGCTAATATTTCAGTTTGAATTTCGTACCTATACTTATAAGTGATATCGGGATATAGTTTTTCTTCTTTGTTGTTTTGGCAAGTTTCTATCATCTGGAACACTTAAATGGAAATTACCTATTCTTATGTTATATAAAATCTTAGCTTATAGGCCTACTGACATTTTCAGTGATAATTCACTAATCAGTTTGTCTATTTTTTCTCTAGTAATTGATCAAGTAAACATTTTCATTTCCTCTTAAATCAATTCTAATTGGGAATGTTTTACCTAGAATTAATACATTTACTCTAAGTTTTAAATTTTGCTAGTATACAATTCAAGCACGTAACAGTGGCATGTCTCCTTTTTCATTTCCAATCTTGTCTATGTTTATCCTCTCTTATTTCCCCCCTTAATGAGACTTGCAAGAGATATATCTGTTTTATTGCTTTTCTCAAAAAAAGTAGATTTAGTATTCATTTATCCTTTCTATTTTTAAATTTTCCATTTCACCAATTTCAAAGAAGGAATTAAAAAAGAAATTACTTACTAGCTTCATACCAATGAAAAATATAACACTTTATATAAAAATAATACAAGACACTATAAAAGCAGCACGCAATTATTTAAAGAAGGACACTGAAAAATAAAGGAACCAAGGGCTCACTTTAACTATAACAGTGAAATAAACCAAACAATCAGGAAAAAAAGAGTAAGTAAAGAAAAAATTAAAATCAAAGAGCTCTTTCAACCCCGAGTCTTCCTTGCTTATGTTTCATCTCCACCTACAAGGTGAAGACCAGCTTCTTAGCCTAATGCACGGCACCTGAAGCCATTTATGATCTAGTACCTGTTTGCCTTTTAGCCCCACCAGTTGCCACTCCCCAGCACAATTCATGCTTCAATAATACCTCATTGCTTGAATTCCCAAAATACATTACATTCTCTTCCTTGCCTTCATTTTACTGCATGTACTCTTCCCATCCTCTGGAATGAATTTCCCATCTTCTTCCACCTGGCAAGCTCCTTTTAATTGTTCAAAATCCAGCTTTATGAAAAAGAGTCATGTACCGCAATGTTCATTGCAGCTCTATTTACAATAGCCAGGACACGTTAGCAACCTAAGTGTCCATCAACAGATGAATGGATAAAGAAGATGTGGAACATATATACAATGGAATATTACTCAGCCATAAAAAGAAATGAAACTGAGTTATTTGTAGTGAGGTGGATGGACCTAGAGTCTGTCATACAGAGTAAAGTAAGTCAGAAAGAGAAAAATACCATATGCTAACACATACATATGGAATCTAAAAAAAAAAGTGGTTCTGAAGAACCTAGGGGCAGGACAGGAATAAAGACGCAGACGTAGAGAATGGACTTGAGGACACGGGGGGGGGGGAGGGTAAGCTGGGACGAAGTGAGAGAGTGGCATGGACATATATACACTACCAAATGTAAAACCAGTAGCTAGTGGGAAGTGGCCGCATAGCACAGGGAGAACAGCTCAGTACTTTGTGACCACCTAGAGGGGTGGGATAGGGAGGGTGGAAGACACAAGAGGGAGGAGATATGGGGATATATGTATACATATAGCTGATTCACTTTGTTATAAAGCAGAAACTAACACACCATTGTAAAGCAATTAGACTCCAATAAAGATGTTAAAAAAAAAAGCACAATAGATGATTTTTACCAAAAAAAAAAAAATCCAGCTTTATGGCATCTCTGTAGGAAGTATCCCCAACTTCTCCACCAGGTGGAACAATTTTTTCTTCTTCTGAGCTACACCTGCACCTCTTACGAGACTATGAGCACCTTGAAGGCAGTAATTATATCTGACTGGTTTCTATAATGACTCCCAGTTCAGTACCTGGAATGTAGTATCAGCTTGAAAAATGTTTATTGAATGAGTGGATGAATGCCATGACTGTAATATCCAGTCATTCCAGGTCCTTCTTTGCTGGAATACTCTATCAGAGTGTCTTATATGCTTTTGCTTTCTCTACACTCTGGACTTACGATTCCTCATAATCTTTTACATAATGCATTCTGCTCCCATCATTTCAATAAAATGGCTTAACCCAAAGTCTCCATTAGCCTTCTCGCTGCTGAATTATTCAGTGACCCCCTTTTCCCCTGGCTTTGTTTGGCCTTCAGGGAACATTTCTCCTGTAAAGCCCCTTCATCTTTTTATTTCCCTCCCTTGATTCTAGGGCAACATTCTCCCTAGGCGTGTATTTTAAATTTCTTCACTTACCTCCTTCTGCATGAGTTTCATCAGTGTGGCTTAGTCTTCTTCTTCATTCTTTTCTGAGTGGCTTCATGCATTCCCCTGGGGAAAGATGGGAAATGTATTCTTTATTTATAACTTCACACTTTTGTTTTATTTTATTCTATTTTATTTTTTGCGGTACGCGGGCCTCTCACTGCTGTGGCCTCTCCTGTTGCGGAGCACAGGATCCAGACGCGCAGGCCCAGCGGCCATGGCTCACGGGCCCAGCGGCTCCGCGGCATGTGGGATCTTCCCGGACCGGGGCACGAACCCGCGTCCCCTGCATGGGCAGGCGGACTCTCAACCACTGTGCCACCAGGCAAGCCCTAAATTCACACTTTTAGATTGAAGATTCTCTAGTCACTAGCTCCAGCCTGGACTTATGAGATCCAAGCTGACACTTCCATCAACTTACAAGCTGTTCCATAGGCACCTTAACTTCAACTGCATGTTTTTCCTGTAACCTCTCCTTTCTTCTGTATTCCTTATCTTCGAGAATTGCATAAATATTTCCCAAGTCACTTAACCCGTAAGCTGTATATTTGCCTTTCTTGATCATTGCTCATGTCACCAAATCTTGTTTGTGCCTCTGAAATGCCTTTCAAATCTCTCCCCTTGTCTTCATTCCCATGGATATGGCCCTGCATCCATTCTCATCCTCTTTTTCCTAGATTATAGTAATAACACTCTAATTGCTTTCTCAGCATCCAGTCTCTTTCCTGCTAATGTAGTTTTTACTTGGTTTGAATTCTAAACATATATCTGGTAATGTTTCTCCACTACAAAAATCTTTGTTGGTTCCCCACTACCTAAAGGACAAAGTACAAACTCCTTAGCAATGTACTCAAGACCCTCCACAATCTTTGAAGTTTGTATATTTTCAAGCTCATGTACAGTTTTTTCCCACCGCACCCCACACTTCAGGCACACAGGCTTGTTTATTTCCTAAGACCACCTTATTGATTGATATGTTTGACTTTTTAATACCTGTCCCTACCCGCTTATCTGTGAGCTCCATGAAATCAGAGACTGTCTTATCAACTCTTATATTCCAAGTACCCTGAGACCATCCCTGGCATTCCACAGGCGAATGGATATATTTCCATGCTTCTGCACCGTTGCTGCTCCCTTCACCTGGGGAGCTCTTCCCTTCTGTTCTCCATGGTGAATGTCTGTTCATTCATCCTTCAAGGTCTAGTTCAAATATCAATTTCTCCATCAAGTCTGACCTAACACAACCTCCCCCAACTCAAAACGAGTGACTTTTCTTCTCTGTGCTCCTATAACATTTTCTACAAAGTCCCGTTTTAGCATCTACCTCCTTGTACTACAATTATTTGAATATGTGTCTCCAACTTCAGTAAATTTGGACTCTTTGGAGGGAGAGGAATGTGTCTCACTCATGTACGGTTTCAAACACTGAACTTCACACTGAAGAGGTAGGTGCTCGGTAAGTGAGCAGAAAGAAGGTGTCTGCCTTTTGATGGTGTAGAGTCTTTTTTTTTTTTTTTCACTTCTAAGCCTTTTTATTTTAAAAATGTATCTTCTTTTTTTTAACATTTTTTCCAGTTTTATCGAGATATAATTGACATATGTCACTATATAAGTTTAAGGTGTACAGTATCACGGTTTGACTTATATTGTGATAGGATTATCACAATAGGTTTAGTTAGCATCCATCACCTCATATAGATATAACTGAAAAAAGGAAAAATGTCTTTGTGAGAACTCTTGGGGTTTACTCTCTTAACAGCTTTCCTATGTATTGCACAACCGTGTTAATTATAGTCATCGTGCTGTACATCACATCCTTAGTACTTATTTACCTTATAACTGGAAGTTTGTACCTTTAACCACCTTCCTCCCATTCTCTCTCCCCCTAACCCCTGCCTCTGGTAACCAGAAGTCTGATCTCTTTTTCTATGAATTTGGCTTTTGAGGTTTTTTTTGGGGGGGGGTCCTCACATAAGTGAGATCATACAGGATTTATCTTTCTCTGATTTATTTCACTTAGCATAATGCCTTCAAGTTCCATCCATATTGTCATAAATGGCAGGGTTTCCTCATTTTTTTATGACTGAATAGTATTTCATTGTATATATACACCACATCTTTATCCATTCATCCGTCAGTGGACACTTAGGTTGTTTGCATGTCTTGGTGACTGTAAATAATGCTGCTATGAATGTGGGTGTACAGGTAGTTTTTTGAGTTAGTGTTTTTTTGTTTCCTTTGGACAAATAGAAGTGGAATTGTTGGATCATATGGTAGTTCTATTTTTAATTTTTTGAGATTCTCCATGCTGTTTTCCACAGTGGCTGTACCAGTTTACAATCCCACCCACAGTGCACAAGGGTTTCCTTTTCTCCACATCCTCGCCAGCATTTATTTTCTCTTGTCTTTTTGATGTTGGCCATTCTATCAAGCGTGGGGCAATAGATGATGTAAAATCTTATCTCCCGTTTGGACAGGGGTCCTCTTCGGTGGAGCACTTCTTCTGCCTGCCTCTCTAGTTCACCTGTCATTCTCTTTTATTGAAGTATAGAACCACAGAATGTCAGAACTGGAAGGGGAAACTGAGGCCCCACAGTTGGAGTGACTTGTCCAAGGCTACATGGCAAGGATAAGAGCCAAGGCCAGGGCACTTTAGGACAGTATCTTCCCACTTGACGCTCTCTCTCTGCTCCCTCTTTGCATCACCTTCAACCAGCTGTCACCCTAATGGGAGACATTGGAAGGAAAAGTGTCAGAGAGTGAAAGGAAATCCATGGGCCATGGGGTCCATCAAGTGTGTATGTGAGTGTGTGTGAGTGTGTGTGTGTGTGGGTGGGTGTGTGTTTTGTGTGTTTGCCTCCTTTCTACACTATATACAGCCCTCTGTGTGGCTGCACTGGGCTCCTGGAAATGAGCAGAGAAGTCTCTGATCTTGTCAGGATCTGTGAGGAGAGAAGTCATCACTCCTGGCTCTTCCCAAGTCACTCACCTTCTAGAAGATGCCCAAAGCCCACCCAACCTGGGCTATGGCATACTTTACCACACCAGGGTCAGAGGTGAGCCCTGAACGGCGAACCAAACAGCCTTGAAATGTCACTGTTACCCAGAACCCAGATCCCTAAACATCATTCAAATTGATGAACATATGTCCCATCTCACTCCGTCACCTTGGCAAACAGCAACCCAAGGACAGCCTCTGACCTCTGTCCTGCTCTGGCCACCGTAGCCCAGACACAGAACAAAGAATAGCTCAAAGGGATGTCAAGTTCTAGCATCCTCCAGTATCAAATTTAAAAAACTGCATTACCATCGATAGATGTGGTTTTATTGTAATTGCTTGGAATTTGAATAGCGTGCTATAACCATCCCCATAAATTGGACTTCTTTAGATTTATTCAGCTATTTATTGAATGGTGGGTAATAAACATTCAGGATTAACAGCTCTGCAACTGCTCCAAGACAGTTACATAGAGAGTTGCTAAAACCCCATGAAATAATTATGAATGAGTTACCATGCTGACAAACCATAATTGTCAAAAGTTTCAGTGCAGACTTGGGGGCCTTATTTAACTGTTTGTTCTTGTTTGCAGCTTTGAAGTTCCTCTTCCTTTCTCCTGACATCCCCTTTCTTTCCTCTCTTTTTCTTCTTTCTTCCCATTCTCTCTGTCTTCTTCTCCTCTCCCACCGTTCTTCTTCCTTTCTTTCACTTATATGGGAGAAGTAGCATGGTGTGAAGAAAAGAGCAGAGATGTGGAATCTGTGACATCTGAGCTCAAGACAGGGATCTGCCACCTGCTACCTCTGGGACCCTGGGCAAGTCTCTCTTAGGATTTATCTCCTTATCCATCCGTATGGAGGCACATGCAGAGCATCCAGGATATAACAGGCTTTTGATGACTTTTGGCTTCCTTCTCCTCCCCTGCCCCTCCTGCTTAGTTCATCCTGAGACTGACTGGTTCTCCTGCAGTCCCATTCTCTCCGTGTCTCTTTCCCATAGCTCCTCTTATGTCACAGCTCAGCTGGGCTGTCAAGGCCCTAGTCCACCATTTGGCCCACTGCCTTTCAGCTTTGTCACCAACTTTATCACTTTATCTAGGACCTAGCATTATCTGGATTTTAATTCAAATCAGATGAAAATAAACTTTTTAAAGTCATGGTAAAATATACATCACATGAAATTTACCACTTTAACTTTTTTTAAGTGTACAATTCAGTGATGTTAAGTACATTCACATGGCTGTGGGACCATCACCACCATCCAACTCCAGACCTCTTTTCATCTTGCAAAACTGAAACTCGTGCCCATTAAACGGTGACTCCCCATTGCCCTCTCCCCTCTTCCCCGTTAATCACCATTCTAATTTCTGTCACTGTGAATTTGACTAATCCAGTTTCCTCATATCAGTGGAAACATACAGTATTTGTCCTTCTATGCCTGGCTTATTTCACTTAGCATAATGTCCTCAAGGTTCATTCATGTAACATGTGGCAGATTTCCTTCCTTTTAAGGCCGAATACTATTCAGTGTATGTTTACACTACATTCTGTTTATCCATTCATCCATCAATAGATACTTGGGTTGCTTCCACTTTTGACTATTGTCAAATAATGCTATGAATATGGGGATGATAACATCTGTTTGAGTCCTTGCTTTCAATTCTTTTGGGCATGCACCTAGAATTAAATTACTGAATCATATGGTAATTTTATATTTAAGTTTTTGAGGAAGTACCATGCTGTTTTTCATAGTGGCAAAAATAGTTTTAATATATTTTCCTTCATTTTAAGGATAATATACATGCTTTATGAACAATTTGGAAAATATGGAAATGACTGTAAAAGAAAAGAAAATTTACTCATAATACCATCATTCAGAGATAAACTTTGTTAACATTTTGAAATGTTTCTGTCCAATCTTTGTTCTCTGTATCTTTACCCTTATGGGCTTCAGATGATTTTATTTGTGTTTTTCAAGCAGAATTATTTAGATAGTACTATCTATACAATTATGATTTTTTTCTTTTATTCCACATTATATTGTGAGCATTTCCAAGTGTTGATAAATGTGTGTGTATGTGCCTGAATGGCTATACAGTATCCCACTGCATAAATGTTTCATTATTTATAGGACATAGCTAAATGAGATCAATAAAAGTATCTATTAAAATTATTCTTGTATAAAATTCTTTTCCTTTTTATTCCAGCTTTATTGAGATATAATTGATACATAAAATTGTGTACATTTAAGATGTACGTGTTGATATGATACACTTACATATTGTGAAATGATTACCACTGTAGTGTTAACTAATACTTCCATCAACTCACATAATTATCATTTATTTTTGTGATGAGAATATTTAAGATCTACTCTCTTAGCATCTTTCAAGTATATAATATAATGTTGTTAATTATAATCACTGTACTGTATATTAGATCCCCCAAACTTATTCAGCTTGTAACTGAAAGTTTGTATACTTTGCCCAACATTTCCCTGTTTCCTCCAGCCCCCAGCCCCTGGTAATCGCCATTATACCCTCTGCTACTGTGAACTTGTCTATTTTAGATTCCAAACATAAGTGATATCATACAGTATTTGTCTCTCTCTAACTTATTTCACCTTGCATAATGCCCTCAAGGTTCATCCATGTTGTCACAATGGCAGAATTTCCTTCTTTCTCATTGCTGAATAATATTCCACTGTGGAGTGTGTGTGTGTGTGTGTATGTGTGTGTGTGTGTGTGTGTGTATGGCAACTTGCATTGCTTCCACTCTTTGACTACTGAATATATATATATCTCACATCTTCTTTATCCATTCATCCCTTAATGGACATTTAAGCTGTTTCCACATCTTGGCTATTGTGAATAAACCTGCAATGAGCATAGAAATGCAGATATCTCTTCAAGATCCCGATTTCATTTCTTTGGATACATACCCAGAGGTAGGATTCCTGGATCATACGGTAGATCTGTTTTCAATTTTGGGGAGAACCTCCATACTGTCTTCCATAGTGGCTGTACCAATTTACATTCCCACCAACAGTGCACAAGTGTTTCTTTCTCTACACAAACTCACCAACACCTGCCTCTAGTCTTTTTTTTTTTTGCAGTACGCGGGCCTCTCACTGTTGTGGCATCTCCCGTTGTGGAGCACAGGCTCCGGACGCGCAGGCTCAGCGGCCATGGCTCACAGGCCCAGCCGCTCTGCGACATGTGGGATCTTCCCGGACCGGGGCACAAACCCGTGTCCCCTGCATCGGCAGGCGGACTCTCAACCACTGCACCACCAGGGAAGCCCTGCCTCTAGTCTTCTTGATGATAGCCATTCTAACAGATGTGAAGTGATATCTCATTGTGGTTTTGAATTCCATTTCCCCAATGACTAGTGATGTCAATAATCTTTTCATATATCTGTAGGCCATTTGGATGTCTTCTTTGGAAAAATGTCTATTCAGTTCCTCTGCTCATTTTGTTTATTTTTATTCTTTAATTTATTTTTATTTTTGGCTGCGTTGGGCCTTCGTTGCTGTGCACGGGCTTTCTCTAGTTGCAGCGAGTGGGGGCAACTCTTTGTTATGGTGCATGGGCTTCTCATTGCAGTGGCTTCTCTTGTTGCGGAGCATGGGCTCTAGGCACATGGACTTCAGTAGCTGTGGCACATGGACTCAGTAGCTGTGGTGCACGGGCTTAGTTGCTCTGCAGCACGTGGGATCTTCCCAGCCCAGGGCTCGAACCGGTGCCCCTGCATTGGCAGGCAGGTTCTTAACCACTGCACCACCAGAAAAACCTGTCTGCTCATTTTTTAACTGGATTGTTTGGGGGGGGGGGTTGCTATTGGTTTGTATGAATCCTTTATATAGTAACCGCTTATCAGATACATGGTTTGCAAATATTTTTCCTATTTCATAGGTTGCCCTTTCATTTCATTGACTGTTTATTTTGCTGTATAGAAGCTTTTTGTTGCTTGTGCTTTTGGTACTGTATACAAAAAATTATTGGCAACTCCAATGTCAAAGGAACTTTCCCCATGTTTTCTTTTAGGAGTTTTATGGTATTAGTTCTTACATTTAAGTCTTTAATCCATTTTGAGTTCATTTTTGTAAATGGTGTAAGACAGGGATCCAATTTCATTCTCCTGCATGTGGTTATCCAGTTTTCCCAGCACTGTTTATTGAAGAGACTATCTTTTCCCCATTAAGTATTCTTGGCTCCCTTATCTAGTATTAGTTGACCATATTTGTATGGGTTTATTTCTGGGCTCTCTATTTTGTTCCATTGGTCAATGTGTCTATTATGTCAGTTCCATACTGTTTTGAATACTATATCTTTGTAGTATAATTTGAAATCAATAAGTGTGATACCTTCAGATTTGTTCTTTTTCAGGATTCCTTTCACTATGAGGGGTCTTTGTGGTTCCACACAAATTTGGGTGTTATTTTATATTGATATGAAAAATGCCATTGGAATTTTGATAGAGATTGCATTGAATATATAGGTGGCTTTGGTTTTTGGTTTTGATGAATCATCATTTTGATGATTTTGTATTTAAGTAGTTAATTTGAGTAATTATACTTTAAGTGACCATATGAACATTTAACTGTGAGTTACGTGATTTCCCCTTTGTATATTTTTTATTCCTTTATCAAAAATTAATTTACCATATAACATGGGTTTATTTCTGGGCTCTCTTTACTGTTCCACTGATCTATATGTCTATATTTTTGCCATTACCATATTGTTTTGATTACTATACATTTGTCCTGTAGTTTGAAATCAGGACTATGATTCCTCCAATTTTATTCTTTCTCAAGATTGTCTTTTGTGGTTCCATACAAATTTTAGGATCTTTTTTCTATTTCAATGAAAAATATAATTAGAATTTTGATAGCGATTGCACTGAATCTGTAAATAACTTTGGGTAATACGGGCATTTTAGCATGGAACACCTTTCCATTTACTTGTGTCTTTCTCAATGTATTTTACCAATGTCTTTTAGTTTCCATATGGCCTTTCATCTTCTTAAATTTATTCCTAAGTATTTATTCCTTTTGGTACTTTTACAATCCCATGTAAATGGGATTGCTTTCTTAATTTCTTTTTCTAATACTTCATTGTTAGTGTATAGAAATGCAACTGATTTTTGTATATTGATTTTGTATCCTGCAGCTTTACTGAAATCAGTTATTAGTGCTAACAGTTTTTTGGTGGGGCCTTTAAGATTTTCTACATATAATATCATGTCATCTGCAAAAAGAGTCAGTTTTACTCCTTCCTTTCCAATTTGGATGCCATTTATTTACTTTTCTTGCCTAATTGCTTGGGCTAGGACTTCCAGTACTATGTTGATTAAAAGTAGCAAGAGTGGGCATCCCTGTCTTTTTCCTGATCTTTGAGGAAGAGATTTAAGCTTTTCACCATTAAGTTTGATGTAAGTTGTCAGCTTGTCATATATGGCATTTATTATACTGAAGGACATTTCCCCCATTCCCAGGTTTTTGAGAGATATTTTTCTTTTTTAATTTTATTTAATTTATTTTTTTATACAGCAGGTTCTTATTAGTCATCAATTTTATATACATCAGTGTATACATGTCAATCCCAATCTCCCAATTCATCCACCCCCACCACCCCACGGCTTTCCCCCCTTGGTGTCTGTACGTTTGTTCTCTACATCTGTGTCTCAATTTCTGCCCTGCAAACCAGTTCATCTGTACCATTTTTCTAGGTTCCACATATATGCGTTAATATACGATATTTGTTTTTCTCTTTCTGACTTACTTCACTCTATATAACAGTCTCTAGAACCATCGAAATCTCAACAAATGACCCAAATTCGTTCCTTTTTATGGCTGAGTAATACTCCATTGTATAGATGTACCATATCTTCTTTATCCGTTCATCTGGCATTTAGGTTGCTTCCATGACCTGGCTATTGTAAATAGTGCTGCAGTGAACATTGGGGTGCATGTGTCTTTTTGAATTATGGTTTTCTCTGGGTATATGCCCAGTAGTGGGATTGCTGGGTCATATGGTAGTTCTACTTTTAGCTTTTTAAGGAACCTCCATACTGTTTTCCATAGTGGCTGTATCAATTTACATTCCCACCAACATTGCAAGAGGGTTCTCTTTTCTCCACAGCCTGTCCAACATTTGTTGCTTGTAGATTTTCTGAGGGATGCCCATTCTAAATGGTGTGAGGTGATACCTCACTGTAGTTTTGATTTGCATTTCTCTAATAATTAATGATGTTGAGCAGCTTTTCATGTGCTTCTTGGCCATCTGTATGTCTTCTTTGGAGAAATGTCTATTTAGGTCTTCTGCCCATTTTTGGATTGGGTTGTTTGTTTTTGTTTTTTTTTAACATCTTTATTGGGGTATAATTGCTTTACAATGGTGTGTTAATTTCTGCTTTATAACAAAGTGAATCAGTTATACATATACATATGTTCCCACATGTCTTCCTTCTTGCGTCTCCCTCCCTCCCACTCTCCCTATCCCACCCCTCCAGGCTGTCACAAAGCACCGAGCTAATATCCCTGTGCCATGCGGCTGCTTCCCACTAGCTATCTATCTTACTACGTTTGTTAGTGTGTATATGTCCATAACTCTCTCTCGCCCTGTCAAAGCTCACCCTTCCCCCTCTCCATATCCTCAAGTCCATTCTCCAGTAGGTCTGCGTCTTTATTCCTGTCTTACCCCTAGGTTCTTCATGACATTTTTTTCCCTTAAATTCCATATATATGTGTTAGCATACGGTATTTGTCTTTTTCTTTCTGACTTACTTCACTCTGTATGACAGACTCTAGGTCCATCCATCTCATTACAAATAGCTCAATTTCGTTTCTTTTTAAGGCTGAGTAATATTCCATTGTATATATGTGCCACAACTTCTTTATCCATTCATCCGATGATGGGCACTTAGGTTGTTTCCATCTCCGGGCTATTGTAAATAGAGCTGCAATGAACATTTTGGTACATGACTCTTTTTGAATTTTGGTTTTCTCAGGGTATATGCCCAGTAGTGGGATTGCTGGGTCATATGGTAATTCTATTTTTAGTTTTTTAAGGAACCTCCGTACTGTTCTCCATAGTGGCTGAACCAATTCACATTCCCACCAGCAGTGCAAGAGTGTTCCCTTTTCTCCACACCCTCTCCAGCATTTATTGTTTCTAGATTTTTTGATGATGGCCATTCTGACTGGTGTGAGATGATATCTCATTGTAGTTTTGATTTGCATTTCTCTAATGATTAATGATGTTGAGCATTCTTTCATGTGTTTGTTGGCGTTCTGTATATCTTCTTTGCAGAAATGTCTATTTAGGTCTTCTGCCCATTTTTGGATTGGGTTGTTTGTTTTTTTGTTATTGAGCTGCATGAGCTGCTTGTAAATTTTGGAGATTAATCCTTTGTCAGTTGCTTCATTTGCAAATATTTTCTCCCATTCTGAGGGTTGTCTTTTGGTCTTGTTTATGGTTTCCTTTGCTGTGCAAAAGCTTTGAAGTTTCATTAGGTCCCATTTGTTTATTTTTGTTTTTATTTCCATTACTCTAGGAGGTGGGTCAGAAAGGATCTTGCTGTGATTTATGTCATAGAGTGTTCTGCCTATGTTTTCCTCTAAGAGTTTGATAGTTTCTGTCCTTACATTTAGGTCTTTAATCCATTTTGAGCTTATTTTTGTGTATGGTGTTAGGGAGTGATCTAATCTCATACTTTTACATGTACCTGTCCAGTTTTCCCAGCACCACTTATTGAAGAGGCTGTCCTTTCTCCACTGTACTTTCCTGCCACCTTTATCAAAGATAAGGTGTCCATATGTGCGTGGGTTTATCTCTGGGCTTTCTATCCTGTTCCATTGATCTATCTTTCTGTTTTTGTGCCAGTACCATACTGTCTTGATTACTGTAGCTTTGTAGTATAGTCTGAAGTCAGGGAGCCTGATTCCTCCAGCTCCTTTTTTCGTTCTCAAGATTGCTTTGGCTATTCGGGGTCTTTTGTGTTTCCATACAAATTGCAAAATTTTTTGTTCTAGTTCTGTGAAAAATGCCAGTGGTAGTTTGATAGGGATTGCATTGAATCTGTAGATTGCTTTGGGTAGTAGAGTCATTTTCACAATGTTGATTCTTCCAATCCAAGAACATGGTATATCTCTCCATCTATTTGTATCATCTTTAATTTCTTTTATCAGTGTCTTATAATTTTCTGCATACAGGTCTTTTGTCTCCTTTGGCAGGTTTATTCCTAGATATTTTATTCTTTTTGTTGCAATGGTAAATGGGAGTGTTTTCTTGATTTCACTTTCAGATTTTTCATCATTAGTATATAGGAATGCCAGAGATTTCTGTGCATTAATTTTGTATCCTGCTACTTTACCAAATTCATTGATTAGCTCTAGTAGTCTTCTGGTAGCATCTTTAGGATTCTCTATGTATAGTATCATGTCATCTGCAAACAGTGACAGCTTTACTTCTTCTTTTCCGATTTGGATTCCTTTTATTTCCTTTTCTTCTCTGATTGCTGTGGCTAAAACTTCCAAAACCATGTTGAATAAGAGTGGTGCGAGGGGGCAACCTTGTCTTGTTCCTGATCTTAGTGGAAATGGTTTCAGTTTTTCACCATTTAGGATGATGTTTGCTGTGGGCTTGTCATATATGGCCTTTATTATGTTGAGGAAAGTTCCCTCTATGCCTACTTTCTGGAGGGTTTTTATCATAAATGGGTGTTGAATTTTGTCGAAAGCTTTCTCTGCATCTATTGAGATGATCATATGGTTTTTCTCCTTCAATTTGTTAATATGGTGTATCACATTGATAGATTTGCGTATATTGAAGAATCCTTGCATTCCTGGAAAAAACCCCACTTGATCATGGTGTATGATCCTTTTAATGTGCTGTTGGATTCTGTTTGCTAGTATTTTGTTCAGGATTTTTGCATCTATGTTCATCAGTGATATTGGCCTGTAGTTTTCTTTCTTTGTGACATCCTTGTCTGGTTTTGGTATCAAGGTGATGGTGGCCTCGTAGAAGGAATTTGGGAGTGTTCCTCCCTCTGCTATATTTTGGAAGAGTTTGAGAAGGATAGGTGTTAGCTCTTCTCTAAACGTTTGATAGAATTCACCTGTGAAGCCATCTGGTCCTGGGCTTTTGCTTGTTGGAAGATTTTTAGTCACAGTTTCAATTTCAGTGCTTGTGATTGGTCTGTTCATATTTTCTATTTCTTCCTGATTCAGTCTTGGCAGGTTGTGCATTTCTAAGAATTTGTCCATTTCTTCCAGATTGTCCATTTTATTGGCATAGAGTTGCTTGTAGTAATCTCTCATGATTTTTTGTATTTCTGCAGTGTCAGTTGTTACTTCTCCTTTTTCATTTCTAATTCTATTGATTTGAGTCTTCTTCCTTTTTTTCTTGATGAGTCTGGCTAAAGGTTTATCAATTTTGTTTATCTTCTCAAAGAACCAGCTTTTAGTTTTATTGATCTTTGCTATCGTTTCCTTCATTTCTTTTTCATTTATTTCTGATCTGATTTTTATGATTTCTTTCCTTCTGCTAGCTTTGCGGTTTTTTTGTTCTTCTTTCTCTAATTGCTTGAGGTGCAAGGTTAGGTTGTTTATTCGAGATGTTTCCTGCTTCTTAAGGTGGGCTTGTATTGCTATAAACTTCCCCCTTAGAACTGCTTTTGCTGCATCCCATAGGTTTCGGGTCGTTGTGTCTCCATTGTCATTTGTTTCTAGGTATTTTTTGATTTCCCCTTTGTTTTCTTCAGTGATCACTTTGTTATTAAGTAGTGTATTGTTTAGCCTCCATGTGTTTGTATTTTTTACAGATCTTTTCCTGTAATTGATATCTAGTCTCATGGCGTTGTGGTCAGAAAAGATACTTGATACAATTTCAATTTTCTTAAATTTACCAAGGCTTGATTTGTGACCCAAGATATGGTCTATCCTGGAGAATGTTCCATGCGCACTTGAGAAAAATGTGTATTCTGTTGTTTTTGGATGGAGTGTCCTATAAATATCAATTAAGTCCATCTTGTTTAATGTATCATTGAAAGCTTGTGTCTCCTTATTTATTTTCATTTTGGATGATATCTCCATTGGTGAAAGTAGGGTGTTAAAGTGCCCTACTATGAATGTGTTACTGTCGATCTCCCCTTTTATGGCTGTTAGTATTTGCCTTATGTATTGAGGTGCTTCTATGTTGGGTGCATAAATATTTACAATTGTTATATCTTCTTTTTGGATCGATCCCTTGATCATTATGTAGTGTCCTTCTTTGTCTCTTTTAATAGTCCTTATTTTAAAGTCTATTTTGTCTGATATGAGAATTGCTACTGCAGCTTTCTTTTGGTTTCCATTTGCATGGAATATCTTTTTCCATCCCCTTACTTTCAGTCTGTATGCGTCTCTAGGTCTGAAGTGGGTCTCTTGTAGACAGCATATATAAGGGTCTTGTTTTTGTATCCATTCAGCCAATCTTTGTCTTTTGGTGGGAGCATTTAGTCCATTTACATTTAAGGTAATTATCGATATGTATGTTCCTATTCCCATTTTCTAAATTGTTTTGGGTTCGTTATTATAGGTCTTTTCCTTCTCTTATGTTTCTTGTCTAGAGAAGTTCCTTTAGCATTTGTTGTAAAGCTGGTTTGGTGGTGCTGAACTCTGTCAGCTTTTGCTTGTCTGTAAAGGTTTTAATTTCTCCATCAAATCTGAATGAGATCTTTGCTGGGTAGAGTAGTCTTGGTTGCAGGTTTTTCTCCTTCATCACTCTCAGTATGTCCTGCCACTCCCTTCTGGCTTGTAGGGTTTCTGCTGAGAGATCAGCTGTTAACCTTATGGGGATTCCCTTGTGTGTTATTTGTTGTTTTTCCCTTGCTGCTTTTAATATGCTTTCTTTGTATTTAATTTTTGACAGTTTGATTAATATGTGTCTTGGCGTATTTCTCCTTGTATTTATCCTGTATCAGACTCTCTGTGCTTCCTGGACTTGATTAACTATTTCCTTTCCCATATTAGGGAAGTTTTCAACTATAATCTCTTCAAATATTTTCTCAGTTCCTTTCTTTTTCTCTTCTTCTTCTGGAACCCCTATAATTCGAATGTTGGTGCGTTTAATGTTGTCCCAGAGGCCTCTGAGACTGTCCTCAGTTCTTTTCATTCTTTTTTCTTTATTCTGCTCTGCAGTAGTTATTTCCACTATTTTATCTTCCAGGTCACTTATCCGTTCTTCTGCCTCAGTTACTCTGCTATTGATCCCATCTAGAGTACTTTTAATTTCATTTATTGCGTTGTTCATCGTTGCTTGTTTCATCTTTATTTCTTCTAGGTCCTTGTTAACTGATTCTTGCATTTTGTCCATTCTATTTCCAAGATTTCGGATCATCCTTACTATCATTATTCTGAATTCTTTTTCAGGTAGACTGCCTATTTCCTCTTCATTTGTTAGGTCTGGTGCATTTTTATCTTGCTCCTTCATCTGCTGTGTGTTTTTCTGTCTTCTCATTTTGCTTATCTTACTGTGTTTGGGGTCTCCTTTTTGCCGGCTGCAGGTTCGTAGTTCCCGTTGTTTTTGATGTCTGTCTCCAGTGGCTAAGGTTGTTTCAATGGGTTGTGTAGGCTTCCTGGTGGAGGGGACTAGTGCCTGTGTTGTGGTGGATGAGGCTGGATCTTGTCTCTCTATTGGGCAGGTTCACATCTGGTGGTGTGTTTTGGGGTGTCTGTGGCCTTATTATGATTTTAGGCAGCCTCTCTGCTAATGGGTGGGGTTGTGTTCCTGTTTTGCTAGTTGTTTGGCATAGGTTGTCCAGCACTGTGGCTTGCTGGTCGTTGAGTGAAGCTGGGTGCTGGTGTTAAGATGGAGGTCTCTGGGAGATTTCCGCCATTTAATATTATGTGGAGCTGGGAGGTCTCTTGTTGACCAGTGTCCTGAAGTTGGCTCTCCTACCTCAGAGGCAGAGCCCTGACTCCTGGCTGGAACACCAAGAGCCTTTCATCCACACGGCTCAGAATAAAAGGGAGAAAAAGTAGAGAGAATTAGTAGAAGTATGAGGAAAGAAAGAAGGAAAGGAGGAAAGGAAGGAAGGAAGAAAGAAGCAAAGAAGGAAAGAAAGGAGGGAGGGAGGGAGGGAGGAAGGAAGGAAGGAGGGAGGGAAAGAAGGAAAAAAGACAGAAAGAAAGAAGATACAGTAAAAATAAAATAAAGTATAATATAGTTATTGAATTAAAAAATATTTAGAAAAAAAAAAGGGACGGATAGAACCTTAGGACAAATGTTGGAAGCAAAGCTATACAGAGAAAATCTTACACAGAAGCATACACATACACCCTCACAAAAAGAGGTAAAGGGGGAAAAATCATAAATCTTGCTCTCAGAGACCACCTCCTCAATTTGGGGTGATTCGTTGTCTAAAGGAGGGAAGGAAGGAAGGAAAGAAAGAAAGAACGAACGAAGGTAAAGTATAATAAAGTTATTACAATTAAAATTAATTATTAAGAAAAAAATTAAAAAAAAAAAAACCATGGACGGATAGAGCCCTAGGACAAATGGTGGAAGCAAGACTATACAGACAAGATCTCACACAGAAGCATACACGTACACATTCACAAAAAGAGGAAAAGGGGAAAAAATCATAGATCTCGCTCCTAAAGTCCACCTCTTCAATTTGGGATCATTCCTTGTTTATTCAGGTATTCCACAGATGCAGGGTATATCAAGTTGATTGTGGAGCTTTAATCCGCTGCTTCTGAGGCTGCTGGGAGAGATTTCCCTTTCTCTTCTTTGTTCTCACAGCTCACAGGAGCTCAGCTTTGGATTTGGCCCCGCCTCTGCGTGTAGGTCGCTGGAGGGCGTCTGGTTTTTGCTCAGACAGGACGGGGTTAAAGGAGCCGCTGATTCGGGGGCTCCGGCTCACTCAGGCCGGGGTGGGGGGGGGGGGGAGGGGCACTGCGTGCGAGGCAGGCCTGCGGCGGCAGAGGCCAGCATGACGTCGCTCCAGCCTGAGGCCCGCCGTGCGTTCTCCCGGGGAAGTTGTCCCTGGATCCCGGGAACCTGGCAGTGGCGGGCTGCACAGGCTCCGCGGAAGGGGGGTGCGGATAGTGACCTGTGCTCGCACACAGGCCCCTTGGTGGCGGCAGCAGCAGCCTTAGCGTCTCCCGCCCGTCTCTGGGGTCCGCGCTTTTGGTCGCGGCTCGCGCCCGTCTCTGGGGTTCGCGCTTTTAGCCGCGGCTCGCGCCCGTCTCTGGAGCTCCTTTAAGCAGCGCTCTTAAACCCCTCTCCTCGCGCACCAGGAAACAAAGAGGGAAGAAAAAGTCTCTTGCCTCTTCGGCAGGTGCAGACTTTTCCCCGGACTCCCTCCCGGCCAGCCTTGGTGCACTAACCCCTTCAGGCTATGTTCAAGCCGCCAACCCCAGTCCTCTCCCTGCGCTCCGTTCGAAACCGAAACCCAAGCCTCAGCTCGCAGCCCCGCCCGCCACGGCGGGTGAGCAGACAAGCCTCTCGGGCTGGTGAGTGCCGGTCGGCACCGATCCTCTGTGCGGGAATCTCCCCGCTTTGCTCTCCGCACCCGTTGCTGTGCTCTCCTCCGCGGTCCTGAAGCTCCCCCCTCCCTCTCCCGTAGTCTCCGCGCGCGAAGGGGCTTCCTAGTGTGTGGAAACTTTTCCTCCTTCACAGCTCCCTCCCACTGGTGCAGGTGCCGTCCTTATTCTTTAGTCTCTGTTTTTTCTTTTTTTCTTTTGCCCTACCCAGGTACGTGGGGAGTTTCTTGCCTTTTGGGAGGTCTGAAGTCTTCTGCCAGCCTTCAGTAGGTGTTCTGTAGGAGCTGTTCCACGTGTAGGTGTGTTTCTGGTGTATCTGTGGGGAGGAAGGCAACTTCCGCGTCTTACTCTTCCACCATCTTCAAGGTCCCCCCTGTTTGTTTTTTTAATATTGAGCTACATGAGCTGTTTATATGTTTTGGAGAGTAAACCTTTGTCCGTTGATTCGTTTGCAAATATTTTCTCCCATTCTGAGGGTTGTCTTTTCGTCTTGTTTATGGTTTCCTTTGCTGTGCAAAAACTTTGAAGTTTCAGGTCCCATTTGTTTATTTTTGTTTTTATTTCCATTACTCTAGGAGGTGGATCAAAAAAGATCTTGCTGTGATTTATGTCAAAGAGTGTTCTTCCTATGTTTTCCTCTAAGAGTTTTATAGTGTCCGGTCTTACATTTAGGTCTCTAATCCATTTTGAGTTTATTTTTGTGTATGGTGTTAGGGAGTGTTCTAATTTCATTCTTTTACGTATAGCTCTCCAGTTTTCCCAGCACCACTTATTGAAGAGACTGTCTTTTCTCCATTGTATATCCTTGCCTCTTTTGTCATAGATTAGTTGACCATAGGTGCGTGGGTTTATCTCTGGGAGTTCTATCTTGTTCCATTGATCTATGTTTCTGTTTTTGTGCCAGTCTCATATTGTCTTGATTACTGTAGCTTTGTAGTATAGTCTGAAGTCAGGGAGTCTGATTCTTCCAGCTCCCATTTTTTCCATCAAGACTGCTTTGGCTATTCGGGGTCTTTTGTGTCTCCATACAAATTTTAAGATTTTTTGTTCTAGTTCTGTAAAAAATGCCATTGGTAATTTGATAGGGATTGCATTAAATCTGTAGATTGCTTTGGGTAGTATAGTCATTTTCACAATATTGATTATTCCAATCCAAGAACATGGTATATCTCTCCATCTGTTAGTATCATCTTTAATTTCTTTCATCAGTGTCTTACAGTTTTCTGCATACCGGTCTTTTGCCTCCCTAGGTAGGTTTATTCCTAGGTATTTTATTCTTTTTGTTGCAATGGTGAATGGGAGTGTTTCCTTAACTTCTCTTTCATATTTTTCATCATTAGTGTATAGGAATGCAAGAGATTTGTGTGCATTAATTTTGTATCCTGCAACTTTACCAAATTCATTGATTAGCTCTGTGGTTTTCTGGTGGCATCTTTAGGAATCTCTATGTATACTATCATGTCATCTGCAAACAGTGACAGTTTTACTTCTTCTTTTCCAATTTGTATTCCTTTTATTTCTTTCTCTTCTCTGATTGCCATGGCTAGGACTTCCAAAACTATGTTGAATAATAGTGGTGAGAATGGACATCCTTGTCTTGTTCCTGATCTTAGAGGAAATGCTTTCAGTCTTTCACCATTGAGAATGATATTTCCTGTGGGTTTGTCATATATGGCCTTTATTATGTTGCGGTAGGTTCCCTCTATGCCCACTTTCTGGAGAGTTTTTCATAAATGGGTGTTGAATTTTGTTAAAAACTTTTTTGTACCTATTGAGATGATCATATGGGGTTTTTTTTGTTGTTGTTTTGTTTTGTTTTGTTTTGTTTTTGCGGTACGAGGGCCTCTTACTGTTGTGGCCTCTTCTGTTGCGGAGCACAGGATCCGGACGCGCAGGCTCAGCGGCCATGGCTCACGGGCCCAGCCGCTCCATGGCACGTGGGATATTCCCGACCAGGGCACGAACCCGTGTCCCCTGCATCGGAAGGCAGACTCTCAACCACTGCACCACCAGGGAAGCCCGATCATATGGTTTTTATTCTTCAATTTGTTAATATGGTGTATCACATTGATTGATTTGCATATATTGAAGAATCGTTGCATCCCTGGGATAAATCCCACTTGATCATAGTGTATGACCCTTTTAATGTGTTGTTGGATTCTGTTTGCTATATTTTGTTGAGGATTTTTGCATCTATATTCATCAGTGATATTGGTCTGTAATCTTCTTTTTTTGTAGTATCTTTGTCTGGTTTTGGTATCAGGGTGATGGTGGCATCATAGAATGAGTTTGGGAGTGTTCCTTCCTCCACAATTTTTTGGAAGAGTTTGAGAAGGATGGGTGATAGCTCTTCTCTAAATATTTGATACAATTCACCTCTGAAGCCATCTGGTCTTGGACTTTTTTTGTTGGAAGATTTTTAATCACAGTTTCAATATCATTACTTGTGATTGGTCTGTTCATATTTTCTATTTCTTCCTGGTTCAGTCTTGGAAGGTTATACCTTTCTAAGAATTTGTCCATTTCTTCCAGGTTGTCCATTTTATTGGAATAGAGTTGCTTGTAGTAATCTCTTAGGATGCTTTGTATTTCTGCAGTGTCTGTTGTAACTTCTCCTTTTCATTTGTAATTTTATTGATTTGAGTCCTCTCCCTCTTTTTCTTGATGAGTCTGGCTAATGGTTTATCAATTTTGTTTATCTTCTCAAAGAACCAGCTTTTAGTTTTATTGATCTGTGCTACTGTTTTCTTTGTTTCTATTTCATTTATTTCTGCTCTGATCTTTATTTCTTTCCTGCTGCTAACTTTGGGTTTTGTTTGTTCTTCTTTCTCTAGTTCCTTTAGGTGTAAGGTTAGATTGTTTATTTGAGATTTTTCTTGTTTCTTGAGGTATGCTTGTATAGGTCTAAACTTCCCTCTTAGAACTGCTTTTGCTGCATCCCATAGGTTTTGGATTGTCATGTTTTCATTGTCATGTGACTCTAGGTCATTTTTGATTTCCTCTTTGATTTCTTCAGTGATCTCTTGGTTATTTAGTAACATATTGTTTAGCCTCCATGTGTTTGTGATTTTTACGGGTTTTTTTCCCTGTGATTCATTTCTAATCTCATAGCATTGTGGTCAGAAAAGATGCTTAATATGATTTCAATTTTCTTAAATTTACTGAGACTTGATTTGTGACCCATGATGTGATCTATCCTGGAAAATGTTCCATGTGCACTTGAGAAGGAAGTTTAATGTGCTGTTTTGGGATGGAATGTCCTGTAAATATCAATTGAATCTAACTGGTCTATTGTGTCATTTAAAGCTTCTGTTTCCTTATTTATTTTCATTTTGGATGATCTGTCCATTGTTGTAAGTGAGGTGTTAAAGTCCCCCACTATTATTGTGTTACTGTCGATTTCCTCTTTTATACAGTTGCCTTATATATTGAGGTGCTCCTATGTTGGGTGCATATATATTTATAATTGTTATATCTTCTTCTTGGACTGATCCCTTGATCATTATGTAGTGTCCTTCCTTTTCTCTTGTAACATTCTCTATTTTAAGGTCTATTTTATCTGATATGAGTATTGCTACTCCAGCTTTCTTTTGATTTCTATTTGCTTGGAATATCTTTTTCCATCCCCTCTCTTTCAGTCTCTTTGTGTCCCTAGGTCTGAAGCGGGTCTCTTGTAGACAGCATATATATGGGTCTAGTTTTTGTATCCATTCAGCCAGCCTGTATCTTTTGGTTGGAGGATTTAATCAATTCACTTTTGAGGTAATTATTGATATGTATGTTCCTATGACCATTTTCTTAATTGCTTTGGGTTCTTTTTTGTAGGTCCTTTTCTTCTCTTGTGTTTCCCACTTAGAGAAGTTCCTTTAGCATTTGTTGTAGACCTGGTTTGGTGGTGCTGAACTCTCTTAGCTTTTGCTTGTCTGTAAAGCTTTTGATTTCTCCATCAAATCTGAATGAGATCCTTGCCGGCTAGAGTAATCTTGGTTGTAGGTTCTTCCCTTTCATCACTTTCAGTATATCATGCCACTCCCTTCTAGCTTGTAGAGTTTCTGCTGAGAAATCAGCTGTTAACCTTATGGGAGTTCCCTTGTATGTTATTTGTTGTTTTTCCCTCACTGCTTTCAATAATTGTTCTTTGTCTTTAATTTTTGTCAATTTGATTACTATGTGTCTCGGCATGTTTCTCCTTGGGTTTATCCTGTATGGGACTCTCTGTGCTTCCTGAACTTGGGTGGCTATTTCCTTTCCCATGTTAGGGAAGTTTTCGACTATAATCTCTTCGAGTATTTTCTCTGGTCCTTTCCCTCTCTCTTCTCCTTCTGGGACCCTGATAATGCGAATGTGGTTGTGTTTAATGTTGTCCCAGAGGTCTCTTTGGCTGTCTTCATTTCTTTTCATTCTTTTTTCTTTATTCTGTTCCGCAGCAGTGAATCCCACCATTCTGTCTTCCAGGTCACTTATCAGTTCTTCTGGCTCAGTTATCCTACTATTGATTCCTTCTAGTGTAGTTTTTATTTCAGTTATTGTATTGTTCATCTCTGTTTGTTTGGTCTTTAATTCTTCTAGGTCTTTGTTAAACGTTTCTTGCATCTTCTCGATCTTTGCTTCCATTCTTTTTCCAAGGTCCTGGATCATCTTCACTATCATTATTCTGAATTCTTTTTCTGGAAGGTTGCCTATCTCCACTTCATTTAGTTGTTTTTCTGGGGTTTTATCTTGTTCTTTCATCTGATACATAGCCCTCTGCCTTTTCATCTTGTCTGTCTTTCTGTGAATGTGGTTTTTGTTCCACAGGCTGCTGGATTGTAATTCTTCTTGCTTCTGCTGTCTGCCCTCTGGTCCTTGAGAGATTTTTTATCATGAAAGTATGTTGAATTGTGTCAACTGCTTTTTCTCTTTCTGTTGAGATGATCACATGATTTTTCTCCTTCATTTTGTTAACATGATGTATCACATTGATTGATTTGTGAATATTGAACCATCATTCTTTTCCTGGAATAAATCCCACTTGATCATGTTGTATAATCCTTTTCATGTGTTTGGTTTGCTAACATTTTGTTGAGGATTTTTGCATTTTTGTTCATCAGGAACATTGGCCTATAATTTTCTTTTCTTGTAGTTTACTTCTCTGGCTGTTGTATTGGGGTAATGCTGGCCTTGTAAAATGAGTTTGGAAATGTTCCTTTCTCTTCTATTTTTTGAAAGATTTTGAGAACAGTTGGTACTCTTTAAATGTTTGGTAGAATTCACCAGTGAAGCCATCTGGTCCTAGTCTTTTGTTTGTTGGGATGTTTTGATTACTGTTTCAATCTCCTTGCTAGTAATTGATCTGTTCAGATTTTCTATTTATTCATGATTAAATCTTAGAAGGTTGTACGTTTTTGGGAATTATCCATTTCTCCTAGGCGTTCCAATTTATTGGCATATTGTTATTCATAGTACTCTCTTATCATCCTTTGTATTTCTGTGGTATCAATTGTAATGTCTTCTCTTCCATTTAAAAGTTTATTCAGTTGAATCTTCTTTTTTTTTCTTGTTATGTGTACATAAAGTTTTGTCAATTTTATTTATCTTTTCAAAACAACAGATCTTGGTTTCATTAATGTTTTCTATTGTCTTTTTACTGTCTGTTTCATTTATTTCCACTCTGGTCTTTTTTATTTCCTTCCTTCTCCTAACTTTAGGCTTACTTTGTTCTTCATTTTCTAGTTCCTTGAAGTATAAACGTAGCTTACATATTTGAGATCTTTATTTTCTTTCTTAATGTAGGTATTTATCACTGTATACTTTCCTCTTAGAACTGCTCTTGCTGCATATCACTACTTTTGGTATGTTGTGTTTGCATTTTAATTTGTCTTACAGTATTTTTTCAGTTTTTTCAGTTTTATTGAGAAATAATTGATATACATCACTGTATAAGTTTAAGGCATACAGCATAATGGTTTGATTTACATATATCATAAAATGATTATCACACATCAAGATTTTTTATTTCTCTTTTGTTTTCATCTTTGATGCATTTGTTGTTCAGGTGCATGTTGTTTAATCTCCACATATTTGTGAATTTTTCAGTTTTGTTCTTGTAATTGATTTCTAGTTTTATACCATCATGGTCAGAAAAGATGCTTTATATGATTTCAATCTTCTTAAATTTATTAAGCCTTGTTTTGTGGCCTAATATATGATCTATCCTGGAGAATGTTCCTTGTGTGCCTGAGAAGAATGTGCATTCTGTTGCTGTTGGATGGGATGTCCTGTAAATATTTATTAGGTTCGTCTGATCTAACATGTTGTTTAAGTCCCATATTTCCTTATTAATTTTCTGTCTAGGTGATCTACTCATTGACGAAAGTGAGGTATTGAAGTTTCCTACTATTATTTTATTTCTGTCTATTTCTCTCTTTAAATCTTTTAATATTTCTTTTATATATGTATGTAAGTACTCCTCTGTTGGATGCATAAATATTTACTAATGTTATAACTTCTTGGTGAATTAACCCCTTTATTATTATATAATGGACTTCTTTATTTCTCGTTACTGTCTTTGGCTTAAAGTCTGTTTTGTCTAATATAAGTGTAGCTACTTCTGCTGTCTTTTAGTTTCCATTTGCATGGAATATCTTTTTCACTTTCATTCCATTGTGTCCTTTAAGCTAAAGTGAGTCTCTTGTAAGCAGAATATATTTGGGTCTTATTATTTTCTCCTTTTGGCCACTCTATGTCTTTTGATTGGAGAATTTAGTCTATTTACATTTAAAATAATTATTGATAGGTATTGACTTACTATTGCCACTTTGTTAATTGCTTTTTGGTGTTCTGTAATTCTTTTGTTCCTTTTTTCCTCCTTTCTTTCTCTTATTTTGTGAATTGATGATTTTCTGTTGTAGTATGCTTTGATTCCTCTCTACTTTTCGTGTATCCTACATGAGTTTTTGCTTTGTGGTTACAATGAGTCTTACATAAAACATCTTGTATTTATAACAGTCTATTTTAAGCTGATAATAACTTAACTCCTAACACATATAAAAGCTCTACATTTTTAACCCTCCCTCATTCTATGTTTTTGATGTCACAACTTACATCTTATCTTGTGTATTCATTAACAAATTATTGTAGTAATAGTTATATTAACACTTTTGCATTTTAGTCTTCATACTAGAGTTATAAGTGATTAACCGACCACCATTACAACATTAGAGTATTCTAAATTTAACTATATATTTTTTTACCCCAGTGAGTTTTATACTTTTATACTTTCATGTTACTAACTAGTGCCCTTTTATTTCAGCTTGAAAAACTCCCTTTAACATTTCTTGTAAGAGTGGTCTGGTGGTGATTGACAGCCTCAGCTTTTTTTGGTCTGGAAAATTCTTATCTTGCCTTCAATTCTGAAGGACAACTTTGCCGGGTAGAATATTCTTGGTTAGCAGGATTTGTTTGTTCTATCAGCACTTTGAATATATCAAACCATTACCTTCTGTCCTACAAAGTTTCTGCTAAAAAATCTGCTGTTAGTTTTATGGTGATAATGTAACTTGGTGCGGGTCTCTTTGGGTTCATCTTTTTTCATACTTTATGGTATTCCTGGGTCTTGATGTCTCTTTCTTTCCCCAGATTAAGGAAGTTTTCAGTCACTGTTTCTTTGAATAAGCTTTCTGCCCCTTTCTCTCTCTCTTCTCCTTCTGGGACCTCTATAATATGTAAATTGTATGCAGGCTGATAAGAAGTTAGATCCTCAGGCAGCAGCTGGGAAAGTATGTACTTAAGCCCCTTCCAGGGATAAACTGGAAGATAGGTAGTTTTGTCTGCTCCCTCTGGACTGAGCCCATGTGTATAGCTGTGGTGCAGGTGTTCCTGCACCCATTAAGAACTGCTTCTTTGATTGCTACAGCCCTATGGGACTCATGAATGGAAGTCTCTTTGGCTGTTGGAGTCATGGGATCCAGGAACCCATCCCTGTGTGGCAGCTGCAAAAAAGTAGAGCACGGAGGTGTGTATAAGCTCTTTTCAGGTAGATAAGGGCAGTTTGGATCCGAGTATAGGAAGATAGCAGTGGCGGTGTCTACCAGTTTCCCTTGTCCTTAGGGAAGATGCAAGCCAGCCCCTAGATATATGATAAATTAGAAGGCTGACACTTCGGCAGCAGCTCGTAAAGTATGAGATGAAGTCTTTTCAGGGGAAGACTGGGAGATGAGCATTTTGTCTGTCCCCTCTGTGTTGAGTCAGTTAAAAACTCCTTCTTTGATCTGTATAGTCCTGTGGAATTCATAAATGGAAGCCCCATTGGCAATGAGACCCAGGCAATTGGGGGACATGTACCTTGGGCAACAGCTACAAAAGCTTTGGTGCAAATGTGTGCCCGAACTTCTTTCTGGGAGAAACAGGTGACTTGGAGCAAGTTATAAAGAGACAATGGGGGAGGTGTCTGCCAGCTATCCAGGCCCTGGGGAAGATCATAGCAGCCCCTGGATGTGTTCTAAATTAGAAACCTGACCCTCAGGCAGCAGCTTTGAAAGTTTTCAGATGAACCGCTTTCAAGGAGAGACTGGGACATGGGCGGTTTTCTCTGCTCCCTCTGTACTGATCCTAGAGAGTGCCTGTATGCCCATTAACAGCTGGTCCTTTGTTATAGTCTTGTGAGTCTCCTGGATACAAGCCTCCTTGGCTTTCAGAGTCAGATGTTTTGGGGGTCTGTTGCTCAGGTGGCAGTTTTAAAAGTTGGAGCAGTAAAATGTGGGGTCCCAACCCTTCACACCTCACAGAAAAGCTGGGAGTTAGGAGTTCCCTCCCAGTTGTATGATTTACGCCATGCATGGGGTTTATGACGAGCGTGTGTCTCAGCCTTTCCTATCCATTTCTGTGTGAGTATTATGTCAATCACCTTATGTGTAGAAGTTGCTCAGCTAGTTTCTGAATTTCTTTTGGAGGTCATTGTTCTGTGTGTAGCTGTACATTCACTGTGTAGGTAGGAGGAGGGGAGTCCAAGAACTTCTATGTTACCATCTTGGTTGACCTCCCAGTGTTCATGATTTTAGACAAGGCCCTTTATTCCCACTGCATTTAGACCCTGTTTGAGTCAAACAAATCAACTTTCTACCTACCATGCATGGGCTTCCCTCTTTTCTAGAAAGTCCTCCCCTTTTCTTCCCTGTTGAACCATGTGACTCTTCTCCTGAAATCACTGCTCACATGTTTTGCCTCCTCCTGGAAGCTTTCCCTGACTGATCCCACTTGACATGACCCACCTAAATACTTTCTGATCCAGTTAGCATTTAAATACACACACAAACACTGACAGCCAACGATAAACAGAGAGAATAAATTTCCAGATATATTTTACAAATAATACCGAGTCTACCTTCCTGAATTACAAACTCCCTTCAAATTAGTGTTCTCCAAAACAAAGTGATCTTTGATTCTCCATGCAAGGGATTATACGTGTGGACAACCCCAAACACATGGAATCATCACAAAATCAGATAGTCTGACGTTTAGAAGGAGATTGCCTGCATGTCAACCAGTGCTATACTTTACTGTCTGCATATCATTCTCCCAAGGAACCAACTAGATTAAAAACACATTTTAAAACAAGTTTCAGAAGTGAAATATTGCCCATAGGGAAATCTGCCTACTATATCTCTATCATAACAGGCAGGATTCCAAGCCATATCCAAATTCAATCTAGCAAAATCTTACTTAATCTTTTCAAATGAAATAAAATACCAAGGTAAAATAAAATAAAATAAGCTTCCTTCAGAAGGGTTTAGATCACAGCTCTTTAAAAAAAATCCTTGATATGAAATCTTCTAGAAGGTACAGTCTCACATAAAAATTTGAAACTAAGAGAAATTCCCTTGGTCCCATATCACAGCCAGTTGTATCTCAGGTTCAACCAGGAACCTGAGACCAAACTGTTGGCAGGTCCCGCTGTGATCAATATGGTTATCTGAGGAGTGAACATTTATCTAAATAGTGAACCAGACTCAAAGTATATACACACCTCTATTAATACATAAGCATTTCTCAGGAACAGGGTGTGTCTGCTTTATTCTTATTTTTTTTTTTTCTTAAGTTTTTTTTTTTTAATGTGGACCACTTTTAAAGTATTGAATTTGTTACAATATTGCTTCTGTTTTATGTTTGGTTTTTTGGCCCTGAGGCATGTGGGATCTTAATTCCCCGACCAGAGATTAAACACATACCCCTACATTGGAAGGCTAAATCTCAACCACTGGACCACCAGTGAAGTCCCTAGGGTGTGTCTGCTTTCAAATCTTAAGCTGTTTTCTTAGTAAGAGTAGTCTTGTGATAGACTTTTCCCCTTAGACAGTGAATTTCTTAAGAATGGGTATATGATCTCTTTGTAATTCTTTGATAATTATTTGAAGAAACAGTTCCACTGATTCTTTTAAGAAAAATATACTTTCAAAATGGCTAATCTCTTTCATCTCCCATTTTCTAGGCCAGGGTTCTTTCAGAGTTTTGCATTGCCTTATACACAGTTGCATCCTCAGGCAGTTACACCTTCAAGTTCCAAGTTTGTTTTTAATTATTAGAGATAAATCTTTCACCATAATGATGGTATGGCATTTTTCCAGCCAAATCAGTGTACTTGACAAGGTGTCGACAGATTAGGATTTCACGCCACATTCCTAGAAACAGAGATATCTGAGAAAAAGGTAATTTCTAATCCAGGGGCCCCTCACTGCTTTGTGAGCTCCAATGCAACGAACAAGGTAAAGAAAGAAAGGAGAGAAAGCACTCTTGGTCTGACCCCCTTGTCTCCAAGACTGGTCCTGGCCAGACAGCATCTCTGACAGCCATGTGTCCCTACACCTCCCTTCTTACTGAAAAAAAAAAGAATTCACGGGCTTCCCTGGTGGCGCAGTGGTTGAGAGTCTGCTTGCTGATTCAGGGGACACGGGTTCGTGCCCCAGTCCGGGAAGATCCCACATGGCGCGGAGCAGCTGGGCCCGTGAGCCATGGACACTGAGCCTGCGCGTCCGGAGCCTGTGCTCCGCAACGGGAGAGGCCACAACAGTGAGAGGCCCTTGTACCGCAAAAAAAAAAAAAAAAAAAAAGAATTCAGGTGCTGAACTGAAGGGATTCAAGGAAAACTTTGATTAACAATGGGAAAGGGACGATATTTCTTGCATTTTATTCATCACCTGCCTCTTTTTTTTTAATAGATCTTTATTGGAGTATAATTGCTTCACCATACTGTGTTAGTTTCTGTTGTACACCAAAGTGAATATGTCCCCATATCCCCTCCCTCTTGAGCCTCCCTCCCACCCTCCCTATCCCACCCCTCTAGGTCATCGCAAAGCACCGAGCTGATCTCCCTGTGCTATGCGGCTGCTTCCCACTAGCTATCTACTTTACACTTGGTAGTGTATATATGTTGATGCTACTCTCACTTCACCCCAGCTTCCCCCTCCCACCCCGTATCCTCAAGTCCATTCTCTATGTCTACATCTTTATTCCTGCCGTTCAACTAGGTTTATCAGTGCCACTTTTTTTTTTTTAGATTCCATATATATGCATTAGCATACGGTATTTGTTTTTCTCCTTCTGACTTACTTCACTCTGTATGACAGACTCTAGGTCCATCCACCTCACTACAAATAACTCAATTTCATTTCTTTTTATGGCTGAGTAATATTCCATTGTATATATGTGCCACAGCTTCTTTATCCATTCATCTGTCGATGGACACTTAGGTTGCTTCCATGTCCTGGCTATTGTAAATAGTGCTGCAGTGGACATTGTGGTACATGTCTCTTTTTGAATTATGGTTTTCTCAGGGTATACGCCCCGTAGTGGGATTGTTGGGCCATATGGTAGTTCTATTTTTAGTTTTTTAAGGAACCTCTATACTGTTTTCCATAGTGGTTGTATCAATTTACATTCCCACCAACAGTGCAGGAGGGTTCCCTTTTCACCACACCCTTTCCAGCATTTATTTTTTATAGATTTTTGGATAATGGCCATTCTGACTGGCGTGAGGTGATACCTCATTGTAGTTTTGATTTGCATTTGTCCAATAATTAGTGATGTTGAGCATCTTTTCATGTGCCTCTTGGCCATCTGTATGTCTTCCTTGGTGAAATGTCTATTTAGGTCTTCCATCCATTTTTTAATTGGATTGTTTGTTTTTTTGATATTGAGCTGCATGAGCTGTTTGTATATTTTGGATATTAATCCTTTGTCAGTTGCTTCATTTGCAAAGATTTTCTCCCATTCTGAGGGTTGTCTTTTTGTCTTGATTATGGTTTCCTTTGCTGTGCAAAAGCTTCTAAGTTTAATTAAGTCCCATTTGTTTATTTTTTTTTTTATTTCCGTTACTCTCGGAGGTGGGTCAAAAAGGATCTTGCTGTGGTTTATGTCAAAGTGTGTTAAGCCAGTCTCCAGGCTTTCATGCTAACACACCTGGTCATTGGGTCAAGCCAATATAGCTTGATTCCTTAGTTAACGGCACTTGGGAGCTTATCGGGTCTGTGACTGATGCTTGCCTTTGAAATTGAAGAAGGAACAGAAGCAAGTCCAAATATTTTATTTCATGACCCAGACCTGAGCTCTCCTCTTTTGGTCCAGAGTCAGGCACCTTCTGTGGAGCCAGGGCAATCTCTTGATGAACGTGTTGTGTGTGGCTGTACCAAACCACAGACAGTATTTAGTTTCTTAGGTCCTTGAGTGATCAGCGGAATTTCCAACTTTGCAGCAAATAATCTAGCTTGTCTGTGAGTTTCCAGTCTCACTGTTAACGGTCATGAGGTACAGGGTTGGCATAGATGACTGAATTCATAGATTTTCCTCTTCTATCCAATAGGGCTAATGTTGTAAGTCCTTCTTCTGCCAAACCTTTTGTATTAATTTGCCAGGATTTGCTGTAATAAAAGTATCACAAACTGAGTGGCTTAAACATCAGAAATTTATTTCCTCACTGTTCTGAAGACTAGAAGTCAGAGATCAAGGTGTGAACAGGGCCATGTTCCCTCTGAAGGTACTCAAGAAGATCTATTCCAGGCCTCTTTCTTTGAGATAAAATTGATATATAATATTATATTAGTTTTTCAGGGGTACAACATAATGATTCAATGTTCATGTATATTGCAAAGTAATCGCCACAGTAAGTCTAGTTAACATCCATCACCGCACATAGTTACAATTGTTTTTCCTTATGACGAGACCTTTTCAGATCTGCTCTCTCAGCAACTTGCAAATATACAATGTAGTATTACTAGCTATTGTCACCATGCTGTACCTTATATCCCCAGGGCTTTTTTTTTTTAATTAAACAAAAGACTCTTTAAATTCTATAGTGCTTTATGAGTTTCAAAAGTTTCACAAACATGATTTCATATAATCCCATTATAACCCTTTCTTTTAATCCCCTACCCCTATATTTCCCCTCCCCGTTCTCTCTCCCCACTGGTAACCATTAGTTTGTTCTCTATATCTGTGAGTCTGCTTCTTGTTATACAGTATTCACTAGTTTGTCATATTTTTTAGATTCCACATGTAAGTGATATCATATGGTACTTGTCTTTCTCTGTCTGACTTATTTCACTTAGCATAATGCCCTCCAATTCCATACATGTTGCTGCAAATGCAAAACTTCATTCTTTTTTTTATGGCTGAGTAGTATTCCATTGTATGTGTGTGTGTGTGTGTGTGTGTGTGTGTGTGTGTGTACATATATATCATATTTTCTTTATCCATTTATCTGTTGATAGACGCTGAGGTTGCTTCCATACCGTGGCAATTGTAAATAACACTGCTATGCACATTGGGGTGCATGTATCTTTTTGAATTAGTGTTTTTGTTTTTTTAGGACATATACCCAGTAGTGGAATTGTTGGGTCATATGGTAGTTCTATTTTTAGTTTTTTGAGAAATCTCCATACTGTTTTCCACAGTGGCTGCTCCAATTTATCATTACATTTCACCAACAGTGTAGGAAGTTTCCCTTTTCTCCACATTCTTGCCAATATTTATCATTTGCGTTCTTTTTGATGATAGACATTCTGACAGGTGTGAGGCAATATCTCATTGTGGGTTTGATTTGCATTTCCCTGATGATTAGCCATGTTGAGCATCTTTTCATGTGCCCGTTGGCCATCTGCATTTCCTCTTTGGAGAAGAATTCAGGCCTGAGTCATAAAATAAAATCAGGTTTGGACTTGCTTCTGTTCCTTCTTGAATTTTAAAGACAGGTGTCATTCACAGACCCCAAGAAGCTCCCAAGTGCTTAACTAAGGAATCAAGCTCAACTGGCTTGTCCCAAAGGTCCCAAGGCAAGGCTTATAAGAACTGGATGAGCAGTGGACTATCGGAGACTAACTAACCCACATCCCCTGCATCGGCAGGCAGACTCTCAACCACTGCGCCACCAGGGACGCCCGGAGAATATGTTTTGAAGACAGATGGGACTTACCAGGATCCATCAAAGCTTGCTCCCACCAAATGCTCCCTCCAAATGCCCTTCAGTTCTACTTACAGCTTCCAATTCCCTCAGACATCTGGTATACCAGCCTTCTCACACTTCCACCTCGGCCCTAATACCTGAGCTGCAGTCTCCCTCTCTATCCCACAAAGAGAGCTGCTCATGCAGAACTACAAATGTTGTCCTTGGTGACAAAATTATCCTGTGAGGGCTGGGAAACCCACCCCACACAGCAGGCAGCCTGCAGCTAAGCATGAGGTACCCCCAAAACATTCAGCAGCCAAACTCCAAGCACGTATTACCACAAGTTTCTGCCTTGCTAACATCTCCTCATACAGACATCTGAGCCTGTGAAAGTAAGATGGACATCCAGCTTTGCACGCCCCTTGCAGGCCCGTTGTCACCCGTGGGGGAAACTAGTGGGAAACGTCGGCCTGTGCGTTCCCCTTGTGGGAGTGCATTTTCAGTTTTCTTTCCCTACCCCCTGCTCATTGTGGAAAAGATTAAAACTATAGAAACATGTAAAGACGGCATGAAAGCAGTCAGCCACGATCTTGCCATACAGAGGCAGTTATGTGACAGCTTGGCATTCTTGCTACCAGAATTTTCCTGAACCATTGTTTAACATAGTTGAAATCTTATTGAATATATTATTTTGAGCCTCACTTTTTTTTTCCATTTGATAGTCTCATAGCATTTTGCTAAGGCTGGTTGTTAATCAACTTCATAATGAATATTATCTGGGAGACTGGCAACCCATTGATGAAGCAGAAATCCAGTTTGAGTCAATTCTTCGGCTTCACTGGTGGTTGTCCTCCACACTGACTTTGGGATTTCTTCAGGTCCGGGAGGGTTGGGGGGTCTTCTTTACCATTCTAACTCTCTTCACAAATTGTAAGCCCCCTCTTGCCAGGCCACCGGTTAAAGGAAAATTAGTCAACGTACTGCTTGGTACTCCAGTGAGAAAAGTGGGGATCTGAGAATCAAGGAGGTCTAGGACCAAACATGGGGCAACAGTCCCTCCAGGGACATTAGCAGTGTTCTCTCAGCATCTCAGCCACCAGGACCGGCAGCATGAACTGGAGACAAGTGGCTCCTAAGTCTTGTCCTAAATGTCCTGTGGGGTCAGAGATGGGGAGAGAGAGCCCAGGTGGGCAAGGCTCAGTTCACACATACTCCATTGCCCCAGATGCTTGCCCACCTATTACACTTCTTTCTTGCTTGCTTGCTTGCTTTCTAAATTTTTATTGGCGTATAGTTGATTTACAATGTTGTGTTAGTTTCAGGTGTACAGCAAAGTGAATCAGTTATACATATACATATATCCTCTCTTTTTTAGATTCTTTTCCCATATAGGTCATTATAGAGTATTGAGTAGAGTTCCCTGTGCTATATCGTAGGTCCTTAATAGTTATCAGTTTTATAAATAGTAGTTTGTATATGTCAATCCCAGTCTCCCAATTTATCCTTCCCCCACCACCCATTACATTTAATCTCAAAGACTCCACAAGGTACTCATTCATCAGCCCCACTTTAAAGACAAATTAATGCAGACCTAGAGATTTTAGGTGTTGCCCGAGATAAGTAAGGGGCCATGCTGAGATTCCAGTCCAAATTCAAAGTTTTTATACCACACTCAAGTTGCCTCTCAAGGTCACTGAGAAGCCTCCCTTCCTTGAGGAAACTAACTAGTATGCTCTTATATTGGCAGCCTTCTCTCAAAAAATAAAGACCCTGGGTATGGTTGGTATAGTGGTGTGGCAGGTAGACCCTGGTTCAGGACTGAGACATTTTGTCCTGAATGTCATTCCCCTCCTTCTGGGCATGTTAACAATTGATGGTTCTCAACTGAGTCCCTCTCCAGACATTTCCCTGAATTGCCCTTGACTGAAGAGAATCACCTCATCCGAGGTCATGCCTCCTCCCCAAAGGCAGCCTGCATCCCATTACTGGTCCACCTGGGGGATTTAAAGGGCTTGCCCTCTTGCCAGTAAAGTAGGATAATTCTGAAGGGCCATCCAGAGTCTAGACCTGCCAGTGGAGTCAGCTGAGACCTTTGCTGCAATGGCCTCTATCCATTTACTTCTATCCATAACCTCCCTCTATCCGTACTTCTTCCTTCATTCCCTTACCTGGCAAGCAGTGATCCCAGCAACAGTCCCCAGTAAACCTTGTATACATAAATCTCTTAGAGTCTGTTTCTCTGGAACTTGCCCTGAGACCATTAAACCATTAGTCATTGACACACTGTGAACGAAGGGGATATCGAAATGCACATCTTCCCTCTAGGACTCCTGAAGCCTGGCATACTCCCCCAGCACCGGGAAGAGAGGAGTGTGCTTAGGGGACGCACAGGTGCTCTGAGAAAGGGCAGGCCTGGATGGGGTGGCAGAACAGGGGCCTTTAGGCAGCCAGAGGGTGTGGTCTGAGCGCTGAACTATTAGAAGTGCCCCAACCCACAAGGGAGACAGAAGAGAAGGGACCCAGGAGGTAAGAAAGAGACTAAACCCGTGGTTCTCAATCCTGGATGCATACTAGACTCACCTGAGGATCTTTTCAAATATATCATTGCCAGGAGCACCCTTACTCATCAAGACTGTGACTTGACTGATCAGGGGTAGGGCCCAGGCTTAAGCATTTTTTAAATCTTCCCAGGTGATTCTAATGCATAGGCAGGATGGAGGATCATTTGGCTAACAGGTGGGCAGGCAGGGAAGGCTAATGACATCCCCTAAAATCTACTTTGCCCCCTGCTCAACGAACCCTGACTCACTACTTCCTGGGCCCCAGGCTGAGCTCACAGAGGGGAGCCCCACCTCCTGACCCTGTGACGGCTGGAAGGCCCCTCTGACAGCACCAGTGTCTCAGCAGGGCCCATGTGTGCATGTGATGAGGGGGTTGCTTTTTCTAAGCAGGGAACCAGCCCCAGCCAGGCTACTACAGGGGTTTACTCTCAATGCCCGATCCTCATCCAAACCCTGAGATGCTTGTCAAACCTGTGGATTCTCTGGCCCTACCCCAAACCTACTAAATAGGAATCTCTGGAGTGAGGCCTGGAAATCCACATTTTAAACACACCCCTACCCCCTCCAACGAGTCTTGTGCACCTAAGTTTGAGAACTGCTACTGAGAGCTCACTTCCAGGGAACTTTCTCTTATGCACCAGTCTGCTGATATGAAAGCTTTGCCTTCTCTGCAGCAAAGGAGTCCTGGCCTGCTCCTGGTTTTCTAACGCACACTGGAGTAGGCAGTCAGGTTCCTGGAGGATAAGATCGGCCTGCCAGTGACGATCTGAGCAGAGCCTGAGAATCCTCTTCAGCAAGTTCTTTCTTTTTTTTTTTTTTCCTTTTAGCAACTATGGTAAACATGGCTTGTGAATTGTCCCAAATATTTTTTTTTGGCATTCTGCAACTGAATCGACAGTTTTACATAATAAACGGTTAACATGATGAGCAAATAAGAAATGAATAAAGCTTGATTGTTCGGAGGCAGATTTGCCACTGAGCACCCTGTACTTCTCTTCAGGCTCGGCCCATTGTCTAATGAGTGCCCTCTCAAGATTAAGTGTGGCCCTGAGGTGGATAAAAATAGGTATTTATAGGTTTGTACGCACCACACCCCCCAGTAGCATCTCCTCATCAAAGAGGCACAACTGGGCTTCACTGGTGGCGCAGTGGTTGGGGGTCCGCCTGCCGATGCAGGGGACACGGGTTCGTGTACCCGGTCCGGGAAGATCCCACGTGCCGCGGAGCGGCTGGGCCCGTGAGCCATGGCCACTGAGCCTGCGCGTCCGGAGCCTGTGCTCCGCAACGGGAGAGGCCACAACAGTGAGAGGCCCGCGTACCGCAAAAAAAAAAAAAAAGGAGGCACAACTATTTCTTTGACCTCCCATCTTGGCTTTCGGGAGTCAAAACTGGTATATCTGAGCTTGACTGAAGTCTTATCTTTATGAGGCACTTCTGTGTACTCCTTATACACGGTTCTGGGCAGTTTAACGTCCTCATTTAGTTACTTTGTGAGGGTGCCACATCCATAATAATGAAATTATTTTGATTATCTTTCATAGAGAGTATGTCAGTGGACAGTTTGCAGCCCCAGAAAGAGCACAGTGCAGATTTTCTGCTGGTTCAGACCCAGGGTTTCCTCTTTCTTTTTTCTCCAAGGCTCCCCCCTGCTCTCTCTTCTTTTTTCATGGGGATTCATTCATCTGCTCTGTCGTAGTTCCTTTTGTCACCCCAAGACTGGCTTAGATGGAGACAGCCTCTTCATCCCTTTCTTTCTGTCTCCACAATGAGCATAGGCATCCTTTTTAATTAGCTTTCTTGTCCATTACATTGGGAGACAGATGGGGAAGCCTAGAAATCCATAGGCAGAAGCTGCACTGGCCTAACCAGGCTCTGCAGGATCGTTTTCTTAGAGGTTCCCTGGAGCTCTCTGCCATCAGGACTGAGAGCCTCTTTTCAGGCAAATGACTCAAAATTAAGCAAGCCCGCCGTAGCCCCACGTGAGTTTGGGTTGATGCTGCCACCAGTTTAGTAGGATTCCCAGTCCCTGAAAGAACCTGCTTGTCATCCTTTGTCCTGGGCACACTGCCTCTTCCTCCCTGAGGTCTGCTCACCTCCAAGGTCAGTCACTGACCTTTCTGGGCAAGTGCAGTGTTTCCCAGCCTGGTTACCAAATGCCCTTCGTCTCAAGCCACTCTGCACCAACTTTGAACCCTTCTTATCTGTACTTGTTCCTACTCCACCCCATTTGTCACCTTTCAGGAAGAAGGGAGAGTTTTCCACAGTCCCCTGGGGTAGCTCAGGAATGAAAGCAGGGAGTAAGCTGACTCTAATCCTCCCTAATCCACCCACGTGTGTTGGTTGACCTAGGCCTTCTTGCCTCCAGTTTCTGAGAACTTCTTTACTGGGGACATAACCCAAGAAGGAAGCAGCAATAACAGTCCTCTATCCTGTCCCCTCACCCATACTGTAGTCTCAGGACAGTTCTGGTCCATGTGTCCTCCTCAGGCTGCAATGACAGTGACCACCCTTAGACTGTGCTTTTGTGGAACTGGGCGTCCAACAACAGAGCTTACCCTGAGGGATGCTGGAACGTTGACAGGGCCAGGGCAGCGCCCAGGGACCCTGCCCCGACACAGACATACGTCTCTCAGGGTGCTGGCTTCCTGCTCCTTCAGCACAAGCAAGATGTGGGTTTCCCCAGTTTCCCTTCACCATGGCCACCACATCAGAAGGCAGGGAAAGGGGTCCATCTCCTTTCAGCCCCCTCATTACGAAGGTTTCCACTTTGGTAGCAGAGATCCTTTCTACTTGGCCCGATGCCTCTGTCTTTCTCAGGTCAGCGACATGTGGCAACACCAGAAACAAACACATCATGCCGGTCTCTGTTGGTTTCTTCAGGCAATACTTATGTGGATTTACTTGGTTTTGGTTTGTTTATTTTTTGTTTGTTTGTTTTTAAATTTTTATTGGAATATAGTTGATTTACAATGTTAGTTTCTGCAGTACAGCAAAGTGAATCAATTATACATATATCCACTCTCTTTTAGATTCTTTTCCCATACAGGCCATTACAGAGTACTGAGTGGAGTTCCCTGTGCTCTACAGTAGGCCCTTATTAGTTATCAGTGTTATACATAGTAGTGTGTATATGTCAATCCCAATCGCCTAATTTATCCCTCCCCCACCCTTACCCCTGGTAACCGTAAGTTTGTTTTCTACATCAGTGACTCTACTTCTGTTTTGTAAATAAGTTCGTTTGTACCCTTTTTTTAGATTTTATATATAAGGGGATATCATATGATATTTGTCTTTCTCTGTCTGACTTCACTCAGTATGACAATCTCTAGGTCCATCCATGTTGCTGCAAATGGCATTATTTCATTCTTTTTTATGGCTGTAAAAAAGCCATATGTTGTATATATGTACCACATCTTCTTTATCCATTCCTCTGTTGATGGACAATTAGGTTAGATTTACTTGTTACTGAAACGGAATTTTAAGAAATGAATGAAGACAAGTTTCATTTCCCTTTCCAGACTTTCTCTCCAACAGTGTAAGGCTCTACTTCCCTAGCCTGGGGCATCACCTTTATCCTTCCCAAAAGAGTCCATGGTTTCCACCTTAGAAGTCCCAGCCTCTCTGACGTAGTTCTCCTCAACTCCCACCAGCCAAGTACAGTCTGGCTTTACTAAATAACAGCCGCCCTTTGTTGCATAATTACTATGTGTCAGACTTAATAGTAAGCAATTCACCTGCCTTTGCCTTTTTTTATTATTATTATTCTCATAATGGCTGAGGAGTTAGATTCAGTTATCATCGCTATTTTGGAGTGAAGGAAACAGGCTTAGCGTTAAGTTGCTTGTCCAAAATTCCACGATAAGTAAGTGGTAGCACCGGGACATTTTGGTTTGAAAACTTGAGTGTTTCTAATGCTTCTCTTGAAGATGCTGTTAGATTTGTCACCTACTGCTATGAGTCTAAGAACATGACTTGCCTAATTCATCCAGAATGCAGCCCACAGCACAGCACCGAAGCGGCATGAGCCTGCACTTCACACTGCTTGGCACTAAAAAAAAATCATCTCACTTTGTTGACGACTTTTTCCACCCAGAAAGGAATGTAAAAACACGTGAAATCTGTTAGATGAGCCATTTGATTACATGGCAAATACTCTGTACACCTGTTTGCCCTACCACACTTGTCTCCTTTGTCATATTTTGCAGGGACATTTGATTTAATCCCCTAAATCAACAATGAATTTAGTTTCTTTTTTTTTTCCTTTTTTTTTGTTTTTTCTTTTTGGTTTTCTTTCTCAGCTTTATTGGGGTATAATGAACAAAACACTGACTCTGTTTTCTTAAAAATGAGGAAGAGGATGGAGCTTATCAAAATGCACTGCGGGGGGCTGGGGATAGTTTGCCTTGGGGCTATCCTGGAGGATAGTGATGGGAAGGGGGGGTCCCAAGTGGGCTTTGGGGTACTGGTAATGTTGTCTTTTTATCTGGATGCTGGTGATTTGGGTCTCACTTCATGCAAATTCCTCAAGCTGTCCACTTGGCATTTGTACTTTCTCACTATGCTCACCCTTGCCTGGACTACATCACCAACCTCTTCTCTTGGCAGGCTCCCCACCCTCCATCACTCCCATGACTCATGGGTAGAGATGAGGTTTCCCTCTTTTAGGCTGTGAATGAAAAATGTTCCTGCCATATCAGCAGACAACCATCAGCCCCTAAAGCAGCCCCCGCTGGTGAGCCCTGAGGGAACTCAGGCTGGAGACAAACAGGGCTGCCCACTGCCAAGCCCTCAGGCACTGCAGCACGCCCACCCCCCAGGGGACTCAGGATGGGAAAGCACAGGATACTGGCTGTAGATAGCTAAGGTGCAGATCAAAGGAATGATTTCAGTGAGTCCAGGCTCTTGCATCTTCCCATACACAGAAAAGCGCTAAATTCCTTAACGTGAGATGTCTGCTTTTCTTTAATTAACAGTAACCTTTTGATGTTCCAACTACCTGGTGTTTGTTGCAAAAACTCCTTTGTATCCTGGCTCCTCCGTTACCTCTTCAGAGCCGTCCCTCAGAGCTATGTGAGAGGCTGCCTCCTGGGCGTGAAGTCCTAATAATTCTCAGGTTTTAGGCTGTGCATTTTTTTTCAGTCAACACCTATTACGTAGGGTGAGCCATGCTATCGGGAGTCTGGAGTCAGGAAGCGCCTGCTTTACACGCCTCATCCCTTTCTCCTTGATCCGTTAAGCAGGGATGATGCGGAGACCTTCCCCGGGTCTCTCCATGGCCAAGGGTTCACGGGGTCTGCCATTTATATTTGTGGAAAGATCTTCTTCCTGCAGAAAGCCCAGGTGGTGTGATTTACTTTGAGCATCTGATCTTGACGTGCAACACCTGACGAAGGCACTTCCGGTGTGGGAATGAGGCACCAAGGAAGGACACTTCCCTGTCTCAGCACTTCCTCTGAAGGAGAAGTTGCTGAAGTAAAAAACAAAGCGGACGACCACAACTCAGGCAGCTGAGAAGTCGAAAGCTCGGGGCTCCAGGAAGTGAGGTGGGATCAGGTGGAGAGAGGCTTAGGGTGGAGCATCTTTGGGGAAGTTTTGCAATTAAATCCAATATCCTCTCTCCGGGAGGGAGGCACCAGGCGCCAGGCTGGAGTCATTGTTTAACTAAGGTGGGGAGGTAACTGCTGTGCCTGTATGAGGAAGAGCCTGAGGGGACGAAGCAAGCAGACGCCTGCGCTGAGGGGCTCTCAGCCTGCCTTTTCTCCAGAGGGACTGCCGCTGTCCTCCACCACCTGTCTCCTATGCCACTCTCCATCCCGCCGCAGAGCTGCTGCTGCCACCGAGCCTGTGGGACCCGCCCGGCCCCAACTCTCCTCCCCACAGGAATCCTGCTGACTAGGCTCCATCAAACCACCTGCCTCTGAAACAGGTAGGATGTGAGTGGTGACCTCCCAGGGCTTCGGACCAAGACAGTGCTCCAAACTTGAGTGAGCACATAAATGTTTCAGGGACAGTCTTAATTCTGTAGATCTAAATCTCCACCCCCAGAGATATGGATTCAGTAGCTCTGAAAAGTGGGTGTTTCTGATGCAAAGGGCCCAAGTACAAGTTTTAAGAAAAACTAGGGCAAAGGGTGAGTTGACTCCCTAAGAGAAGATTACCTAAACTTTGCACACTTCATACAGTGAGAGGATCTCTTAATCACTGCGTCATCTTGGCTTTCTGCTCATTTAGTTACAACCTGGAGGGCTACATTGTCATAAGGGATACCCTGATGGCAGGAACCATGTCTTTGTTCACCATTGTATAGTTTCTGACACATAGTCGGTGTTTAATGTTTGCTGGAGGAACGGGGCCCAGGGCTTGCCTTTTGTTTTCTAATGATCTAGATTAATAATTATACCAAGTTGAAAAACCTGTGTTAATCCCCAAAGGCTGGCCAACACCACTGCAGAGATTCAGGTGGTTCCTATACCCCTAGAGCTGCTTCCTGGTCAATGCATGTGCCTCCATGGCTACAAATGTGGAATCTGAGATGTGATTCTGTACTTGGGGAGACAGAGCCACAGCTATTTTGTTTGAACCCAAGCTGACCAGATTAGAATGAGTGCAGACATTTTTCCTCTGCAGTTACAGTTAAGTTATGACCTGCCAACTACCCTGTTTGTCCTGGGACAGAAACAGAACTTTGATGACCCCCAGATGGCATTACCTGAATATTTAGTGAGCAGTTCTCTTGAATTGGCCCACTTGTACCCAACTGGACCTAATTTTTGTTCTTGTGGGTGATAGCTGCAGGAGGACTCTAGTTAGCACATTGGTTGTTGAGAATATAATAATCTACCAATTGTGTAATAAGCAAGAGTTATATGTAACATAAGCTTATTATTCCCAATTTGTAGATGTAAGAAAGGTACCTGGTGAGCCACTTGTTACTAAGCAAGATGCAAATGACTAAGAGTTATATTATTCCTGGCATGCTGTTTGTTTCTAGAAACTTGTCCATTTCTTCTAGGTTGTCCACTTTGATGGCATATAGAACAGTAGTTCATAGTTCATAGTATTTTCTTATGACTTTTTGTATTTCTCCAGTATCAGTTGTTAATTCTCCTCTTTCATTTCTTGTTTTGTTTATTTGGGTCCTGTCTTTTCTAATTAGTGAGCCTGGCTAAAGGTTTATCAATTTTGTTTATCTTTTAAAAAAACCAGCTCTTGGTTTCATTGATCTTTTCTATTGTCTTTTTGATCTGTTTTATTTATTTCCTCTCTGATCTTTATTATTTCCTTCCTTCTGCTGACTTTGGGCTTTGTTCTTTCTCTAATTCTTTTAGGTGGTAAGTTATCAATAGGTTGTTTGCAATATTCTTGTTTCTTGAGGAAGGCCTGTATCGCTATGAACCGCGCTCTTAGAACTGCTTTTGCTGCATCCCATAGATTTTTGGAGTGTCGTGCTTCCATTTTCCTTTGGTCTTGACATATTTTCTGATTTCCTCTTTGATTTCTTCACTGGTAGTATTTAGTGAGTGATTTCACTGGAAAGAATGCCTTAGAAGAAAAGGTGCTGGTGAGAAATATACAAATTAATGATCCACCTACTGACCCTGAGGGCTTACTCTATGTCTAGCACTGCGCTTGATGCTACCATGTGTGCTGTCTGATACTATCATCTGGGCATGTTACGTAACCTGTCTGAGTCCCAGTTTCCTCATCACTAGAATGTAACAATAAATTCGATTAAATGAGATAATATATGTAAAGTACTTAGCAGTGCCTGGCACATGGTAAGTGTTCAAAACATTTTAGTAGTTACTGTTGACATTATTTGAGCCTGGGTTCTCTGCAAAACAAAGCTTGAGGCAAAGCTTAAGTGCTAATGCCTCACTGGGAGTTGCAGTACCAGGGCAGTGAGAGTGAGGGAAATGAGAAATGGGGAGAGAAGGATGGGAAGCAATATAAGATGATGTGTCACCTGCCTCTCTTCACATAGAGATATAGCCAGCTACTTGGCTAAAGCAGGACACCTGTGGACTAGCTTTGCAGAAATGCTGTGTCTTGGAAGAGTCCACACGAGAGAGGCTGGAGAGGAAATTTACATGTGGGCTCCCTCCTGTCTCCCATCTCTCATTGCTCAAAGTTTGCCCTGTGGGGAATTCATGCTTCTGAACCTCTGGCTTGTGCCATGTGGCCCCTTGGCAGCCACTGGGAAATCCAGATCCTTCTCCTTGTGGCTTGGCACCTCATCTGAGTCCAGAAGTGGTGAGAAGAGCCACTTCTTTTCCTGGGGTCAAAGAAAACCCCCCAAAGAGGGGTAAGAGACCCAGAGACAGGTGAGACCAAGAGGACCTGAGACAGCACATAAGATTAGTCCAATACGGATCAAATTATCATTATTATTTGCAGGACACTAGGCACTAATGTTTCCTGATCTTAGGGAGTCACCTCCCCCTTTCTCCCATGAGACAACCATGAAAGAGTCCTCAGGTCTATCCCATCTCTCCTCAGTGTTTGGAAGAGGTCAGACTGAGCACATCCTTCACTTTCCCAAACCTTTATAAGGCAGAGCATCCTTTGATAGTAAGAAAGGCTACAGCTGTGCAAAAGAGCAGAGCAGAATCGAGAGCAGAATGTTGATTTTTTTTTTTTTTTCTGCTACCTTTGGGGACTCTATCTCTTGGACAAGCATGCTACATGGAACACTACTTCTAGGAACTCTTGCTGGGAGCTCCTTGATATAAAGTTTCTGTGATCAAACATGCGGGTGAATGTTGCCTCCTACCTTCCCCTCTTTGGAGAGTCATGACTCAGATTTACATAATAGGCTTTGAGAAGGCAAAATAAAGAAACTGGTTGAACGGAGTGCATCAGCAATTCCCATACTCAACACCAGTCGGGAGCACTGCTTTGGACCCTAGTGACCCTGGGTTCGATCTCTCTCTGTCTCTACCCCTGAATTCTCAGGAAGCTCTTCTCTACCATGCGTGCTCACTAGTCTGCAAAGCTGGCTCTCCCAAGAAAAAACCAGGAAATCTCGGCCAAACACAATTTCCTCATCTTAATTATTAAGATAGTTGAATAAGGTGATCCCTAAGGAGCCTTCCAAACCATTGTAATCTGTGAGGATCATGTTGAAAGGCAGCTGAAGGTCATCTCATCCAGCTCCTGAGCTGCCTCAGAGATGACCTATTTAGCTAATAAACAAATGCAAATTTTGAAGCGATGATGTGGAAGTGAAGACTTGCCCCACTGCCGCCCCCTCTGGTAGAGTTTTTCTAAGATGAGAGAAGTACTGTGTACTAAGGGTAATGACCCTGGGGATGGACTGCCTCTGAGTCCCTGGGCTGGTAGAGAGCTGCAGCAGTGGGGTTAACATTCTCACTGTGTCACATCGGCCACAAGGGACCTTTAAAACTGAAAGTGGCCAAGAACTTTGACTTCTCTCTGAAAGAGTGGTCCCTTGGGCAGTACTCTGCCCTCTGATCACTGGCTAGGTCCGCCCTGCCATGCCTGTGGATCCAGCCTGACCAAGAATTCCCACACAGCTCAGAGAATTGAGCCAGACCCCATCACAGCCTGGGGACTAGAGACCCTGGGGGCTTGTCTCCATCCGGACAGACCACACATCTGCCCTCTGGAGGCATAGCCGATGACTCACATCTGGATCCAATTGGTTCTCAAGTGCCTGAGGTAGGAGAGGTCACAGGACTTGTTCCCTGGGTCTCTTAGCCAAATGTCCTGTTTTCTCCCCAGTCTAATCCTTAACGAGAAGAGGCTGCCAACCAGCCGAGCTACATCATAACGCTCCATGTCTGAAATTTTCGGCTTCTCTTCAGGAACCAAAGTGAAGAGACTTTCAGATGGCATTGCTGGGGGGAGAACTTCAGGTCAGAGGCGTTCAGGATGGGCCAGCGGCTAGGACGCAGGCACGTGGAGTCTGTCCCGATCCAGACGCTGTCTCCCTCTGATGCTGTTTGAGGACCCTGGCTACCTCCTCAACCCGGTCACTTCCTCCAGATGGGCACAGGACTCACCTGCCCCCCTCACCTGTTCTGACCTGCAGCCCAGGCAGCAGAAGGGAGGCCGAGGTTTCCTGTGGCAGCGTCTGCATTCCGTCTTCCGCTGGAGGGATGGAGGTGTGGTCCCTCTCCCACCTGGCCTGTCGTTCCCACCACCTCCCCTCTGGCCCCTCCTGCAAGCAGCGGCTCCTAGACCATTTCTGCTCCTCTCTCTTCCTACTGTTTCTGATTCTTAAGAATGAAGAAAAGAGCATGGGAGTCCTGAGAGGCTTAAAACCCCCCTCAACCTGCTTTTCAAAACTGCTTCACTCACCCGCTTATACACATGTTTATACACGTGCTCACACACAGAATCGTGTTCTAAGTTCATTCTCTTTCGTGATGCTCTTCAACATAATTAATTCAGAAAGCTTTTTTTTTTATTTTTAAAATATTTATTTATTTATTTGGCTGCCTTGGGTCTTCGTTGCTGTGCACAGGCCTTCTCTAGCTGCGGCAAGCAGGGGCTGCTTTTCGTTGCGGTGCGCGGGCTTCTCATTGCAGTGGCTTCACTTGCTGCAGAGCATGGGCTCTAGGCGCGCGGGCTCAGTAGTTGTGGCTCTAGAGCGCAGGCTCAGTAGTTATGGTGCACGGGCTTCGTTGCTCCGCGGCATGTGGGATCTTCCCGGACCAGGGATCGAACCCGTGTCCCCTGTACTGGCAGGAGGATTCTTAACCACTGCACCACCAGGGAAGTCCCTCAGAAAACTCTTATTTTCAAAGAGACTTCTCCCCTTTTGCTGACCCGTGCCCTGTCCCCAACCCCACAAGCATGACTCCATCTACTTGGATGGAAGCCTGCTTTCAGAAAAGTCTCAGACCAAGTAGCTTGGCCTGGGCCTTTTGGGGACATACCATCACCTTATGTCCCTGAGCTGGTCAGAAAAGGGAGTCTCTCCCTTACAGTGCTTGGGTGCTGGTGTAAGTGTACCTCTCTCCCCACCCGCATCCTCACACCATAGTGAGGACTGGACACTGGCAGAGCCAGAAGCAGGCTCCAGTCCAAGGCTCTGCCCACTCACCTCTGTGGCCTCCACAGGCCTGAGATGCCCAGAGGTGGCCGGGTACAGACCGGGATGCCCGAGGTAACCTGGCCAGAGGTCCAACTGCTGGTGTCCGTCTTTTTCTCTCCCCTGGGTGATCCCCTGGATCTCCACATGTGGCTCTGTCACAGCAGGCGGGAACTTCAGAGAGCTCCACCAGGGAGTCTCAGCCGTTGCACATCTGTCTTCCAGGTGTGCCTCAAGTGCTCACGTCTGAGGGGTGAGAAAGCATGGTGATGTTTGCATATGATTTCAGCACAGTCGTATGCTGGCATTGCACACGGATGCTTTTTATTAGTGGACTTTGTCCTTCTCCATATCTTGGGCCTCTTGTTCCTCCCACTCTCTTCATCACCATCTCCGTCTCCGCTGGCTGGCTGTCTCTGTCTTTGTCTCTCTGCCCCCGTCTGTCTGGGTCTCTTTATCCCTGTCTCTCTGTTTTATCCATTTTCTTTCTCTTTGTCTCATTTCATTGAAAGCCTAAGAAGATAGGCCAAGAGGAAATCGTTTAAGAATTCACTGATTGTCTAAATGTGGTATCGCCTTCCAAAGAAATTATTTAAAAGGCCCTAAACTCAGTGGGCACAGTGCTTGCCTAGGCCTCTCTGGTTCCTGCCGCTGGGAAGTGAGCCGTCTGGAGCGATCTGGGGAGGATGGCTTGGAAATAGTAGCTCTTAAGACCAGATTATCATTTGATACATGACAGGCCCCAACTTCCTAAATCCCCCTAATTTGCTTAAGAGGGAGCTTGAATTAGCTAAATGGGAAGTATATCCTCTCTTTATAGATGGGGGGAAAAAATATGCCCAGAAATCCAAGATCATACCGAATATTACACGGTGTTTCTGGGACACATGTAATTATAGAACCCAGAAAGAACGCTCTGCCTTGTCCTCAGAATACATTGACAGTCTACTCAGGAACTTTCTAGGCCTCTTCGGTAATTGAATGACACATACCAAAGCACTTTGGGGTTGGTAAGGAGAATCATTTCATGCCAAGACGTTTTGATTTTTCGTGTTTGCACATGGCAAACCTAACTGAAAGGAATACTATATTCCTGTTTCACTGCCTGCTCAACAATATCACGTAGGGTGCGTAAGAACTCACGTTCTCAGTTCCAGAAACAGAGCATTACAGCTGAAAAGCACTTGGAAGAGTAAATCCAACTTGCTCAGTGTTCCAAACGGGTAACCTGAGGCCCGAGGAGAGGCGCGGCTCACCAATGTAGTGGAGCAGAGCAGACTCCTTTCTGCCAGACAGGCGTTCTCTTTGTTACCCCATAGTGTGCCTGGGAGGGACCCATCAGCTGAGGTCTCTGAGCTCCCTTAGGCCGTGAGTCCCCAAAGAGGCTGGGTGCACATGGTGAGGCCAGCAGAGAGAGCAGTGAAGGGTTGCATCGCCTGTGGCCCATGCAAAGCGGTTTCTGCTTTTTGCCTCTCTCTTTCCAGGAGGCTCATCTCCTTGGCAGTCGGCCTGGCCCTGAACCCAGAGTCACTGGCAGGCCATGGATAGTTCTATTCTGAGCACTCACTTCTCTGGCACCTGTTCCCCATCGGGGGCGCTGCGGCACTCTGTATCTGAAGCCACGTGAGAGGCTTCTCTCATTACTCCCTCTCCCGTGGCCCTTGGATCAGAGATTCTCTCAGACCCCTCTCAGCCCTAATGAAACAGAAGGTAAGGTGCCCCTTGGCAGAGACTAAGACAAGCTTTGTGTCCAGGCTAGGGCATCAGCCTTGAAGCTGGGGGCTGGACAGCTGTCCACTCCAAGCACTGTCCGAACGCCTCTTGTTTGATCTTCAGCCTCAGTTTCCCCTTCTGCAAAGAGAGCCCTGGGTAGTCTTCCTCTGAGGACTGCCTTTTTGGGGGCCACAAACCTCACTCATGGCTTTCAGGCCACCAAGGCAGGGAACTTCACTGAGATGATTCTGAAGTGGGAGAGTAACCCAGGGAAAGCACTGGTCTAGGTGTTAAGTTACATTTTAAAACCTAAAATGTATGTTCATTCTCACCTTTACACCACCACATACCAGCTCTCCTTGAGAAATAGTCACGTGAACCCCCAACTCACAGTAGATTTGCACGTGCACAAAATTCCCTCTCTCCCTCCCTCTCCCCTCTGTCTCTCCTTACCTTCCCTCCCTCTCTCTCTTCCTCTCTCTCTCCGCCCCCAAAGCCCTGAGGTGTGCGAGGTATCACACAGCTGAGAGTGGTTTGCACGGGGCTTTTTTCCTCCAGAGAGCAGTTAAGTGCCTTATTTTCTCCACTCGGGTGGCTAAATTATTCTCAATGCGTTAAACAGTGTAATTAAACACATACGCCTGAAATGTGCCGGTCCCCTCCCCCCACCCTTCCTCGCTCCTTGTCGGCAGAGAGCACATTAGCCCCAGCCTTCAAGCTCTGTTAGTTTTAATTTGAGTTGTGGAATTAGTAATGGGTTTTGCTGGAACACTGTTGTGGGAAATAGATCACTCCTCGTGCAGGGTGTGGGCACCATTTCAAATAAGTATTTGTTAAGGGGAAAACTGTCCCTTGTCGTGTTCTGCTACATTACATCAGATTTATTTCCATTGTTCTGGAAAGCACCAGCCAGGAGAGTGCGGTGTGCATCACTCCCTGGCAGGGAACAGTTGAACGCTGCTTCCTGTTTCTTAGCGGATTGAAAACAAAATGCAAAGAGAATCCCTCTTTTTGGCTGGGATGTTCTAAGCTCAGCCTGGAGGCCGGGTCACCAGGGGAAGCCTTGCACCTGTCACTGTGAGGTCTGTCCTATCGTGTCACTGACAGAAAGCAACTGGCTGGTTTGGTGGCAAAAATATCATGTTGAAGAAAAGCAGTTGAGTGCAGAGAACCCCAGCAGGTCAAAGTGAAAGGATCTAACTCAGGGATACTTCTGCGCCCCGCCCTTTAATAATCATCCAACCTCAGCTTGACTATCTCCAGTGAAGGGTGCTCAGGGCCCTCCTGGTTCTGCGGTCATTGCTGCCATTAGCAGCTCTTACTCTTGGCTCTGTCCAACAAGGTGGCCGCTAGCCATGTATGGGTATTTAAATTTAAATGGAAATTGATTAAAATGAAATAAAACTTAAAATTCAGTTCCTTAGTTGCATTTACCATATTTTAAGTGGCTACTCTATTGGACTCAACTTTGGGGACCTGAGGAGACCTACTGTTGGAAGTCCAGGAGTAACTGGCCAGTGCCTGGGGTGCCCCACCCGTCACAGGGACAGGGCAGTGGGCACCTGGGGAGATCCTGACAGGGTGATGGTCACGAGACCTACCTACCTAGACTTCATTATGTTCCATGCCAAGCTCTTTACAAGAAGCTTCTCCTTTAATACACACCTAGTGCTAAAAGGCTGGTTTTATTACCACCACCTCCAGTGCATTCTATATGTAAGAAAAGGAGGCTCAGGGCTTCCTTGGTGGTGCAGTGGTTGAGAGTCCGCCTGCCGATGCAGGGGACACGGATTCGTGCCCCGGTCTGGGAAGATCCTACGTGCCGCGGAGCGGCTGGGCCCGTGAGCCATGGCCACTGAGCCTGTGCGTCCGGAGCCTGTGCTCCGCAATGGGAGAGGCCACAGCAGTGAGAGGCCCGCGTACCGCAAAAAAAAAAAAAGAAAAGGAGGCTCAGAGATATTAAGGGCTTGGTATTGCTCAGTCAGTCAGTCACTAAGCCACATCTGGATTTGAACCAAAGTTCCAGCCTGATTCCACATGCTCTTGACCACCTTTCCAGGATGTCTTTTTTTTTTTTAAGAGACAAGGCAAAGCCCAGTTTTCCGAAAGGCAGTATTACCTTGGGGGTTAGAGAAACAGCAAGGAGGAGCCCAACTGTGGGACCAGAGGTGCTTAAATCCATGCTGTCTCAGACGGGGATTATTGTAGCGGGCTGGGGATCAGGACTACGGGACTGGCTCTGACAGTCATCGTAAGTCTTTCAGTCTGTCTTTCTCCCTATAAACGTTTCTAGATTTCCAATTTCCCAGGAAATAATCTCTAGGTTCCTTGCATGATTGGCTGATGGCATGTTTGTGCCAATTAGAAAAAGTCATCACGTTTTCCCGGTGGCTATAACCGCGTGCCAGTAAACCATCCTTGCAAGCAGCCCTATGCTACTCTAATACCTTCTCTGGACACCGCTGAGGTTGTTGATGTACCTCTTGAAATGTGGCCCCCAGAACTGAACAGGGTGGGTTAGACGTCCATGCGGTGTCAAGAGCAGCTTTGTACAGGGGGCTGGAGCTATCCTGTCTAGAGCAGCCCCTTACTACTGTGATAGCAGTTCAGATTGTGTCAAGTCTTTCACCACATTGCCTCATTTAAAACAGGAAGTCAAGTAAGCCACACAAAATATTTCTGAAATGAAATTTAGCCAAGGCAGAACCCACTCACTATTCACTTGCACAGTTAACTTTTAAATGTGAAGACAGATTTGCAGTTCCTTTGGTTAAATTCCATCTTGCTGGTTTTGAGGTCCTTTAGAATTTGGATTTTGCCATCTGCGTGGTTAATGGTTCTTGTTTTCTTTCTATCATTAAAAATGATGGGGGCTTCCCTGGTGGCGCAGTCGTTGAGAGTCCGCCTGCCGATGCAGGAGATACGGGTTCGTGCCCCGGTCCGGGAAAATCCCACATGCCGCGGAGCGGCTGGGCCCGTGAGCCATGGCCGCTGGGCCTGCGCGTCCGGAGCCTGTGCTCCGCAACGGGAGAGGCCCGCGCACCGCAAAAAAAAAAAAAAAAAAAAAAAAATGATGGGGCTTCCCTGGTGGCGCAGTGGTTGAGAGTCCGCCTGCCGATGCAGGGGACACGGGTTCGTGCCCCGGTCCGGGAAGATCCCACATGCCGCGGAGTGGCTGGGCCCGTGAGCCATGGCCGCTGAGCCTGCGCGTCCGGAGCCTGTGCTCTGCAACGGGAGAGGCCACAACAGTGAGAGGCCTGCGTACTGCAAAAAAAAAAAAAAAAAAAAAAATGATGAAAGGGTTAAAAAGTAACTTCATTTTCATTTCAACATCTTCATCCAGGACCAAGATTAAAAATGTTAGTGCAAAGGACAGAGTTCTGTGACTATTACACTATGATGATTCCAAGGTAATCCAAAATCATTCATCTATGATCTCTGGTTCAAACTGTGAATTATATTTACTATATTTTACTTTACTGTGCTACTTTACACTGTACTTATGTAAAATACTGTAGGATATAACCTACCCAGTCTAGTGGTCTTGTTTGGTTTTACCATCTTATATGTAAGGAATAAAGGGTGATTTTATCAAACACTTTTTAAAAATCAAGATATTTTATCTATCTGTATTTATATAAATCAATACATATGACCATATATATGGCATTCTCCTGTTCATCTGGAGTTGGAACTCTATTTTTAGAATCAGAAAAAAAAAAGAGCAGGAAAGTTAAGTAACTGATTTTGGTAAGGCTATATTTGCTTCTAGAAATACACACATCATTTCCTAAGTACTCAGTGTTTCTTTGCAAGTCCATTTCAGAAGTTTGCTATGAATATTATACTTCTTAAAAATATTATTATAGAGCTATAAAAAATTGTAACCAATGCTTTGGGGGAATGAATGTGTAAATTACAAATAAGCCTTCTGTTTATAAAAAGAGAATCACAAAGTTTCTTACATTAAGTTCCCGTAAAAATTAACATTTGGCTCAATTTATAAAAATGAAACGTCTAAGAAAAGATTCATAGCACATTTATATTTGTATGAAGTGAAGAATATCTCTGTTCATCCAAAGACATTGTAAAGGAAGTAAAAAGATAAGCCACAGACTGGGAGAAGATGCTTAGGACACGTACGACCAACAAAATATGAATATCCAGAGTACATAAAGAATTCCTACAAGCCCATAAGGAAAAGATAACATAGACAAATGGGCATAAGATATGAATATTCATTTCATACAAGGGGGAATGTGAATGAAGAATATACATATTGAAAGATGCTCAGTCTTACCAGTAATTTCAAGGAGACATAAATTAAGACTGCAAGGAGTTACCACTTTACACCCACCAGATGCATACAAATAAGAATCCTGCCAATACCAAGTGTTAGCGAGGAGATAGAGCAGTGGGAACTCTTTTACATTGCTGGCGAGATTATAAATTGATACAATCTTGGAAAATACTGTGGCATATTTAGTGAAGTTGAATATATGCAAAAGCTAAACCACTGGTACTCGGTGGTCGTGCCATTTCCCATATGCACCACTAGTAAATGAAAGTTCTGGCTGTTCCATTGCCTCACCAATACTTAGTGTAGTCAGTATTTTTTTTTTTTTTTTTTCCTGCGGTACGCGGGCCTCTCACGGTTGTGGCCTCTCCCGTTGCAGAGCACAGGCTCCGGACGCGCAGGCTCAGCGGCCATGGCTCACGGGCCCAGCTGCTCCGCGCCATGTGGGATCTTCCCGGACCGGGGCAGGAACCCGTGTTCCCTGCCTCGGCAGGCGGACTCTCAACCACTGCGCCACCAGGGAAGCCCTGTTCCACTTCTTAAGTCGTCAGTGAAATGGAAATTAACACCACAGTGAGATACTGCCCACATGCCACGGAGTGGCTGGGCCCGTGAGCCACGGCTGCTGAGCCTGCGCGTCCGGAGCCTGTGCTCCGTGGCGGAAGAGGCCACAGCAGTGAGAGGCCTGTGTACTGCAAAAAAAAAAAAAAAAAAAAAAAAAGGAACATTTTTTCATGTTGGTTATTGCCTATTTTTATATATTTCTTGGTAAAATGCTCAAATCTTTTGACCATTTTGAATCAGTGGTCTTCCTCTTATTATTGATTTATAGGAGTTCTTTATATATTCTGGATACAAGTCCTTTGCCTAATTCATGTGCTACGTATGAATATTTTCTCCTGGTCCATGGTTTGCTTTTTTGTTAATGGTGTCTTTCACACTTTTCATGAAGTTTAATTTATCCATTGTTTTTTCTTTTAAGGCTCATTTTTGTGTTCTATCAAAGACACATTTACCTACCCCAAGATCTCAAATATTTTCTATGTTTTCTTCTAAAAGTGCTATAATTTTAAGTTTTATCTTTAGGTTTGTGATCATTTTGACTGGATTTTTGTGTATGGTATGGAGTAAGCGTTCGTGTTTATCTTTTTTCCACATGGATATCCTGTTGCTCCAGCATCAGTTTTTGAAAGACCTTTCTGTCCCCATTGAATTGCCTTGGAACCTTGTCAAAAATTAATTTACCATATATGTTTGGGTCTATTTCTGGATTCTCTACTCTGCTCCATTGATCTATTCATCCATCTTTTTGCCAATACTATAGCTTTATAACAAGTATTGAAGTCAGGTTGGCTAAGTCCTCCAATTTTTTCTTTTTCTTTTTCTAAAATTCTTTGCTTATTCTAGGTCTTTTGAATTTAGATTTAAATTTTAGAATCAGCTTGTCAATTTCTAAAAGACGAGAATGCTAGAATTTTGGTTGGGATTGTATTGAATCCATATATTAATTTGGAGAGAATTGCAATACTGAGCAATGAACTTGATCTATCTCTCCATTTATTTAGGTCTTTAATTTCTCACAGCAGTGTTTTGTAGTTTTTGATATAGAGAGCTTGGATGTCTTTAGTTAGATTTTGCCCCAAGCATTTTTAATAGAATGCTACTATTTTCCTATTGTTTGCTGCTTGTATCTTGTGACCTTGCTACGTTCAATTATTCTAGTAGTTCATTTCTACAATCCAAATATCAAATAGGGACCATTTTTTTCTTCTTTCACATCTTTTTACTCTTTATTTTCTTCTAGAACTGGCAAGGACCTCTAGTACAATGTGAAATAGAAGTGGGGGCAGCAGGCATTCTTGTCTTAATTATGATCATAAGCGGAAAAAATATATACTCTTCTATCATTAAGTATGATTTTAGCTGTAGATTTTTCATAGATGTCCTTCATCAGTTTGAGAATATTAACTACTCTTTCAGGTAACTCTCCTCCGAAAGTTTCTATGATAAGTATGTGTTGAATTTTGTCAAATAATCCTAATTCAATTATTGGTTTTCTTTTTAGCCTTTTAATATGGCTAATTACACTGATATTTTTTTTTTGTAGGATTAAACCAAACTTACATTCCTGAGATAAAACCAGCTTAGTCTTGACGTATTATCCTTGTTTTTTTTCTTTTTTACATTTGGTTTCCTAAAATTTTGTTAAGGACCTTTGCCATCTCTGCTCACATGGGACTCTGATTCATAATTATTTTGGGGGGCAGTGTGGGGGTGGATTCCTTTATAAGGCTTCGTTGTTAGTGTTATGCTGACCTGATAAAATACCTCTAATTTCTGAAGAAGTGCATGTAAGATTAGTGCTATTTTTCCATTGAAGGTATAATAGAATTCACTAGTAAAACCACCTGAGTCTGGAGGTTTCTTTTTGGAAAGCTTTGTTGTTGTTTTTTTTTTAGATTTTTTTTGGCTGCATTGGGTCTTCATTGTTGCGTGCGGGCTTTCTCTAGTTGTGGCAAGTGGGGGCTACACTTCGTTTTGGTGCGCGGACTTCTCATTGCGGTGGCTTCTCTTGTTGCGGAGCACAGGCTCTAGGTGTGCGGGCTTCAGTAGTTGTGGCACATGGACTCAGTAGTTGTGGCTCACGGGGTCTAGAGCACAGGCTCAGTAGTTGTGGTGCATGGGCTTAGTTGCTCCACGGCATGTGAGATCTTCCCGGACCAGGGCTTGAACCTGTGTCCCCTGCATTGACAGGCAGATTCTTAACCACTGTACCACCAGGGACGTCCCTGGAAAGCTTTTAATAACAAGTTCAATTTCTTGATCAGATATTGGGTTATTCAGATTCTTCTCGGGTCAACTTTGGTAAGTTTATATTTTTCAAGAAATTTATCCATGTCATATAATGTACAAAATTTGTTGGCATTAACTTGTTCATAGTAGTCTCTTATTAGATCTCTAATGTTTGTAAAATGTGTGGTGATAACTCTTTTATCAGTGATGATATTGGTGATTTGTGTCCTCACTCTTTTCTCCTTGCCTAGTTTGACTCTGGGTTTGTCAATTTTGTTGATCTTTTCAAAGAAAGAGTTTTTGCTTTGTTAATTTTCTCTACTGTTTTTCTCCTTTATTAATTTCTGCTCTTTATTTACTTCTCCTTGTTTCAGGTTTTCTTATTTCCCTTATGATATCACCTTTGACTCATGATTATTTAGAAGTGTGTCTAATTCTGGATATTGGGGGCTTTCTTAAATATTGTTATTGATTTCTAATTTTAATTCTACTGCGGTTAGAGCATATCCTGTGTGATTCGATCCTTGGAAATAATATTGTGTTATGGCCCAGCATATTGTCTATTTTGGTGAATGTGTATCATACATCTGAACAGAAAGTATATACTGCAGTTTGTAGATGTAGTGTAGTATCAATATATGTGTCAATTAGATTGAGGTGATGGATAGTGTTATTCAGATATTCTATGTTCTCACTAACTTTTTTTTGTCTAGTTTGTCTATTAATTGATGAAAAATGCATGCTGAAATCTCTTAATACAATTGTGGGATTGTTCCTTTCTTCCTTTAATTCTGTTAAGTTTTGGTTCATACATTTTCAGGTTCTATTGTTAGGTGCCTACACATTTATGATTTTATTTCTTCCTGATGTATTTTTACCAGTATTAAATGCCCCACTTTATCCCTGGTAACACTCTTTGTTATGAAGTCTGACTAATCAATCTACTAACGTTCATCCCAGCCTTCTTATGCTTACTGTTTGTATGGTATATTTCTTTTTTTTTTTTTTTTTTTTTTTGCGGTACGCAGGCCTCTCACTGTTGTGGACTCTCCCGTTGTAGAGCACAGGCTCCAGACGCACAGGCTCAGCGGCCACGGCTCACGGGCCCAGCCGCTCCGCGGCATGTGGGATCCTTCCAGACCGGGGCACGAACCCGTGTCCCTGTATCGGCAGGCAGACTCTCAACCACTGCGCCACCAGGGAAGCCCTGGTATACTTCTTTTTTATCTATTTGTTTTCAAATTATTTGTGCCTTTGTATTTTTTTAAAAACAGCTGTTTATTTTATTTTATTTTTTAAATTTTCTTGGCTGCACCGTGCAGCATGTAGGATCTTAGTTCCCTGATCAGGGATAGAAACTGCACACCTTGCATTGGAAACACGAAGTCTTAACCGCTGGACTGCCAGGGAGGCCCCTATGCCTTTGTATTTAAAGCGTGTCTTTCATAGGCAGCATATAGTTGAGTCTTGCTTTTTTATCAGTTTTGTCAATCTCTGCCTTTTATTGGAATTAAATTAACATTTAAGTATTAATATGCTTGGATTTAGGTCCATTTTGTTTGTTTTATCCACTATTCCGCCTTAATTGATTTCTGTTGATTATTTGAATATGTGTTCGTATTCCATTTTAACTTACCTATTTTGTTAGTGGTTGTCTAGGAATTATAATGCACATACCTCGCCGTTCACATTCTATTGTACCACTTCATTGTAAAATACAGAAAATTTGCAACCATATAGGTCCCTTTAATTCCCTCCTACTGTTCCTTACATTATAGTTGTCATATGAATTATATCTGCATACATTTGAAACCTCTGCTGACAATGTTATAATTTTTGCTTTAAACACATGTGTGTATTTTAAAGAATTTAAGAGGAAAAATAGTCTTATATGTTTATTCAGGTATTTACTATATGCCATTTCCAAAAATTCAGTTTTCCATTTCATTGCCCTTCAAATTAAAGAACTTCCACATAGGAAGAACACTATGACATAAATCACAGCAAGATCCTTTTTGACCCACCTCCTAGAGAAATGGAAACAAAAACAAAAGTAAACAAATGAGACCTAATGAAACTTAAAAGCTTATGCACAGCAAAGGAAACCATAAACAAGACAAAAAGACAACCCTCAGAATGGGAGAAAATAATTGCAAACGAAGCAATGGACAAGGATTAATCTCCAAAATATACAAGCACCTCATGCAGCTCAATATCAGTAAAACAAACAGCCCAATCCAAAAATGGGCAGAAGACCTAAATAGACATTTCTCCAAAGAAGATATACAGATGGCCAACAAATACATGAAAGGATGCTCAACATCACTAATCATTAGAGAAATGCAAATCAAAACTACAATGAGATATCATCTCACACCAGTCAGAATGGCCATCATCAAAAAATCTAGAAACAATAAGTGCTGGAGAGGGTATGGAGAAAAGGGAACCCTCTTGCACTGTTGGTGGGAATGTAAATTGATACAGCCACTATGGACAACAGTATGGAGGTTCCTTAAAAAACTAAAAATAGAACTACCATATGACCCAGCAATCCCACTATTGGGCGTATACCCTGAGAAAACCATAATTCAAAAGAAGTCATGTACCACAATGTTCATTGCAACACAATTTACAATAGCCAGGACATGGAAGCAGCCTAAGTGTCCATCGATGGATGAATGGATGAAGAAGATGTGACACAATCTTCTTTATATATATGTATACAATATATGCAATGGAATATTACTCAGCCATAAAAAGAAATGAAATTGAGTTATTTGTAATGAGGTGGATGGACCTAGAGTCTATCATACAGAGTGAAGTAAGTCAGAAAGAGAAAAACAAATACCGTATGCTAATGCATATATATGGAATCTAAAAAAAAAAAAAAATGGTACTGATGAACCTAGTTGAATGGCAGGAATAAAGATGTAGACATAGAGAATGGACTTGAGGACACGGGGTGGGGGGGGAAGCTGGGACGAAGTGAGAGAGTAGCATTGACATATATACACTACCAAATGTATAGCTAGCTAGTGGGAAGATAGCTAGTAGGAAGCAACTGCATAACACAGGGAGATCAACTCAGTGCTTTGTGACCACCTAGAGGGGTGGGATAGGGAGGGTGGGAGAGAGATTCAAGAGGGAGGGGATATGGGGATATATGTATACATATAGCTGATTCACTTTGTTAATACAGCAGAAACTAACACAACATTGTAACGCAATTAAACTCCAATAAAGATGAAAAAAAGAAAACAAAAAACAGTAAATTGAAAAGATAGCTACACCCATAGCAGCATTATTTACAATTGCTAAGACATGAAAGCAACCTAAGTGTTCATGGATAGATGAATGGATAAAGAAAATGTGGTACATATCTACAATGAAATATCTTGCAGCCATAAAAAAGAAGGAAACCCTGCCATTTGTGACAATATGGATGAATCTTGAGGGCATTGTGCTAAGTGAAATAAGTCAGACAGAGAAATAATCTCACTTATATGTGGAAGCTAAAAATAAATAAAACCAAACTCATAGAAAAAAGATCAGATTTCTGGTTACCTGAGGCAGGGGATGGGATTGGGGGAACTGGATAAAGGTGGTAAAAAGGTATACACTTACAGTTATAAAATAAGTAAGTATTGGGGATGTAATATAAAACATGACTATAGTTAACATTGCTGTATGGTATACTTGATAGTTGCTAAGAGAGCAAATAGTAAAAGTTCTTACAAGGAAAAACATTTTTTATAACTATATGAGGTGATGAGTGTTAACCAAACCTCTTGTGGTAATCATTTTGCAGTATATGTGTGTCAAGTCATTATGCTGTACCACTTGAACTTATACAGTGCTGTTTGTTAATTATATCTCAGTAAAACTGAAAAAAATAAAATAATTTTCCACTACATTAAAAAAAATTAAAGAACTTCCTTTATCATTTCTTCTGAGGCATGTCTCTACATGATTTCTCTTAGTTTTTGTTTATCTGAAATGTCTTTATTTTACTTTTATTCTTGAAATCTTCACTGGATATAGAATTCCAGGTTGACATCTCTTTCTTTCAGTGCTTTAAAGTTATTCCACTATTTTCTGTCCTCCATGTCTTCTGATGACAAATTTGTCATCATTGTCACCACTGTTCCCTCTATTTAATGTGTTATTTTTCTCTACTTTCTTTCAATATTTTTTCTTTATCTTTAGTTTTCAACAGCTTGATTATGATGTGTTTAGTTATGGTTTTCTTGACTTTGCTTCTTGAATTCATAAATTTATCTTCAAATTTGGGGAGTTTGGGACCATTATTTCTTCAAATATGTTTTCTGCCCTAATATCTTGATCGTCTCCTTCTGGACCTTCAATTACACATAAGTCAGACCTTTTGATATCACATCATGTGTCACCCATCGTGGAGCACAGGCTCCGGATGCACAGGCTCAGCAGCCATGGCTCACGGGCCTAGCCGCTCTGCGGCATGTGGGATCTTCCCGGACCGGGGCACAAACCCGTGTCCCCTGCATCGGCAGGCGGACTCTCAACCACTGCACCACCAGGGAAGCCCATCTATTCTTTATTTTCAATATTTTATTCAATCTGTTCTTGACTTGGATACTTTTTATTGATCTTATTCTTTCCTCTCATTTCACTTATTCTTTCCTCTGTCACCTCCATTCTGCTCTTAAGCCCATCCAGTGAATTTTTTTATTTCAGATTTTATATTTTGCAACTCCAAAGTTTCCATTTGTTTCTTTTTTATAACTTCTGTTTCTCTATTGAGATTTCCTATCCTCTCATTGATTTCAAGTGTGTTTTCCTTTATCTCATGGAGCATAGTTTAGTAGCTGCTTTAAAATCTTTTTCTTATAATTTCTACATCTGTCACTACAGCGTTGGCACCTGTCAGTTGTGTTTTCTCTTGAGAATGGGTCACATTTTCTTACTCTTTTATTTTGAGAAGTTTGGGATTATATCCTGGACAAAGTGAATGTTATGTTGGGTAGACTTTGTGTCTGTTATAATCCTCTGGGGAATGTTGATTTTTTTTTTTTTTAAAGCAGGAATCAACCTGATTAAGTTCAGACTATGCATTCTAGCTCACCTTTTGTGGGAAGTGATTCAAATCTCAATTCGTTTCTTTAAGCCTCTGCTGTGCTGGTTTGGATCCATACCACACAGCTGTAATACAGATGGGTTAGGCTAAGACTTGTGCAAGTTTACTTACATAATTAGAGGATCTCATTCTCTGGTGCCCTCTCTTCTCTGCTTCTTTCCCCTGGTGTTCTCCCCCGAGGTCTGTAGGAACTCCTTTCCCAGAAAGATGGCAGGGTTTCCTTCAGTCATCTGCACCAGGCCACTTCATGACTGGGGCCCACCCTCATGGCAAAAATGTGAGAGACAAATATCAAAGACCTGGAAATTCACCCTCGTGCTTGCTTCTTCTCCAAGTTTTGACTCCCCCATACAATTTTCCAGCCTTTGTTTTCAGATTCTCAGGTAGTTGTTTCCAGAGGTTATAGCTATAAGGAGCTCAAGAGGTGGGCTGTATAGGGGGCTTCTTACATTGCCATAAAGGAATTGGAACTGCTGTGTAATTTTTTTTTTTTTTTTGCGGTACGCGGGCCTCTCACCGTTGTGGCCTCTCCCGTTGCGGAGCACAGGCTCCGGACGTGCAGGCTCAGCGGCCATGGCTCATGGGCCTAGCCACTCCGCGGCATGTGGGATCTTCCCAGACCGGGGCATGAACCCGTGTCCCCTGCATCGACAGGTGGACTCTCAACCACTGCGCCACCAGGGAAGCCCCCTGTGTAATTTTTAAAAGCTGAAAAACAAGCAAAATTAAAACAAGGCAATGTAGAGATGCATAAATATGTGATAAAGCTATTTTTCAATAAAAGCAAGAGAGTGATAAACACAACATTCTGATGTTGGCCTCCTCTGGGGGAGGTGAGGGAGTGGCATCAGGGAGGAAATCGTAGGTACCTTCATAAGTATTGGTGAGTTCATAACCTTGGTGGTAGGGTCATGGGTGTTCATGAGATTATGATATTTTATAACCTATATAGCTTACATATTCTCTTATATGTATCTAAAGTGGCCTAATTTAAAAATTAAAGAATGTGTTGGTTTGTATAGTTTAAAGAGTTTGGTTACCCATTGTCAAACCATCCTTAGGAAGATTTCTATTAACTGAGAGACCCACTGGGGGAAAAAAATCCTGTTCTTAAATATGTCTGAAGCTCACTTGTCTTGAGAGGGTGATGACTACTCTTCAAAAAAAAAAAAGCATTAGGAAAATTCACAGGAAATTGTCTTGGTATATATTAAAGTTATTTCTAAGAGCATTTATACACACACCCATACATGTTTATCTTCTCCATTTCCAAAGATAACCCAGTCTGTGAATTTCCATGTAGAACACCAACACAATTGTGTGTGTGTTGTGGTGGGGGGGGGGGGGGCGCGTCTTGTCTGTGGGCTAAGTGCCCTTAATCCTGTGTCCAGGCAGAAGTAGTTGGATCATCCAGCTGTGTATTCTTACAACTATCCATCTCTGAGTGGGAGCAATACAAGAAAGGTTAGAACTAGATTATTGGAGTCAGAGAAATAAATAATATCTTTGTATAATGCTTCATGATTTAAATCCCTTCCCACATATTTTTCATTTTATTCAACAAAGTATCATTATACACAATTGACAGGAGAGGAAACTGAAGTTCTAAGTGCTTAGAAAACTTCCTCAGGCTCATATGGCTAATAAGGGACAGAATAAGGACTTGAGTTGGGATCTTCTGCAGTCATTTAACTTTGGGGCTTTTTTTTTCTTCTGAAGTCTTTTAACTTTTGTACATCTTCCCCACACATTAATAAGAACTTGCCAATAAAAAGACTTGCTGCTTATATATGTCTGAAACACTGAAAGCAAACTTAAATTAGTTTCTTTATTGAAGGACTTCTTGGAGTCTTTTGTGAATCTTCATAAAGTCTATTCAATATGAAATATTTTCCAAAACAGTTTGACCTCATAATTTGTTATTCATGGAGGCTTCTCCACGGAACATGCTTGAGAATAGTTGACATGTGACATTCATTCCACCAACACTCATAAGAATTTTATAGAATACCTACTGTGTGCCAGGCCTGGCTCGAGGTGCCGGCAGACCAAAGATACTAAGATCTAAGTATTGGTAGGCCCCCAGGTCCTCTTTGATCCGCACACTCCCTGAAATATGCAGCTGGGGTCGCGAGAGTTGTTTGTACAGCCTGGGGTTAGTCACTGCTGTGGACTGAATTGTGTTTAACCCAAATTAGGGTTTGAAGCCCTAACCCTCCATGTGACTGTATCTGGAGAAAGGGCGTTTAAGCAGGTCACTAAGGTTAAACGAGGTCATAAGGCTAGGGCCCTACTCCAGTAGGCCTGTGGCCTTATACGAAGAGAAAATGAGAGAGAGAGAGGTCTCCCTCTCTCTCTGCCACTCTGCCATGTGAGGACACAGCGAGAAGGCTGCTGCCTGTAAGCCAGGAAGGGAGTCTTCACCAGAACCGGACCATGCTGGCTTCCAGATCTTAGACTTCTAGCCTCCAGAAATGTGATGAAGAAAATGTCTGTTGTTTAAGCCCCCCAGTCAGTGACATTTTGTTGCCTCCAGAGCAGACTAACACAGTTGCCCATATCAATAGAGGACAGAGGGAAGGACTGAATCAAACTCATTTTATAGGCACTGATGGGAGCAGAAGAACAGGCTTGAACCACAAACTATATACCTCTTACCTGCTTCTCATCCTAGTTCTGAGGCTTGATTCATTAGCTCACACAGTTCTCACCTTAAGAACTTTAACAGTTAGTGTCCAAAATATACAAACTGTGCATACAACTCAATATCAAAAAAAAAACCCAATCAAGAAATGGGCAGAAGACTTAAGTAGACATTTCTCCAAAGCAGACATACAGATGGCCAACAGGCACATGAAAGGTATTCAATACTGCTAATTATCAGAGAAATGCAAATCAAAACCACAGTGAGGTACCACCTCACACTGGTCATAATGGCTATCATCAAAAAGTCTACAAATAATAAATGCTAGAGAGGGTGTGGAGAAAAGGGAACCTTTGTACACTGTTGGTGGGAATGTAAATTGGTGCAGTCACTATGGAAAACAATATGGAGTTCTTTAAAAAACTAAAAATAGAGCTACCATATGATCTGGCAATGTCACTCCTGGGCAAATATCTGGAAAAGATGAAAATTCTAATTCAAAAAGATATATGTACCCCACTGTTATAGCACTGCTGTTTATATTAGCCAAGAAATGGAAGCAACCCAAGTGCCCATCAACAGATGGTTCAAGAAGATATATACATATACAATGGAATATTGCTCAGCCATAAAAAAGGGTGAAATATTGCCATTTGCAGCGATATGGATGGACCTAGAGAATATCATCCTAAGTGAAGTAAGTCAGAAAGAGAAAGACAAATGTTAAGTGATAAGATATCACTTATACATAGAATCTACAAATTAATACAAATGAATCTATATACAAAACAGAAACAGACTCACAGACATGGAAAACAAGCTGGTTACCAAAGCGGAAAGGGAAGGGGGAGGGATAAATTTAGGAGTATGAGATTAACAGATACAAACTATAATATGTAAAATAGATAAGCAGCAAGGATTTACTGTAGAGCACAGGGAACTGTATTCAATGTCTTATAATAACCTATAATGGAAAAGACTCTAATATATATATAAATATATATAACTGAATCAGTTTGCTGTGCACCTGAATCTAACACAATATTGTAAATCAACTATACTTCAATTTAAAAAAATAACTTGATATCAACAACTCTTTTTGCCGTTTTTCTAGCTCCTGTGCCATTTTTCTCACTAGACCCAAGAGATACCCCAGCAGCAAGACTGGGTTTTATCCTGAATATCAGGTAGACCTTCTATCTTTCTTTCTTTATCAAGAGAGCAGAGTCTTCTCCTGCCTTTGTTTTTTTTTTTTTTTTTTTTGCAAAGTGAGGCAAGTAGGTCATAGAGGAAAAGAAATAAGCCAAAGAGCCCTCCCCAAAGTGACAGGTGGGAAAATTGTTTGGCCTTTTCTGCTACACACACCAGCAAGATGTCAAATTCTGTAAACCCTTCCTGCCTGAGAAAGTGTCTACAGGCTGTTCCCTGGGAAAGCCATTAGCAATTTGAAGAGCAAGAAAGTGAGTCCAGTAGGTGTGAGGTCTGTTAAGGTGGAGACTGCCTTTCCAGCCTGTCTTCTCTTTTCCACATCAAGATTCTCCTTCTTCGCAAAGCAGCAGACCACCTCCTCCAGCAGCGGACACCCAGACCTGCCGCCAGTCCCCCAGAGCCTTCTCCTTCCTTTCTGGGCTCTCAGAGCAGTAGCTGAGCTGAGGGCACAGGTCTGATGTCCCACCCCTGGCCCTCACCCCTGCAGGCCCCTCTGAGCCTGGTCTGTCATTCATAAGAGCAGGTCCTCCTCTTAGAGGGTGTGGGGCTTCTGCACCATCCTTTTATGGCCAAAATGATAAGAATGTTAATTATACTAATAACCACTGTCGACTGACTGCTTTCTGCTTACCAGTCACAGTGCTAAGTATTCGACAAGCATGGTTTTGTCTGAGTCTCCCAGCAACTCTATAACATGCATATTAATGGTATCTCCATTTCACAAAGGAGGGAAGTGAGTCTTAGAAGGGGGATTCCTAAAGTCAGCTGGTGCACTGCCCAGTGGTGGGCAGTGAGGGCCCTGCAGATGAGCCTGGGAACTGATCCCCAAACATAAGGCCCTTTTGCAAGATTCTGATAGAGAAGTCAAGCCAAACTGTTCAGACTCATTTTTACCTGCAGTTAAGAGCTGCTTGATAACAGTCTCATAATTGTAGGTGGGTGGCTTGGCAGTGCTGTATTGGCTCCACTATCCCTAAGTATGTGTACAGATGGTGGATCCATAGTTTTCACAACTCTCCCTTATCAGGTGTCATTGCCGTTGTCTTCAACTGGCAGCCAACTTCTATTAACATTTTCTTGTTCTTGAGCGATACCTTACTGTTATTTCAGCTTTATCACTATTTATGTAGTTTGTTGTAGGTTCTCCTCTTAACCCTATAGGGAGTGGTGAGGTACACTGACGTATTTTCACCTGTTATTTTCCAAGAGCCAGACTGAAGAAATGTATATATCATACTGGGCTAAACCAAAGGAAATTGCTCATATTCAATCATTTTTACCTTAGGTTAAACCATATGATACTGACTATATTCAACCATTTCTGACCTATAAAAATGGCAGTTTCATATGGTCCAACCTAATAGTTCAAATATAAATTATTCTTATCTCTTTTGCTAGATAATTGTATGCATCACTCCCTCCAAATACGTGTGTACAATGGTACTTATTGGTGCTATTTTGCCGATGAATTTGTGTTATCTAAATAATTTGCAACACACTACTATTATATGTTAACCGTAAGAAAATTATAAGTTATTTTTTAAGTTTGCATATTTTTTCTGTGATCCAAGATCCTGATTGTAAGCTCATATTCTTTCTTCATGAGTTGTTCTTTCATGTTCCTCTCCAGTTCTTTATCATTACCTGATTCCTTTCTCGCTGTGAAGTGGTTATGGATAGGACATATGGACCTTCCGGTCTTTTGTGTCACCTTTATAGACCCTGGTCAAAGAAGATTGAAAAGCACGACTTTATGGGCTAAAGAGGTTTTTCAAGTCCCACAGCTAGTAAGCGTGGATTAGGATTCAGATCCAAGCCAGCTTGCCTTGCAGGTGGAGGATGTGATGCATATTTTGGTAAATGACATCAGTTACACCCCTGTGGCTTCCTGGACCAGAAAACCCAGGCTACCTTGACTGCTCTTTAGAGAAATTAGGATGCCAACATTTACTGAGTGGCTGCTGTTTGCCAGTCACTCTGTTCAGTCTGTTAGGTCCAATGTCATTTAATACAGCAATAAACCCTCTGAGGTTGGTATCATGAATCCATACAGGTGGAGAGATAGGTTCGCAGGCTTGAATACTCACGCACTATTGCAGAACCGGTAGGTAGGTGGTGAGAGCAGAGAGCAAACTTCAAAGCTCATTTGATTGTTCACTGCACTGCCTCTTCTTCCTCCCCCACATCCTCAACCTCCCGCCCCTATGTTCATCATCGGATCCTATGTCTGGAATCTGTCTCTCCACCATCTTCACTACCACTGCTCTAACACTGTCTCTCCCGTGGACAAACATGCAGCAGCCTCCAAGCCTCTGCCCTGTCTCAGACCCTTCCCATCCTGCTGTATGGCCTCCAACTTGCTCCACGATTCCATACACAGATCTGATCATAAGCCACCTCTTCAGTGGCCCTGCAGTGCTTGCAGGGCATAAAACGAAAGCAGTCCAGTTTTCCAACCTACCTTCCTGGCCTTGTCTGCCAAAACTCTGTACTCCCAACCCTCACTCCACTGCCTCTCCAGCCCCTCCCCCCCCCCCCTAACACCCATGACTTCTCCAATCCAGTTCCTGGTCTTCCATGTAGTTGCTACTCAGGGCACCTGAAGGGACTTTTTTTTTTTTTTTCTTAACCTACCTGCCAGTTCTCCACCTGGCAAATTCTTCTTCCCTCAAGGCCAATTCCAATGTCAGTGCTTGTGGGAGAACCACCCCAGACTCTCCTTGGCAGTTCCTAGCTTCTCCTCTTTATATCCATCCACAGGACTCTGTACACATTTTTAATTAGACAGTTTCTGTTGAATGAGAGCTTGTTGTTGAAATGTCTCATCTATTTTTCCCACTTGATAATGAGCCCCCAGGGGATAAAGATCGTGTCATATTTATCTTTGAATTGCCGGCATTCAGAAAAATGCTTGGTATAAAGTCAGCACTCAGTAAATGTTCATTCATGTATGAATAGTCTCTCACGCACGTAAGAGCATCCTGAGAAGCTGTTCAGTACAGCAGACTGAAAACTGAACTAGAGGGAAGGATGCTTGGATTGTAGTCTGGGCTCACCTACCAACTGGCTGTGTTACCAGGGATAGCACTGATCTGGGTCTCAGTCTCCTCACTTGTAAAAGTGGGGGACATCTGAGTGCCTTTCAAGGGTTCACATCTAATGATGCAAAGGACTTGATGGCTTACCCCTAAAAATATCTTTTTTCTCACTGAAAGGGAAAGACCTTATACCTCTTCCAAGAAGAGTCATGGCACACAACCAGGAGCTTCTAGCCAAGACCCCCATCATCAAGTTCAGGCAACAGGACTTTTACTCCTTGCGGGATTATTGCCTAAACAGAGGCCTGCTGTGTGAGGATGAGACATTCCCTGCTGAGACTTATTCCATAGGTCTACAGCTGCTCAAGGGAAAAAACCTCTCCAGCCTAAGCTGGATGCGGCCAAAGGTAAGTGAACCTCCTCTCTAGGGACACGCCCAGCTCCTGGACCCTCTGACATGGTGCCTCCCATGGTGCCTCCCCCTGAAATGAGGGGCCTGAGACCTGGTTTACAGGGCTGGCCCAACTCAAACTGGAAGGAGACTGAAGTTCATCTGGTCCCTCAGCTACAGAGTTGTATCCACAGTGGGATGGAATGACCCTGTACCAGGAAGCAGGACCCCAGTTCTAAGACAGCATGTCACTAGATTACATGCCTCAGGATTCCCGCATAAAAAATGGGAATGCATGGGTAGGAGGATTGTAGTAGTAGCTGTGGGGTCTCTTCAATCTCCGTAAATGAGCCCCTCTGTCTGTCTTCATCATTCTTTAGTCTGTCAGGTATCACTGTCTTTATCTTTTCTCTTTCCTTATTAGAATTTACTCAAAGGGAAGATAACATGTCAGTCACTTATATAATAGGATGAATTTCAACAATTGCCTTGCCTCTGTCATGTATATTTGTATTTTCAGTCTTGTAAAGGCTGATCACCTATAAAAGAGTTGTAAACGTCAGCTGTAAAATTAGGGAGGTATTTCATGGCAATGTTCAAACCCCCCGACTCCCCCACCCCAGTAGACGACCACTAACTCCACCTTGAAGCCAGGTGAGCCCTGTTGGTTTTTTCTAGAACTACCTCAGTTTCAGGGCATGAAGCTCCAAGGGAAATTTCTCAGCCCACTAGACATTCTCATAATATCATGGCTAAGGGCCACTTTGAGGGCCCTGATGCTCAAACCTCCTGTTCATGCTTCCAAAAGCAGCCAGCAGAACCTAGAAGGAGAGGAAAGGATCTAATGTCTAGTAAGCTAATAATTATGATTTCAGCAAGCATTACTGACTGCGAATGAAATGCCAAGCACTCTGTGTAACATGCTCAATAAAGCCAGGTTAGGTTATACAGAAGAGGTACTTTCTGATGACAGAGAACAAGACGGAAACGCTAGAGGTAACAACTCTTGTCCTAACTCAGGACCAATTTGTAGCTTTGGGGGGGGGGGGGGGGGGGGATCAGGTGGGGCTTAGGATGCTACTTAGTTAAGATGGGGCTGCTTCAAGCTTCTAGAATCCGTCTTACCACACAGAGGCAATAAGTCCCCAACAATGACTCCCTACTTGTGGACTTCACTCCTAAGGAGAGCTGAGCAGAGAACTCTATTTAGACCTTGGAAGGATTATATTTTTCTCCCTTTGTTATTTTCAGATGAGGTTCTTTTAGAATGTTTTTTTTTTTTTTTCACAAGGTACTGAGCAATAGATGTGAGACCATATTTATAGTGTTGAAGAATTTATAACATTTTTATTTAGAAAGGGTTGAGAGTTTTTTATTATCTAATTCCAGCAACATCTCAAACTGTGATGTCTTTTGAGGTCCAGGAGAAACTGAGGCAAACAGAAATGAAATGACTCACACAGAATCATTCCAGGAACCCAAAACAGAGGCAGCCAGGGGCCAGATACTTTTTACTCCCGTTGTTCTTTTACCCATCCAAAGGCTCTACCAGGGGGTCATTTTTCATTCCAACATTTCTTTTATAATGTATATGTGGATATGTCATATCTCTTTGTATCCCTTATCACAACTGTCAGCACTTACGCTTGTATAGTATTTTCCAGAGCTTTCCATGTGTCTTCTCTTACTTTGTCTCATGTTCTTTCCCAGTTTTATGAGAGAATAGGTTCAGACAGGTGATGTGACTTGCACAATGTGACACAGTTAGTGAGGGAAAGAGCCAGGATTTAAACTAAAATTTCTGACTCCACATATCGTACTATTCCTCACATAGGATTGTGTGCCCCACAGGATTCTGTTAGGACTTGGGTGAATGAATAAGTGAGTGAATGAATGATTCTGTCCACAGGCACCTGAAATGGGTTTCAAGCTCTACATGTATAATAGAGAATTCTTGAGTTGACCTGTTTTCCAAGTAAGATGGTGGAGGAGAAAGCTGATGTACTCACCCCTTAAACATGGTGATGTCCTCAACTGCCACAGCTCACAACTGCGACTGAAAAGAGCCTTGAAGGAGGAGCTCCAGCCAGCATGGAGCAATCCTACCTGTAATGGCCAACACTTAGATAGTGCTGACCACATGGCAGGCCTGGCTTTAGGTGCTTTGACTCACTGAATCCTCATAATAACTCTATGAGGAGGTACTATTATTAGCCCCATTTTACAGTTGAGAAACAGAAACAGAGAATTAAGTGACCTGCCTAAAGTGTTAGAGCTGGGATTTGAGCCCTGGAGTCTGGCTCTGAGACATATCCCTAACACCACAACTGTATCGCCTCCCGTAAGGCTTCATCATAAGCTCGTGATGTATTTTAGGCTCCTGTTTGCTGCTAATAATACCTTGTGCACCAATAGAATCTCCTACTTTGTCTGGGTAACGGAATCAATCCCTGTCTATCTTCTGCCCTTCTTTCCATTTTTATAGGTGAAAAGAATGAGGATAAAAATGGTACCAGTACCTAACAAGATTATTTTAAGGAATAAATGAAGACAGTACTTAGAACATTGTCTAGCACATTGTAAGCACTTACTAAACACTAGCTATTGTTACTATGACTAATTTGGGAGGGACGGCATAGAGTAGCAGCCACAGGGACCATGCTCTGGGATTTCTTGGGCTTCCACTGTCCAGTCATCTCAGCTTCAGTCTTCAGCCAATTTCAGCAAACACTTTTAAGGAGAAATGTGGGTCAGAGGAAACCATTTGGGGAGGCCAGGGTAGCCTGGCAGGGAGCGTGCGTAGTGCTTTTCTTCTCACATTTTCTTGCCTATCACTATTAGAAGGTTGCCTCCCAATCTAAAGCTTGCTCAGTGCCTAACCAGAGGCCTGACTGGCATCCCCTAAACTTCAGTTATATAATGGCTGAGGTGGCACCAAGGCTCCTTAGGCCATATCTGCATTCTAGGCTTTTCTAGATAATGGGAAAGCTTCATACTCTAGGCAACTGTTAAACCACCATGGGTATCATTCTACCTCGCGTACTCATCTAGGCTAGGTAGGTTCAGCAACAGTGCAAGAGTCAGGGGCATGAAACTAGGCTCAGCTTTCTACACCTCATGAAGAAGAAAAGTTGCTTCGCATCCCATAGTTCATGTTCTCTCTCTCTCTCTCCTTTTGCCTACCTCTTCCTTCTTCTTGTCTCCCCTCTCTCTAACAATTAACCCTAATCCATTTTGCTGCTGTAGAAACTCCTTCTGTTGCTTCCTTCAGCTTTTCTGGGTTTGAGGAATTGGTAACCCACTCCCCACACCCTCCCCTCCCCCCACCAGCAGGCAGTCAGGTTCTGTAAATGCCCGTGACTGTGCCTGGAGCAAATGGCACTGAAAGGATCCAACTCCTCATCCTCCTCAATGTTTCCTGCAACACCAGCCTCAGCGAGAGACAATGCTGAGAACTACGCTTATACCTGGAGACTCTACGTGACATTTCCCCAAACTGAATTTGGCACTTAGAGTCACTTGCTTCTAAAAATTTTATTTCATGAATAATAACAAATTCCATTTATCAAGCATGTACCTGTGCTAGGCATTAATCTAAGCACTTTACATACAACATTTCATTTAATTACCATAACAGGCCTATGAGATAGATATTATTATTATCCTCATTCAGCAGATCAGCACTGTCCAATAGAACTTTCTGCAATGATGGAAATGTCCTTTCTGCCGATACAGTAGCCACCAGTCACATGTTGGTATTGAGCAATTGAAATGGGCTAGTGTGACTGAGGTATTGCAGATTTGATTTAATTTAATTTAATTTAATTTTATTTTATTTAAATGTAAGTTGCCAATATGGCTTGTGGCTAGCATATTGGAAGACACAGAATTGTAGACGTAGATCTTCACAGCAGAGTTGCCACTGTTTCAGACTGAGGAATTGAAATTTCATCTTTGTCCCCATTCTTTAGTGAAAAACATGTTCATTTCTCAACTGAAGAATGGGCTGGGGGCCCAAAACATGTTCAGGACTCAGCACCCAGCCCCACTGTGGATTTTGGCCTGTGGCCATCCCAGAATGAAGTGTTGCCTACCCAGACACCGACGTTCATCTTCCAAGTAGCCAGAGCAGAGTTTCCGAAAGGATCATTTACTATAAATGATTCACCTTGGTTTCAGCATGAGCTATTCCGGAAAGGAAGGGGTTAACAAAGTGGAGCTCTGAATGTAGGCTGTGAAGGCAACAGGTAGCAGAAGGCGACAGAAAGAGAGCATGCCAACAGCCAATTGCCACTGAGCCAAAGAACTTTGATTCCAATAAAGCAAAGTTCTCTAGCAAAAATAGAAAAGGGAGTGACGCTGCCACCTGGCGCAGCCTGAATTGTGGCCACCAGCTGAAAGGGCCTGTGTCTGAAGACCAACACGCTAAACCGGGTGTTTCCTCATCCAAGAGCAGCACACCATCTCGGGGAGGGCATGAGGAGCCTTTGACAAGAACACAGGAATCGCTGTCCAAAACATAGGAAGTGATGCTGTGTTAGAAGGGACACCTCCAGAGACAACTGCAGGGGAGTGCCTTGTTTGGTACCACTTCAGGTATGGGTTATGGGTGTGGATGCAGAGGGGAAGAGGGAGGAGGAGAGGGGAGAGGTCGAGATCTCCTACAGGACATAACCAACAGGAGCTATATAGATATATCCTATTGATTTATTTATTATGAGGAATTGGCACACATAATTATGGAGGCTGAGGCGTCCCAAGATCTGCTATCTGCAAGCTGGAGACCCAGGAAAGCTGATGGTGTAGTTTAGTCCAAGTGGGAAGCCCTGAGGACCAGGGCGGCTGATGGTGTAATTCCCAGTCCCAGGACAGGAGAAGACCAATGTCCCAGCTCAGCAGTCAGGCTGAGAAGGGGTGAATTCTCCCTTCCTCTACGTTTTGTTCTATTCAAGCCCTCAATACATTGGATGATGTCCATCCATATTGGGGAGGGCAATCTTGTTTACTGAGCCCACTGATTCAAATGCTAACACTCCTTAGAAATAATGTGTAGCCAAGAATCTGGGTACCCCACGAGCCAGTCAAATTGGCACATAAAATGAACTATCACAGCTTCCTTCTGTACAAATGATGTTGCAGAGACCTCAAAGGGCCAGTCCATCTCGCAGAGTCAGAAAACACTGAAGACCCTGCCTGCCGGTGTGGTCCGTGGGGAAGGCATTATGGGAGCGGAGTGCCTGATGCACAGCCTGATTCCTGTGCGACCTAGGACAAATCACTCAACCTCTCTGAACCTGCTCCTTGCCCTGGCTGGGCCTCAGAATCACCTGAGGAGCTGTGTGGATCCTGAACTCTACCTCCATCTGACCTACTAAATCCAGGTCATGGGGGGCGGCCTCCAGCAGTCTCCATGTCTGCGAAGCTCCTGCGTGATTCTGAGTCACACTCGGGGTAGAGACTGCCCATCGCCAGTCTTACCACATTCTCTAACTGCCCTGGTGTGCCCAGCCCACCTAGTGACAGGGGACCTGCCCAGAGCCAGGGGATTTTTATCTACCAGCCATCTTGATCTATTTTCTCTGTGGGCCTGGCCTCACAAAGTTGGCCCGGCAGACTGAAATGCTTCTGGGTATAATTTCTGTCTCCTCCTACCTTTGCTCTTTTTGGATCACCCAGGACCCCTCTAAAGCCCAGAGTGAGGAAGGAACAGGCAGCTCAGGACAGGAGATAAAAAATGCTAGTTTGGTACCTAACTTTTATGCACACAATTCTAGTGTTTGCCCATAAATTTGATGTTGACAATTGATTTTTGATTTGAAATAATTATCCTTTAATTTTCATAACGTATCCTTCTATTCCTAATTAACTAAAATTTTGTGTTTTTTCATTTTCGATTTTGTTATTTTGGTAAATCAGAGAAAGTCGTGCATTTATCAAATGCCTTCAAGGCATTTATTGGAAAGATAGCAATTGTTTCTCCTTTGACCCACGTAAATGGTATTTTATACCATTAGATATCCTGATAGGAAACCATCCTGGCATCCTGCATTTCTATGGCAAACCCTACTTACTGGTAGTGGGTTAGTGGTATAATTTATTGTTGATTCATTTGCCGGGTATTTATTTCAGTATATTTCCGTAAATGAAATCAGTCTGTGATGTGGTGTGTGTGTGTGTGTGTGTGTGTATGTGTTTCTCTCTCTCAGGCTGGGCATCCAGGCTGTGCTGACTTCTTAAAATAACCGGTTGCAGGATTCTTTCTTTTTTTAAACACAAACTGTAAGCGACACAGGAATTATTTCCTAAAAGTTTGAGAGAATTCAGCAAGAAAATTTTGAGCTTAGAAGCCTTGACAGAGATAATAGGGAGATACTCTTTGATCATTTAAAAATACTGTTTCAAGGTTATAGATTTTCAGGTTATTTACCAACTTGGATCATTTTGGCCATGTTAATTCTTGTCAGAAAATCATCAGTATGCTTAAACTGATTACTATAGAGCTTTATGTCATGTTTTTATACTGCTAAAACCTCCTTTCTATTTCTAATTTTATTTGGGTTTCTCTAGCATATTAACCAAAGGTTGGGTCTAAGTAAACCTTCTCCCCAAATACAATGTATTCAATATTTGCGTTACTGATCTTGCTGTGTTTCTATTTTGTAATTCACCAGTTGTTCTGTTTATCATTTCTTTCCGTGTATGTTTGTGAGGCTCTTTTGGTCTTTCTAATATCTAAAAGTTGACTGGGTAATCCACGTTTTTATTCTCTCTCGTTTTTTTTTTTTTTAACATCTTTATTGGGGTATAACTGCTTTACAATGGTGTGTTAGTTTCTGCTTTAAAACAAAGTGAATCAGTTATACATATACATATGTTCCCATATCTCTTCCCTCTTGCATCTCCCTCCCTCCCACCCCTCCAGGCGGTCACAAAGCACCGAGCTGATATCCCTGTGCTATGCAGCTGCTTCCCACTAGCTATCTACCTTACGTTTGGTAGTGTATATGTGTCCATGACTCTCTCTCGCTTTGTCACAGCTCACCCTTCCCCCTCCCCATATCCTCAAGTCCGTTCTCCAGTAGGTATGTGTCTTTATTTCTGTCTTACCCCTAGGTTCTTCATGACATTTTTTTTCTTAAATTCCATATATATGTGTTAGCATATGGTATTTGCCTTTCTGACTTACTTCACTCTGTATAACAGACTCTAGGTCCATCCACCTCACTACAAATAACTCAATTTCATTTCCTTTTATGGCTGAGTAATATTCCATAGTATATATGTGCCACATCTTTATCCATTCATCCGATGATGGGCACTTAGGTTGTTTCCATCTCCGGGCTATTGTAAATAGAGCTGCAATGAACATTTTGGTACATGACTCTTTTTGAATTATGGTTTTCTCAGGGTATATGCCCACTAGTGGGGTTGCTGGATCATACGGTAGTTCTATTTGTAGTTTTTTAAGGAACCTCCATACTGTGCTCCATAGTGGCTGAACCAATTCACATTCCCACCAGCAGTGCAAGAGTGTTCCCTTTTCTCCACACCCTCTCCAGCATTTATTGTTTCTAGATTTTTTGATGATGGCCATTCTGACTGGTGTGAGATGATATCTCATTGTAGTTTTGATTTGCATTTCTCTAATGATTAATGATGTTGAGCATTCTTTCATGTGTTTGTTGGCAGTGTGTATATCTTCTTTGGAGAAATGTCCATTTAGGTCTTCTGCCCATTTCTGGATTGGGTTGTTTGTTTTTTTGTTATTGAGCTGCATGAGCTGCTTGTAAATTTTGGAGATTAATCCTTTGTCAGTTGCTTCATTTGCAAATATTTTCTCCCATTCTGAGGGTTGTCTTTTGGTCTTGTTTATGGTTTCCTTTGCTGTGCAAAAGCTTTGAAGTTTCATTAGGTCCCATTTGTTTATTTTTGTTTTTATTTCCATTTCTCTAGGAGGTGGGTCAAAAGGATCTTGCTGTGATTTATGTCATAGAGTGTTCTGCCTATGTTTTCCTCTAAGAGTTTGATAGTTTCTGTCCTTACATTTAGGTCTTTAATCCATTTTGAGCTTATTTTTGTGTATGGTGTTAGGGAGTGATCTAATCTCATACTTTTACATGTACCTGTCCAGTTTTCCCAGCACCACTTATTGAAGAGGCTGTCCTTTCTCCACTGTACATTCCTGCCTCCTTTATCAAAGATAAGGTGACCATATTTGCGTGGGTTTATCTCTGGGCTTTCTATCCTGTTCCATTGATCTATCTTTCTGTTTTTGTGCCAGTACCATACTGTCTTTATTACTGTAGCTTTGTAGTATAGTCTGAAGTCCGGGAGCCTGATTCCTCCAGATCCGTTTTTCATTCTCAAGATTGCTTTGGCTATTCGGGGTCTTTTGTGTTTCCATACAAATTGCGAAATATTTTGTTCTAGTTCTGTGAAAAATGCCAGTGGTAGTTTGATAGGGATTGCATTGAATCTATAGATTGCTTTGGGTAGTAGAGTCATTTTCACAATGTTGATTCTTCCAATCCAAGAACATGGTATATCTCTCCATCTATTTGTATCATCTTTAATTTCTTTCATCAGTGTCTTATCATTTTCTGCATACAGATCTTTTGTCTCCTTAGGTAGGTTTATTCCTAGATATTTTATTCTTTTTGTTGCAGTGGTAAATGGGAGTGTTTTCTTGATTTCACTTTCAGATTTTTCATCATTAGTGTATAGGAATGCCAGAGATTTCTGTGCATTAATTTTGTATCCTGCTACTTTACCAAATTCATTGATTAGCTCTAGTAGTCTTCTGGTAGCATCTTTAGGATTCTCTGTGTATAGTATCATGTCATCTGCAGACAGTGACAGCTTTACTTTTTCTTTTCCGATTTGGATTCCTTTTATTTCCTTTTCTTCTCTGATTGCTGTGGCTAAAACTTCCAGAACTATGTTGAATAAGAGTGGTGAGAGTGCGCAGCCTGGTCTTGTTCCTGATCTTAGTGGAAATGCTTTCAGTTTTTCACCATTAAGGATGATGTTGGCTGTGGGCTTGTCATGTATGGCCTTTATTATGTTGAGGAAAGTTCCCTCTGTGCCTACTTTCTGGAGGATTTTTGTCATAAATAGGTGTTGAATTTTGTCGAAAGCTTTCTCTGCATCTATTGAGATGATCATATGGTTTTTCTCCTTCAGTTTGTTAATATGGTGTATCACATTGATTGATTTGCGTATATTGAAGAATCCTTGCATTCCTGGAATAAACCCCACTTGATCATGGTTTATGATCCTTTTAATGTGCTGTTGGATTCTGTTTGCTAGTATTTTGTTGAGGATTTTTGCATCTATGTTCATCAGTGATATTGGCCTATAGTTTTCTTTCTTTGTGACATCCTTGTCTGGTTTTGGTATCAAGGTGATGGTGGCCTCATAGAAGGAATTTGGGAGTGTTCCTTCCTCTGCTATATTTTGGAAGAGTTTGAGAAGGATAAGTGTTAGCTCTTCTCTAAATGTTTGATAGAATTCACCTGTGAAGCCATCTGGTCCTGGGCTTTTGTTTGTTGGAAGATTTTTAGTCACAGTTTCAATTTCAGTGCTTGTGATTGGTCTGTTCATATTTTCTATTTCTTCCTGATTCAGTCTTGGCAGGTTGTGCATTTCTAAGAATTTGTCCATTTCTTCCAGGTTGTCCATTTTATTGGCATAGAGTTGCTTGTAGTAATCTCTCATGATCTTTTGTATTTCTGTAGTGTCAGTTGTTACTTCTCCTTTTTCATTTCTAATTCTATTGATTTGAGTCTTCTCCCTTTTTTTCTTGATGTGTCTGGCTAATGGTTTATCTATTTTGTTTATCTACTCAAAGAACCAGCTTTTAGTTTTATTGATCTTTGCTATTGTTTCCTTCCTTTCTTTTTCATTTATTTCTGATCTGATTTTAATGATTTCTTTCCTTCTGCTAGCTTTGGGGTTTTTTTGTTCTTCTTTCTGTAATTGCTTTAGGTGCAAGGTTAGGTTGTTTATTCGAGTTGTTTCCTGCTTCTTAAGGTGGGCTTGTATTGCTATAAACTTCCCTCTTAGAACTGCTTTTGCTGCATCCCATAGGTTTTGGGTCGTTGTGTCTCCATTGTCATTTGTTTCTCTAGGTATTTTTTGATTTCCTCTTTGATTTCTTCATTGATCACTTTGTTATTAAGTGTATTGTTTAGCCTCCATGTGTTTGTATTTTTTCCAGATCTTTTTCTGTAATTGATATCTAGTCTCATGGTGTTGTGGTTGGAAAAGATACTTGATACAATTTCAATTTTCTTAAATTTACCAAGGCTTGATTTGTGACCCAAGATATGATCTATCCTGGAGAATGTTCCATGAGCACTTGAGAAAAATGTGTATTCTGTTGTTTTTGGATGGAGTGTCCTATAAATATCAATTAAGTCCATCTTGTTTAATGTATCATTTAAAGCTTGTGTTTCCTTATTCATTTTCATTTTGGATGATCTGTCCATTGGTGAAAGTGGGGTGTTAAAGTGCCCTACTATGAATGTGTTACTGTTGATTTCCCCTTTTATGGCTGTTAGTATTTGCCTTATGTATTGAGGTGCTCCTATGTTGGATGCATAAATATTTACAATTGTTGTATCTTCTTCTTGGATCGATCCCTTGATCGTTATGTAGTGTCCTTCTTTGTCTCTTCTAATAGTCCTTATTTTAAAGTCTATTTTGTCTGATATGAAAATTGCTACTCCAGCTTTCTTTTGGTTTCCATTTGCATGGAATATCTTTTTCCATCCCCTTACTTTCAGTCTGTATGTGTCTCTAGGTCTGAAGTGGGTCTCTTGTAGACAGCATATATATGGGTCTTGTTTTTGTATCCATTCAGCTCTCTCTCGTTTTATAAGGAATGCATTTGAGATGCTGGGTTTATCCATGAGTGTGGTCTTTTTAATTTTGCAAATATTACAGAAACAGGGAATCAATATTTATTGAACAGGTCCCTTGTCTGATGCTACACTCAGTATTTCACATCCTTCCACCTTTGTAAAATGCAGACGCCTGCTTTGCAACTCTGTCGGGAGACCACTGTGAATGAAGCATCTAGTCCTCGGTGAGGGTTAGGTAACAGCAGCCAGGGCACCAATGACTTTCTCATTTGACTCCCACTTTACGTATGAAGAAACTGAGGTTCAGCAAAGTAAAGAAAGTTGCTCAAGGTCACCCAGGGAACAATGCAGGCAGGATTCCACACCAGGCTCGGTTCAGTCACTCTCAGCACACCTACCCCTCCTCTGTCCATCATGGGGGTAAACCAGGGGTAAACGACGAAGAAGCTGCAGCTGTGCTGGGTCTAGAAAGCGAGCGACACTGTCTTTTTTACCCCATCCAAAAACCTGATGGCCTCCACCCTCTTCTTTAATCCCTGAGTGGAGGATCTCCAGCTAGCCTCCACTGAGACCTTGAGTTCCCTTTTCCAGTAGAAGGTGAGGGGACAGCTAAAGCCACTGAAGTGCCCCAAGTTGCTTTGACACTGGGAGAGTTGCTCCCTCCAGGGCCCTGTGGAGAGCTGCCCTTCCTGCTGGTGTTGGGAGAGACCCCAGGTTCTGAGCAGCCAGGGGTAGGGCATAGGGTCAGCTGGATGCCTCCATCGCAAGGGCCTGAGCCTGAGCGCCCTGCCCTGGCCATCAGAGAGGGCTGGTTATGTGCAGAGAAGATGGTGGGAGGAGGCCTGGTGAGGTGGGCTGGCTGACTTGTTTGCAGACACGCACACCTTTGTTTTCCCCTTGGCGGCTCCACCAGGAAACTGGCCGGCAGTATACGAAGGGCTGACAGATCTCACAAGATACAGGACTCCACACGTTCATGGCTGTTGAGTAGATGAATCTACTTTGCCGCCCTGCTCTCTGGGGACTTATTTGTCAATGTGAAAAGGAATGATACAGGAACAGTTACCAAATTATACAAATCCACACAATGGAAATCCAGGAAGAGATGCACAGAGAGGATGCTCAGAATAATCCTGTGGGCTCCTGGTAGCAGGAAAACCTAGAGGCTGCTTGGGGTCTTCCAGAATCCGTCTGTGTGTTAGCCAGGGAGTGGGCAAAGCCCTGAATAATGCACATCCTCTGTCCTGTACAGCACATGGCTGGACTTGAACCTGGAGCTCAGAATGTCTACACTGACTTCTGAGAGATGACATTTCACAAGGAAGGCGTGGTTATGCTTATAAAAGTTTCCTCTAATAAATGCATCCTCTTCTTTTTTGGTTGTTTATAAACTCCTAATGAAACAGTGCTGTTGGTACCAGGATGGCTGATCATTTGATGTAAGGATCCTGAGTCCTTATCTCTTGGCACAGATTGCTTATGCATTTATTGCCTTTTTGGTCAGTTACATATACACCCTTTTGACATCTGCCTTGCTGTTAGCAATAAAACCTGAAGAATGAGGGCAGCTTTCCTACCTCATATTTTAAACACCTGTTTAAAGAAGTAACTTCTACCCCTCAAAGACAAAGAGAGTGATGTCTTGGGTAGCACACTGGGAGATAGAGGAATGAAAGATGCTCATGGCTTTTCTCCCTCTTTTCTAAGGATTTATTGAAGGGTAAATCAGAGCCTCACTTCATCCTGGAAGATGTGAGCAGTTTCGACATCCAACAGGGGGAGGCAGGTAAGAACTCAACCTCTTCCTTCCCAGCCCTGGATTGACGCAGGCTGCCCAAAGTCAGCCTCAGAGTAGGGGGGGTCAAGAGCAGTGCCCACCTAGACCCCCAGAATGCTGCCCCATCTTCTGAGGAGGCAAGGCTGGCACCCTCGGTGTTGCTGTGGACGGACTGCTCACACCCAGACCCTCGGCCTGGAAGTCGGCTCAGTAGCGTGTGTGCAGAGCCCTTTGGGGAGAGCAATTATCAAAGAAAAGGAGCAAATAGACACAGAGTTTAATCTGAGCACTGAGTAGAGAGAAGCATCAGGGAAGCAAACGTTAATTGAACTTCTGCAAGGCTGTGCTAGATACTTTGTATGTGCTATTTCGGTAAAACCATTACTCCCATCACCACCACCCTCCCATCACTCCAATCACCACCACCACCCCCATCACTCCTGTCACCACCACCACCACCCCATCACTACTCCACCCCATCACCACCTCCACCCCCATCACTCCCATCCCCATCACCTCCACCTCATCACTACTCCACCCCATCACCACCCCCACCCCATCACTCCTATCACCACCCCCACCCCATCACTCCCATCATCACCACCACCCCCCCATCACCACCTCTACCCCCATCACCCCTTTCACCACTACCACTATCTCCATAACCACTACCATCACCTTCTCTATTTTGCTTGGAACTGAACCCAGTGAATCTTTCTTCTGGTTCTCCTCTCTCAGACAGAAAAAAATGCATTATTCAGAAGGAGGTATGCTGACTCTGCGCAGTACATGGGATGGGGCTTCCAGCTGCGCCAGGCAGCTCTCATGGCTTATGTCCCCTCCCAGGAGATTGCTGGTTCCTGGCAGCACTGGGCTCCTTGACACAGAACCCACAGCACCTGCAGAAGATCCTAATGGACCAAAGCTTTTCATACCAATATACAGGGATTTTCCATTTTCCGGTAAGTGTGCTGCTGGGATGCTCCTTAAATGGGATTCTCTGTGAGCACAGGAAGGCGACCGTCGTGAAAGTTCTGTTGGTCTGGCAGCCCGAGATGTGGAAAAGCCACTTATGTGTTAGTTACTCTGTGTTGGCTCGTGATCTGACGACACATAGGGAGGATGAGAGTTAAAATGTTTTCATGTAAATATAAAGAACGACAGAAACAATCAGCAAAAGAGAAGAGCCATTCATCAAGAACCGTGTACATCATTGAGATTTTGTCTGTCTATTCCTGTGCCATATCTGGTTATTTTGATTACAGTAGTTTTAGAGTGAGTTGTAATATCTGGTGGCATAGGTTCTCCTTCATTATTCATTATGCTTGCCCCAAAAATATTTTATCTTGGTGATTCTTGCACATTTATTCTTCTATGAGAATTTTTAAATCATGTGTCTATTTAAAAAGAAAAGCCGGGCTTCCCTGGTGGCACAGTGGTTGGGAGTCCGCCTGCCGATGCAGGGGACACGGGTTCGTGCCCCAGTCCGAGAGGATCCCGCATGCCGCGGAGCGGCTGGGCCCGTGAACCATGGCTGCTGAGCCTGCGGGTCCGGAGCCTGTGCTCCGCAACGGGAGAGGCCACAACGGTGAGAGGCCCGCGTATCGAAAAAAAAAAGAAAAGAAAAGAAAAGCCACTGTGATGCAGAATAGAGCAGCATTAAATTTATGTGTTAATTTGGAAAAATCAAACTTTTATTACTGTAGTTATTCCTTTCCAAAATGACAGTATATCTTTCCATTTATTTGGAACTAGTTTTATGCCCTTCAGTAAAATGTTATAGTTATGTTTTGATATTCATGCTATAGCCATCTTGGTAAATGTATTCTCAGATATTTTACAAGTTTGTAGCTAATATGAATGATTTTTCTAACTAGACGTTGCTAAAAAGAGGAAAGCTATTCCTTGTTTTATATTAAGTTGTATCTAGCCACCTTACCAAATTCTTTTTATTAGTTCTAATTTTTTTCTTTAGTAGTGTCTGGATTTTTTTTTTAGTTATCTAATATTATCCACAAAGATAATTTTGTCTCTTCTTTTAATATTTATAGAGCTTATTTTGCTCTTTTGCCTTGTTGCATTAATTAGAAGGTTGCAATTTCGAATAAGAGTGACGAGCAAAATCCTGCTGTCTCTTGGTTTTAGTGACATACTTTCCTGGTTTGTCCTTCTTTTAATCCACTGTTAGATTAAATTTGCTAAAAATTTTATTAGAATTTTTACATCTGTATCACATGTAGAATTGGCTTCCCATTGTTTGTTGTTTTTACTATGGAGTTATGCTTGCTTTTTAATATGAACCTATTGAGATTTACTTTGATCTGAAATAATTTGTATAATGGCTGTTAATCATTGATTATCTGTTCTTTAAAAGTAAAATAGGCAATAGTTAAATCGTCTGGACCTATCTCCTTTTTATTTATTTAATTTTTATTTTTATTTTTTTGCGGTACGTGGGCCTCCCACCGCTGTGGCCTCTCCCGTTGCAGAGCACGGGCTCCGGACACACAGGCCCAGCAGCCGTGGCTCACGGGCCCAGCCGCTCCGTGGCACGCGGGATCCTCCCAGACCGGGACACGAAGCCATGTCCCCCGCATCGGAAGGCGGACGCCCAACCACTGCGCCACCAGGGAAGCCCCTCTATCTCCTTTTTAAATATGATTTCTTAAACTCTTCTGATGTGTTCAATAGCTGTTGATCTGCTTGGGCCTCTTATTTCTTCTAGAGTTAATTCTTGAAATTTACATTTTGCCAAGAGAACCAACTGTTTCTTCTGTAGTTCCAAATTTATTGCACCAAAGTTGCTTATATAATTCTCTGAAAATTTATTTCTTCTAATTTGTGATTAAGTCAACTTTATTAATCCCTAAACTATATTTTTATTTTTCCTTTTTTTCTTAATCCAGCTCTTCTTAATCCAGCCAAGCTACTGTATTAGTTTTTGAATGACTCAACTTTCAATTTTCATTGTTCTTTCTATTCTTTTTCTTTTAGGGTTTTGATTTCCATATAATTAATTTCAATTTATTTTTATTAATTCCCATTTACTTTCTCCTGGTCAATTTTATTGGTTTTTTGTTTTCTGAAACTATACACTTAATATTCTTTCTTTTTTTCTTCATGATAAAAGATTTAAGGCTAAAATTTTCCTTCTCAGATCTTTTCTGTATCCATCGATTTTAATATCAACTGTCTTTTATTAATTTTAAGTTAATATGTTTTTACCTTTTTTATGATGTTTTTAGTTTTGATTAAGTTTTATAGGGAATCATCTCTTGGCTGTAGAATTTTAGACTTATTAGATGATGGTCAGAGAATATAATTCATAAACTCTCACATTTGGGGAAATTATTGAAGTTTTATTCATGGCCAGGTCCACAACAGTTTTTGTTTTTGTTTTTGTTTTTTTTTGCGGTACGCGGGCCTTTCACTGTTGTGGCCTCTCCCGTTGCGGAGCACAGGCTCCGGACGCGCAGGCTCAGCGGCCGTGGCTCACGGGCCCAGCTGCTCCACGGCATGTGGGATCTTCCCGGACCGGGGCACAAACCCGTGTCGCCTGCATCGGCAAGCGGACTCTCAACCACTGCGCCACCAGGGAAGCCCCCACAACAGTTTTTATAGATGCTTCATGGACATATGAGAAGAGTATATATTATCCATGATAATATATCCATGATATATGGAATCAAGCTCTCTGATTTGCAGATTGTATAATCTGCAATTATCTCTTCTATCTTGGCTTATTTTTGTCTATTTGATTTGACATATTCTAAAAGAAGTGAGTTAAAGTTCTTCCCCAAAGTTATAGTTTGGAGGGTTCCTCATGTTCTGGTTTTATACTTTTCCTGCTCTATTCTTTGGTGCCCAAATATTTATGTTCTTGCTCTCCAGTCGTTGCAGTAAAGCTTACACAATATCCCTCTTTGCTATATTTAATGCTTCTGAACTTGAATTCCTCTTTATCCGATATTCACATTGCTACTCCAGCTTCTTGTTACTTACATTTCCCTATTATATCGTTGCTCATCCTTTCACTATCAATTTCATTTTCACTATGTTACCAGTATATTTCTTGTCCAAAGCATATTCAAAACTCATTACTCACCATTGTTTCTTTCAGCCTTCATTTCTTCTTAAGATTTTTGTTCTAATTTCATCCACATTTGGTAGGAGTAGTTCCTTGAATAGTTTCCTCAGATTACATGAGTATTTTTCATTTGCTCTTACTTAAGAACAATATTTCGGTTGGGTTTAGGATTTTTGGATTACATTCCTTTTCCTCAAGAATCTGTAAACATTTCTCCATTGTCTTGTACCTTCCCCAATGTTGCAGAAGAAAAATCCAATGCTAATCTATTCTCTTGGCCTTGTATGCAACATATTCTCTCAAATTGCAAGTTTATATGAGGCGATCTCTCTCCTTGGTTCAGAAATTTCTCTAGAAATGTCCAGATGCATGAATTCCAGGCAAGATTAATCTTGCCTGGAATTCAGTGAGCACTTTCGTTCTGAAGACCTGTCTCCTTTTTCTGCTCAGCTGTTTCCCTCCATTTTTTCTGGGTGTCCTCCTTTATCCTGTTCTGTCTTCCTGAAGTCCAATTATTTGCATGCTGTGTCTTCTAACAAGCTCCCAGTTGATGCTGATGTTGCTGGTCCAAGGGTCACACTGAGGAGTTAGCCAGAGGGTGCAGTGTTTAGCTGTGTCTGGGCTCACCTCAGGGGCGCAAGTGTTGGTGGGGTGACAGGTAGTTAGGACAAACTGAGGCCCAGGCTGGACATGCTTTGCCCTTCCGGGTGGTGAAGATAGTCCCACAGTTCCCCAGCAATAGCTACAAATGCTGACCTCTGTACATCTCATCATTCTGAGCTTGGGCACTCTTCTCTGGAAAGGGCCCAGTGCCTGGGCAACTTGGATGCTTTGCCCAAAACACTTCTGGTTTCCCTCAGACACTTGGGTACTGGCTCAGTGGCACCAGCCAGCTTCTTGAAGGGCACAGACATTTTCCAGGTGCCAGCCCTCCTCACCCAGAGCAGTGAACCAGGAAACACAGATCGATGGCCTCATTCTTGACCACCAGTCAGGCCATTTTCATCCTTTTTGGGAACGATGATCTTATCTGAGGTTCCCTTTGTATAGGGAGAACAAGTCTGGTCAGCATTACTGGTGTGGGAAGATGTGAGTGAGGGTAGAACCAACAAGAGGATCTCGTTCAAGCCAGGACTCACTCATTCTTTATGGCCTACTGTGTGCCAGGCACTAACCTAAGTGCTGAACGAAAAGCCTGTCGAGAAACAGTTCTTACTTTCAAACCTGTGATCTCACCTTCACACACTCACCTGATCCCATCACAGTAGGAGGTAGCTCTTACTCTTACCACCATTTGACAGATGAGGAAACTGAATCACAGAGAATTAAGTGTCTTATCCAGTTATCTATTGCTCAGGACAAAAAAACAAAACCAGGACTGGAGCACGGTTCCACTGACTGGATACCACCTACTACATTTTGCTATCCAATTAAACCCCAAATCCAGATGGGTCTGTCCGTCTAGTATCCTCCTTCAAGGAGCTAGAGTTAGCTTCCTTGATGCTTCAGACAGGTTTCACAATCTCACTGTAATAGCATCCCTGTTGGCTCCCAGCCTCGCCCTCCTGTGCATCTTACTGCGGTCGGGATGCAGATCCGCAGCTGGGGCAACACCAGCTCCAGTGTACTGGTTCATTAAAGACTGCGAGGACATCTTCTTTGTTTTGTCTCCACTGACATCTCTGTCTTGGTCTCCCTCCCTGCTTCGAAAGTGCATCCTCATGTGTATGCAAAAGCCCAGCATCTGGGACATCCAGCTGTGGGCAAGTCTCCCTGTCACCACCGAGTAGATGATGGATTGCATCCACCCAGCTTTACTCCAAGCCCAGCTATCGGAGGCTTGCCTGAATCTTGTCAAGACTCAGGCCTGAAGCCAGAAGCCCTGTTGCTGATCCAGAGACCAGCAAACCAACTCCAGAAAGCTGGCTTTGTTATGAATTATCCTCGTTTGGCAGTGCCCCCGGGTGAACCATTAAGAGTTGAATGCTGAAGACTGAACCACTCTGTTTTGGAGAGGAGCACCTGGTTCATTTGCACGCTTAGCAGCAACGGTGCCAGCGCGCTTCATGGCGGCTGCTCTGCTGGCAAAGACAGCTGGACGTGAGGAGAGGAGGGCCAGGGTGAGGCTGTAACTGCTCAGTCCTCCCGAGCAACCTCACCGTTCGGCCCCTAGGCTTCCGCCCGCACTGTCGCCGCCGCATCTGGGATGCCTTCCCTGCGCCTCGCCACCTGCTGGAATCCTGCCTCCTCTCTCAAGCCTTCAGCTCCCTAAAGGCTCTCCTTCCCCATCACAACACTCTATAGCTCCCATTCTCCTTTGCTACTCAGCACCTGCTCCCCCTACTGCCATTTTGTATACAAGACGTCCCCGGAGAGTCCTCAGTGCGCCTGAATCTCACAAAGGACTTGCCAAAGTGAGGCAGGAGTCAGCCACAAAGTCCAGCTGGAGCCCAAGACTCCTTCCTCCCTGCTGTATTTTCCTTGATTAACTTGATCTGTGACTCACCTGTCAGTGGAGATGACAGTCCGGTCCCCCGTCCGCCAACCTGGGCTGGGATTTTGGTCTGGATAGACTTCCTTGTTGCACTGTGGTGGTTAAGTGGCGAAGGTGGTTATCTTTTGACCTGGGTCGGGGGGGCCAGCACCTCCCTCCTGCCCCAGCTCTACTAAGGCGTATATTCCTCTCTCTCTCCTCCAGTTCTGGCAGTGTGGCCAGTGGGTGGAAGTGGTGATTGACGATCACCTACCTGTCCTGAACAATGAGTACTTCTTTGTTAATCCTTACAACAAACAAGAGTTTTGGCCGAGCCTGCTGGAGAAAGCCTACGCCAAGTAAGGATGGGCCCGTCCCCCTGCCCAGGGCCTGGATGCTGGCCCTGCCTGCCCAGCCACTTGCCCTGACTGACGCTCCCCACCAGCCGGCGCTAAGACTTTTGGCAGCTCTGCTCAATGCAAGCGATGCCCCTGGGAGCTTCAGAGCCTTTGCCACCTCGCTGGGCATCCTCTATAAATAATCACTGTGCGCAAGGCTCAGTTGGAGCCAGAGGAGGGACCCAGAGACACATGGTGAGGGGTGGGCAGGGCAGAGCTGGACAGAAATAGGCACTGACAACGGTATTACTGTAAGGGCTGGTGTACGGGCCCCAATAAAATGTAGTATCATGTTCAAAGTCTGCTGAGAGGGGCAGAGGAGAGAGACAGCAGTTCTGACTCACAGAGACTCAGCTGGGACTGCACAGAGGAGGTGGCATTGAGCAAGGCCTTGAAGGATGGGTAGGATTTCAGAAAAGAGAGAGGAGATATGAGGGGGGGAGTGATTTGAGCAGTGACCCGGGCGGGACACTTGGGGACCTGGTGTGGCTACCGTGAGATTGCATTTATGACTGGGGGGCAGGGCGGGAGCTGCTTATTATTATATGGTCCAAACACCATGAGTCAGGGACTACCTTCTGGTGTTAACAAGCTCGAGGACTTATAAACTCCCCAGGTCACCTGTTTCACTTAGACAATTTGGGTTGCTTTTATTCAACAGCTGTGTATGGTGCATTTAATCATAATCCAGGCACTGTGCTGGGCACTGGGAGAGACGCTCACGCTGGCTCAGTCGGGGTGTGCAAGAGTATGTGTGTGTGTGAGAGGTCTCTGTCATCAAGACCCACACAAGTGAGGGACACATCAGAGCTGGAAGTCAATGCTAGGAGACAAAAGGTCAGGGGACCACACATTTCAGGAGAAAAATGAATAGTGGAGAGTGTCCTGGAATCAGGTTCCCCAAAGATCTTCCTAACCAATGCCTCATAATGACAAATGGGGAAGCCAGGGCTCTGAATAGTGAAGTGACGGCAGGTGTAAGCGATTAACCTGAGTCTACTGAGGTTTTTGGTCGTTTGATCAAGTGACATCATTTGGCAAGACTGAAGACCCCGCCCCATCCAATCCTGGGCCCTGAGGAGTGGTTACGACCCCACAGACTACCCCAGTCCTTGTCCTTCTGGAGGCACATCTCAAGGGCTCTTTTCGTGCATTCTTTCTTTTGAGCCAGCTTGTGCAAAACTAAAGCTGTTGCTCATTTCCAGTGTCAGGAAGAGCTGGTCGTTAGCATTTGAGAATGAAGCCCAGAAAACAAGCGAGGTGTATGAAGCAATCCATATGTTTGGGGAGGTTAATTCACTTCTAAGCTACTTATGCAAACACTGCCATTATCTTTCTGGGGTGGATTCAGTGCTCACCGCTCCAGGGCCTCTTTTTTTTCCTTATTGAAAGGGGGGAGCATGGCAGTTCACTTGGAGAATTAGAAAGCTCGCAGATGAAGTGATGACTTTGACCCGATTTTGTTAACAGCTGACCTAAAGCAATCATTCAGCTTGAAAAGAAATGGGAAACTGGACCCAGAATCCACATTCCACTGCCTGAAGAAATCTAGTGCAGGAGAAAATGTTTCAAACTCCAAAGCTATTTAAAAGCTTTGCCCTCCATCCAAAGAAGGGGGTTATAGAATGCAGGAGGAAATCAAATAGAATTACAGCACATCAGAGCTAGACGGAGCCTCTGTCAGGATCAAACCCTACCTTCTTTGAAAGATGAGGAAACTGAGGCTTGGGGTGGGGAGGGGCAGTGAAATGACTCGCCCAAGGTCACACCGTGTTTGAGGCCAAGCTGGGATCAGGTCTGTCCTCCCCAGTCATGTGCTTTTCCATCATTTCTTGATACCGTCAGTCCTAGAGGAAAATGATTTGCCTTTTTGCATCTTTGGAACTCAGTGTCTGGCACAGAGGGACCACAGCGCAAGCATAGAGAACCCACCTGTCCAGGTGGAGATGGTCCTCTTTCCCTTCAAGGGTGTAGGCAATACCGAGTGAACATGTGGATCCCAAACTTTCAACCATTCTTGCAGCTAGGGAGTCAGAAATGAATTGGTCAAGTGAGTCAGATGTGGAGGGAAAAAAAATCTTTGTTTGCAGGGTTTTTTCCCCCAGAGGTCATAAAATAGGAGAGTGGGAGACAAGATCTGGTGAGCTGCCTAGCATCCTTTCTGGAATCTCTGTGGCTCAGAATTATAGCCTTTCAGCATCCTTTTTGGATCCCGATTTGACATCTGAATTCTTCCCCCTCTCACATCATTGCCAGGCATGTAGACATTTCCCCAAAATGAGGCTGAAGCCGAGGGGTGAGAAGAAGGCTCTCTCAGAATTCCTGGGTTCAGGTGACACGCGTAGTGACAGGTGTGGCGAACACAGTGCTCTCCTCTTTCCCTCCCTTTCTATTTCCTGGCAGCAAAGGGTGCTAAGAGTTGACTTGTCCCTGAAGCATGAGCAGGATCTGTGAGCTTGTGTTTGTAAAGCAGAGAGGGAGAGCTCGTTGTCTAAACACCCAGCTGCTGCTGGGACAGGCTTCGTGGGCATCGTGGAGACACAGCGAGAGAAGGCTGTGGAAGACACCGAGAGGGGGCCACTGGCCATGGGTCCCTCCCCTTGCATTGGGTGTCTCTGTGGTGACTGCAGAGAGTGGGAGGTGCATGAACTCAGACCATCAGACGAGGCCCGTAGACACTGAGGCAGTGGCCCTGAAGTGACAGGGCAGAGCCAGCAGCTACTTTCCTGGTGTGGCTCCAGTGAAGCTCTATTGGAAGCCAGAGGGGGGAGGTCATGCTGGTGGGCTCTGGAATGGGTTCCAGAACCCTAGTCTTGGTGATCTTCCAGCACCCTCAGCAAAGCCCTCTTAATCTAGGACCCAGAGCCAGAAAACGTGGAAAATCAAGTGAGTCAGACGCTGAGACCTACCTAGGCACGATCGAAGCTTTGCAGTTGACTAAAGACACTGCAGAGATCAGAGTCTAATACCAGACAACCCTGGTCAGAGAGAGGGAGAGACAGAAAGATAAGACTTAGAACCAGTTTAATAACGAGTTGAGATCCATCTGCCACCTGGTTCCTGTAGAATGGCCCTTGGGTTCTGTGGATCCTTTGCTTTCATTAACACAAGACTCTCTAAGCCGTCCATGGTGTCTGTGCCTGGGACGGTGTCCTGCTGAGAGCGGCTCCTTGATCTGTATTTGCTGAAGTGAGTTTACGTGAATTCTGGGGGGGCCCAGGAGGAGAGAACGGCAGAGGTGGAAGTATGGTGAGAGAGGGGTGTCTGAGGAGCCCCAGAGCTGATCCAGGTGAAGGGCCAAGGACCGGGAGGGGTCTTGTCCGAGGCCTCGGGCCCCAGTAGAGGCGGCAGCAGGGTGGACCCACGCCTGACCCCCACGTGGTTTTGCATCACCAGAAAGCAAGCCACAGCTGGAGCTTTTCTGCGGCTACCAACCTGCATGGGGCTTGGCCTCTGCTTCCCCGTCAGGGACAGGAAAGCTTAGGTCCCGGCCGGAGGCCTGAGTGACTAGGCAGTGTGGGAACATGCCCACTGGACAGCTCTGACACCAAGAGGCAGGGTCTCCTGCCTGGCCTGGCTCAGCTCCATGCTTTTGTGGGTTTGCCCAGCCTATATTTTAGGAGACCATGGGAACCTTTCCAGTTCACCCCATCGACAGGAACTTGAGTTCTCAACACAAATCTGACCTCATGTGGCCCCTGCTTCAGTGGTTCTCCTTGTGAGTGATCAATCCGCCCTCTCTCCCGGGAATACCAGTCAGTCCATCATCACCCCCACTCCACCACGCTCTTCCGGCTCCGGAGCCTACCTGATTTGATTCTTCCTCCCCAGAATGTCCATCCCACTGTCCGGACCTGGATAAAACTCAGTTGAGAGTTGTGACCCCTCTCAGAAGCCTTCCCGGGACCCCCAGTTACTTCCTCTCTGTTCCAAGGTGATCCACGCACTCTCACAGCAAATAGACACCCAAGGAAGGCAAAGCAACCCGACGTGTCCTTCTAAGGGGAGAGCATGTGGGCGGTGAGTGCTGCTGTGGAGGGGTGGACGAGTTTGGCGGTCGAAGCAGGTGAGCATGGACTTGCTGTCCTGATCGTGCTCACAGCAAGCACACCCCCACAATCCAGACCCTCTCCACGTGCTGTGCGCGCTTCACCTGGCAGCACGACCGCAAGAGCCCATTCCCCGGAGGAGCAAAGGGGGCCTTGAAAAGCTCGGCCTCCCGCCCGAGAGGAGAGCTCACGGGAGGGGAGGCCAGCAGTTGGGCTGAGCAGATTGGCTCTTGAATCTGGAGGCTATCTGCCTCTGGGGGAGAATTGGGAGGAGGACAAGGTAGGGCAATAAGACAGGGCATTTCTCAGCGTGTGGGTCCAGAAGCAGAAACCCCATGGGAGGGTGGGAAGAGGCATTTTTAAAAATATGTATTATTTTAAAAATTTATTTGGCTGAGCCGGATCTTAGCTGTGGCACTCAGGATCTTTAGTTACCACATGCGGAATCTTCATTGCGGCACACGGGATCTCTTAGTTGCGGCACATGGGATCTTTAGTTGTGGCATGCGCGCTCTTACCTGGAGCATGCGGGATCTAGTTCCCTGACCAGGGATCGAAGCCGGGCCCCCTGCATTGGGAGCATGGAGTCTTAACCACTGGACCACCAGGGAAGTCCCGGAAGAGGCATTTTGGAGAACATGTCTGAGAGTTCTAGGTGGTTTGCTTTGGGGATGTGTTATGTAAGCCTCACCCTCACCTGTGTTACCTTCAGTGACATCACCTCACTGGTGATTCTGGGGGGAGTGGGTTAGTTCTGAGGATGGGAATGGGGATTCTGGGTCAAGCTTCACACAGAGTAAGAATAGAGGCTGCCTATGGCCACAGCGAGCATCACAATTGTTGACTGTGGGCTCTTGGAGGGCAGGAACAGGGTCTCATCCATCTTTGAACGCTCAGTGCCTAGCAAGGTACCCTGCACACAACGAGTACTTACCACTGTTGTTAAACAGGAAACAGTGGATCCTTTTTTTTTTAACATCTTTATTGGAGTATAATTGCTTTACAATGGTGTGTTAGTTTCTGCTTTATAACAAAGTGAATCAGTTATACATATACATACGTTCCCATATCTCTTCCCTCTTGCATCTTCCACCCTCCCACCCTCCCTATCCCACCCCTCTAGGTGGTCACAAACCACCTAGCTGATCTCCCAGTGCTATGCGGCTGCTTCCCACTAGCAATCTGTTTTACGTTTGGTAGTGTATATATGTCCATGCCACTCTCTCACTTTGTCCCAGCTTACCCTTCCCCCTCCCCGTATCCTCAAGTCCATTCTCTAGTAGGTCTGTGTCTTTATTCCCATCTTGCCCCTAGGTTCTTCATGACCATTTTTTTTTTTTTTTAGATTCCATATATATGTGTTAGCCTACGGTATTTGTTTTTCTCTTTCTGACTTACTTTACTTTGTATGACAGACTCTAGGTCCATGCACCTCACTACAGATAACTCCATTTCGTTTCTTTTTAGGGCTGAGTAATATTCCACTGTATATATGTGCCACATCTTCTTTATCCATTCATCTGTTGATGATGGACACTTAGGTTGCTTCCATGTCCTGGCTATTGTAAATAGAGCTGCAGTGAACATTGTGGTACATGACTCTTTTTGAATGATGGTTTTCTCAGGGTACATGCCCAGGAGTGGGATTGCTGGGTCATATGGTAGTTCTGTTTGTAGCTTTTTAAGGAACCTCCGTACTGAAACAGTGGATCCTTATCATAGTAATAGCCAGTCCTTATTAAAGGCTTCCCACGTGCCAGGCACTACGCCAAGCCCAGCCCCACGAGGTTAAGTAACTTGTCTATAGGTGAAGCAGCTGAGTATCTGGTGAGACTGGGATTCAACCTTTGGCCTGTGGCTCCAGCACCTGCATTCCTAAGCTCTGTACAATACTGCCACCCGTGGGGCTCCCCAAGCCCAGGAGACCAGGAGAAGGAAGTGATAATGGTGGCACATCGCTAGATTCTTTATCCAGGAGAACAGAAGGTGGGTGGGTTGCCATAGCCCGGGGGTGGTTGGGAAGTCCTGGGAAATATGCAGAGGTCCGGGTACACCCTCCCTGTCTGGGGGCACCAAAGGCACCACAGGCGTTGATCTGCCTTTATCCCTCCCAGGTTTCATGGGTCCTATGTCAACCTGCACCATGGCTACCTCCCTGATGGTGGACCTCACGGGAGGGGTGGTCACCAGCATCAGCCTGCGTTCCTCCTCGTCTGACCTGATGACAGTGGTGAAGATGGTAGCCGAGGCAGGCTCCCTGATGACCTGCAGCACCCTGGCCGGGGTGAGTAGACCAGGAATCTCGCTGCACTGGTTCGAGCCTTTCCTCGCCCAGGAGTGTTCAGCCACTGGCCCATTCGGGGGAATGGCCAAGTGACCATCACGGAGCACTGATGCTGTGCTTTACCGACGCCACCTCATTTAATCCTCACGGTAGCCCTCCATCTGAAATAGGGATCGCAGAATTCACTTACAGAAGAAGAAATGGGCTCAGAGAGGCTAAGTAAAATGCTTACCGCCACACAGCCAGTGAGTGGCTGAGCAGGGGTTCAGATGCTCTCGTCTGATACTGAAGCCTTTGCCTAGTGCTTCCCTGTGACCGGAAGCAGTGGGGTCCAGAGTGAATGGGGTGCCCTTTGATTCTCACTGGCTTTAAAGGCAGCAGCCCAAAGGCAGACTACCCCATTCTGAAAAGCCTGAATGACCCTCCAAATTATTTGAGTCTGTTCTGAGACAGCCAACACCGTATCCCTGAGGACAATTCCTTCACTCTTTAACCATGTGGGCTTTGAGTCACACACCCCTAGTCTGCAATGCCACATGAAACCAGAATGCACTTTAAACCCCAATTCCTCATAGCTTGGAGGTGTTAGGTCTTCCCAACTCCCACAAAATGCCCAGAAGTTATGTCTTGTGTTGTGTCTCATTGATAGCAAGTAATTGGAGAAGCCAGCAGCCCACGTCCTCAGGACTTGGTGGCCTTCTGTCTGTCATGGGGTGGTCTCCTGAGGTGTGAAATGCTGGGGCCTCAAGCACCCTACAGCCTTCAAACTCTGCCTCTCTAGGAAAGAAATCCAGGAACACATGCCGTTCCAACGTGAGTCAGGGATGCTTTTCATCTGGCCACAGCCCAGCTGCTGACTGAATAGTGCTTTTCTATCTTTTTGAAGAATGTGTGAATGTTTAATGCTTGGTCTGCTTTCCTCCTTTGAAGCCAACAGGTGAGTCCACGAGGATGGTAAACGGGCTGGTGAGTCGGCATGCCTACATAGTGACTGGCGCTGAGCAGGTAAGGCTCTCCATGAACACGGTGCCCCAGGGTTCTTGCTCCCCTACACAGGAGTCAGAATCACTTGCCTCGGTGAGCCCAAGAAGCTGAAACAAGTAGTGATCACCCTTGCCTCCACCATGTCCAGGCCCATCATGGACAACCTCATTCCCTCTCTTCATCCAGTAGTTCTGGTGCCCAGTATCCTCATCCCCCAGGGACCCACCAAAAATCTTACTATCCTTGAATGGCCTCAGACAGGCAGAGTGTCTAACTAGGCTGGGGGATTAGCCCAAAAAGAAAGCAGAATTAACTACCCAATTGACTTTGGAGAAAATTTTGCCCCAAAAGGGTTTTATTTGTTATGTACCAACTGAACTGCTCTGAAAAAGACACTTGAAAATGCAGGGGCTCAAACAAGATCAAGTTCACTACTCAGCTAGGCAGGTGATTCCAGAGCTGGTAGCTGGCTCTGCCACCTGCAACATGGGGCTTCTATCTGGGAGCCCAGGGCAGCTGCCTCAGGTCCCCTCATTTCCCAGCCGGGGGAGGAGAAAGAGGCCAGGGACACTTATACATCCCTAAGGAAGGCACGTATCAGTAAAGGCACACACCATTTTCTCTCAGATCCAATGAGTCTGGACCTAGTCATGTGCCACCCTGAGGCCCAAGGTTGTCTGGGAAACATACCATCTAGCTGGGCTGCCATATGCCCAGCTAGAACTTTATTCCCATGAATGAGGGGAGGATGGCTACTGGGGGACAGTCTTTCCCCTTGATGCAACAACCAACTTTGGGTGGACAAAAATGCATATCATCAGTGTGTGCAGTGGCGTTTGGTCTGGAAAACACTACTAAAGTCCACCCTCCTCAATTCATAAATGAGAAGCCGACACCTGAGAGGGGAAGGCCAGGGTGATACAGCTGCTTGAAATGGCTGGGCCCAGACACCACGACTCCTGAGTTCCCACCTACGCTTATCACGCAGCCGTGCAGGGACAGCACTTCCTGGCCTTGTGATGATTTCCCACAAATGTTCCCCCATCTCTGTAGTTCTCACAACTCTTGAGGTCTGATAATGTCTTCTAGGTCATAAGAGACAGTGTCGCAAACCCCAGGGTCCATTTTTCACAGGTATTTATGGGCCAAGGAACGCAGAGTATCAGCTTCTATTTACGGCCTATTTCTCATATCTGCCTTCCCTCTCTGCGTGTCAATCTGTCTCTCCTGTCCATTGACCTTAGGCCAGTTACTCCATTGCTTTGTGTTTGGGTGAATGTTCCAATCTGCAAAACAGACGCAAGGTGGGAGGGAGACGCAAGAGGGAGGAGATATGGGGATATATGTATACGTATAGCTGATTCACTTTGTTATACAGCAGAAACTAACACAACATTGTAAAGCAATTATACTCCAATAAAGATGTTAAAAAACAAAACAAAACAAAGCAAACAAACAAACAAACAAAAAACCCAGAGGCAGTATTTTCTCTCCCGCCTTCCTCCCTAAGGAAATCAGTACCAAAATGCTTCCTCTGCACAGCAACTGGAGGAGAGTAGGCACCTAATAAATGCCTGTTGCATCAGCGGACGAGTGTGCTTGCATGAGTGAATGAATGCACTTGTCTTTGGCCTATGAGGATGACATCACGGATTCTCCATCATAGAATATGTGAGGAGCTCCAAGGACATTTCCCACAAGCAAGGAAGAGACCCTGATAAACCGAAGCCATAAGAGATCCCAGTCCCAGTGGTTCCAGATGCCCTTCCTCTGGGATCTCCCTTGCCCTTCTCTGAATTCTCAGTGGAGACAGACAATACCATCATCACATCTGGCCACGGATGGACATTCTGCTCCCCGTAGCTCCCCATCCCGGATGTGGACAAGTCTAGGTTAGAGAGAGAAAGTCCGCTTTCTTGTGTGCCAGCCTTGATCCAGGCAGGGCTGCCTGGATTACTGTGTTGACAAGACTTGGGCTCTGCTTCCGGACTTGGAAAAAGAGAGCTGTGATCAATGAGTGATATCTGTGCTGGGCATGGAAGGAAGGAGCCATGGTACCTGCGTGATGTGCTGGCCGTTCCTGGCAAGGCCCTTTTCATACATTGAGACGGCCTTTCTTTCTCCTCTGAATGCAGGGGAGAAGGGACTTGTGTATCCAGAGGTCCAGATGGCCACGGAATGTGAGTCCCGCAGAGGCTGGCCGTGGGGATGGCAGTGACTGCCGGCTTATAGAGCAGCCAAGTAAACACCTAGGGCCAAGGTCATGGAGGTGAACTGGGGAGTGGAAGTGCGGGCTTGGCTGGGGTTTGGGCTCGTGATGATTCTGCTCACAGCCCGGATGTTTCCTCCCCCACAGCACACGCTTTGAGTTGTTCTTATAACACACAGCAGTCTAAACAGGACACTTCTGTGACAGTAGGTGATGAAGACCGTGTGTCCTGCGTGATCCATTCCCACCATTCTTGCCACTCTACGGCTGCTGACGCTTCCCAGCCTGTGCTCAAAGGAGCACCAGCCTGGTGCGATGCTCTATGAAAGCAGTATTCGGATGTTAACATGTTAAAGGCTCTGAGAAGGCCTGTATTAACAATGTATTAACAATATAAGTACAGCTTGGTTTTAATCTACCATTAGCCATGAAACCATTTTTTTTCTAGGAGTAACAATTAACTGCCTCTGGAACTTGCATTCAAGAGAATACTTTCAAGGAATTATTATCCTAGGACAGATAACCTGGATCACCTCTTCCCAGTGGCACCCTTTCTGAGAGATCTGACCAGGGTCAGGGTACAGTCAGCAGCCAGGAGAGTGAAGCAAGAAAGCCCGCCCATTCTCAGATGCAGCTGTGACCTTAGCCTCGAAGGTTACGCCTGAGGCACTTGGCCAAGGCCCATGTGATCACCAACAGAGCACTGTCGAAAAGAAGTGACAGGGTCAGACAGCGCCCAAGAACTTGATTAAAGGTTCTTCCTGCAGAAAGAGGAGGTTATAACTCTGACCACAAGTGGTAAGATTAAACCAGCCCATAAATGCAGTGAGCTTTTTAATCTGCTCATCCACCCTCTGGGCGGGACACAGACAGGAAGATAAATGAAATTGGCATTTTTTACTATGCACCTGGCTGGGTCAGTGACTCCCCGGGGCCAGGGGGTACGTGTTTCTCTGCATGCCTCATTTAGCCCTGCTCTCAGCCCCTTCCGGGCACTGGCCCCTCTTCTCCCCTGTGCCTGCCTGAGCCCCTGACTGTCCCTTAGGCACTGAGGGTGGCTCGTTAAGCTATTTGGGCCGCCAGGCGCCCATTTCTCGCGTCCCTGTTCCATGGGCTCCGTCACATGCTGGCACTTAAGCATACACTGTGTGCAAAGCCTGGGGTGCCTGGTGGGGGGCAGAGAGGGGCACCCCATCCCACGTGGCATTAAAAGAGTACCTTTCACTGCAGTGTCAGCTAGACAGAAGTAGACAAGAAAAGAACCATACCCAAGCTGGGTTCTTGGGCCCTTGTCTGACCACATCGCTCCTTCATGCCACTGCCCTACTGGTAATCACGTGCTGGCCCAGGGTTTACGTGCAAGGTCAGGGTCTCGTCCACATGTGAGAATGAGCTGGGCCCTGGAGCAGCTGTATCCTTTATCCACTCCCAATTCCAAAATTAAGAGCCTGGGCTTTGGAGACTGACAGTGGCTGGGATCAGAGTTCCTCCTCTGCCACTTACTCTGTGGCCTTGGGAAAGTTGCTTAACCTCCCTGATGCTCAGTCTCCTCTGCAAGACGAGGATTATATGAATATCTACCTCAGAGGATGGAAGGCCGTAGTGCACATCACACACTCAGCCAGGCCTGTCTCCGAGCCCTGCCTCCACACACGGGTTTCTTTTCCACGTGGGAATATTCCACTCGGGACTTTCTCCTGTGACCTGGAATCAGTGAACAAGTCCGCCCCTTCCTCACCTCTCCAGGCCTCTGTCTCCTCAGACAACATTAGCACAGATCAATACTGCCGCTACAACTCAATCATGCTTTAATTCCTCTCACCAGGCGGAGGCCTCCTGGATCCAGGAACATAAGTCCAAAGGGTTGTGATTGTTTTGTTGTAACTTTTCAACGAACAGTCCTGCCCTCTGGCCTCAGTGGTCTGAAGGAGCAAGTGTGCCGGCCTCTGTATCTGGGACAGATGATCATGCGATCCCCTGGGGAAGGAAGGAACGTTCAGGCCACGGGGATGCCCTGCTCGCTGACAGAGGCAGGCTGCCAGGGGGGCCGGGTGCAGCCCCGGGGCCGCAGTCTAGGAGGGCTCCACTCCCAGGCCTCAAAGGTCCTGGTCGTGCTCAAATCAGCCTCCTACTGGCCTTGCTCAGGACAGTGCTGTGGAGACCCCAGCACAGCTCCCAAGGGGCCGCCAGCAAGGAAACAGCTATTTGAGTGGAATAGAGATGCCGGCTGTGACAGGACATGGAGGAGGCTGGAGACCCATAAAGATCTCCCCTCTGCAGCCCATGGCACCATCCGTGCTGTTTATCTGCTGTTGTCTCAGCTGGCTCAGGTTTTAGGATGCAGTCGTACAGACTGAGGAAGCTGTGCCTGCCCTTCAAGGTGCTGCACAGAAAGAAGGACCGTTTTCTCCTCGGTCTCATTCCAACTCCACACAGGCAGAGACATTGATTTTTTTTCCTTTCCATTTTTTTTTTTCCTGCTGCAGCCAAATGAGGTCAGAAGTTAAATTAGCCCTTGGAGGTGAAAAGCAGCTGCATTCATATCCCTTCTGCTGACTCTTGCTGGAGACCACTGACAGTTTTCCTTTTCTGTTCTTTGCAGATTCAGTACAGGAGCGGCTGGGAATATCTTATCCGCCTGTGGAGCCCCTGAGGCAAGAGCGAATGGAGAGGGCGCTGGAATGATAGGTACGGCTTTTGGAAACCTCTCTCTCTCCTTCATGGAGACCCGGTGTTTGGAGAGCATTCTGACCCATGAGGGCAGCAGGTAGATCTCACTGCAGGTCTGTCCAGCTCACACCTGTGTGTGACTTTCAGTTGAACTCACACTCCCGTGATGCCATTCACCAAGCATCATTTAAACACCTGCTGTGTACTCCGGACTAAGTACACTGTGCTGGGTGGGTGCTGTGGGATGCATACAGATGACAAGAGACAGTGTCTGTCCTCCAGAAGGAAGCAGTCTTGAGCGATGAACCCATATACCTAGAATAAGTACGAAATTAAAAGAGGGGCAGGGTAGGGCAGGAGTCAAGCTCTACTTGGCAGACAGAGATGGGGAGAAGGAGTCTCCTTCCATAAAAGGATCCCATGGGATTCTGATCCAGATGATGCCATGTCATCAGGATGGAAAAGACTTCATTCTAGGGGGAGCTGGGGAGCTGAGGCAAAGATCTGGCTGATTTTTTGATTCATTCCACCTGCATCATCCATCCTGCCGTATTGGTCCAGACTCCCACGAGCAGCCAGTGCCTTGCTGGTGGTAGGAGTGAACAAAGCTACGTGGGTCTCAGATGCCTCTGCTGGCCGTGTCCCAGGCAGTTGCTCGCTGACCCAGCTGATCTATGGGGCCCCCGCTGTGTGGTCTCTAGTTCCTGGAGAGCTGGGCTGGTGTTTCCCAGCTGCCAGGAGGATGGATCCCTGGTCCCCACCCCTTTGCTGACTAAGAATGAGATGACAGGCCTGAGAGGGATGGCAGGCCAGCCACAGGGGACTGGCTCCTCTCAGCAGCCAGCAAGGCCCAGCCTGCCCGCAGGTCTCTGAGGGCCTGTGTTAGATCCACGGAAAGAGTCGAGACACGTTGGCCAGCCGTGGCAGCTTAGCACGAGGGAGAACATGATCTGAAAGGAAATACATTGCGTTCAAGCAGGTGAAAATCAATACACGGAGAAGTGTGTTCTGGAGGCGAATGCAGAGTTCTCCCATCCCTGCCTGAGCCTGATGCCCCAGGCTGGGCGGTGCCCACCAGCCGAGGCGCCTGCACAGGTGGGGCTGGAGGGTAGGAATATGAGAGAGAGGGAGAGGGAGAGACATGAATTCTTAGCATAAACCTGGGTGTGACCTCCCTCAGATGCCCCCTGGAGAACAGGGCAGCTGAATCCCCTCCTCCCGCACAGAAGGGGAATGAAATTGCAAAACCACGCACCACTGGACAATACTTTTACTCCCCGCCGTACTCTCTCCTTTTATGCTGCCTCTGTCCTTTCTTCCTCCCTGGGGATATCCATGGCCCTTTCCAGCCCTTCCCAGTCATCACCCCAAGCTGCCCAATATGGCGCGCGGTGGGATCCGATTAGCCTGAATCCCTGATTCGGGGTTGGCTGTTGCAGTAGGAGTGGAGGAAGGGCAGATGTCAGAGGCACAGTTCCCTTGAGTAGAAGAGGCAAGAAATTCACGTGAGCTGACGTTCTGACCACGTCCCCCAGGCTAAAGATCAAATGACCAGTGAAGGCAATAAGGGACCCCAGAGGTCAGGGAAGAGAAGCTTCCCATGGGCGGGCCTGTTCAGGGAAAGCTTCTTGAATGGGGTTGAACTGGAGTTCAACCAAAAAAAAAGTATGACTCACTTTGGAAGCCATCCCTAGGTAGGCGGGAAGGGTCGGCTGCTGCGCTGAGCCAGAAACATCTGTAGTGTGTTCAGGGCCAAGAAGCTGGCCTGAGGCAGAGGAACCTAGGGGAGACGTGTCGGGGGCTGGAACCAGAGAGCCTGGTGCCAGCTGAGAGGTTTGGATTTGTACCTACAGGCATGGGGGTTCACAAAGGCCTTTGAGCAGGGAGGAGAAGTGTGCAGAGCAGGGACGGGGGATGGACCCTGCCACACCTACTCTGGAGGATCACGTACCCCGGCTGAGGGCTGAGGTTCACCATTCCCCACCAGCAACCGGGCTGGAAGGAAGCGATATGGCCGCATCATCACTGTCTCCGTGCACTGGTCGATTTCTTCGCTACGTTTCTTAAAATTATTTATTTATTTATTTATTTTTGGCTGCGTCGGGTCTTCGTTGCTGCGTGCGGGCTTTCTCTAGTTGCGGCGAGCGGGGGCTCCTCTTCATTGCGGTGCGCGGGCTTCTCACTGCGGTGGCTTCTCTTGTTGCGGAGCATGGGCTCTAGGCACGGGGGCTTCAGCAGTTGTGGCTCACAGGCTCTAGAGCGCAGGCTCAGTAGTTGTGGTACATGGGCTTCATTGCTCCACGGCATGTGGGATCTTCCCGGACCAGGGCTCGAACTGTATACCCTGCACTGGCAGGAGGATTCTTAACCACTGCGCCACCAGGGAAGCCCCTTGCCTACGTTTTAAGGAGTGGAGACGGATGGGGAGGGCGGGTGGTCTGATCTCAACCATAATGGAAATTTCAATCACACACACTTAAAGACAAACTTGCATGAATCAATAGTGTATTGATTTACACTACATTTATTTTCCCTTACACACTGCAGAAAATGTAATTATCACTTAATTATAAAATTACCATTTTACAATAACACATGTGACTGGCTCGGCCTGCAGCCAGAAGCCTGAGTGGTCCCTGCGTTGCTCTCCCGGCACAGAGGTGACCCAGGCCCTCCATGCAAGTCAGTTCCAGAGAACTGGACCCTTCCAGAGAAGGGTCTCATTACACTTTTGTGCCTTGGGGGCCATCACCTATGGACATGCCTCCACTTTCAGGAGTGGGCTGGGAAGTGACAGATGCTCCCTTCTGCCTGTGAGGTCTCCCTCCTTCACCGCAGACTCTAGAACTAGCTTCTGGAACACATTATCCCAATGAAGTAGACAGCTTTAATTATTAATTAATTAAGCCAGCAAAAAATTATGGCATCCCACTATGCGCCAAGGCATTGTGTTAAAGCCCTATGACGGATAATATAATGGTGAGCAAGGTCACTGATCTCATGACACTTGGAGTCTAATGGGGGACAGCAAGAAATAAACAAGCACTAGTAACACAGGGTGCTAAGTGCTGAGATGGGAGCGGTACAGTGTGCCATGCGGGCTCAAAGGAAGGGCACCCCAGGGGGGACAGGGAAGGTTTCCCAACAGAAGTGCCTTTTAGGAGGAAAGATGAGTAAAAGTTATTGGGTTATAGGACTGAAAGGAGGAAGTGTATTCCAGGCAGAGGGAGCATCATGGTGAAGGCCAAGGCGGGTCTGGGTTGGGTGCTGCCACTGCCACCAGACAGACAGGTATTTCTAAGGAAATGAAGATGTTCATTATTGCTGGAGTGTACAGTTCAAGGGCAGGGGGATAGGGAGCTGCTCGGGTAAACCTGGAGAGGTAAGCAGAGGCCAAGTTCTCTTTCAGAGTTTGAAGTTCATCCTGAGAGTAAAAGGGCAGCACTGATGTGTTTTCAGCAGGGAAGTGCCCTAACCAGACTTCTGTTTTAGAAAGATTGTTTTGATTGGAGGTGTAGAGTATGAACAGGAAAGCGGGCCGGACTGAGTTCCGGGAGACCGGTGAGCAGTCCAAGAGGGAGATGAGGGTTCTTGAACTTGAAAACAGCAATAAGGATGGAAATAATTCGACGGCTTTGAGAGGGGTTTAGGAGGTAGAATCAATAAATCATTACCATTTGGTGATGGCTTGGACGTGGAGGGTATGCGGGAGAATAACCCTTCACGTTCTCGCGTGGGCAGTAGAAGGAGGCAGAGGGATACGTTGATTTCAAGGTCACGGTGGGGCTCTGGTGGAGACAAGGAATGGACCATAGCATGTATCCATCTGAAGCTCAGGAAAGAGGATGGGGCTGGGAGACAGCTTGGAAGCCATCAGCATAGAATCACCAGGTAGAGCGACACTGTCCACTCACACCCAGAAGCTACTGGAGGCCTGTGCAAAGGGCCCCTGTCGGGCCATGTGTGGTTGAGATGAAATATCCCAGGAGGTCTCATCCTATGGTCTGTCTCTCCACGCCCAGGTCTCTGGAGTGGCAGGAAACCCACGACCGACGGAAAAGCCAGTTGTATGAAAATAAGGATGATGGCGAGTTTTGGTACTTACACTTTTTGCAAAATTAGATTTTAAATCTTTAACTATTGCCCAAACCCTCAATCCCCACCCTTTTCCCTAAACTTTTGTGAGAATAAAGATTCGCTTTTCAGAGATCTAGGTAGAAGGAGGCTATTTTCTCCACCAAGACACAAAAGCTTTGAAAAGGAAATTGTGTGTTCTCTCTTTGCATGAAAGGTATTTCCTCTCTGAAATGTTAGAACTCTCAGGAAATGTTAATGGTAGAAGGGAATATTGGCACCAAAGCTTTGAAACCACCAGTTTCCTGGAAACCAGGATGCATGGTTATCATGCCTGTAACTTCTTTTGCCATCTTTTTTGGAGCCCTGGAGTGCCACAGTCTTTCCTGGCATGAATCGCAAGAGAGGAACATGGGGGTTAATCTCCCAGCCCTGACTCTAGAGTTCTGGGTGAGTCATCGGTGTCATCACTCAGCAGCTATGTAGGACTAGATGTTTTACAACACATCCCCAGCCCTATGCTCACATCTTAAAGAATAAGATGGACATTTCTCTGAAGGGTTGTCTGGTTTATTCAATGACATACTTAAATAAAATTTAGCATGTGTGAGAAAGAGACTGGGTCTAAGTAATTAAGAATCAGAGGGACACATATAAATTAGGAGGAAGAGTATTTCCAGTATCGCAACTTTAATCACAGGTATGATTTTAGGTGTTGAATCCATTGTATTCTGATAAGACCCCAACCGTGCATTTGGCAAAGGGCCCTAGGGAAAGGTGATTTTCTTAGCAGTGTGTAGGACCCAGGACAGAAAGAGACTGGCAGTCGTCTTGCTGGCCGTGAGAGGGACCTGAAGAACTCATAATTTGACTCTGTCCTTGTCCTTCCAACCACTGGAGACATCAGAAGTGTATCTGACCACGAAGGAACCAGAATGGGGCTCTGGCCTTTGGGTAGGACGGTGGTAAATCAACGGATACTATAGCTGACAGGCAGAGGTACAGTGAAGTTATGGGACAAACACGTAGTCGTTAAGTGATGTGTCTCTCTTTATAACAGGATGTCATGTCAAGATTTCCGAGATAACTTCTTCTGCCTATTTATATGTAAGCAAGTTCCAATCAGCCTGGGCCATGGAAACGCACTCCATGAAAGATGGTCCCAACTGATGTTTAAGAACCACTTAATTCCAGGAAATGCGGAAGGTAGTTATGACCTTGGTAATTATTCTGCCAGATGGGAAGCTGCTAGCCTTTGCCCTATCCCAGCTTCAGCTCTCAATGGCCCTCGATTCTAGACCATCAGCCTGAAGAAGAGGACTTTGTCAGCCCAAAGGGACAGCTATACTTCTCCAGGGGAAATGATTGCTGGTGGGGGTGGGCCGGAGAATCTCCAGTGTGAATCCCCTGCTCTCTTGCTTTCCCACTGTCCTTCTACTAAGCTCCATCCACCTCCCAAGAGTAGAACGGGCCCACTGCTCTTCAGTAATTATCCAGGGGCTTCCCTGGTGGCGCAGTGGTTGAGAGTCCACCTGCCGATGCAGGGGACACGGGTTCGTGCCCCGGTCCGGGAAGATCCCACATGCCGCGGAGCGGCTGGGCCCGTGAGCCATGGCCGCTGATCCTGCGCGTCCGGAGCCTGTGCTCCACAACGGGAGAGGCCACAACACTGAAAGGCCCGCATACCGCAAAAAAAAAAAAAAAAAAAAAAAAAATTATCCAGGACATTGGGGGAGCTATGAAAAGAACACTGGGCAAAAGTCAGGGCCTGGGTTAAACCATTGTTTTTGCCACATTTTGGCTTTGTGACTCTGGTCTCTCTGTCCTCAGTCTCCCCAACTGTACATAGTGGAATTTAGTCATCTCTATCTTCCCCTTGAAGCCACAAAGCACCATGCAGGCATCAGGGAGCATATTTCTGCCCATGTTGGTTGATGTATCCTGCAGCACCATACTGAGATCCCAGAGGTGGGCACCTCAGAACCTGTCTTTGGGCTCCCGGGAGATGAATCTCATTGATGTGATTTTAAGAGAGCGAGTGACATACTCTCACTGCACCTCCGGCTCCCCGTCTGTGACATGGTTGAGTGAAATATCACCCTCTGAAGATGAACCTGAGTGTGCTCACACATCCTGCATAGGAAAAGCTATCCAAACAACATAGTTGTGCGTGTGTGTTTGTGTGTGTGTGTGTGTTTGCACCTCGACACGTGCATTCCCTCACCTTGGCACCAGCCTGTCGAGAATGGTATGCTTGAATGACCCCACGCCTCCAGGCTCTTCACTCTGCTGGTCAGAGAACCTAGTCACCAGGAGACCAAGGACAGATTCTAAGAAACCACCGAGTCACTCGGGCAGCAAGTTTACTGATTCATCTTCCTGAGCTGCACCTGTCTGACTGTGGGCCAGCACCCCCAGATATTAGTGCAGATCGATGAACTGACCAAAATTATACATTGTGCCATCTGTAGTAATTCCTTGCGAGGGAGAGAGGGAAGGGAGGCAGCCGGCGAGCACCTGGCTCTGTGCTGCTAACTGCACTTGAGTGTGTCATCTTGTTTGATCCTCACAAAAAGCCGATGACCGAGATGGCCTCTACGTCTCCCTATTCCCCCTTCAGAGCTTCCCAACCGTACACCAACCTTCTGATGTCTATTAATTCATTTCTAGCTTGTCTCATCTTCATTTACTTTTCATACATTATCTCTCATGCATTTGGTTGTGTTGTTTTGTTTGGTTTTTTTGGCTGTGTCAGGTGTTTCGTTGCAGCACGTAGGCCCTTTGTTGCAGTGTCCAGGCTTCTCTCTAGCTGTGGTGCACAGTCTCAGTAGTTGCGGCATGCGGGCTCTGTAGTTGTGGTGTGTGGGCTCGGTAGTTGTGGCACGCGGGCTCAGTAGTTGAGGCGCGTGGGCTTAGCAGTTATGGCTCGTGGGCTTAGTTGCCCGGTGACATGTGGGAACTTAGTTCCCCGGCCAGGGATTGAAGTCGCCTCCCCTGCGTTGGAAGGCGGATTTTTAACCACTGGACCACCAGGGAAGTCCCGATCTCTCACACATTTGAATCTAATGGTTTTCACGTTAGTTGTCTCCCTCTGGCTTTGGTGAGGACTCTTTGGTAGCAGAGTTCTATGAATTGCCATCTCTCTGCCTCTCTTCCTCTGTCTCCATTGATGCTTGGGGGATTGACACCATTTCATGGCTCCATGGTTGTCACCAATGCATACCTGAGGCCTCTGGAATTCCACTTATTATTATAAAAATAGCCCTCAACTTTACAGTGTAAGAAACATTTTCACCAAGTAGGAACTATACTTTCCCTCTTTATTTTTAAGAGGAGGAGACTGAGGCTCACAAAATAAAGAAGCTTGTGTCACAACTAGTAACTGTGGGGAATGGGACCCAGGCCTTAGGTCTATTAGCCCAAATCCAGAGTTTCCATCACAACCATCACAACATTGAACTGGCTCTCTGAAGTGGTCACGATCTCATCCTGGAATGCCAGAGATGAGCTGAAGTCCAATCACTGCCCTTTTTCATGCAGGACCCCAGAGGGACATGCAGTACATCTTCTCTGTGCCAGAAAGTATGGGAAACAACTATGTCATCGTGTCCTTCAATTTTGTCATGCCACAAAATTTAAAGGCAAAAGACAGGACATTTCCACTGAAGTCCGAGGTGTTCAAGGTAAGGCAGCATGCTTCCGGGCTTTGCCCTTTGAGGACATTTCTGTACACCTTGGAGAAAGCAACCAGCTAGGCTGGGAGATTTCACCCAGCTGCAGACTCAGAAATAAAACCCAAAGGGTGATAGAGTTCAGGGAAACCTGAGACAAAGGAGGTTACAGTGGGCACAGCTCCTGCCCTGCTGCAGGCTCTGATGCTTGTTCCTTAAAAAGTAGTCTGGTCCGAGACCAGCTGTTGCAACAGTGCAGATTCTGGGATCACCCCCAAACATTCTAAGTCCCGATCTCCGTGGATGGAGCCTGAAAATCTGCATTGTAATGAGCTCCCCAGGGAATGCTTATACACAGAAATGTCTGAGAATCATTGGCTAAACTCTGGGAGGAGTTTAAGGGAAAAAACAATCCTGGGTATACAGCCGGGAGGTACGTTTTTCTCTTATGCTTACACCAAAATCGGTCAAAGCTCCATGGTTGGCTTACGAGCATCTGCTTGGCCACTCATCCAAGGCCAGGTCTTCCTCTCCGCCTAGCCTCCCCTCCCCTCTGATGGCTCTTCAGTCAGCCCTTCAGCTCCTAAGGGGCCATCCCGCCACACAACCCCCAACACACACTCACCTGCACACACACTAACTGTGAGGAGGTGATCAGGGAATTCCTTTTTTTTTTTTTTTTTTTAACACCATGAAAAAGAAAGGAGTTACAAAAGAAAATCTGATACCTGTGCTCCCTCCTCCTTTCCCAAATAGTTTAATGCATCCCACAGATAAAGTGAAGGGTTCTCAAATCATGCACCCCACAGCCTCTGCACGAACATGGATAACTGAGATCGTGCAACCATCAAATGCTGGGATCCCCTGTCCCCATATTACAGGTGAAGAAACTGAGGCCCAGTGACGTGATGTGACACAGAGTTAATGGCAGAGCTGGGGACCGGGTGCCAGATGTCCCTCGAGCCTTCAGTCAAACACACCCATCACTTGTGTGGCTGAAGCTCTGACAGCATCTCTACGAAGGATCCCAGGAATGTTCACTGAGACTAAGGCAACATTCACAACTAGGGCCTTAGCCCCGTCATGGACAGGCAGGGCTCCTGGGTCCTGAAACAGTCCTGTGCGCTGGCTGTGGTCCACTCTAACACGAAGGCCTCACTGATAGAGAACTTCAGAGTTCCAAACATGTTCACATTCACTGTCTCAAAAACCCCAGTACTCCTGCTTTTATAGATGTGGAAACCAAAAGTCAGCATGAATGACCTGCCCAAGGTGCAGCTGGGTGGTGACAGGGGAGTGCCCAATACCAGAACTTGTGGTCCCAGGATGAGGGCTCTCAGCAGGACATAGGCACTTGCCTTTCTGGTGGTGCTCACAGATCAAACAAAAATATGTTTCTGGCTCTAGAAGGAGGAGAACCCTTTGGGTTCTGCTCTCTCTGAGCACATTTCCACATCCTAGTTGCATGAAATCAATGGAAAAGAAATTGATGGGGTTTAGCACCATACTTTCAAGGTTCCGCAAACCAGCTGAGACTATCAAAGAACATCTCCTAAGGATGCAGTAGTGGACAGTTGTCATTTTCATCACCACTAGGCACATGAACACCCTTTCCATGTGGGGGGGGAACCTTGGTGAAAGGCAAGGCCAGGTCTCCCACTGCAGCAGTCAAAGAGGCCAAATATTCCCTCTCCCCAGCCGTTGGATGCAAAGGGGTAGACTTGTGGCCCAGGATTGTCCAATTAGATGTTCTTGGTTACTCTAGGCCTTGAGTCTTGAGGAGGTAACTAAAGGAGCTAGGACCAGCTGAGGGATTCTTTGCAGCAAATCTTTGGTGCAGCAGTGCAGGCAGATCCTGTGGTGGTGTCCAGCTGTGTAGCCACCTCTTCTCATTCCTGCCCACCTTCCGAGTCGCGTTCTCTAGATTTCCCATTGACTCTGATTTATCTTTCCCATAAATGACCTCCTGTTCACCCCACCCTGGATTAGTTTCCATTGTTTTCTGCCAAGGATCCCAACTGATTCAGGTACCTTGTAAGAGGATCCTCATCCTCAGAGTCCCCTAATCTCACCTCTGAGAAGAACAAAATAAGAGGAGCTGGGAAGGGCTAGGAAGGGACTGAGACATCTGGTCTACCAGCAGGGATTGAACAATTCAAGTCCTGAACCAGACAGGACTCCTAAGAATATCTGAGCCAGCTCTTCCCTTTCCTAATGAGAGACAGAAGTCCAGAGAGGATATGAGGTCTGCCCCCCATGCACAAAAACTGGGGGTACTGTTCATATTTTCATCTGATTCTAGTGCCCCAGAGCCGAGCAACACGGCAGCCTTGTGTTTACTAATTTGCCCCAAGTCTTTACAGTTCAGGAGCCCTGGCAATATTGTAATCATATGTTTTTCTAAATGCTGCCAAGCCCATTTGTCTACTTTTCGGCCAGAGATACCTTATTTCTCAGCTGCCCATTTTGCTGAAGGGGCAAGCAGACCTGTGACCTCCTTAGGCTCCCTGGAGATCCCTTTGGATCTTGCAGGATCCTGATCGAGTTAAACACCAAAGAACAGTCCAGACCTTGACAACTCAAGAGACACTTGGATTCCTTTGACAGTTCTGCTGAGAAACAGGCTATGTTGGTGCCAGCAGCTAGGCTGTCTGAGACTCCAGGGCTCTACTGGTGTTCATGGGTACAGCGCTGCCCACATGACAGCCGCGTACATTTCTGCAACCTTGGCATGGGCCTGTGACTCGCCAACTGCTATGGGAGCACTGCTCTGCCTTGCATCAAACCAAACACAGGTGGTGTACAAATAGGCAGGGAGAAGACAGGACAGAGAAAAAGAGCAAGGATGGATAAGCTCCATCCTCCCCCAGGCTGGAACTTGCCACCTCCCTTCCAGCTCATTCCTGATCTCCAGATAAGTCTGCCCAGGCAAATCAAATGGCCTGTACGCCTAAGCGGAGCCCGGGATCAGCAGTAGGATAGAACTGAAACCCATGCCAACTGTGGAAGACAGTGCATGGAGGTGGTGGGTATTAATTACAAAGGAAGCAACACAGCTTGCTCTGTTCTCACCTCTGCTACTGAGACTGCAAAGCCTCAGTTTCGGAGCCTAGCATATGCTTATTACTGTGACAACTCAACACATTACATGCAAATACTTTGCAAACCATGAAGTGGCTTAAAAATGGGACTGCATCTTCAGTGCCTCCTTATGCAACATGAACAGACTGAAACATAGATATTTCCACATTCAGACCCACACATACATCCCTACAAACACTGAGGTACAGTGATTGGGAGGAGGGGAATGCTAGAACAAATTCCCACCATGCTTTACAGTGGTCTGATGGAATAACAGTTTCCTTCTCCTTGGAGCTCCAACTCTGGGAAATTTACATTTGATCCAGGTTCTGTCTTACCTCCGGTTCCCATCACTGTCTCTTTTCCTTCCAATTTTATCATCGCTGCTGTGAAGAGTAACCAAGCTGAGATGAGAAAGGGAGAGTCTCCTTTTCTCAGACACCTTCCTCCCACTTCAATTTCCTTTCCCCTTCATGCTCTCTACAGCAGTTGGGTTTCCTTTGTCACAGCTCTGCACAGAGAATGAGTGATGGTCCCTGTTCACTCCCAGGTGTTCCAGGGAACAGGCTGAAAGTGCAACAAAAAGGAACGCAGGGCCCCGAGCCGACCTTCTCAGATCTGCTCGCCTTTGGGTTTTAGTTTGGGTTCCTGAACCTGCCTTTCTTCTCTTCCCTCAGATCGACTATCAGGTATGGCCACCGCCCCTGCTGCCGTCTGTCCATATTGTTACGCCTCTTCCAACACCCTTGACCTCAACGTGTCTCTTGCTGTTCTGTGGCTGCCAATTCAGTCTTGCTATGTCCTGTAATAGATACAGGCTTAGAACTTCCAAACAGGTCAACAATGCAGGGAATATTTCAGCTGTCCTTGTCTAAAGCTGGATCCCTTAAGCTGTTCTCTGGTTTGACGTTGCAGAGGGAATGCGACCATGAAACCATCTTCAAGCATTTGGCCCCTGATAGATAAGATTGATGCTGCCCGTTCCTTTTAAGATGAGAGACAGGGCTCATGGGTCCCTGGTGGGGCAGGGGGTAGATCTTTAGCCTCCTCTATTCTTTGTCAGCTCCCAAACCCACCACAACCAGGATGCATGCAATGCAAATGCAAGTTCAAGGCACATCCTCCAACTCTTCTTACAGCCACATCACCGCCACCACCCTCGCTCCCCACCCTCCCGACCACCCACTACCACCTGCCCCTCCCCACCTCCGGCCAGTAAATATTCTGGCTTGGCATGGGTGAAAGGTGACCAAAATATGGGTAAGGACGGAGAAGGAAAGATGGAGTTTGGGAAACCTAACCTCACAGGCACTCAAACCCCTTTAGACGTGAACTCTGTAATGCGGCTGTTGCCCAAGGGGAGGTACATGTGCCAGGACGAGGATGGAAGGGAAGAGGGAGGGAGCAGGATGTAGCCACAGCCAGTGGGTGGTGACTGCAGCCTGCTGGCCGGTCCAGGGAAGCTCCTCCAGCCCTTCCAGACGTCCCCCAACAGGGAGACAGAGGCTGGGACAGGTGGTCCTCGAGCAGGGGATACACAGAACCCCAGGCAGAAAGCAGACAGCAAGGAGGTCTGCCTGTCACAGCGGCGGCCCAGCCACAGAGCTGGGTTTAGGATCCAACTCTGGTTCTCAGCACAACAGTCATGGAATGAGAACTTCTGGAAGGGCTTCAAGGGAAGCAGTCAGGTGCAAGGAACGAGTCAGGGTTCTAGTTCCCAGACCTGGAGAACGAGGTGAGGACTTGATCGAATAAAAGGTATGAGCCGCACCCCTAGAAATAGAGGGTCAGGTCTTGTGATTGTAGGAGGCTCGAAGCCCACACCCGTCTGTACACAGTGCCTCCCCATGTGCACACGTGTGCATGCACGCACACACACACACACACACACACACACACACACACAGAACAGTGCTGACTCTGGAGAAGAACTGATCTCATCATTTCTTTTGCCAGAAAGGCCCAAGCAAGTCAGGCTCCAGAGACACTGGGGCTGCTGATAATGTCAGCAGCATCATTTGGGAGACTCTGCCCGGCGCCCCGATGCACACAGCAACAGTAGCCTCAGCCGTGGCCCAGCCTGGTTCCCACCCCTTGAAAAGACCGTCTCCCGTCTCCTTGTTTCCCCCCAACGCAGAGCTCACAAGCAATCGTTTCATGCTGCGTGACCGTTCTAAATGGAATCCCCATCTCAGTTGTGTTGGGGAAAATTTATTTAGTAAGGGGTTTTTATCATGTAATATGTATGTGACGTCCAGTAATAGGCACTGCATGATATTTATTGTTTTATCTCCAAGAAAATATTGAAATAAACGGAAAATGATGAGGGCCTATTATTCTCCAGTGAGAAGGCATTTCAGGGCTTTACTGGAAGGAAGAAATGGAGGGAGCGAAAGGACTCCAGCCCCGCAGTGCTGCAGGGGTCCAAGGAGTGCTTTGCAAAAGGGTCCAGAGAGAAAGGACTCCAAATTCCAATACTGAATTACGTTTTGAATTACTGAATTAATTCAGTATTGGAACAATCTCACTAGTTTTCATGATTTGTCTTTGTATATAAGCAGGGAGATAAACCCAGAAGCCCAGGATGCTGTAAGATTTAATGAGGTAAAATCATGTATCATATTCCCCTCATTCATTGTAGTGTTAGCATCTATATTAAATAACAGTCTGAACTCTATTGCATTTCGAGACTTCGTGTAAGCAGTGTTTCCCTTTTCAGGGCCTGTAATGCTGTTTTGATGGATGGAGAGGGGTCCGGGAGGTAGGGGTCTCTCCTGGTAGCTGTGGCCCATGCACAGAGGGGATTTCTCACCATCATCACGTCTCTTCCAGTTCCAGCATTTCTGAGAGAGATTGCCGTCCACCTTTTTTTCCAAATTCAGAATTGCTGAGAAGGGCATCGTTTCTGAAACCACATGCAACCTTACGGAGTGTTTCAGCCTGAGCCCTGGGTGGTGCCCGCCTCCACAGGCAGAGAAGCAGTTGAGTTCTTGCTCCAAATCTTCCTAAAGATGCCAGACAGTGACAGGTACAGAACTACTGGGATTCTAAACGTTTTATTCTACTTAATTTTATAAAAACACATTGCACCATCTGTGCAGCAACGCACTCAGTTAGCAGGGGACACAGCACGGCCCCCCACTCTCAAGAAGCTCAGCACAAAGTGGAGGCGAGAGAGTCTGTGAACCAATACGTAGACCACAAACAGGATGGGGCCATTGCCTGACGGAAGTGCAGGGTTGTGTGGGAGGACAGAGTGGAGGGATTCCCTTCTGGCAAGAGGGACAGAGGAAGGCTTCTTGGGGGACATGGAATGTGAGCTAGTCCTTGATGGAAAACCTAACAGTGTTTCCCAGGGGAAGGCAGTGCAGGTGGAGGAAAAAGACATGAGGCAGAAGCAGGGAAGTGGGTGAGCATGGGGCTCGTTGAAGAATGAGCGATGTTGTCCATACACACAGGAAGGTGGTACGTGGCGTGCGTGGCAATTGTCTGAAACGTGGACAGAATGTGGGGTACATCAGGGAGACAGTGAGAGATGGGTCTGAGTGATAGAGTCTGATGGTGGAGGGTCTTCACTGCAGTGAAGACCCTGCTGGGCGCCTCATGCCTCTTGGCCCCAAGGCAGACATCACTACAATCATGGCAGTCTTTACCGTTGAGCATGGACGAGGCCTTCTCAGTCCAGAATGCCAGATGGTAACTGTGCCACCATTCAGAGTTGGAACCTAAGGCAAATCTTACTTGCCATCCTGGCAATGGGGGTTACGATACACATATATCTGGTTGTGAAAGGAACAGTTTACAAAATGATTTGAAGACCGGGGTGGGCCACCCGAAAGACTGGACACAAGGTCAAGATGCTCGTCTGTCTGCTGACTGCCATGGCTGCCCACTTCACAGCTTGCTGTGCTGAGGGCTCTCCACGTGTGTCCTTGGCATAGACGCCCAATGCCTGCAGGGGTGCCTGCCACATGTAAGCGTGAGCCTCCTTTGAATAGTGAGCTGGTCATCCTTGTCACACTGTCCCCCTGATTTTCTAGGAACCTGGACGATAATCCCAACCTCAGACGACTTCAGGTAAGGGTGCGGCAAGGCTTGGTTGGCAGACTTCACTGGGTCCCCTCCCCAAGAGCTTCTGTCTCCTTCCTTCTTGCCTCACCACTGACCAATGAAAGCACAGATACCACAATGGGCTGGTGATGGCTCAAAGGGGCAGGGATGAGGTGAGAAGACCAGGCCTTGAAGGCCAGGCTGGACCCAACCATCTTCCTCCCACAAATTTCCATTTTCCCATTCCCCAAAAAGGTTTGATCCAATTCCTGGATGAAGAAGCCTCTGTCTCAGATCCAGGTGGAAGGTTTTGGGGCCCTCACCGTATCAGACAGGCAGCCTCCTTCCCCAGAAATTTGATGTTGGCTATTCTTCCTTAGATCCAGGCAAGTCGTCCAGAAATGGCTCCCAACGAAGCATTTTCTACAAATACGCTCAGGTACAGTACTTAGCATGACGGCGAGGGGCCCTACATAGGACAGGTGATGGAGGGGCCAGAGGGAGGGAAACGTCTCCCAGGTCCTTATCAGGATAGAGAGAGGAAGATGACTTGATGGGTGGTCGTGTCAGCCTCTTTCCCTGGATGTCCAGAACTGATCTGGAGAGACGGGGCGCCCCACCTGGGTGACATCTGGGGTGAAGTGTAGTTTGGAAAGGAAGGGCCTGATTATAGGGGAGTGAGCTTTTTAAATCTTTAAACAAGCAATTGGCAATACCCCTTGAAATCTTTCCTTCTCCCGTTCTGCCACCTCCCACCAACGTTGGCATCCTTCTCAGGAGCTGGCCAGCTTCAGAAAGCACCAACAGCCTTCTTCCTGCCAAGCCACCTACGTGCACAGGGGATTTTCTTAATGGTTTAATAAGCCGTTATAAAGAACTCCTTGACTTGTCAGGAAAAAACCCAGCTGCCAAGGCCTCTGCACGATGGGCCTTTTACCATTAGTCGTCATGTCGGTGTGGGAAGTGGAAAGTCATACAGGTGATCGAGTGTACCACGCCGACCTCGGGCAGACAGGGGCCAAGGACAGGAAGATGCCAGACATTCAGAAGGCTAACAGGGCATTGGTAACCAGGAGGCAGCCAGAGGGAAGTTATTCAGGTAGCCTGGGCCCAGAGATATAAATAAGGAGAGATGAAGAATGTGACTGGCATGAGGGTACATGTAATAGGGAACAGCTCAGTATGAACCTCCTTGAAATCAACACTAGCCCAAGATTCAGGCCCACATCTGGGCTGACTCAGAAAGCACTTCACTTGATGCAAAACAGGATCTACTATGGTGAATGTCCCCAGTCTGTGAGCTTCTGAAGGCAGGGATGACAACGTATGCATTCCTTGTCCCCAATAACTATCACTGTCCTTGGCACAGAGAAGGTGTTCAATCAATCTGCACTGAATTAAGACAGATTCACTTCCCCAGAGCAGATGCTCTAGCTAAGGTTACTTCCCGTAGGTGATCAGCAGGACCCGGTTAGGATACGTGAGACCAAGCTTCCTTCAGGGGCAGGTGGCAAAGTCCTCAACATGGTCCATGAACCTGCACCTCTGAAATAAAAAATATAATTTGTCATATGATAAAGGTACAGATTCCCTAATCAGGACTTTTCCAAACAACCACCAAATGTCTTCTCATAGAGGGTAACTGGCAGCCCATATGAGGCCTTTGTAGGAATTAGAATAGAAGAGAGATGGAGCTTTGCGCCAAGGTGCGTGGCTCGAGAGTAGAACCCAGACTGGACTCCAACTTCTTTTCTCCCCTTGGTGGATACCCTTGAGCAGGGCCAACCTGGCATCACTCTGCACAACCTGCAAACTATCCTCAGAGGTTGTGTCCTCAAAAGAAAGTTGAGAGCAAAATATTCGTCCATGTACTCTCTGTCCTTTCTCCCAATCTCTTGTACCCCTTTATCAGCCATAGTAGTGGTGGTGGTACCACAACCCAGGGTCCGCCTGTGGGAAAAGGAAGGACACACTCAGCCTTTGGGACAGGCGACATCCATCATCTATCATTTATTCAATCAGCAAACATGTACAAAAAGGCTAGGATGTTCCAAGGAAAGCAAGGCATCAGTCCTTAGGTATCTTCCATTGAGGTGGTAGAGGCCGACGTGAGATTCTTTGGGCGTTTTGTTCAGGCAACCTTTATCTCCATTCCTAGCCCCATCTCTTCCAACATTCTGGTGTTTACTGGGTGCAGGGACCAGGTCAGGGGCTGTCCCAGCGTGGGGGATGTGATCCATGCCCCACAGCTGCTTACATTCTCACGTGACTCCATGTAAGTTGGCATTCCTCACCATGGCAACTGCTCTTTATAGTGAGGTGCCACGATTCTTTCGAGGAAAAAACTCAGTTGATGGTGGGCACACAACACCAACTTCCCTGACGTGACCAACCAGTGAGACGTTGGAGGGATGACCTAAGGGCCAATTTCAGATGCTGGCAGGATGCGTTGCACTGGTGACATCACTGGGGGTCATTTTTCCAGCTAAAGGACTCCAGTAAGGACAAACTGTAGGGCTGCTTTTGCTGTGTGTTCTGGGTGGTGAGGCCACCCTGGGGACTGCTTATCTGTTGTCTGTGTGGTACTGGTTCTCAGAAGACCCCAAGGAGGCACCTCCTTCCTCCTGACCTAGTGCCCCTCTACAAAGCCACCTGCTGGGAGCCCTCACTCCAACTCCTCCCACGGAACAGCTTCCCCAGGGTGGTGATGTCCCATCATGCCCTCGGCTTTTTACCAGGCTGGGTGAAAGAAACAGCTGCATGGAGAAGAGCCTGGATTCCTGGTGTTTTTATCTCCCCTCACCACACACACACACACACACACACACACACACACACACACACACACACTCAGTAGTCATGTTTTCTCTCACTTCCTTTCTGGAAGCAGATGGGGGAACACACCTGTAGAGCTGAATTGATTCATTCAACAATACTTCTCCTGAGGGGCTCCCAAGTGCCAGGTATGGTGGGGGGGAAGCAAACACAGCTTTCAGCCCCGTAATGAATAGAGAAATTCGAGGTGACCCACACCAGGTATCAAATGTCAGGAGTAATCAGCACTACAGATGTTCAGGGAGGGAGTTATCACCAGGGCCTGGAGCAATCAGGAAATGCTTCACGGGAATCCCCTGGTGGCCCAGTGCTTAGGACTCCACACTTTCACTGCCGAGGGCGCGGGTTCAATCCCTGGTCAGGGAACTAAGATCCCGCAAGTCATGCTGCGCAGCCAAAAAAAAAGAAGGAGGGAGGGAGGGAGGGAGGGAGGGAGGGAGGGAGGGAGGGAGGGAAGTCTTCATGACAAAGGTGAGATGAGAACTAAGTGCTCAGAAATCCCAGTGCTTTTATAGTCAGGCAGGTGTGCCCCTCTGCTCCTGGGCACCGATGTGATTCCTGCATCCCTTCCTCGTTTGGATCAGGGGCTGGACATTGATGCTACCCAGGTTCAGAGCCTTCTCAACCAGGAATTCCTAGAAGGTAAGGAAGGACCTCCTGGCCCCAACCCCATCCCCATGGCCACGCCAGTCCTATGCCCCATCTCTGAGATTTCAGTCCTTCCTGTTCTCCCCCTCAGGATCTCCAGGGGACACATTCTCTTTGGATGGGTGCCGGAGCATTGTGGCTCTGACGGATGTATCCTTTGCAGTCACCCCCCTCCCCCAGCTCTAAGAGCCTGTCTGCTCCTTGGGCTTCCCCAGGGGTCTATTTAGGATACTGGGGAACACTTTTCTCACCCTCATTATTTTCTTTCTTGGTTCTGAGGGCTCACCAAAGAGCCTGGGCTCCTGGGGATTCTGCACCAACTTGCCCTCTAGAACCGCCACAGCAACAATAACAAAACTTACCACCTATCAGGCGTCTACTGCGTGCCAAGAGCTGTACTGATATGTATTTTTTTCCTCGTAATTCTTGCAATAACCCCTGTGCTATAAGAAGTATTGTCCCATGATCCAATGGAAGAAACAAGGGTTCAGCCCAGATCACACAGCTAGTCAGAATTTGTGTCTGGATTTGCAGTTGGAGTTTTCAGCCTCCGAAGCCTATGTTCTAACATTATCCTTCACTGCCTCCTTGTAGCACCAGTGGGAACTATGTTCCTTACACCCCTCTCCTTACCACTGCAGGAGTCCTCACTATTTAAATTCCTTGCTCAGCAAGCCCCCAGTTCAATAAAGATAACAGCCACCAACCTTGCAGAAGACTCTTCGGTCTGCACGGCACTTAACACCCCATTATTACTATCATGAGACTGGGCTGGGACAGTGCAGTGACCTGCCCGCGTTCCGTGGCCACAAGTGGCAGGGCTGGGACCCAGCCCCGGGCCTCCTGCCTCCCGTCCTGACTTCCACTCTCCCCTGAGCCGTTTCTCCCCTGCCCGCCCCATCTCCCCTCTGGCTCCTCGTGGGCGTATCCCCCAGCTGTTGCCTTGCAGCTCTTCCCTCGGGTGTGCACGGTCTCCCTGGGGTCACACGGATCCCCCGGCTCTTTCACTCTTAACAAGGCTCGACTGGGGATGTGAAGCCAGCCATTGTCAAACAAGAGGCCTTCCTGATGAAGTCGTCAGTCGGGCCCTGTCTCTGCTGGCTGTGGCTTGGAATCACCCAGAGACTCTGCTCATCCCTGAGGCTGAGTCCAATGGCCCTCGGCAACCCCACATCCTGGGCCGGCAGCCCTGGGGGAGGCCATGTCTGCAGGACCCCTGCAAAGCAGACAGGTCTTTTCTACCCTCCCTGTTGCTCACCCACCAGCTCCCCTCCAGTGCCTCAGAGATCCATTCTTTTCATTAGTTTTCATTAAACCCATCGTATGGAGTGACCAGGGCTGACTTGAATGCACAGAACGCGGTCCATCCACTGGCGCACACTTAGCGGGTGCACTCACCTCTCATGCTGCCTCCGGAGTTGCAAGGTGCTCTCCTCCCCCCAGCTGCTCCCCACTCCCCCCTGCCAGGGCCCCCACCCCAACTGGTGAAGGCTGTGTTTGGGGCTCGCTCTCTTCCCCTGGGCGCACGTGATGTTGGCTCTCCTTTCTCAGGGCCGCCTTCTCCTTCCAATTGATTGTTTTCCCTGTGAAATAAATCTAAGCCAGCTGGTGTAGGGCCACATCCAGGTGACGCTGGACTGACTGTGTTACTAGTTGGTGGCTGGGGCTGCTCTCTGGTCACTGCACGAAGGACTGCTTGACTCTTAACTGCCCACCAGCTGAAGGTGAACGGGCGGCTTGACCAAGAGGAGTTTTCAAGGCTGTGGAGCCGTCTTGTCCACTGCCAGGTACCTGTGTGTTCCCTTTTGACTAGCACTCTTATTCTGTCTGGTTTAGCATATGTTTACAGGGTAGCCCGATCCTACACCAGGGTTGAGGGCTATGAAAGGAGAGGAGACTCACCCCCACCCTCAAGGAGGGCCCCTGTTTTGCTTGGGGATCTGTACATGCACCACTAGAAGGTACAAGGCAATGCCCGGTCAGGTGGCAGGCTGAGGACCGCTCTAGGAGGCTGGAGGAGAAACGGGTCACAGTGACTGTAGCTAAAACTGCCAGCTAGCACTGCTCTCCTCATTGCTCCCCGGGCCCAGTGCAGCATCCCCTAGGCCACCAGTTCACCTCGTCCCCTTCCCCTCCATCTGCCAGGACATACATCAGAATCACAGTTGTGGTCTGTGGCCTCAGTGTGCCCTCACTGTTGTTCTCAGGACAAAGTTGAAACTCAGGGCTTCCCTGGTGGCGCAGTGCTTGAGAGTCCGCCTGCCGATGCAGGGGACACGGGTTCGTGTCCCAGTCCGGGAAGATCCCACATGCCGCGGAGCGGCTGGGCCTGTGAGCCATGGCCACTGAGCCTGCGCGTCTGGAGACTGTGCTTCGCAACGGGAGAGGCCGCAACAGTGAGAGTCCCGCGTATCGCAAAAAAAAAAAAAAAAAAGTCGAAACTCATCAGCTATACGTAAGATCCTCTGAGTTGGGACCCACTTTGGAGTCCAGGAGAAGCCCTTACCCTCATCCCACTGACTCCATCGGACCCCAGCTCTGAGACTCCTTGTTCTTCCATCCCTGCACTCAGAGCCTGCTTGATGCCCACCCAGCTTCGGGTCCAGCCCCAAAACCCCTTCCCTGAGGGGCCTCTCCTGGGGGCCTTGCCCGCCCCCCTAAGACCCAACGAGTCCCCCTTCAGCTCCTAACACTTGAACCCACAACAATAAAATAAAAACACTTTCTATTTACATATTATTTATTTATATCACCTAATCCCTGATTGGGGTCATTTGGTTTCTCACCAGGCACTGCAATGGCCGACAGTCCTCCCATTAGATTGCAGGGTCCTCCCGGGCAGGGATCCCTCATATTCATCCTTTTCCCCAGGGCCTTCCACAGTGTCCAGCACACAGAAGGCACTCAAGAGTGCTGAACAAATGACCGAACGAATGCGTGACTGAATGAATGAGTCCGTACCTAAATGAAAACACGCTAAGCCCCTGAACTCACAAAAGCCAACTAAGCCCAGAAAAAAGTTGTCAAGCCGCTATTTCCCAGTAATCGGCTCCCACGATCTGCCTCAGCTGCACACCTGCTTGGGGGTATTTTGCTTTAAAACAGCTCCTGGGCAGCAGCTGAGCGTAGGCCAATGTTAGGAGTCCCGGGTTCAGTCCTGCGGTGCCTGCCTGCTCCATTCAAGGCAAGTTACTCACCCACCTGTGTCCTCACCTGGGAAGCAGGAGGAGCCTGAGGGTTCGAGTGAGAATTAGGGGGAGGGAGAAAAGTCTCGGGCAAACGGAGAGCCGCCCTGTACAAAATCGGGGCGTTCAGGTGACTCCACACCACGGCCGTGCTTGGTCCCCGGCGCAGTTCTCACGTACCTTCAGTGCTGCCTACACAGCACTCACTATCGTGCAAGGCACGCTCCTAAACGCTTTATAAAGATGTGCTCATTTATTCCTTGCAACGAACCTATGAGGTAGGTACTGTAACTGGCCCTGTGCTACAGAGGGGGAAACTGAGGCCTAGAAAGGTTAGGTCACTTGACCCAGGTTACACAGCTGGTAATAGTCAAGCTGGGATTTATACTCAGCGATTTGGTTGTAATGTCTGTGCTATTAACCCCACCCTAGGCAACCTCTAGAGAGCTCTCTACCTCCCTGGAAAGCAGGAAGCCTCCCGGGTGGCAGGAGCCCAGTCTAGGAGGTGAGGAAGAGGAAGGAGAGCAGGTCGGGGGAGCGGGGGGAAGGTGCGGGCCTGGGAGAGGGACCCCAAGCAGAGCCCATTCCCCAACCCCGGCCTCAGCTATGCACCCTGCCGACCTCTGAGCTGGGCCCACTCGTGTTTTAGTGAAGCAGCCTCCAGGGCTGGGAACGAGATTTATCGGGACCTCCCTCTACCCAGGTACCTAGGACATCCTCTCCCAGGTGGACACTGGGCTCACACGGGCTTCTTGCTTTTTCTCCCATATCAGAGTGTTTCCCAAAACTCCTGGAAGAACTCTGGAGTTTTCCCGAGCTCGGATTTGTGGAAGGCCATAAAGGACACAGGTAAAGCCAGCGACCCTTTGAGCCGTGATGACGTGTGTGTGTGTGTGTTGCCCTCGCCCCCAGCATGCTATAGGCAAGGCTGGTAGAGAGGTGCCGGGCATGGCGGGGAAAGAGCAGAGCACACAGTGTTTGTGCCCTCCCCTGCTTTACACTGGGTCTGTGAGCTTCCTGGCTCCAGACGCAGACTCCACCCTCCCCCACCTGAGTTCTCGCCTGCCAGTTAATTCTCCTGATTGCCTTCTCTCCCCAGCACAGCTCTAATTGTGTAGAAATGACCCCGCATGGTTGGTCCCCTACCAGAAATCTAGCTTGCCTTGAAGATGCTTCCATCTCGGCATCCGGGCCATCAGGGTTAAATACCCACAGGTGGGCTGATGCGCTCTCTTTACAGAGGGTCTGGGGCTAAGTGAAATCAAATGGCCTCTGTCTGCTTCAAGGAGGCAAGAGCTTTCAGTCCCGGGAGAATGATAATAACGGCGCAGGGCGCAGATGCTTCATATTTCAGCAACAACTTGCGCTCACGTCACCTCATTTGATTGTCTCAACAGCTCTGGAACTCGGGAAGGACAGGAATCGTTATCCTCACTGTACCTATGGGGGAAATGGCTCACAAAAAGGTGAGGTCAGGAAACTGCCACCTTCCTGAATACAATATAAAATCAGGCTCCAGCAGGTTCCCTCCTGGAAGGGCAGCCTCCACGGGTCTCCGTCCGGGGGGCTCTCAGCCTGTTGAGTGGGTAGAAACCTGAGCTGCTGCCCGCACCCGGCTTCAGCCTCTATCCTCGCCTTACTTTTCACAGCCGAGGGCTGTGGTTCTCACACTTGAGCCTGAGTCAGGACCCCTGGGGGCTTGTGAAAGTGCAGATTGGTGAGCCTCACCACCTGCCCAAAGTTTCTGCTTCAGGGGAACTGGGGTGGGGCTCAAGAATTTGTACTTCTGACAAGTTCCCTAGTGAAGCCAAAACTCCTGGTCTGGGGAATCACACTCTGAGAACCACTGAATGGCCAGTGAAAGACGAAACCTTTAAAGGAGAACCTCACTAATGACTCCAGAATAATAAAAGGGAGAAAGAGAATAGTTGGAATTTGGCCGAAAAGCTGGCAGGGGCCAGTCCGGTAACTGAAAGGGGCAACAGAGCTGATGTGATTTGAGGGGGCAGTTTGAGAACATGCAAGCTGCAGAGGCATGCCCTAGCTAAAGGCATTCAAATTCACATTTTATGAGCTCTGCAGGAGAAACCGAACATGTCTCTGGCTGTATGGGGCCCACAGGCCACCAGGCTTGTCCCCTTGATGGATGGTTTGGTTTACAGTGTTCTGATGGCTCACCGGGGTGCACAGGCCCCCCTGATTTTCAGTCTGCCGTTGTTGGTTCTGTGGTCAGTGCCCCCCTGGAGCTCACAACTAGACATGCACAATCACAGGACTCGAAGAGGGCGAGGCAGCTCTCTCCCGTCCACCTGAGGCCACCACCTGAGCTCTCCGCTCTGAGGACAGGACCACCCCAACTCCCGACCTCCTCCCCGCTCACTGGCTCCCCCTGTGTCCCAGACTTCCTTGCAGGGATCTCCGTCACCAATGAGCAGCTGGATCTCATGAGACTCCGCTATAGCGACAGCACAGGCAGGGTCAGCTTCCCCAGCCTGGTCTGCGTCCTGATGCGGCTTGAAGCCATGACAAGTGTCATCCTGGGGCCATCCTGGAGACCTTCACAAAGAACACAGGAGGGGACCAGGAATGCGCTCCAGCCCCAGGCCTGGGCTCGTCCCAAGGGACAGAGCCAACGTTAGTCTGTGTGATGGTGTAGTTGCCTGGAGTCCCCAACCTCCCTTCTGCACCCTTTTCTCCCCAGGACATTCCCCCACCCCAGATGGCTCATTTCCTCATCACCCTACTAGCACATCTCTCAGGAACCAGGTTAAATCGCTGCGGCCCCTCTCCAGATTGTGTTTATGGTTTAAACCTACTCTTTAGTCATGCAACGAAGGGTTTGATCCCTGCTGAAGGATTGCACACACAGCGAGTAGGTGGGAGCAGTAGGTCCCCCCCACCAAGGCCTCAGAAATCCAGCTATGTAGGCCAGAGGTTTTGACACTTTTTAGCAGCACACCCCTTTGTTTTAAATGACATTTCACATGAAACCCCAAGCCACAATATAGCTCTAAATGGAGCTGTTGTGGTTGAGGTCGAAGTGGGATCTGGCCTACGCTCACATCCTTGCACCGCCCCTGCCATGTGGCACTAACCCCACAGCTCTGAGGCAGGCGATTAACAAGGTGGACAGAGCAGAACGCTGGGAGGGTAAAGGAGAAGCCAGAGGTACAGTCTTGCTCCAGAGAATTCGCAGCTGGACAAGGGAGGTGCCCCGAGATACCTGCTAAAACAAGCACCGCATCCCCACAGCCAAGTGTGGAGAGTACAAAGTGTAAGGAAGCTGCAGCGGGCAGGGGCATGTGGGGCAGAGCAGTCAGGGGGCTGTTTTGAGGGCTGAGCCTGAGCCACGGGTGTAGGGTTTGGCTGGAAAGAGAAATGGAGGGGAGGCCGAGCACACTCCAGGGCTTCACACAGAATCACCACGTTGGCTTTCATCACACGTGGGCCCAGGCCTGTCCTGATTCTTCTCCTCCTCTTTACCCTAGAAGCGTTCCAGAACCTCTCCAAGGACGGAAAAGGACTCTACCTGAGAGAAATGGAGGTGAGGTACCTTCCCCTCACAGAGACAGGGCACAAGCCCAGGCTACCTCCCCTCACCTGATTCCAGGGGGCATTTCTCTCCCTGAGGTTATTGAACAGTCTGTCAAAGGCCCGCCAAGCTGCCGGCCCCCTGCCTCCAATTACTGCCTTTATATATTGCTGGCTGCCAAGGCTGCTTTAGGATCCTGGCAGACAGATTTTATTTTTTCCAATAGCTTAATAAAGCAGAGGATTGTGTGGAAGTCATAAATCCAGGAGGGAACTGAGGAACACCTGCGGAGCTCACTGTTTTTTTTAATTAATTTATTTAATTTATTTATTTTTGGCTGCGTTGGGTCTTCGTTGTGGTGCGTCGGCTTCTCATTGCGGTGGCTTCTCATGCTGCAGAGCACGGGCTGTAGGCGCGCGGGCTCAGTAGTTGTGGCTTGCGGGCTCTAGAGCGCAGGCTCAGTAGTTGTGGCGCACGGGCTTAGTTGCTCCGCAACACGCGGGATCTTCCTGGATCAGGGCTTGAACCCGTGTCCCCTGCATTGGCAGGTGGATTCCTAACCACTGTGCCACCAGGGAAGCCCCATGAGCTCACTGTACATTAAACTTACTCCCAGTGAGTTTTTAGAAAGAGCCTCCTGACCCAGCCAGCTGGTTGACCTCAGCTGTCCCTCTCAGTGCCCGGCTATTCAGGGAGCAGCGGAAGATATGCTGTAATAGAGGGCCAAGACCTCCTGCTTGGGTTGGAATTAGCTGGAAAAGGTTGATGAGACTAGACTGAGATCTTTCAAGGGAAGAGGGTACCATTTGCCCTGCTCTGTGTTAAGCTAACTAGTTTAAAGTTGTGTTGTAACGAGGATGCTTATTTCTCACTGGATGAACCTGGTGATGTACAACTGAAGCCAGGAGGAGAGCAGACCCCCGAGCCCAGATAAGACGACATAGCTTTAGAATCATTTCCTCCCAGGGGCACAACGCATCTTCCCCTCCAGGAACTGCACACAAGACTCTGTCCCTGGGGGCAGCCTCCCCAGAGATTACAGAGCCCTTCTCTATGTGAGCCAAGGCTCAGCTGCTTGGCCCATGAGTTTCAAGGCCAATGCTGCAGATTTCATCCAAGTCATGTAGAACAGGGGGCATCCATGAAAGATTGTGGCCTGGAGGTTATGAGGGAGGGATTTAGAATTCTTTTTAAATTTTCTTTTTATTGAGATATAATTGATATTTAACACTGTGTTCATTTTAGGCGTACAACGTAATGCTTTGATGTATGTATGTATTGTGAAACAATTACCATGATAAGTTTGGTTATCACCTCACATAGTTACAATTTTTTTTCTTGTGATGAGAACTTTTACAATCTACTCTCTTAGCATCTTGCAAATCTACAACACAGTATAGTCACCATGCTGTATGTTAACCGCCCCAAAACCTCTGTATCTTATAACTGAAGGTTTGCACCTTTGGACCACCTTCACCCATTTTGACCAACCCCCTTACCTCCCACCAGTGGCAACCACTTTGTTCTCTGTATCTATGAATTCAGTTGTGTTTTTTTTTTATTAGATTCCACATGTAAGTGAAATCATACAGTATTTGTCTCTCTCTGACTTATTTCACTTAGCATAATACCCTCAAGGTTCATCCATGTTGTCACTAATGGCAGGGCTTTCTTCTTTTTTATGGCTGAATAATATTCTGTTGTATGTATATATGTATACCACATTTTTCTTTATCCATTCGTCTATTGATGGACATGTATCAGTAGGTTGTTTCTATGTCTTGGCTACTGTAAATAATGTGGCAATGAACAGGAAGGTGTCTGTATCTTTCCGAGTTAGTGTTTTTATTTTCTTTGGATAAATACCCAGAAGTAGAATTGTTGGATCATATGATAGTTCTATTATTAATTTTTTTTCAATTAAGTGACCATTTATTGAATAACACCTATATGAGAGGCACTGTGCTGGGCTCCAGGGATACAGAGATAAATGAAATTCGCGTGGTTTCTGCCCTCAGTTCCTCTCTGTCTAGTGGGAGAGATAGTTCTGTAATAGGAAACTACACTCTAATATACAAGATGCAATGAAAGAGGCTTGGGTGCTGTGCGGACACTAAGGGGTGTTCAGATGAGTTCAGCTTTGGATATGGTGATGTGCTTGTGGGACACCCATATGGAGATCTCCCATAGACAGCTGAACATACAGGTCTTTAGGGAAATCAAACTCGGTCATTGCCTTGGAGGGTCTTGCTATGGAGTGAAAGAGACAGAAATGTAAATACTGAATATAATAGATCAATTGCAATACTCTGTAGTGAAAGCTAACACAGAAGTTCGCGCAAAGATGATGGTACAACTAAGTTGGCCTGGAAGTTGTGATGTCTCTCTAGGAGACAGCCTAGGAGCTGAGTCTTGAATGATTAGGAGTTGCTGTCCGGTGTTGTGGGCTCTTGATGAGGTCATCGTTCACATGGAGTACTTTGGATGGACTGAGCGAGACTTCAAGGCAGAGGGACATCACCAGCTGGGCAGTCAGCGGACAGTGTGCAGGCAGCTGGTCACGGGAGGCCCTCCTCTGAGGGCAAGACCCACAGCTCACAGTCTTCCTTGACACAAGTAAAAGGTGGCATGCTGTGCCCACTCCAGTGGTGGGTGTGTCCGATGGTACTAAGAGTTGGTTCGGTGTCCTCTGGAGAGCAGACACCCAGAGCCTATTACAGATTTTTTAAGGAAACTCCATAGAGTTTGCCATAGTGGCTGCACCAATTTACATTCCCACCAACAGTGCACAAAGGTTCCCTTTCTCCACCTCCTCACCAACACTTGTCTTTTTGATGATACTCATTCTACCGGGTGTGAGGTGACACTTCATTGTGGTTCTGATTTGCATTTCCCTGATCACTAGCGATGTTGAGCACCTTTTCATGTGCCTGTTGGCCGTCTGTATGTCTTCTTTGGGAAAATGTCTGTTCAGATCCTCTGCCCGTTTTTAAATCAGACTGGGATTTTTTTCTATTGAGTCATATGAGTTCTTTATATATTTTGGATATTAACCCCTTATCAGATATCTTTATTTCCTTCAGTGTTTCATTCTTTTCCCAACCTTGCCCTTTGCCCTTACTGTCTGCCCAGTCCTGGGTTAGTTACCTCACTCTTGATCCTTCATGTCTTGGCCCCATTGGGTTTCCATATTATTTATTCGTGTAAACCACTTCCCCAATCATAACATTCAAAACACTGTTTTGTTGCTGTGGCTCACTCCTTCCTTTTTTTTTTGTAGAGCCTTATTGAAATATAATTCACATAGCATACAGTTTACCCATTTAAGGTATACAGCTCCGTGGTTTTCAGCATAGTCACAGAGCCTGGCAACCATCACTACAATGTAAGTTTAGAACATTTTTCGTCACCACGAAAAGAAACTCCATGCTCATTAGCAGTCAAGTCCTATTTTTGCCTCATCCCTTTAGTCCTAGGTGACCACTAATCTACTTCTGAATCTATAGATTTGCCTATTCTGGACATTTTATATCATTGGAATCATGCAATATGTGGTCTTTTGTGACTGACTTCTTTCACTTAACATAATATTTTCAAGGTTCATCCAGGTGGTAGCATGAATTAGCACTTCATTCCTTTTTAGTGCCAAATAATATTTCATCTTGTAGGTTTACCATATTTTATTCATCCATTCATCAGTTGACGGGCACTTAGGTAGATTCTACTTTTTGACTATTGTAGATAATCCTGCTATGAGTGTTTGTGTACAAGTTTTTGCATGGATGTATGTTTTCATTTCATTTGTATACTTAGAAATGGAATTGCTGGATCATGTGGTAACTTGATGTATAACATTTTGAGCAACCGTCAAACTGTCTTCCAAAGCAGCTACACCACTTTACATTCCTACCAGCAGTAAATGAGAGTTCCAATTTCTCCACATTATCGGCAACACTTTTTTTATTAAAGTATACTTGATTTACAATACTGTGTTAGTTTCAGGTGTACAGCATAGTGATTCAGTATTTTTGCAGATTATATTCCATTATAGGTTATTACAAGATAATGGGTATAATTCCTTGTACTATACAGTGTATCCTTGTTGCTTATCTATTTTGTATATAGTAGTTTTTACCTGTTAATCCCATACCCCTAATTTGTCCCTCCCCACTTCCCGCTTCCCTTTGGTAAGCACAAGTTTGTAACCACAGACTCTATGTCTGTGAGTCTGTTTCTGTTTTGCATATACATACATTTATATTATTTTTTAGATTTCACATATAAGCAATATCATATAGTGTTTGTCTTTCTCTGTCTGACTTATTTCACTAAGCATAATATTCTCTAGGTCCATCCACATGGCTTCAAATGGCAGAATTTCCTTCTTTTTTATGGCTGAGTAATATTCCATTGTATCTATACCACACCTTCTTAAGCCCGTCGTCTGTTCATGGGCACTTAGATTGCTTCCATGTCTCAGCTATTGTAAATAGTGCTGCTATGAACATTGTAGTGCATGAATCTTTTTGAGTTAGAGTTTTAATTTTTTCCGGATATATACCCAGGAGTGGAATTTCTAGAGCATATGATAGTTCTATCTTCAGTTTTTTGAGGAACCTCCATACTGTTCTCCATAGTGGCTGTACCAATTTACATTCCCACCAACAGTGTATAAGGGTTCCCTTTTCTCCACACCCTCTCCAACATTTGTTATTTGTAGACTTTTTGATGACAGCCATTATGACAGGTATGAGGTGATACCTCATTGTGGTTTTGATTTGCATTTCTCTAACAATTAGCAATGTTGAGTGTCTTTTCATGTGCCTATTTGTCATCTGTATGTCTTGTTTAGAAAAATGTCTATTGAAGTCTTCTGCCTATTTTTTATATTGAGTTGTATGAGCTGTTTGTATATTTTGGATATTAACCGCTTGTCATTCACATCATTTGCAAATATTTTTTCCATTCCATAGGTTATCTTTTCATTTCCTTTGCTATGCAAACGCATTTATTTTTGCTTTTATTTCTTTTACCTTAGGAGACTGATCCAAGAAAATATTCCTATGATTTATGTAAAAGAGTATTCTGGCTATGTTCTCTTCTCAGAGTTTTATGTGAGCGAATGTTCTAACCTCATTGTTTTACATGTGGCTGTCCAGTTTTCCTAGTGCTAGTTGTTGAAGAGCCTGTCTTTTCTCCATTGTATGTTCTTGCCTCCTTTGTCATAGGTTAATTTACCATAGGTATGTGGGTTTATTTCCGGGCTCTCTCTTCCGTTCCATTGATCTATGTGTCTGTTTTTGTGCCAATAACATGCTGCTTCGATTATTGTAGCTTTGTAGTACTGTCTAAAGTCTGGAAGGGTTATACCTCCAGGTTTATTCTTTTTTCTCGGGATTGCTTTAGCAATTTGGGGTCTTTTGTGGTTCCATATAAATTTTAGGATTATTTGTTCTACTTCTGTAAAAAATGTTCTGGGTAGTTTGATAGGGATTGCATTAAATCTGTAGATTGCTTTGGGTAGTGTGGTCATTTAAATAATATTAATTCTTCTAATACAAGAGCATGGGATATCTTTCCATTTCTTTAAATCATCTTCAATTTCCTTCATCTCGCCAACACTTTTCATTGTCTTTTTTATTATAGCCGTCCTAGAGGGTATGACGTTATATCTCATTGTGGTTTTGATTTGCAGTTCCCTGATAGCTCATGATGTTGAGTACTTTTTTGTTGTTTATCGGCCATTTGTATATCTTCTTTGGAGAAATGTCTGTTCAAATCCTTTGTCTGTTTTTAAAACTGGGTTATTTATCATTTTGTTGCTGAGTTGTAAGAGTTCTTTATATATATATTCTAGTTACCAGTCCCTTATCATCTATGTGATTTGCAAAAATTTTCTCCCATTCTGCAGGTTGTCTTAAGTTTCTTGATGATATCATTTTCAGTGTTTTTAATTTTGATGAAATCCAGCTTATCTATTTTTTCTTTTGTCACACTTTTGGTATTGTATCTAAGAAATCATTGTCTAACCCAAGATCATGAATATTTACTCCTATGTTTTTCTCCTAAGAGTTTTATAGTTTAGCTCTTACATTTAGGTCTCTGATCCATTCTGAGGTAATTTTTGTATATGGTGTGATGTAGGGGGTCCAACTTCATTCTTTTCCTGTATATCCAGTTGTCCCAGCACCATTTATTAAAGAGACTATTATTTGCCCCATTTTATTGTTTTGGCACCCTTTCCAAAAACCAGTTTATCATAATGTAAGGATTTATTCCTGAACTTTAAATTCTATCCCATTATCTTAATGTCTATCCTTTTGACAGTACCACGCTCTGTTGATTACTATAGTTTTGTAGTATGTTTTGAAATCAGGAAATGTGAGTCTTCCAACTTGGTTTTCTTTCTCAAGATTGTTTTGGTGACTGAGTTCCTTGCATTTACATATGAATTTTAGGGTCAGCTTGACAAACTCTGCAGAAAATAAAGGCAGCTGGGACTTTTATGGCAATCACATAAATCTGTAGATCAATTTGGGGAGTATTGCCATCTTCACAACATAACATTTTCTGATCCATGAACATGAGATGTCTCTCCATTATTTTTAGATCTTGTTTAGTTTCTTTCAACAACATTTTGTGGTTTCCAGTGTAGAAGTCCTGCACTTCCTTTGTTAAATTTACTCCTAAGCATTTTATTCAATTTGATGCTATTGTACATAATTTCACTCTTAGCTTATTCATTGCTAATGTATAGAAGTAAAATTGATTTTTGTATGTTCTGCCACCTTTCTGAACTTATTTCTTAGTTCTAATAGTTTTTTAGGGTATTCCTTAGGTTTTATGTATATAAAATCATGGCGTCTGCAAATGGAGATAGTTTTATTTTCTCCATTCCAATCTGGATGACTTTTATTTACTTTTCTTGTCTAACTGTCCTGGCTAGAACTTCTAATACAATGCTGAGTAGAGGTGGAGAAAGCAGACATTCTTGTGTTCCTGATCTTGGGAGAGAACTCCCAAGTCTTTCACCGATAAGTATGATGTTAGCTGTGGGTTTTGTTTTTTTGTTTTGGCTGCACCACACAGCATGTGGGATCTTAGTTCCCTGACCAGGGATGGAACCTGCACCTCCTGCAGTCGAAGTGCAGAGTCTTAACCACTGGACCGCCAGGGAAGTCCCGCTCTGGGGTTTTTGTAGATACCATTTGTCAAGTTGAGGAAGTTCCCCTGTATTTGTAGTTTGCTAAATCAGCACACTTTTAATTACTGTCTTGATGTCTGTATTCCCTGCTACGCTGTAAGCCTAGGTATGTCTTATTTGTTGCTATCTCCTTAGCATGTGGAGAAACCACTCAGTAACGATTTCCAAAATGACTGAAAGAAATTGTCCTTTCAGGTTTGTGTCTTCCTTTGTTTTGTTCTCATCCCAACTTTTGTAAATGGGGTGTAAACATTGTTAAAATTGTCAACATTGTCTTAAACCCACATCTTCCTGCTATTTCAGCTATTTCTATTTTCTTGCCCATTGGGATTACTGGAGAGCAGATCGTTAACATTATCTTGCTATAATCTCCACTACATCCTGACCTATATTCTTTTATAAAGGCTATTGTCTAACCCATTGATCCTCTCACTCTTTTGAAATCTGCTTTCCTAAGTCTCAGGAACATTTCAACTCTGGCCAACATTCCCTTACTCTGCCATTACAAAGTCAAAGTTACTTTCTTCCAGGATTCCCATCACTCCCAGGTTCACTGTTGGCCAACACTCAATCCAGAGGCGGATTCCCTCACCTTGCTCATTTGGTCCTCCGTGCCAGGAAGCAGTCACGGGAACTAGGGAAGGCCTTATCAGATGAGCTATGTGAGCTTCTCCCCAGAGACTTGGGGTTGCTGAAGCTCCTCTCCAGTCTACCCATTCTGGGCCGCTTCCTACAAACTGTGTACAAGAAGCTTCTACCTGCCCTTGGACTCACCAGGAAAGCTGGGGTGTACTCCCATTGTGAGAACATTTCTGTTCCTCTCTCTCATCTTCATCCCATCTGCTCTCCTCTAACTTAGTAAACTACGATATTAAAACCGACCAGACAACTCCTCTTCCTCCCCTCTCATCATATCTGTTTCTTTTGAACAAAGCACACACTTCGGTTGTCACACTGGGGGCCATGTTTATGTTAAAATTATTTAAAAATATTGAATTCTTACTTTAAAGAATGCTAATACTCTGTGCTTTGGTGTATGGTCCTTGGACATTGAGGCTCTGTTGATCCTAACTGATTTCAGGGTCTAGAGGTTCCGTACACTGCAAGTCACACCCTGCTGAGAGTTTCTCTAGCTGATGTCATCTACATTCCCGTCGATCTGCTGTCAATATGGCAGTAAAGTGCCTTATTCTAACAAAGTTAGCGTTTAGAACAGTTTCCCACTAGGCATAAATAAAGTGTCTGGAGGAAGGGGCCACCTCCTCCTACTCTGCATGAGGGTGAAATATGGGCAGCGGTGGCCCTGTTTCTGCTGATTTACCAACAGCAGTTTTCACAAGAGTGAGTCTGCTTCTATCCTAATAAATCCATCTCTCCGGCCTTCAGACCAAAGAAATTCTTTCTGAGAGCTGAGAGTCTGGATTTGCCTCTGGTGTTAGGAAAACTCCCCACCTCCTTTGGCAAACATACACCTGGTGATTACCAGGCACCTTTCAGCCCTAGGGTGTGCAGCTTTCCAGAGCTAGCTTTTAAAGAGAAATGTATCCAACTAGGACAATAACATGAAAACTCCAAGGACATAAACGAAGATGGAGAAGGAGTTGGAATCCAGGAAACGGGAGGTCCAGCAATATATCCTTCACTCACTACGGAAGTCCAAAGGCCAGAGCTGCAGAGCTGAACGAGAGAGCCAGAAGCCCAGCAGGGAGCAGGAAAAGCGACCTATGGGAAAAACGGAACCAGTAGTTTTATCTAATCGCTTAATCGTGGGAAAAATAGTGTTCCGAAGGATTTTGAATTTCTGCTGGGGGTTAGAAGAATTATTAGGATAACGACATAGACCAAGCAGATTTTTTTTTAATTAATTTATTTATTTTTGGCTGTGTTGGGTCTTCGTTTCTGTGCTAGGGCTTTCTCCAGTTGCGGAGGGCGGGGGCCACTCTTCATCCCGGTGCGCAGGCCTCTCACTATCGTGGCCTCTCGTTGCGGAGCACAGGCTCCAGACTCGCAGGCTCAGTAGTTGTGGCTCACAGGCCCAGTTGCTCCGCGGCATGTGGGATCTTCCCAGACCGGGGCACAAACCCGTGTCCCCTGCATCGGCAGGCGGACTCTCAACCACTGCGCCACCAGGGAAGCCCCAAGCAGATTTTTTAAATGAGGTAATTGCTAACTCCTGGAAGAACAAAGACTTCTTAGAAGAAAGGAAATATGAACCTAGAGTTTTTCTTCACTCAGCAGAATAAAATAAAAATTGAGTATTGATTTAACAAAAAAATGTGACATAATATATTAGAGAATGGAGAGAGAAAAGATACAGGCATGAAAGTGGGTTTAGGAGCACCCCAGCCCCATCTTCCATCACGAGGAGTCAGTAGCCATTTAAAATTGATAAGTCAAGGGGTAACCATATAAAATATTATTTAGAAGTAAAGAGTTCAGAAGAAGGAGTTCAGAGAGAGGAATTTTGGATAGGAATGGGGCAGGGGACTGCTGTTTTTGCTTCATGCTTTGTATGAATGTCTTGAATTTTTTAATTATGTACCTTGGGCTGGACCTTTATGAAAAATAAATAAGCAAACTAGCAAATAATCTGAGAGACAAGAGTTTAAGACTCAAGAGAAGAGGAGGGAGACAGAGAAGAACAGTTGAGGTGGCTTCTTTACCAGGTAGGCAGGAAAGATGTTTGATTATAGTTGTAGAAAAAAATGTCTACGCAGAGATATCACTTGAATCCAAGAGACAAGCCCTCGAGAAAAGCCACTATTCCCCAGGGGTCCACAGCCAGCAGACCAGAACTCAGCTAGACCAGAGGACAGAGTTATAGTTATTCTAGCTGCCCCTCTTCTCAGCCCTTCCATCCTGTCCAGGGGATCGGAGGAACTGACTTCCCCTCCACTTTGCTGCAGGCACTCAGGTGCTAAATGGACTATGGTTTGTGCTCAGACAGGGCAGAGTAGGTGGGTAGGGTGCCTCTGGGGAATTTTGAAGAATAAAGTAGGGACATTGCCATCCATTGGAGCCATGGGTGTGATGGAGCTGGTCCAGCCTTGCCAGTAGGTGGTACAGGTGCTCCCTCTGTTGTCTGGTGGACCTGAACAGCATCTGTGGGAATGGGGCCTGGCCTCTGTAGTCACTCGAAGGAAAAGCTTCTTTACTCACCCCGGACCTTTTGCATTTGAGCCTCTGTGTCTTTCTCTAAGACAAATTCCCAGTGATCACTCAAGAATCTGGCCCTTGTTCCATTGGGCTGTGCTGCCCCCAAAGGTGTGATACATCAAAGCCTGCGCTGCTTGGAGCATAGTCAAAGCCGCCTTCGAGGATCCTGGGCCAGGTCCTCGGCTGGGTGAAGCTCTGGTTAGCCCACGATCATAGAACAGGTCATCTGAACGCTTCAGACCCCCAGCCTGGGATCCCAGGGGAATGGAGCAGAAGATGATCCCTCGTGGGAGAGCCGGGGAGAAGCTGCATCCCGGTTCCCCTCCCATCAACCCAATCATTTCTCAGTCTGCCCACCCACAGGGTGCTGTGCGTGACATCGGAACGGTCCGTTGGGTGTTTGCAGAATTAGTCATACTCCCCGATATCTGAATCCTGTTTCACAGTCAGGTGGCAAAATAAGGGTCTTCAACTCCGTGACAAATAGGATCTTAGTTCTGGATGAAAAATACCTTTGGGGGAGGGGAAATCCAGCCAGCAAGGTGGACGCCTCCCTCACTCCTATAATCCATAAAATGGTCATCAGATAGCTCTAAAAGATCATGCCCCACCAGAGTATAGAAGAGCTTCCAGAGAGTGACCAGGCCAGACCCCACTTAGGAGAACTGACATTTGAGAACTCATTCCTAGAAGCATCTCTCCAGTGAGGGAATCCTAGCAAATGCGTGTGTCAAGAGAATAGGAGGGCTAGAAACTGCCAGGGTGTGACCTTTCTGAGAAGAAACCATCAGAAGGTTGATGCCATGGGCAGGGGTGCGCCATCATGCAAACGCCCATACTCAGGTACTAAGTTAGCATTTGGAGGTGGATGCATCCCGGTACGAGGAACAAACACACAGCCAACTAACCTGCCTCTCACAGGAACTGCTGTGAAGTGTTTGCAATCATTTCAGTAGCATAGCAGGGTCAGACACACAGCATAGCTTGGGCCACGTCATTGGGCCTCCTGGCCCTGTGCTTGGCTGACCAGGATAGATGGCCTTGGTTATCAGCATGGACTTCAGAGGTAGACAGAGCTAATGCCTGAAGACCCCAAGTCCTGGGCCATCAGACTGCCCTCTTACATAAGATTTTCTGCATGCAAAACACTGGTCCCGACTGGTCAACACAGACTCTGCTTTAGAAAATGGACAGCTCAAAAAAATGAATGGGCTGCTTTGGCAGGACTCAGAGATGACCTTCACCTGTACCTCCAGGTAGAAGGTCCAACACACCTGCACACTTTGTTGCTCCAGCCACATGCCTTGAAACCCAAGTCCCCTGACTCAGTGACTGTGCCCTCCGTAGCAGCTGGGCCTAAGCAGCCCCCAAGCGGAGGGACACAAAGGACAGGCCTGCTTCCCCGGAGCGGGAGGTTACCCTGGTGAGAGTGCACATGTGCACACAAACACACACACCGGGGAAACCCAGGCCCAGAGAGCAGCTCTACGGGCAAACCCAGTGGTTTGGGGTGACGTCAATCTTGCTTCTCCCTAGAACAGAAATAGGTTCCTTGGTTCTTGCCACCTCCAGGCCCAATGGGGACAGAGGCAGGATTACAGTGGAACAGTGCAGCACATGTCATGCCTGTGCTTTCCCTCTTCCCTCCCCCATCTCCTGTGCTCCATCAAGGGCCCTGACCCACTAGGACAGAATCCAGGAGGACCTCAGATATAGCCAACTCAGTTCAACGATGGGTTTTCCAACCTCAAAAACTGTTCCACTCACCTATGTTTTAAATTAAGAATGGAGATGATATAACTTATCCAAATCTAAACATTTAAAACTTTCAGTTTCATATAATAGCCAGTTAGGAGGAGGGGCTGGGAATAGGGAAAGGGCAGGGAGTGTGGAATAGAAGAAAAGGTTAAGCGGAAGGGAGGAACGGAGAGTATATCAGGCAGCATCAGGCGAGAAAATAGGAACCACTCAAGGTATATCAAAAAGGACGTATTTAACACAGGGAGTGAGTTGCTCACAAAATTGTTGGGTTTGCTGGAGGAGCGCAGGCCAGACACAATCACCACGAACTCCCAGGTTCACCACTAGCTTTCAGAGAACCAAGAAGCTGCTGCCGCCGCCGCCACACTTACCAGATACGACAGGGAGCGGCCAGAAACGGTCACAGCTGCCTGCAGGCCTAAGGAGGTGACTTGCAGGACGAAACCTCACATCTGCTGAAGCCCCCATGTCTGCCCACCCTGCCAGAGGCAGAATAGTAAGGCTCTGCCTCTCTGCTGCCTTTCAGGTCATAAGTGCATCTCACCGGTGGGACTTAAAATATATCTGGGACTCTTCTAAAGGCTTCCAGCCCCTGCCAAATGGAAGAGGGTATAGAAAGGGGGTATAAAGATTGTCAGGTGCCAACAGACAACAGTCAGCACAGGGGAAAGAGAAAAATGGGAGGAGAGGGAATGGCAAGCCGATGAAGGTGGAGAGCTGGCGGGGAGGATGATTCAGACAGACAGGGGCAAACAAATGAGGCGTGGCAGGGAGCAATACAGACAAATAAGACAGGAGAGACTGAGGACAAGACAGAAATCAGGAGGTTATGTAACAACCGAAATGGGAAAAGAATTTGAAGAAGAATAGGTACATATATGCGCTTCCCTGGTGGCGCAGTGGTTAAGAATCCGCCTGCCAACACAGGGAACAGGGGTTTGATCCCTGGTCCGGGAAGATCCCACATGCCGCAGAGCAACTAAGCCTGCGAGCCACAACTACTGAGCCTGCGAGCCACAACTACTGAGCCCGTGTGCCACAACTACTGAAGCCCGTGTGCCTGGAGCCCATGCTTGGCAACAAGAGAAGCCACTGCAATGAGAAGCCCGTGCACCGCAACAAAGAGTAGCCCCCGCTTGCCACAATTAGAGAAAGCCCATGTGCAGCAACAAAGACCCAATGCAGCCCTAAATAAATAAATAAATTTATTTTTTTAAAAAAGAATTGATACATGCATATGTATAACTGAATCACTTTGCTGTACACCTGAAACTAACACAACATGTTAATCAACTATACTCCAACCTAAAATAAAAAGTTAAAAAAAAAAAAACAGAAGGAGGAAGACTGGGGTCTATGGACGTTGATCGCAGTGGTGGCCATAGACCCAATCATCTGAAATCTGTTGCCAGTGGAAATGCTGACTTGCCCGACACCAATCAGAGTGGTAGCTCTCAAACTTCATTGTGCATAAAAATTAGGAATAGCTTTTCTAAAAAACTTCAGAAATTCCGATCTGGAAAGTCTGGTGCTAGACCTGGGAATCTGCTTTTTTCTTTTAAAGCTCTCAAGTGATCCTGTGGCCCTCAGGTGACTTTTCAGGACTCACTGCTTTTGCAGCTCCGCTGAATGGTGGAAATGCTCTGGGCTGCAGCAACCAGGATGGCTATGAAATACCCGATGAATTCAAGCTTAAAGTCTGCTCTGGTCAGAGGCCTCCCGCCACCCCTCCCCCACCCCCTCAGCCCCACGCCTGCTGCCCTGGATGGCTGAGATCCCTCCCCACCACCTCCCAGCTCACTGTTCCCCTCCTTCCAGCTCCCAGAGAACTGATGCCCTAGTTGATTTTTACCTCTAAACAAGCTAATTACGCAGTAATCCTGGAAGAATCCATCACTCTGACAACGTTGTTGATTAACCATCCCCCAGCCAAGCCAAAACTGCTTAATATCCCAACGGAGTGGTCAGTAATGAGTAGAGCTGCGGCACTGGGCTGCAGCAGAGCAGGTGATGCCTGCATATCAGCAGTTAGATGCAGAAAGGGCAGGCGGGCCAACTTTGCAGCCAGGTGGAGGACAGTGGAGAGGAAGACGGATGGGCTTGAGGCTGCACAGGCTGCGACATCCCTAGCCAGATTCTAGACCATTCTTTCTGAGACCACCGAATGCCCCCAGAGGGTTTCTAAGGTTATGAACAACTCTGGACCATGGGAGAAGGACCATGTGAAAGGGGCTCCACACAGAGACATAATTCTCCAACTTCATAGCTGTGGCAACTGTTTAACTGCCGAGTAAGAGAAGACACAGGCAAAAACAATAGAATGACTGCATTCAGGGATCAATTTCAAGTCCAGACTGATACATCTTTCCTCTTTTCCACACTTAGACTCTTGTTTTAAACACCCCTCCGTTCCCTTAAAAGATTTACTTTCTTCAGTGCTCAGAAAACAGTCTCTTGGACCGAGCAGGACGTGGTAAAACACTGCCCCCTGATGGTCACAGTTGATGCAGCTTCAAAGCATCCACCTTCCAAAGGTTCCTTCCCACTCAAGTACCCAGTGTGGGCTCAGCAAGGAGCCTCCAGCCAGCCTGGCTGGAGCTTGCCATCTGAGCTGCCATCTCTGCAAAATTGCCCCATCCTCTGTCTGACTTTGAATTGTCATCTCATTTCTTCCCTTTTTTGGCATAAAGGATGGATGACATTGGTAAATACTCTTTTGTGTTTTGTTTTGTTATATTAGAAGATAACAATTTATTGTTTGAACAAGGGAGTGATATGATGAAAGTAGAGTTTATGGTAGATTAATCTAGTAAAATGTGTGGGATAGATAAGAAGCAAGAGAGTTGATTCAAGGAAGCTAGATAGGAGAACGTGGCAGTTAATATATAAGGGCTTGATTTAGGAGAGAAGACATAAAAATTAAGCATGTAGTCATGAATCTAATAGACCCATATCCACAGTGCGCTGTTTCCGTCACTAAATCAGGTTTCACTTATTTTACTCTATTAGCTATGTCAGTACTTACTAGAAGACTCTATGTTATCATTTAGAAACTGCATCTCTCTCTCTCTCCCCTCCCCCCCACCCCCCGACTTCCAGGTAGAATTTGATCTTACTCATGTAAAGCTCACTCAAATAGGAGTAGTCCTTGTATGGAGAAGAATTCTGAGTTGGTAAATACTCTTGACCAAGGGAAGGAAACTGACCCCCAGCTGTGCCCTTCTGATGGGATCACTGACATGCCATGTCATCTTACGTCTTGAAGAGTTTCCAATTCTGTTCAGGCACAAAGAAAAGAAAAATAGTTGAGAGTAAGTGCTCAATAGAGTTAAGAGAATGAATGGCTGAGCATGTGTAGTGTAGAGACAGGGAGCATGGTGGAGTGGACAGAGCACTGGGAAAGGCCTCTGGAGTCTCAGGTTCAAGTCCTGGTTCTGCCTCCATCCAGCTATGTGTGCTTTGGGAATGGCCTTCTCTTTCTCGGCTTCCCTTAAAATGAAGGGACTGAAGTTGGAGATCTCTAAGGTCCCTTCCACGGCACACACTTGGGGAGCCAGAGCCTAAGGATTCTAAGCCACGGTCATCATGAAGAGACAGCAATTAGGCAGGAAAAAAGAGCCCCTAACAATACAGCAGCAAGAGCTCTTACTGGGACCCACTCTCTAGAGAAATAAACGATGCTCTTTTCCCTCAGCCTGGGAGGGGCTACTTCTTTTATGATTTTTCAGCGATGGAAATTTCAAAAGCCCCTTCGCTGTATATTACAGCATAAGGAATATGGTCCATAATATTGTAATAACTCTGTGTAGCGACATGGTTGCTAGACTTACCATGGTGATCACTGCATAATGTATGCAAATGTCAAATCATTTTGTAGTTTACCTGAAAATTAACAAAATATTGGACATCAACCATATTTCAATTAAAACATTTTTTTAAAAAACCTTATGCATGGAATGAAAAAACAGTGCCCCTTCACTCACCCAGAGTTGGTCATTAGCTTTGACACTGCCCTGGAAAGGTGGAATCCAGGCCACAGTGCAGCCACGGATGGTGGTGAGACAGTGACACCTCGTGGCTAATCACACTAATCACAGCCCAGCCCTGCTTCTCGGCACTTGCGAAAGCCCGGTCCTTCCCGGGGCAGCATTAACCCTCAGTGAGTGGGAGTGATGCAGGGCCCTGGGTTGTAATCTCAGTCTTGCCACTGCCTCTCTGTCTGACCGTCCTCAGTTTCTTCAAAAGGGAGTTTGGTCCTTAAGTCTTTCCCTTCCAACTGCCTTGTTCTCTGGACTTCCATGACTTACGGTATGTAGTCCGGGATCCTAGGTCCATGCAGTGTGCAGGATGTCCCTACTGGGAAGGCATGGCCCCGAGTTCACCAGTAGGACCCTGGGGTCCCACCCACCCCGCGATCATGCACGGTCCTGCCGCACACCCACCTCCTTGAGACAGCCAGACCATTGACCACAGATGTTCCATCCAAGGCGTGCCTCCATCCCGGCTGCCAGTTGCTGAGGTGGGAAAAGGTAACAGGACCAGCCAGAAGGAAACCTGATTGAGCCAGCTTTCTATTGGGTGTGGGGAGGACTTCACCTGCTCTTGTCCACTTTGGGTACCAGAATCTTGCCCTATTGGTGGGACTCATAGGGTTCATGTATCCCCAAAGAACAATGCAGATGGCTTCTTTTTAATACACTTTCCTCCCCATACTGATACCCACACAAGCTGCAAAGAACGAGGGTTGTGTGCCAAAGATTCTGAACCTCCCGCCAGGCACTCATGATGTTTTGGCATGGCTGGAGACACAGAGGCTGAGCTTTTGGGGTCTTTCCTGAGTATCACATTATTCTTACCCTAGAAGAACTGGGCTTCCTGCCTCTTGAGCCATGTTCCTTATCACTAGTTTCCGGTCTGTATTTACTTGTCTTTCTCCAAGTGTAATCTCTGAGTGCTGCATGGTGTCCGCAGAAGACCGTGATGCTTTCCAATATGGCTGTGTTCATGTCACCATCACTCCCTATGGCTTCCCTAGACTGTCCCCAAGAAGTGTACAGTGGTAACACCCAGGAACCCCTTGAAGAGGGAAGTCATTCATTCAGGTTGGGGATGCAATTTCTAGAGTGGCCACAGCTTCTGGTGGTATGTGGCAAATTCTCCCTGGTTATTAAAGAGAGTATGTAAAAATACTTTTTTGGAGATGGAGAGCACATGAGCTATCATTTTAAAACACCTACTCTATATTAATCAGGGTCCAGTCCGGAGACAAGAATCATACCAGCTGTTGGAATAGGGAAAATTTAATACGAAGAATGATTAACTAGTGAAGGGTAGTTAACTACTAAAAGGGGCAATAGAGGACTCTAAGGAAGACAGGAATAGGAAATGCTGGAAGGAGCTGCTACCTCCAAGGATAAGGGAGATTCCCCAATGATGGAAGGAAGAACTTGGATGAGATTCAGACCACTCGGGAGAGAGTGTGGCTGCAGCCCACTGGTTGGTGGAGAAGTTCACTGCGGCTCCAGCCAGGAGCTGAAGCACAGGAGGTACCCCTGCTGGGAGCCAGAAAAACTCCCTGAGAGAGCCCCACTGGGTGAGAGCCTAGATGCCGCTGGCAGTCACATTGCAGGAAGAAAAAAGGCACACTGGAGCCAGGAAGGGGAGCGCTTCCTCTGTGCACCTTGCAGTGTCCCCCTAGCACCCTCTACTGTCTCTCTGGTAAAGGACAAGTGTTGACAAGGTCCAACTGCAGTATTACAAAGCAGGGCAAGGAAGGGTGAATTTGGAGTTGAAAGCAACAAATTGATCGCAGGAACACCTACTCCATGGCAGGCCCTGTGCTTGCATTTCTATCAAGAATCTAGTATAATCTCAAGCATAATTCCTTGAAATAGATAATAGAATTCCCATTTTAATGTTAAGAAGGTACTGAAAGCTAGAAGTAACCTGAGAAGGACATGCAGCTAACATACGTGGCTGGGCTGGTGTTTTGACTGCTGTGTGTGTGATTCTAGAGTCCAGTCTCCTACCGCAAGCTAACAGTGCCTCTCTCCATAAAGGGTGAAGGGCAGTGAGATCCTGCTCTCCTCCCTTCAACCCTCCTCCTCCATGAACTCACATAAACCTTCCCAGCATTGCTTCTTGGGCTCTCCTCCTGAGAGAGACCGACAGTGTGACAGACGCCCTGGGGTTGCTCTAAGGCAGTGATTCCCAAACCAGGATCACTGGAAGAGCTTGGTGAAAATAGAGGCTCCTGGGCCTTCTCTGTAGGTACCAATTTAATAGATTGGCAGGGGGAGCTGAAATCTGCATTTAACAAACTCCCCAGAAATCCCGATGCTCCAAGAAAGGAGCATCAACCTCTCTACTGGGCTGGAAGTGGCAAGTGAGAAGCTGCCTGGCCTTCTTCGCTGGGGGGAAGGGGACTTCACGCTAACAAGCTCCTCTCAGCCCCAGCACCCCGCGGAAAGGTCAATATTGATACCTGGCTTCTGAAATGAAAATCAAATAGGACACATGGATCTGCTTCATGGGTGATGAAGTTGTAATGGCTCTTACAGAGGCTGAATTGATTCCTATCTGTCAGCTGGAAAATTGGAAGATGGGCTCCAGGACTCCTGGCCCCCTGGCCTGGCAGTCCTTTAGGCGTATTTTCTGGACAGGAGGTATTTCTGAGCTAGAGCTTGCCAGGCAATCCCATCTGGCGCAGGAATAAGAGCCACCAGCTTTTGAGCACCTACCATGTGCCAGGAACTATGCTCCAATCCTTAAACACGCCTGCAAGGGTTAATACCACAACTAGGAGACAGGAAACTGGGGGTCTGCCCAAGGCCACACAGATACAGGGGCGGAGCTGAAATTCAGGCACGTGTGGGTCTTACTCCAAAGCTTACTCCATGGCCTTGGGAGGGGGACCAGCTCCTGGTTCAGACCCCCTGCTGGGGGAGAGCCAGGCTCCGGGAGGCCTGGGGGCCACGTGCTCATGGTCAAGTAGTTAACATCTTCCCTTTGGTGGGGGTTTTAACATCTATAAACCAACTCAGGAAGCGTATATCAGATGCTATTATCTAGGTCCTTCAGAGAGGAGCTAAAGCAGAGGATATAGGCGAGGAGTCTGTCCTGGTGAGGGGTCTGTCCCAGAAAGGCCTCACAGGGTCAGTGACATAAACCCATAGAACTATAACGCCGAGAATGAACCCTAACATAAACTGTGGACTCTGGGTGATAACGACATGTCAGTGTAGTTCTTTGATCGTAGCATATGTACTACTCTGGTGGGGGGATGCCTCCCACCAGGGGGCAGGGGGCAGGGGGGGGGGGGCCAGGGGGCATATGGGAACTCCCTATACTTTCCCCTCAGTCTTTCTCTGGACCTAGAATTGCTCTACAAACTAGTCTATTTAAAAGAGAAAAAAACCTACTGCCTCTTTATTTATTTATTTGGCTGCGCCGGGTCTTCGTTGCGGCGTGCGGGATCTTTAGTTGCGACATGCGGGATCTTTAGTTGCGGCATGTGAGATCTTTAGTTGCGGCATGCGGGATCTTTAGTTGCGGCATGTGGGATCTTTAGTTGCGGCATGTGGGATCTATTTCCCTGACCAGGGATTGAACCGGGGCCCCTGCATTGGAAGCATGGAGTCTTAGCCACTGGACCACAGGGAAGTCCCCCAAATTACTGCCTCTTAATGTGGTTGTGAGATTGTTAAGTAAGTTATAAAAGGGCCTAGCCCAGGATTTGGCAGGCATCAGGGTCCCTGGCAGCTGAATGAGGGGAGGTATCACCCCGTAAGCTCAGTGTAGACCCAGGAGGACCCTGACAGGGGAAGAAGAGCAGTGCTCCTCTCTGCCACCTCTCCCCCTCAGGGAGCCCTCTGGGGGCGTGGGGACAGGTGTAAGAATTAAGGACCAGACTGAACCAAGTGTTAATAAACCAGAAGACAGGACAGCAAATATGGCCCAGGGCTGGATATGATAACAGGCCCAGGTCTAGGATTTGTAAGATCAGTCCCTCCCTCTCTCCCTCTCACCACATAAACCTCATAGCGAACAGAAGGAACCAGAAGGGACTGGCTATTTGGAAAAAGCATAAATCTGGCGGGCCATTCCCCTGCTCTGAAGCCCGTACTTGCTCCCCAGTACCCTCACCTGGCACACAGGCCTTCCCTCCACTTCCTCTGCTCTACGGCCACTCTGGGTACCATTCAGTGGAATAGAAAAGAGAACGGGTGGGTGTCCAGAGACCCAAATTTTAGACCCAGCTGTGTGGTAGCTGTGTGACCTTGGGAGCACCTCTCCTCCTCTCCGTGCCTCAGTTTCCCCAGACTGGATTCTTTCCTTTCTCCTTTCACTGAATGCACTACTGAGTGCCCACTATGAGCATGACAACCTCTAAGGTCCTTCCTGTTGTGATATTATGTCTTATTCAGTGTAGTTCAAATGCACTGGGAGAGATATAAAACACACACAAAGTGTAAAAATGAAAATGAAGAAGTCTCCTTAATCATGGTTCCCAGAGGTGTGCATTTCCTTCCAGGCTCTGCCTTTTGAATCCCCATTTCTGTGCCCACCTTTGTGGGAATGGAACACTTGTTTGCAAAGTGCTTAGATAACTTCAAAGATTGCAGGGCTGTGACTTTGCCCTCAGTATCTGATCCAGGATAAAAGTGGTTGCCCCCGGACCAAAGAGCTTGATTCTCTTTGAGTCCCCCTCCATGGTCACACCTGTCCTCCCTGTCAATCCCCCTCCCCTATGAGACGATCTAGAGCTTCTCTGGGGGGAAGCACGTGATGCTCAAACAAGCATGAGATCGGCTCTAAACAGGGTTCCAATTCTAGCTCCAACGTTTACTTGCTGTGTGACCTTGGGGAGTTACTTAACATCTCTGAACCTTGTTGTCCTCTATCTGTTTGGTGGAGGAAGTAAATTCCTATCTGAACAGGTGTTGTAAGGTAAGCAAAATGACACAGGTAATGTTTCTGGTCACATAAATAGCAGTACCACTTTATTTAATATGAGCTATTAGGTATCTTGTCCTCACATGAGAGAACCCATGTAACGCATTAGGACAGTCAGTGCCTTGGTAAGAACTCCACAAGCTATTTCTCTCACCCTCTTCAATCAGTTTCATTTTCCTCCCTGTGACTGCCAGGTGGCAGCATGGGGCCATGGAACAGAGCCCTCTCATAATGTGAGTGCTGTCAGGGATCCTTGAGTGACAATAACCACAGACTATTTATTGAGCTCTTACCATGCTGGGTGCATGAGGGCACCTCATAAACACCTTCCTTTAACCCTTGTAAGTTCATATGGGGGGAGGTTAAGTCACCGGCCTCGTGCAGGGGAGGAATGATGAGCTCAGGCAGGAGGATCCATAATGGAGCAGAGCCTATAATCAAAAGCTCCCCTGCACGCAGCCCGGGCACCTGCCCGCTGCACTTGGCAGCCTGGTGGGTTGCAGGAGCCTCACCAGGTGGATGAGGACAGTGGGGCCCAAGGAGGGGAGAAGGGACCGGAAGCCATGGCCCTGACCCCAAGCAGGTACGCTTTCCTGCAGGACCCAGTCTCCAGGGAGGATCCCCTCGGCCAAGGCCCCCTCTGCCGTGCGGCTCAGCCCGGGGCACTCTGGGGGGTGCTGGGAACCCCAGGAAAGCAAGCACATGATGTCCTCCTGTCTGATCCTGCTCATCCAACAGGACCTCTTCCGATCCTCAAGTAATCTTCACCTCCAAGAGCCACGGTGATTTGTGGAAAACTTCCTCCAAATCCCCAGCTAATCCTCCTTTGGCTGAACCCTTCAGTGATCGCATTTGCGGCTGGTGGCCTCTAATCCCTCCGGCCCCAAGTATTCCTGGGAAAGCACATGTGCAGACCTGTGGCATGCTGGGGCCTGGTGCCCAGTGAGTCTGAGCTGGGCACACCGGGGACCTCCAGCTTGTCCCTCAGAGTCAACCTCCTTTTCTCCCTCCCGCGAGTCTCACTGGCGGCAGGTCGGGGAGAAGCCTGGGTCTGTGCCTGGCGGTGCCTGGACAGGGCAGCTGGCCGACAGCCGAGAAGCTGGGGCCGCCACCCTCTACACCGCATGATTCTCAGAGGGATGCTCTTGTTTGAAGTTAGGGCCTCAGTTTCTTCCTCTCAAAAGTGGGGATAAAAATAGTCTTTAGGGATGCTTATGAGGATGTACGAAGGTAACATATTTAATGAGCCTAAGGCAGAGGCTGGAACCTAACCAGCCATCAGAGCTGGGCAGCTGTGGTTAACCTAGAGTGTCTCCCTGCCATCCCCACCCCTCGGTAACGACCTCAGCCCTCCTCTCTCTCCCACCTCTGGAGGCGCGGACACCTGCACAGCAGCTCCTCACACAGGCTGCGTGGTGCAATGGCGGGAGAGCCACTGTGGGCTGTGCGGGGTCTGGGGCTGCCAGTAGGGCCACGGTTCCGGTGCTGGGGAGAGGCCGAGGACCTGCAGCTCCGAGGTGTACCCAATGCAGGAGAGATGCCTTGTGTGGCCACCGTCAGGTGCGAGGCTCAAGCTCTTGAGAGATGAAAGAGTGCAGGGCCAGGGAGGCAGGCAGGCTGGGGTGGGGCAGCCCCGCATCCCTGGCAGGGATGGACCAGCCCAGCTGGACAGACAGGGTGATCCCAGGTGCTGCCCAGGCAGGCAGAGTTTACAGAGAGATGCTACAGGGGGCAGCTCCATGAGCCGGGATAAACGACTGGATCTTTGAGGCACAGTATTTTTATAACCCACAAGTCAGCAGGGGGCCCTGCCCCTAAGGAGGGCTGGCTCAAACTCCCCTGCGGAGGTTCAGCTCCCTCCTGGAGCCCCCGTCCTGACCCCCTGCCTCTGCACTTTCCATCTCCACTCTGGGCTCACAGCTGTGCCCTTATCTCCCCCCAGGTGTGGGCCTCTTTATGGATTCCTGTTACCTTTCCCTCTGTCCATGCAATACTGAAAAAAAACAGTAAAAACTAAACTCCCTCACACTCTTCAGGATAGAGGGCTCCAGACTTTTCCTGGGGTCCTGCCTGTTTAACCCAAAGCACAAAAGCTCGCCCTTGGCCAGAAGCCAGCTGCCTCCTGCCAGGGAGACCCCTGCCCACCCTAGTCCAGCTACTTTTGTGGTGTTAGCTTCCACTGTGGCCCAGAGGCTGGAGCCGGAGCCGCCATGTGCTGGCAGCCTGTGTGTCAGAACAGAGGCCATGGCTTGTATTCTGAGGAGTGTGTCTTACTGAAGGTGTCTGAAATCTAGCTCCTCTCTCAGCCTAGAAGTCATCACCCCTCTGTTCACTGGAGTTCCTCCAAGGAGCCTGGCATATAAGGAGGCAAGGAATAAAATATGGGGTCTTTATTCCTACAATTAAAATACATGGCATTCAATCAATACTTTGCTAACTTTTAACATAACAGAAACACTTTGCTCATCATCAAACCTCATGCAGAACCCCAGTACAGGTAAAATAGTGAAGACAGATGGCTTGGCTGGATCTGGAGGAGACATGAGGGCTCAATCCTACCCCTCCCCCCACCCTCACAGGAGGACAGAAAGGGAAATTAAAATGTCTCTGTCACCAGTGTAAGGTCATCCAGCTTAACTCTTACTAAGACAGATGCAAATTAAAACTGCACTGAGAGTACGACCTATCATATCAGACAGCTGCTGCAGACCTTCTCTGAACCCTAACTTCTCTTCAGGAGCCACACCTAAGCTCTGAGACTGCTAGTCAGCCAGTACCACGCAGAAAGAAGTGATACAGTAAGCACGTCCAAAAGCTCTGATATGGTCTCATCCCAGGTAATTTGCACATAGGCAACACCAGTACATCACAAAGTATTCATTCCACTAGAAGGCAGATGACGTCATTGATTTTGTCTCCAGAAAGAGGGCAGACAGCAGAAGCAAGAAGAACTACAATTCTGCAGCCTGTGGATGGAAAACCACATTCACAGAAAGATAGACAAAATGAAAAGGCAGAGGGCTATGTACCAGATGAAGGAACAAGACCAAACCCCTGAAAAACAACTAAATAAAGTGGACATAGGCAACATTCCATAAAAAGAATTCAGAATAATGATAGTGAAGATGAGCCAGGACCTCGGAAAAAGAATGGAGGCAAAGATCGAGAAGATGCAAGAAAAGTTTAACAAAAGACCTAGAAGAATTAAAGAACAAACAAACAGATATGAACAATACAATAACTGAAGTGAAAAATACACTAGAAGGAATCGATAGCAGAATAACTGAGGCAGAAGAATGGATAAGTGACCTGGAAGTCAGAATGGTGGAATTCACTGCCACAGAACAGAATAAAGAAAAAAGAATGAAAAGAAATGAAGACAGCCTAAGAGACCTGTAGGACAACATTAAACGCAACCACATTCGCATTAGAGGGGTCCCAGAAGGAGAAGAAAGAGAAAAAGGGCCTGAGAAAATATTTGAAGAGATTATAGTTGAAAACTTCCCTAACGTGGGAAACGAAATAGCCACCCAAGTCCAGGAAGCACAGAGAGTCCCAGGAAGGATAAACCCAAGGAGAAACATGCCGAGACACATAGTAATCAAATTGACAAAAATTAAAGACAAAGAACAATTATTGAAAGCAACAAGGGAAAAATGACAACATACAAGGGAACTCCCTTAATATTAACAGCTGATTTCTCAGCAGAAACTCTACAAGCCAAAGGGAGTGGCATGATATATTTAAAGTGATGAAAGGGAAGAACCTACAACCAAGATTACTCTACCCAGAAGGATCTCATTCAGATTCGATGGAGAAATCAAAACCTTTACAGACAAGCAAAAGTTAAGAGAGTTCAGCACCACCAAACCAGCTCTACAACAAATGCTAAAGGAACTTCTCTAAGTGGGAAACACAAGAGAAGAAAAGGACCTACAAAAACAAACCCATAAAAATTAAGAAAATGGTAATAGGATCGTACACATAGATCATTACCTTAAACGTGAATGGATTAAATGCTCCAACCAAAAGACACAGGCTCGCTGAATGGATACAAAAACAAGACCCATATATATGCTGTCTACAAGAGACCCACTTCAGACTAAGGGACACAAACAGACTGAAAGTGAGGGAATGGAAAAAGATATTCCATGCAAATGCAAATCAAAAGAAAGCTGGAGTAGCAATACTCATGTCAGACAAAATAGACTTTAAAATAAAGAATATTATAAGAGACAAAGAAGGACACCACATAATGATCAAGGGATCAATCCAAGAAGACTATATAGCAATTATAAATATATATGCACCCAAAATAGGAGCACCTCAATACATAAGGCAACTGCTAACAGCTATAAAAGAGGAAATCGACAGTAACACAATAATTGTGGGGGACTTTAACACCTCACTTATACCAATGGACAGATCATCCAGACAGAAAATTAATAAGGAAACACAAGCTTTAAATGACACAATAGACCAGTTAGATTTAATTGATATTTATAGGACATTCCATCCAAAAACAGCAGATCACACTTTCTTCTCAAGTGCACATGGGACATTCTCCAGGATAGATCACACCTTGGGTCACAAATCAAGCCTTGGTAAATTTAAGAAAATTGAAGTCATATCAAGCATCTTTTCTGAACAAAATGCTATGAGATTAGAAATCGATTACAAGGAAAAAGCCGTTAAAAACACAAACACATGGAGGCTAAACAATACGTTACTAAGTAACCAAGAGATCACTGAAGAAATCAAAGAGGAAATCAAAAAATACCTAGAGACAAATGACAACGAAAACACGATGATCCAAAACCTATGGGATGCAGCAAAAGCAGTTCTAAGAGGGAAGTTTATAGCAATGCAATCCTATCTCAAGAAACAAGAAATATCTCAAATAAATGATCTAACCTTACACCTAAAGGAACTAGAGAAAGAAGAACAAATAAAATCCAAAGTTAGTAGAAGGAAATAAATAATAAAGTGCACAGCAGAAATAAATGAAATAGAAACAAAGAAAACAATAGCAAAGATCAATAAAACTGAAAGCTGGTTCTTTGAGAAGGTAAACAAAATTGATAAACCTTTAGCCAGACTCATCAAGAAAAAGAGGGAGAGGACTCAAATCAATGAAATTAGAAACAAAGAAGGAGAAGTTACAACAGACACTGCAGAAATACAAAGCATCCTAAGAGACTACTACAAGCAACTCTATGCCAATAAAGTGGACAACCTGGAAGAAATGGACAAATTCTTAGAAAGGTATAACCTTCCAAGACTGAACCAGGAAGAAACAGAAAATATGAACACACCAATCACAAGTAATGAAATTGAAACTGTGATTAAAAACCTTCCAACAAACAAAAGTCCAGGACCAGATGGCTTCACAGCTGAATTCTATCAAACATTTAGAGAAGAGCTAACACCTATCCTTCTCAAACTCTTATAAAAAACTGCAGAGGAAGGAACACTCCCAAACGCATTCTATGGGGCCACCATCACCCTGACACCAAAACCAGACAAAGATACTACAAGAAAAGAAGATTACAGACCAATATCACTGATGAATGTAGATGCAAAAATCCTCAACAAAATACTAGCAAACAGAATCCAACAACACATTCAAAGGATCATACACCATGATCAAGTGGGATTTATCCCAGGGATGCAAGGATTCTTCAATATACGCAAATCAACCAATGTGATACAGCATATTAACAAATTGAAGAATAAAAACCATATGATCATCTCAATAGATGGAGAAAAAGCTTTTGACAAAATTCAACACCCATTTATGATAAAAACTCTCCAGAAAGTGGGCAAAGAGGGAACCTACCTCAACATAATAAAGGCCATATATGACAAACCCACAGCAAACATCATTCTCAATGGTGAAAAACTGAAAGCATTTCCACTAAGATCAGGAACAAGACAAGGATGTCCACTCTTGCCACTATTATTCAACATAGTTTTGGAAGTCCTAACCACGGCAATCAGAGAAGAAAAAGAGATAAAAGGAATACAAATTGGAAAAGAAGAAGTAAAACTGTCACTGTTTGCCGATGACATAATAGTATACATAGAGAATCCTAAAGATGCCAACAGAAAACTACTAGAGCTAATCACTGAATTTGGTAAAGTTGCAGGATACAAAATTAATGCACAGAAATCTCTTGCATTCCTATACACTAACAATGAAAGTTCAGAAAGAGAAATTAAGGAAACACTCCCATTCACCATTTCAACAAAAAGAATAAAATACCTGGGAATAAACCTACCTACTGATTAAAGAAATCAAAGATGATACACACAGTTGGAGAGATATACCATATTCTTGGATTGGAAGAATCGATATTGTGAAAATGTCTATACTACCCAAAGCAATCTACAGATGCAATGCAATTCCTATCAAATTACCAGTGACATTTTTTCAGAACTAGAACAAAAAATCTTAAAATTTGTATGGAGACACAAAAGACCCTGAATAGCCACAGCAGTCTTGAGGGAACAGAACGGAGCTGGAGGAATCAGACTCCCTGACTTCGGACTATACTACAAAGCTACAGTAATCAAGACAGTATGGGACTGGTACAAAAACAGAAATATAGATCAATGGAACAGGATAGAAAGCCCAGAGATAAACCCACGTACCTATGGTCAACTAGTCTATGACAAAGGGGTAAGGATATACAATGGAGAAAAGACAGTCTCTTCAATAAGTGGTGCTGGGAAAACTGGACAGCTTCATGTAAAAGAATGAAATTAGAACACTCCCTAACACCATACACAAAAATAAACTCAGAATGGATTACAGACCTAAATGTAAGACTGGACACTATAAGACTCTTAGAGGAAAACATAGGAAGAACACTCTTTGACATAAATCACAGCAAGATCTTTTTTGATCCACCTCCTAGAATAATGGAAATAAAAATAAACAAATAGAACCTAATGAAACTTAAAACTTTTGCAAAGCAAAGGAAACTACAAACAAGATGAAAAGACAACCCTCAGAATGGGAGAAAATATTTGCAAATGAATCAACAGACAAAGGATTAATCTCCAAAATTTACAAGCAGCTCATGCAGCTCAATATTAAAAAAACAAACAACCCTTTGCAAAAATGGGCAGAAGAGCTAAATAGACATTTCTCCAAAGAACACATACAGGTGGCCAAGAAGCACATGAAAAGCTGCTCAAGATCACTAATTATTAGAGAAATGCATATCAAAACTACAATGAGGTATCACCTCACACCAGTTAGAATGGGCAGCATCAGAAAATTTACAAACAACAAATGCTGGAGAGGGTGTGGAGAAAAGGGAACCCTCCTGCACTGTTGGTGGGAATGTAAATTGATACAGCCACTATGGAGAACAGTATGGAGGTTCCTTAAAAAAACTAAAAATAGAATTGCCATATGACCCAGCAATCCCACTACTGGACATATACCCAGAGAAAACCATAATTCAAAAAGACACATGCACCCCGATGTTCATTGCAGCACTATTTACAATAGCCAGGTCATGGAAGCAACCTAAATGCCCATCGACAGACAAATGGACAAAGAAGATGTGGTACATATATACAATGGAATATTACTCAGCCATAAAAAGGAATGAAATTGGGACATTTGTAGAGACGTGGATGGATCTAGAGACTGTCATACGGAATGAAGTAAGTCAGAAAGAGAAAATCAAGTATCATATATTAACGAATATATGTGGAACCTAGAAAAATGTTACAGATGATATGGTTTGCAGGGCAGAATAGAAACACAGGCGTAAAGAACAAACATATGGACACCAAGTGGGGAAGTGGTGGTGGTGGTGGGATGAATTGGGAGACTGAGATTGACATGTATACACTAATAAGTATAAAACAGATAACTAATAAGAACCTGCTGTATAAAAAAATAAGTAAAAATTTAAAAATTAAAAAATAAAAATAAAACTGCACTAAGATACTATTTTTGCTTGATCATATTGGCAAAGATCCAAAAGGATGGGATCTCTGTTTTGGCAAAGGTGTAAGAAACAGCCACTCTTATGCTTTGTAGATAAGAAGCTTAATGTGATATAGATTTGGCAATATCTATAATATAAATACACATATCCTGAGACCCAGAAATTCCATGAGCAGGAATTTATGCTACAGCTCATCTCTGCCAAGAAGGTGAATGACCTTACAACACTGTTTGTAAACAATGTAAAAGGCAGTAAATAACTAGGTGTCCATCAATGGGGAATGACTAAAGAAATGGTAGCCCATACAGTGGGGTCCTCCGTAGCCACTAAAATGAGAAAAGAGCAGAAAAAGATCTCCAAAACATACATTGCTAGGTGAAATAACAAGGCAGTAGAACAGTGTGTAGAGTATGCTACCATCTGTATAAAAATCAGTGGGGAAAGAATAGAGGTATTTTCTTATAGTTGCATAAAATAGTTCTGAAAGGGTAACAAGAAACCTGTAACACCAGCTTCCTGTAGAGAGAACTAGGTGGTGGGGGAATAGGAATAGGAGGGAGATTTTTATGTATAGCCTTTTCAATTTTGAACCATGTGATAGTATATCCTATCCAACACTTAAATTTAAAAATATATATGTATGAACAAAAAGAAAACTAGTCACATGAGACAAAAATGAAGACCTTTATTAGTCTCCTGCTTTAACTATGCATAGAGTGATTTGTACTCTCTAAGAATCCAAAGTCAAGATGCAAATTCTATTTTTAAAGATTTTCTAACATTGCTCAATAAAGTAAGCCTCTAGACTTTTAAAATTTTATTTATTATTATTTTTTTGGCTGCGTTGGGTCTTTGTTGCTGTGCACGGGTTTTCTCTAGCTGCCGCGAGTGGGGGCTACTCTTCGTTGCATTGCGTGGGCTTCTCATTGCAGTGGCTTCTCTTGTTGCGGAGCACGGGCTGTAGGCGCGCGGGCTTCAGTAGCTGTGGCACGTGGGCTCAGTAGTTGTGGCTCATGGGCTCTAGAGCGCAGGCTCAGTAGTTGTGGCGTGTGGGCTTAGTTGCTCCGTGGCATGTGGGATCTTCCCAGACCAGGGCTCGAACCTGTGTCCCCTGCATCGGCAGGCGGATTCTTAACCACTGCTCCACCAGGGAAGTCCCAGCTTTTAGACTTTTAAATGCAAAAGGCTGTTGGAGTTTTGGCTCCCACTTAGGGTGTAGAACTCTGCAGAAAGCATTACTCTCACCCTTACCCCCCAAAATGCCAAATCATTTACAAAAGGACCCCTTTTCTTGAACTCATCAGAGAACTGAGAGGGAAGGCAAAAAACTAAGCTGAAATCTAAGGCATAATAGATACCTCCAAGGAGAGATGGATCACAGGTCCTTGCTTACCTGTTACAGATGTTGGATGGCATACAAGAAGGAAAGAAGAATCCAACCAAACTTCTTAATGAACTACTAAAGGCCACATGTGGGGCCTGTGTGAATGTATAGCCCCCTTGGGAGCTGCAGACTTCAGGGAAATCCACACCCGCTTGCAGGCTCTTCTCCATGGAACACACTGGATGCTCACAAGAAAGAGGGGGGGAGGTTAAGAGACCTGGGAAGACCTCTCTCTTGGTTCAGGTCTGGGGAGGGGGAACAGTACTTCTAGAAAAGCATGAAGTTCCACCCAGATCCTTCTCCCCGTATCCCTTATGGAAAAAATATATAACCATTGGGGAAAGGGCAGCCAACCATGTTGTCCTTAGGGCACAGGATCCTGGGGGTGAGGGGCAAAACTACCTGCAGACCAGTAAGTCCCCTACTGATGGGGGAGGGACAGAATCACTGAACTGTCCCTCATCCAAGACACAGCACCTGCCTAAGACTGAAACTGAAGCAGAACAGCAGGGGCTGCCTCCCGACCCCCACTCCATCCCAACCACAGGCTAGCAAGTGTTGAGTAACAGCTAACAGCAGTCCATCGCTGGGGGATGATCGAGGGCAGGAAGAGAAATGTTCCCTAAGAGGGAGCAAAGGTGCAAAGAGAAGCCCTAAAGTGAGGACTTGTTATTGTGTCAGTTCACCCCAAGATGATCTGTGTGCTGCAGTCCAATAAAACTCCCTGCAAAAATTAATAGAAATTAACGGGCTACTACCAACATTTGTATGGGAAGGCAAAGGAGCTTGAAGAGCGAAACCAATTTCAAAATAGAGGAAAGTTGGAGGAACTGACTTATCTGATTTCAAGACTTACTAAACTATCTATGAAGCTACGGTAGTGAGGTTGGTGTGGTTTTGGAGGAAAATATAAATATTAATAATACTGTATAATAATAATGTATTTATATTAATGTTCATAAGTATAAATATATAAAATATATACAAATAAATATATGATATATATTTTATATGTATGTATACTTCTGGAAAAATGTATCTTATGTAATATATATTTATATAATATAAAATATATTTTTATGTGTAATATATATATATATATATATATATATATATATATATACATCAATCAGTGGTACAGAAGAAAGAATCCAGAAATAGATCCACATTTTTATTTTTCTTTTTTTGGGCCACGCCATGCAGCATGTGGGATATTAGTTCCCCGACCAGGGATTGAACCCATGCCACCTGCAGTGGAAGTGCAGAGTCTTAACCACTGGACCGCCAGGGAATTTCCAAGATCCACATATTTAGTCAACTGATTTTTCACAAAAGTACAAAGGCAATTCAATGGAGAAAGGATGCTCTTTTTAATAAATGATGCTAAAACAATTGAATATCCATATGCAAAAAAAGTAAAAAGCAAACCTTAAGCCATAGGTCCCACCCTATACAAAAATTACCTCAAGATGACTCTAAATGTACCTAAATGTAATACCTAAAATTGTAAAGCTTCTAGAAGGAACATAGAAGGAAATCTCCGTGACTTTGGCTGCCTGACACTCACACCCGGAATCTGTGCATGACACAGCTACAGAGGCCTGAGTCCTGTTTCCCCATCTCCTACCTCCGTGATTTACTTCCTGGAGAGATTTGCAGGTTGCTGGTTATTTTCGTGTGATTGCAGAGCTGAAGGTGTTCATCCTTGTAATAGTTCATCTTATTGCTTCTCAAGCTTGCCCTGCCATCCTGAACTTGGCTTCGGGTTTCTCATGCCCGCACTCAGCTTTGGGTCAGCTGTGAGCCTGGTCTGTCTTCTTGGCAACTCCATCAAAGTCAGAGAGCAAACTGCTCATTGCAGCCCCTGGCTGGTGCCCCCTGGGGCCTTCTCTCTTGCCCTCAGTCAGTTTTCCTCCTATTAAGCATGTGTTCAGTGAAGTTGCAAGAGAAAAAAAATAAGCACCCAAACCCACAATTTCTTCGCTGTGGGTTTGGTCATTTATTCAATTCCTCTCAATTCTCTCAGTCTATCCGCCTTTCTGTCTGTTTATCCATCACGTTACCTAGGCCTGAGTCAGCTACAGAGTCTCAGAATAGCAGTTGTTGAACCAAAGGTCTGCCTTGCTGTGTGCGTGTGTGTGTGCATGGGTGTGTTTATACAGAAGTGTGGAAGAGGCAGGAGCAGAGGCAGGAAGACATGAATAGGAATGAGAAACTTTTTTTTTTTTCTTGGAGGGAAAGAGCCAGAAATTACATCCGTTCAAAAATATCCTGCCTCTCTCACAGATAAATATAGCGACATGGGTAGATGTGTCACCGAATGAAACTTTCAAAACAAATCCGGGAAGAATCACTTGAAGAGCCTGCCACTGCTGGCTCTGTCCTGCTGCCCCTCTGTCCCCCGTCCCCACCCCCGCACCGGTGTGCCCCACAACGATCAGGACGGAGAGCGAGATGGGAGGTCTGTGCCCAGCATCCCCCAGCATTCTGGACAAGGGGAAGGGTAGCAGGAGCAAAGGTGCCCTTCAAGGGCTGCTGGCCAGAGGCGCTAAGTCGCCAGATGTCCCCCACAGGGAAGAGCTTGAGAGATCACTTCTCTCTGTTACAGGGGAGTGAAAGCTCAGAACGGGAGGGCAGCCCCACGGGCTCATATCCACCAGCTGTGGTGGCTGAAGCTGGAGCTAAGGACCCATGACTTGGACACAAGGGTGCCATTAAAATCATTTGGCCACCAGTAGAGCAGAGGCACCTACCAGCCCTTGACAAAGGGGAGGTACGGTCACCACCACAGCTCTGCATGCCAGCTGAGACTCAGCTCCCCTTAGACCCACGTGCAATCAGTTCTTCCAGCGGCCCTATGAGGTAGGTATCGTCATCCTATTTTTTAGATGGGGAGACTGAAGACAGGAGTGATTCAGTGATTAATCCAGGGTCCCATGGTTGGTCATGGCAGAGCTGGGCATGGCCTCTTCTGAGAGTGTCATGGGAGACCACCCTGCCTCCACATATAAGAGGGTAGAAGCCCTGCTGCCCCGCCCCCAGCCCAGCCCAGCCCTGTCTGTTGGCAGGAGCCTCGGCCAGCTGCGGTCACTGAAGGGGCAGAACCTGTGTCCTAAGCCCTGCAGGAACAGAGGGTTGTCAGATCATCGTGGGTCCTCAAGGAGGAAGGATAGAGCCATTTTGCACTTGTGAGCTTCTCGGTACCTATCCCCTCACCTCCTGACTCAGCCTGGACCCCTCCGTCCAGTGCATCTGTCCCTCCAACTCTGCCACGGGCCTGGGACACCTCTCTTACCTGGCCAAGCAATAGCACCTTCCGCTTATCAGCTCTGAGCTCCGTTGAAAAGTTTCTTAACATCTTTTGGACCCGTGGAGTCAGACCAACCTGGGTTCAAATCCCACCTCTGCCACTCCCCAGCTCTGTGGCCTTGGGAAAAGTAATGCCTTGTGTATTAGTTTCTTATTGCTGCCGAAACAAATGACCACAAACTTAGCTCCTTAAACAACACAAACTTTTCACCTTACAGTTCTGAGGAAAGGTGGCAAAATCAGTCTCACTGGGTTACAATCAAGGTGTCTGCAGGGCTGTGCTCCTTCTGGCTCCAAGGGAGAATCCAGTTCCTTGCCTTTTCCAGCATCTAGAGGCTTCCTGCATTCCTTGGCTTGAGCCCTGCATCACTTGGACCACTGCTTCCATCACTGCATCTTTCTGACTCTGGCCCTCCTGCCTCCCTCTTATAAGGGTACTTGGGATGACATTGTGTCCCTCTGGGTAATCCAGGACAGTCTCCCCATCCCCAAATCCTTAATCACATATGCAAAGCCCCTTTGCCATATATGGGAACCTAGTCACAGGTTTTGTGGTTTAGAGCATGGACATCCCAGGCAGAGGCAGGGAATGTTAGCCTACCACACCTCAACTTCCTCATTTTACGGATGATAATCTGTACCTCCCAAGTCTGCCGGGAGGACCAATTACATTACGAAGTACCCAGCCTGGTACCTGGCACAAAGTTTAAAATGAGGTCCTAAGAAAAGGGCCTCTGCCCTGTTCCCATTCCGGTCGTCTTTCTCTAGAATCGCAGGTACCCGTCCCCAAGCCTGGCTCTCCGTGGGGACTTCAAGAATCCCTGTGGAAATAAAACACGGGGGTGATGGATGGCTCTGACCTCCCAAATGCCGAAGCAGGGCTGTTTGCAAATTTAAAGGCTTCTAGGCAGCAGGGGGAAGAATGTGAGCAGAAACGTGGAACGGTATGTGCAGGGACATAAATTCCAAGTGGTTTTTGTTGGGAAAGCTGAACAGAAAGTCATTCCATCCACATTCCCCACGTCGGAACTGCTCTCCCAGGTTGGCTGGGGCTGAGACCCATTCCAGCAATGGAGCACCTCTCCCCGGAGGCAGGGCTGAGGCCCTCGTGAGGGGGCAGGGCAGACTGAGAGCCCCATCCCCTCACTGCCCAGGCCTGAGGGGTGATGGCTCCGGGCGACAGGGGCTGGAGCAGCAGATGGCTAGTCCAGAGCTCAGATGGCACGCCTCATCTTCTGGGAAGAAGTGAGAGTGCTGAGCGGGGTCAGGGGAAGGGGGTGCAGACCCCCTCCTGATTCTCCCTTCACCAGAAGGCTCTCACCCAGCACAGTTTAAACCCATTTAAATCCAATACTCTTATCAGTAAAACATCTTTCAGCATGCCCTCCAATAAATGTGTATTTATTTCTAAATTATATGGCATGAATTAATTTATTTGTATAATAATGCACAAATACATGATGCACATTAAAACTTTCAAAAAATATAAACACAGCAAAGTAAAAAGCTAAAAATAAATATAAATAGAAGACCAACATGGTGACCGTGCATTCGAATAAACGAATCAGTGGGCACGCTTCACTTTGGAGGTAGTAGAAGCTGTACTTGCATTTCGTTGCTCTTCTGTTTCCTCAAATCTTGCTTATTCGTGTGTCCAATTCAGTGAGCTCCTCTCCCGCCAGGCAGGGTTGGTATCTTGTTTCTCCTCCTGGCTTATAAAGTTGCCAAAGGCTAAGAGCAGTTATGCTTTGGACGGTGCAGAGTGCAGGGCACACAGCTGGTGCCTAATAAAGTCGGTCAGTAAATATTTTCTGAACACGTACTTTGACCCTCAGGTTTGTGGCCGGCACTGGGGGTTCAAAGAGCAAGATGTGGTCCCACCCTCATCCCCAAGCCCAGTTCAGGCAAAGCCACCCTTGGGAGTGGCACCAGCTCTGGGTGGTGCTGGGGCAGGGATGGAACGCACCTCCAGCACCAAGGCAGGAAGATGCATCACTCCAGCTCGGCAGGGGCAGGTGAGACAGGGAAGGTCTGCAGGCAGGAGAGCTGTGTGCTCTTGTGTAGAGACTTGGTGGCAGGAGCTACTGCACAGTCCAGGGGGTTCACCGAGCCCTCAAGGGCGAGATCCGCCTGAGGCTCAGGCCAGCTGAGGCCTGAGGGCTGCCAGTGTTGACTCTGCCCCTGACCCCTGGGACCTGGCTTTAGGTTCCTTATCTGGGCAATGAGGAGGGTGGGCTGCATGCTCTGTGGGGTCCCTTCCAGCTCTGACATTCTTGCTTCAGTCCAGGCTCATCCAGGCCCCGCCCTGCCCTTTTCCATCTTCCAGCCTGAGCCCCCCAAAACACGGGGCCACCTGAGAGGTGAGTGGACACTGCTCTGGGGTTTCTGAGACGTTGCAAACAACTAGCAATTCCTTCCCGAGAAGTAGGGGAGGCATGCTGAGCCCTGTGCCCTACACCCACCGCGCTCCACCATAGGTGCCGGGGAGAAAGCGCCACCCTCTCCTCGGCTCCCGCGACCCCCAGGGCATTCTGTGAATGAGCCAGAAAACAAAGCATCAGAGGGAGAGAAAAGAAACCACTCGTCCCAAAATAGCTCTCTGAAGGCTGCCTAATCCCATGTCTTTGCAGCCGAGAGGGTCTGTTATTTTGACACAGCAGAGCGAGCTACCCGATGGATCCTTCTGGAGTCTCCCTCTTGGGAGTGAGCTTGCAGTGTGTGCGCATGAGGACAGGCTGGGTCAGGAGTGAGTGTTCTGGTCATGGGGCAATGGATAAAGCCCTCGGACCCAGGATGGGACGCTGCGGGCCTCCTTTTGCAGCTTTCCTTGGCGGAGGGACAGTTAAAGGACAGTCTCAGGGCCAGAGGCACCTGATCACAATCCAGTGAGCAGAGATGTGGAGAAATGCCGCCCCTCCCCTCGTCCGCCCCCCGCCCTGATGGTCACCAGGACTTAGAGCAGAGAACGAGCCCCAAAGAGCTCCACCGAGCCAGGCCGTTGTGCCAGCTGCTCCACAAAAGCGCCCCGACACTGATAATTAGGGCTACAAACTGAGGTGTCTGACATGCGCTGTGCTGATGGATTTCCATGAGGGGCTGGGGGGCCCACGGACAGAATTCAAAGGGTCTGGACACTTGGATGGGAAAAAATTTTACACCTTTATTTTCGCTAACCTTCGGCCAGAATTTAGCATTTTCTGCTGTTGTGAGTGTAGGCAGAGGACCTCAGATGTTGTAGCTGCGTCTGTGATTTGCCACTAGTAGAAATCCCATCTTCCCATCACAGCGTACTGGTTGCAGATATCTTCGATTATTGTTTACGCTCATCACGGCTTGGGAATTATGCTAGTTGACAGGCCTGTTACTGGATCTTGCTGAACGTGTTAAAGAAGCACCTGCGGTACTAGATCGCAAATTTGATGTTTTAAAAAATCTTTTGATAACTGTATTTCAGTGTAGTTGGTTTCCTTTGTAATCTTATGTTTTCTCTCGAATGCATTTGAAAATGTTGCTCAGGGGAGGGTTCATAAGCCTCACTGGATTGCCTGAACAGAGACGGTCGGGATCTGCTTTCCCTGCAGAACCTGGTGAGATCCTCCCACCCAAACAGCCAGTGTGGTGGGTGCAGGGCTGGGAGGACTCATGTGGTCCTGTAACATTTTGGGGGTGAAGATACCTTCGCTCAAACACAAAGTTTATCAGGAAGCCCAGCCCAGCCCGTGAGGTGAAGGTGGCGTGGTGCTGCTCTGGCTGGAATTGGAAGTGGGCATTTCTTGCAGCTGCCTGACCGCTCCACCCATCACTCCCCATCAGATGCCCTCCTTCTCTCCCCTCCCACCCCCCACTTCCTGGCAACCTCCGTGGACTGCCTACGTTTCCACAGAGTGCATCTGCAAATCATCAACCCAATGTAAGCGCTCACTGGGGACCTGAGGGGCAGCGCCACGGGCTCACCTTGCTGGCCGCAGAACTGCTCATACCGTCCTGCCCATGGGAAGTCCTGTGGGCAGGTCTTGTGTCATTTATAAACACAAGCCTCCCGTGTATGTGGGGAAAAAAAAAACAAAAAAAAGGAGAGAGAGGAGATCGTAGCCCAGGGTGGTCATCCCCATGAGTTCTGGGTTCAAATACTGGTTCCACCACGTCCTAGCTGTGTGGTGTGGCCTCAGTTCTTCTTTTGTTTTTTTGCTTTTTGCGGTACGCGGGCCTCTCACTGTTGTGGCCTCTCCCGTTGCAGAGCACAGGCTCCGGACGCGCAGGCTCAGCGGCCATGGCTCACGGGCCCAGCCGGTCCGCGGCATGTGGGATTTTCCTGGACCGGGGCACGAACCCGTGTACCCCTGCCTTGGCAGGTGGACTCTCAACCACTGCGCCACCAGGGAAGCCCATCAGTTCTTCTTTTAATTAGCGGTTAGTGATAACAATAGCTCCCACCTTAAAAGGCTGGTTGGGGGATGAAAAGAAATAATGCATGTAAAGAGCTTCGCAGGCTCAGGAAATTCTGCTGCTACCTTCTCCCCAGGAAAGAGATTTTCGTCTGCCACAGCTTCTTCCAGCCACCCCGCTGCCCATCCTCTACCTCGGAGGTGTCTCCCTGCCAGAGGCGACCTGGGAGCTTGTTTTCACCGTCCAGGCCTGAAGCGTTTAGTCCTTCCTGTCTTTGCAAATATGTCACTTGGCATCCGTGGGGTATTTTGGTAGCAGCAGCAGCAGCTGACCCAGACGGCACACACTGTAGCTATTATCTCATCATCCAATAATTAGCTTGACATTTATAATGGGGCCTCTGGGGCCTTGGGATGACACTGCCTTTTTCAAATGCAAGGATACTGTGATTTTGCACTTCCGCAAGGCAAGATGAGAGCAGAAGGGAAAAGCGACCCAAGGTTTTGCCTGCCATCGGCAGCCCTGAGCAGAGGCAGGTGACTGGGGAGCTAAGGGAGCGTAATCTCCAGGGCCCCTCAATTGCACAGTCCCGCGTTTTCTGTGAATTATGCATAAGTAGTATATGCTTCTTTTGTTTTTCCTAAAGACACTCTCCAAAATTATATAGACTTCAGGCTCCATAAAACATAATCCACCCCTGGGTTTAAAGCCAAGTTGTCTCTTGGGTCTGACCTGTCTGGAAACTGACCCCGCATATCATTGCCATTAAGGACCAGCAAGTGGATTTGGGGATGCAAGTCACAGAGGGTGTTGCACTGTGAACTAAAGAATTTGGTGATGTGTTGGAGCACAAAAGACCCCGGGACTTGGGTCTGCAGAGAGTCAGAGTGCTCTGCTCACACCGGGAGCCTTGGGTGCAGCCTAGGAGCCTCTGAGCCTGAATATAAAGAACAAATGTGTCATCAGTCAATGTGCTGAGATGGCGGTGTCAGTGGTGATTGCAAAAACACACAAAACATTGATTTAGGAATGAAAAAGGCCAGAGATAAACTCCCCGCCTCAGCCCTGGCAAGTCATGGAACAAGGTACATAGCTTGTGTGTGCCTTACTCGACCAAGGAATAAAATGGGAAATGCAAACTACTCCCCTCACTCATTATTAGTAGGAGAGAAGGGGCTGGGGAGGAGAAAGCCGCGGTCCGCTCCAACACCTAGAGCATCGCTCTCTTCCAGTTTATCTTAGGAGCCCGTGGAACAGATGAACAGGGAAAAGCATGTGGTTTCAGCCAGGACACGAGGAGAGAGGTGAGAAGTAAAGGAACAGCTCCCGCAGCAATAAGACCGGGCTCTGTCTTTACTCTGTCCAAGTCCTCACTTCCCTCTGGGCTCAGAACTCACAGCCTTCTGATGCCTTCCCTTCTATCTCCCCCCCCCCCATTTAATTGGTTGGGCTTTTTAAATTTTACTTTATTTTATTTATTTATTTTTGGCTGCGTTGGGTCTTCGTTGCTGCGCGCAGGCTTTCTCTAGTTGCGGCGAGCAGGGGCTACTCTTCGTTGCGGTGCGTGGGCTTCTCATTGCGGTGGCTTCTCTTGTTGCAGAGCACGGGCTCTAGGCACGTGGGCTTCAGTAGTCGTGGCTTGCGGGCTCTAAAGCACAAGCTCAGTAGTCGTGGTGCATGGGCTGAGTTGCTCTGCGGCATGTGGGATCTTCCACAGGGATCGAGCCTGTGTCCCCTGCATTGGCAGGTGGATTCTTAATCACCGCGCCACCAGGGAAGTCCCTAATTGGTTAAGTCTAAAATTCCCACCCTCAACATGTGCTGCTTCATCCCCGCCTCTCTGTTCCTACCAGCCATCGTCCGTTTCTTACCTGGATGAGAGCAACAGACACCTATGCAGGGCTCCAGACAAATGGGCAACAGGTGTGCTGAGAGTTCCATCTCCTCAGCCCTCGGGGCGGCCAGACCAGGCTTGTGGCGGCTGCAGCCTCTAGACCAGCATCTTGCAGCCTCAGGAAGTCTCGTCTGTTAATCTCGGTGTGCAATTCAAATGTCATCATTTTTTTATGTTGCTTCCACGTGGGAAATGTGGGGAAGCACCGATCTTTCTTCTGCCCACTCAGCCCCATCCTAGGCACTGTGGCCAGATTCATCTCCACGGAGTCCAACTAAGGTAGTACAGCTTGCCTTCAGAATGGCCATCAGGATTCTGCACAATATGAAAGTCACTGAAAGCCACAAGGGCAGGCAAGAAAACCCAACACAGGGGTCCTTCTTACAGCATGGGTCCCATGGATTGAGGAGATGTGCAGTGAAAAGCAGCCTCAGAGGACATCTAGGAAGCTCACTCCTTCAGCTGGAATGGTTGTTCTCACACTCTACAGTGTACAAGTGTCACCTGCTGCAATTGTGGGAAAATGCGGATTCCAGGGCCTCCTCCTGCCCCACCCACATTTTTAGTCAATGTGTTTGCAACCAGACCCAGCAGTCTGCATTTTTAGGGAACACACTGATGGTGGACACAGATCTTACTTTGAGAAACGGTGCCCTGATGATCTCAGCTAACAGCAGATTTCACCTAGTCACCTCAAAGGATGAAACAATAGCATACGGGCAGGAATTTGCAGTAAAAAGCAGTGTCTCGGCCTAAAATCTCAAATCAAACACACCACTTTGAAAAAAATGTAAGAATAAGGGATGCTTAAAATATGGAAAGTAGTTGAAAGGAAGACAACTTTGGTGGGCAAACCAAAGTTACTCATCCTCAAGAACATTCCCCCAGAAAGGCAAATTGCATGGAAAATATAAAATGTAATCCCAAAGGAAAAAGGAAGCTTTGAAACTCTGGAAAGAAACTGCTTATAACCTATAACAAAGGCAGCCCACTGGGCAGACAAACACAGCAAACTGCTCTCAAAAATGGGACAAGATGGGGGGCTTCCCTGGTGGCGCAGTGGTTGAGAATCCGCCTGCCGATGCAGGGAACGCGGGTTCGTGCCCCGGTCCGGGAAGATCCCACGTGCCACGGAGCGGCTGGGCCCGTGAGCCATGGCCGCCGAGCCTGCGCGTCCGGAGGCTGTGCTCCGCAACGGGAGAGGCCACAACAGTGAGAGGCCCGCGTACCGCAAACAAACAAACAAAAATGGGACAAGATGGAAGTTATAGTGAAGGCAGGGAATATGCGTGTGGCCACAGGGGTAATGTACAAGTTCCTGTAGGAGGTTCCCAGGGTAGAGAGAATGTCATTGATGGCGTTACAGTCCCAGCTAGCTCAGGGACCTGTGTCCTTACTCAGCCAGTAAGGTGACTCTGCTGGCTGTTGCGACTTTTTCTGGTCCCCAGATGAAAAAGGGGTCTGGCTCACAGGGATACCGTGAACTCATCAGGCAAGTCACCCGACGTTTGAAAGCCGGGCTGACTTGAAAATATGGACCACCTGTTCACTGTGATTCTGTGGGGATGCTGAGCTCTTAGAGCTGCAGGTGTTTGCCATCAGTGTGGGGTGTTGTTGCTGCCCACTCTTCTGCCTCCTTTCAGACACGATATGGACCGTTCCACGACCATTCAGACTCCACCCAGAGCGTGGAGTGGGGTGCGGGGCTCCGGATCTGCTCTGGGTGGCTAAATAGCAACCGGAGAGCGACTCCAGGCTTCCTGCAACCAAGACAAAACCTGGGGTCCTTCCTCTTCGCTGGAAGAAGGCTGGGAGGGGGAAAGAGGCAGCACCATCTGGTTTAAAAGCACCTGACTTGGGCTGGTTCGACACCAGTGGGACAGGCACCGGCTGACACTGTTTCCCCAGAGGCAATGTGGGACTTCTTGCCTTGCATCTCCAGGACATCTCAGTGAACTAGCTCCACCACCATGATTCAGGAGGAGGCTGAGAACCAGAGTGAGTGAGGAAGGGAAGATAGGAGAAACCTGTTTTCAGCTCTGGCGTGAGATGCTATTTTTAACTGGGATAAAATATCTGGAGGAAATAAATATAAAAGCTTCAGTGGAATCCTTTTAGAGCTGTGGCGAATACTCATCTTGGACAGAGGTAGAATGGCCAAGTGTTAAACATTGAGCTGAAGCCCAATATTGCCCTTATAGATACCCTTCAGGATGCAAAAAGAAATATGAAATTTTAAGTGTGTAATTAGTGCCACACTTTTGGTATTAAAAATGTTTAATGCTCAGATTTCTAGTTTGACTTCATGGTAGAGGAACAATAATGTCTTAGCACTGTGTCCACTATGAAATGGGCCCAGCTGTCTCACTGTCACTCACACGGATCACCAGGCTGTCTTGAACTATAACTGACGAAAGACAATTCCTCTTGGACCCCTGGATGTAAAGAGGTCTCAACCAGGACTTCTTGAAAGACTTGTGGCACATGTTAAATTAAAAAACTAAAAATTAACCGTAGCTCGTATGGCTTAGTGTGTTTATTACTATGAGTTCTTACTATACCAAACAATTCTATCAGGATTAGAAGTGTAATCTAATCTCTCTTGTTCTGCCTTGTGTTATCAATTTAATTGTTATTAACAGCACTACAGGTGGCCACAATCAGACCCATCATTCAAGGGAATTTCCCCACGTGGAGCCTCAGGGAGGGGCATCGTGTGAAGCCTCGGGCTCAGAGGCTGGTGAGTTCTTGGAGCACAGAGCCCAACCTCCAGCACACTGCCTGCCACGGAGCGGGCTTTCAGCACATATTTGCTGGATGAGTGAGTGGCTACGTGGATGAATAAATGAATAAAGATGTAAGCCAGAGCTAAGCAAGGAAGAGACTGTACCTGAAGGCTATACCGGCACCAGGTAAGGTGAGGTTTGAGGGGGCAGACCTAGAGCAGGCAGGAGGGTAGTCAATCCTGTTGGGAAGCCACAGTGTGTACAGAGGAGATGGGACAGGCAGGTGGCTATGACAGGGCAGCTGGCTAGAGGTGCGGAGTGGGCGTCCTGGCAGGCATGTCAGTAGGTATTCCTACGGCAGGAGACACGTGAAGGTCACACAGGGGGCACAGGGCCTCAGGAGCAGGACCCCAGACTCCATTCAGGGTGAGTCGTAGAGGAAACAGAATGTGGGCTGGGCAGGTGTCGAGACCCCGGGTGTCCAGAGGCAACTAGAACAGGAGCCGGAGGCAGGATGTGGCCTTCAGAATAAAGCCTGTTAGTAGACCTGAGATCAAGGCCAGAGAAGGACTTGCCAGGCTGGCTCCAGGACAAATCCCCTGAGCCACTGAACTTTAAATTCTCCCCATCTTAGGAAAGCGTCCACCCAGGGACTGCAGCAAGGATGAGTCTACATGGAGATATTCAAGTAGACCCAGGGAAGGAGTCTGGGAGGCTATAAAAGCAAGAAGTCAAATAAGTCATGGCTCTCAGCAGAGCAGGTAAACCTACGCGTTACAAATTATTTCAGGCTTTGATTTGAATTTGTAACCAGGCGTCCTGCGCCTTGAATACTTTAACTGATAATCAACTGACTAACAATGATTTGGCGAGGTCTGCAATGTGCCTAGCGTTGTGCTTCACCTGTTTGGGATTAGAGGCGTGAAACAGTCATCGAACAGATGCGTTTATACTAAATATGCAGAATGTGTCACTATTCACAGAGGAGAAAACAAGGCTGTGAAAGGGCTGCAGCCAGATGAGCATGGATGGCAGAGGTCAGGGAGGGCTTCCTGGAGGAGGTGGGATGCACCCTGGACCTGCAGGACATGGGACATCCGCAGAGAGAGGAGAGAATGTTTACCACCAATTCCTTTGCGATTCTTGACTGCTCAGAACACATCCCTCAGAGCTAAGCAAGACAATTTATTAAACTGCAAGAGAGGTGAGGAGAAAGAAAGGCGAAGTCATCCTGACTTGGTGTACTTTCTGAGTCCCATCTCGCAGGGGAAAACCCTGAGGCACAACCAGGTTGGGGCTAGTTCATGGTGAAGTCAGATAAGCAAGGGCGTCCAATAGGGCCTGAGGCCTCACCATCTTTTCTAACACAGAGGAGCTGCTCTCCTCCCTCCTGCCAAGTGGAGAGCTGGCTTTGGCTTTATGGTGAAGGTTTTGGCCAGTTTGGTTTGTTTGGGCTTTTTCTTTGTTTTGTCTTGGTTTGAAAGGGCTACTGAAGAAGGGAAACGGGAGGAAATGATTTTCTTTTTTCTCCTGTGATAGTACCAGTTCTGCCCTTAGAGGCAGGCGAGAAGGCCCCTCTCCCGGCCATACCAATTAGCAGGACCCCCTATGGCCCTCCTCTGTCTGTGCCCCTCCCCACGGCCATCATGGCATGACTATTATATTAGTTTCCTACTGCTGCTATAGCAAGTTACCACAACCTTAGTGGTTTAAATCCACACAGATCTATTATCTTAGAGTTCGTGCGTTGGTCAGAAGTCTCACGGAGTGTCAACAGGACTGCATTCTTTTCTGGAAGCTCTAAGGGAGAATCTGTTTCCTTGCCTTTTCCAGCTTCTAGAGGCCACCAGCATTCCTTGACCTGTGGCCTCTTCCATCTCCAAAGCCAATAACGGCTGGTAGAGTATTCTCACACCTCATCACTCTGACCTTCTCTTCTGCCCCCTCTTTCATTTTTAAGGACCCTGGGGATTACATTAGACCCGCACAGATAATCCAGGATATAATGTATAATCATAAAGTCAGGTGATTGGCAACTTTAATTCTGTCTACAACCTTAATGCCACATTACATATTTACAGGTTTTGGGGACAAGGATATGGACATCTTTGGGGTGGGCATTATTCTGCTAGTACAGTTGCCAACGTCAGAGGATAGAATATATTTTATTTAACAATCTGTTGACTTGGTTTATAATTTTAAGTATTTAGAAGCATGGTGTGTGGCCTCTATTTGTGCTGTTGCCCCAGGCAAATAGCAGGGCTGCTCTGGTGGGAGCAGTGGCTGTCCAAGGTGAAAGGTCTATAGCACCTTACTGGAGTGGAAAAGTTCAGTATTCCTTAGCCAGCAGCATCCCCTTCTGGACAGTTTCCAAGGTTCCCCCAGCCTGTTTCTCCACAGAAACCTGTCACCTTCATCATCTTACCTCTGATTCACACCCAGTTCTGACTCCCAACACTTTGCTCTCCTTACAAAAGCATTCCTCCCAAAGAAGGTACATTTCCCATTCTTTTTGCTTTTTACTTTTACATAAAAAGGGTAGAAGCAAGGGAAGAAACCCCAGCCCCATTAGTACAGACACATCAAAGGGTACCGAGCCCCTCAGGAAACCAGAGCATGGCTTACATCATCCTGCAGCACATCCGCTAAGCAACTGTGGGATCAACATCTGTTTCCATGGAGATGTCACTTCATCATCATTCTCCAGGCGGAGCAGAGAAGTGCCTGTGGGAGGAATGAATATGCTGGGCCAGAGAATAACAAAATCTGGTGCCATGAGCAAAAAGAAACCCCAAAAACCCTCCCAAAAACTATAATCAAGATGAAAGGTTGATGAGAGAGCATTAGAATGAGAGAGAGGGAGAATGGGCACTGGATGGGGTCGAGGGCGAGTGACCGGCCAGAATCAGATGGAGGCTCACGTCACCTGCCTCTCTCAATACACAGAGCGGCCAAGAGAGGCCTCAGGCTCCTGCCACATATTGTACAACAGTCCATGGAACTCAAGCCTTGTGCCTCCCTGCCCAGGATTCATCTCAGTGGACGGAAGGCACTAAGGCACCATAATGCTTTTGTCCTGTTGCTTCCAGTCAGGCAAAGATGGATCTTGGTCCTTTTGCTGCCGATGTTGCTTTGGCCTGCCTAGCACAGTGCCTTCCAGGGACAGCAGCTCCCTCTCATCCAGACAAACCCTATTGCTCTGAGGCCTGGCTTGCTAAACTGACAATAGCAGAAGCCGAGGCAGGTAGAAGGGAACTAGCATTTACTGGGCTGGGGCGCTGCCTCTCAGCTAATCCTCGAATCCCACCGTGGCGTGTTAGAGCCTCATTCTACAGGCCAGGAGCTGAGGCTCAGGAGAGGTGGCTTAATAAATGTGACGAGATTAACAGCAAATTTTAGAATTCACTCACTTTGTGCCAGGCATCGTTTTAAACTCTTCACAAGTATTTATTCATTTCACCCTCAAATTGCATCTCTGAGGGGGTATTATTATCCGTCAGTTAATACGTGGCAGAGCCAGGCTTGGGGGCCTGGGGTGCCCTTCCCTCTGCATACGCTGACCGCACCCCCCCATCACCACTGGGGAGAACAGCTCAAGAAGGCGGGGTCAGGCACACCGGAGTGAGCGATCACCAATGGATGGAAACAAGAGGCCAAGTACGATTTTTCCTCAATTGCAGCCAAGGCACCAAAGCTGGGGCTACGGGGTTCTGAGGATCCCATATTCTGGGTTCAGAAATCCACCTGCCGGGGGGCCAGTCCCTCCCTGTGGACTCAAGAAGAGACTGCCTTCCACCAAACACCTGGAGTTCTGCCCATCCTACCCACTGGCAGTGCCAGAAGGTGCCGGAGGCCTCGGGGAGGGAAGGTGGGACAGGGTGCATGGAGGTCGGAGCTCATGCCGAAAGGCTCCTCCCCTGCATCCTGAGGAGGGGAGCGTCCGGGACTCCAGGATACTGGAGTGTCTGCAGCAAAGGGAGGCTGGTGGCCTGGTCCCAGGCTGAACAGATACTCACCGAGCCGCAGACCCGAAGCCAGCTCGGGGGCAGCCTGGGAACAAGTGTCTGATGCAGGTCCTCCCCCACCATGGGAAGAAGAGGGTGCCTGCCAGGTTCCTCTGACCCCCGAGAGCAGTGCCTACCTCTGCTCTAGAAGTTTCCAAAGGCAGAGGCCTTGCCAGGAAGGCTCCAGGCGACAGAGGCTGAGGGTGTCTGAGAGGAAGATGGGGTACCCTACCCCACACTGATTCTCTTGCCCCCAGAGAGTCCAGAAGGACCCCGGGATCTACACAGACCCCAGAGCACTGGGGTTAGCAGAGGGCAGGAGCAATGGAGGCAACTGGGAGTGATGGAGGCCCGAGCCAGAGCCGGGTTTGTGAGTGTGCATTGTTGGCAGGGCTGGAGGTGGACACCACTGCCCTCAGGAGGGTTTTGGGACCTAGCTACATACGGCACTGTGGGTGCCGGCCGGGAGCCCCAGAAAGCCTTGAGCACCATCTCTGCAGAGACCATCACCTCATCAGCACCACCAGCATTGGCCAGAAGCACCCAGCACCCAGAAGAAGCCATGGACAGCCCCTCCCAACCTAGGAGGATGGGCCAGTCATATATCCAGAACCTCCGTGCCCTCCCAGGGAGCTCCATCCAGGAGGGCCGGAGAGTAAGCCTTGGCGTGTTTAGAGCCTGAAGAGGATGTGGAGATGGAGTTGAAAGAGAGAACAAAAGGCAGAGCGTCTGACGAGCAGACCCTTCCCTATTTTTCCAACCAGCTAGGCTGCAGACACCGTCCCCCTGCACAGCGGTGGGGAGTTGAGTTCTCAGTTAAGCCTGATTTGGAGTTTTAAAATAAATCCATTTGAGTCTAAAATACTGAGATGAGACTGCTCGGTCATCAAAGATGCCAGGAAGAAATGACATCTGGCCAAGTTATCACTGAGAGACACCAGCTACCCAACGGGAAAGGGGGGTTGATGTAGTCCAGGGGTCGGCAAACCACAGCCCTCAGGCTAAGGATGGGTTTGATTTTTCTTTTGATTTGCTTTTAAAAAAAAATTTTATTGGGGTATAGTTGATTTACAATGTTGTGTTAGTTTTTGCTGTACAGCAAAGTGAATCAGTTACATATATACATATATCCACTCTTTTTTATATTCTTTTCCCATATAGGTCATTACAGAGTATTGAGTAGAGTTCCCTGTGCTGTACAGCAGGTCCTTATTAGTTATCTATTTTGTATATAGTAGTGTGTATATGCCAATCCCAATCTCCCAATTTATTCCTCCCCCCCCACCTTTCCACAAAGGGTTGGGGGGAGAAGGGGAGAGGGGAAGAAGAGAGACTGTATGTGGTCTGCACCACTTAAAATATTTCTATCTGCCTTTTGCAGAAAAAGTTTGCTGACCCTATTTGTAACCTAACTGGGGAGGGGTACAGCTATTAAAAAAGTAAAACTTTCGTATTTTAAATTCTATATTAATCCCCTGTCATTTGCTTCTTTCACTCAACATTGTGGTTTTAAGCCTCATCCATGTTAGAGAGTGGCATAGGAATTCATTTTCACTGCTGTAAACTAACCATCATGGTTAGTTTATCCATTCTCCTGGTGATGAGCATTTAGGCTGCTTCTAGGTTTTTGCTATACTGCTGCTGGGAATGTTCTTGTTCATGTCTCCTGTGTCCACATGCAAAGTTTCTCTGGGATCTACTCTGAGAAACAGAGCTGCTGGGTCAGGACATATTTGCTGCTTCAGTTTTATAAAATAGCGCCACATTGCTCTCTAAAAAGTTTGTATCGTTTTACACCTCCACCATTGGTGTTTTTGAGTTGTCTTTCCTTCACATCCTCTCCCATGCTTGGTATTGGCAGAATTTTAAAACTTTGCTAATCTGATGATGCAAAAGAATGTCTCCTGGTTCTAATTTGCCTTGGTCTAAACACATAGAGGCTGTGTATTTTTTATATGCTTACGGCAATTTGGGTTTCCTCTTTTGCTGACTGCGGGGGGTGTTAATGTTTTTCTTATTGCTTTGTGGATGTTCTTTATATATTCTGGATATTAATTCTTTCTTAGTTTTGTGGGTGGTAGTTATCCTCTTCCGATATGTAACATATTTGCTTTGGTTTTGGTGTTTTTTGAGCAACAGAAATGTTTGATTTTAACGTAGTCAACATTCTCGACTTTTCTCTAAAGTTTGCGCTGTGTCTTGTTTAATTTGATATAAATTTACAACCCTCTTTTTAATTTCTGCTTTTCACATTCAGATCTTTAATCCATCTGGAAATTATCTTTTGGTGTAGCAGAAATATTTGGCGTAGCAAAAAATATTATTTTTTTCCATCCAGATAACCAAGTGTTTTCATCCTTTTGCCATGTATTTGTAATGACACTTGAAATATCTTAAGTTCCCACCTGACTATGGACTACCCATGTGCTAATACCACGCTGCTGTAATTACTATAACTTTATGTCTTGATATCTGGCCAGAAGAATTCACTCCTTCCTCTTCCAAGTACCTTTGCGATGTTGGGTCTTTTGTTCATTCAGTTAGAGTCTACAGTTGGTTATCAGGTTCCACAAAAAAAATTGGGGGTGGATTTTTATTATGATTGTATTGAAAACATAGATTAATTCAGAGATAATTAACACTGTTAGGATACTGGCTTCTTGCACCTATGAGCATGGTGTTTCTCTCCACTTGTATCCTCTTTGGTGCCTTTCAATAACATTTTTTAAAAATAAAAGTCTTGCACAACTTTGGTTAGGTTTATTTCTAGGTACCTTATTTTTTAATCTGTGACAGACAATGGATAGTTGTCCTGCACAAGTCTGTAACCCCCTTCCTTCATGTGAAGTTTTTGCTGGAGGCAGCTGCACAGCCAGAGGCTCAGTATCTCAACCCTCCTGGTATCCAAGTGTGGCCATGAGGCTGGTGTTCCTGGTGGGATGTGATGAGAAAAGTGAATGTGTCCTCCCACTGTCCCCTCCCCTGGCTGCCAGCTGGATGCAGGGGACTTCGAGATGCTATGGAGGGTGGACCCACAGGGCAGAAGGAGAGGAGCCTAAGTCTCTGAATCACCAACCACCGCTTTGAACTAATACATGAACAAGACAGAAACTTCTATTGTGTTATGTCACTGACAATTTGAAGTTCATTAGGGCAGCTACCCTGAGTAATACTCTATCTGGGTAAGGTTTAGCTCTTTTTCAATAGAATCTTTTCTCCTCACTGTTGCTGGTGAATGTAAACATAGGTAATACTGTATCCCATTTATATGTTGGTTTCATATTAAGAAACCATGCTGAAGTTTCTAATAATTTCTGTTCTCCAGTTCTATATACAGTACAGAGTCATGTTATCTGTAAAAATGACATCTTTGTTTCTCCCTGTCCACTCTTTATACTTTTATTTCTTTTTCTCACCTCACTTCCCTGGGCAGGACCTGGCACTTTTATCTCACCTGTGATTCTAACAAGAATCATTCTTATGTTTCTCCATTAAGTGTGAAGTTGGCTTAAGGTTAGGGATAGATACTGTTTGTTGAGTTAAGGAAATTTCCTTTGCTCCAAGGTAGCCAATAGTTTTTACTATGAATGGGTGTTGAATCACAGCAAGTACATTTTCTGCATCTATTTAGATAAATCTTTCCCTCTTTCATATGTTCCTGTAGTGAACTACATTGATTATCTAATATTGACTCATGTTTTAAATTCTAGGCTAAACTTTGTCATGAAGTATAATTTCTTTTTTTTTTTTTTTTTTTTTTTTTGCGGTACGTGGGCCTCTCACTGTTGTGACCTCTCCCGTTGCGGAGCACAGGCTCCGGACGCACAGGCTCAGCGGGCACGGCTCACGGGCCCAGCCGCTCCGTGGCATGTGGGATCTTCCCGGACTGGGGCACGAACCCGTGTCCCCTGCATGAGCAGGCGGACTCTCAATCACTGTGCTACCAGGGAAGCCCTATAATTTCTTTTATACGTTCATAAATTTCTTTAATTTTTTTCAAGATTTTTGCACTCATTCATAAGTGATGTTGAACTATAATCTTCCATTTCTCTTTTCCTCTTTCCTTGTCTTGATGGCAAGTTTTACCAGCTTCATTAAAGAGTGAAGGAATTCACCTCAACTCTAGTGTAGTTTGTATTTTAAAGATGTGTATATTGGGGTTTCCCTGGTGGCGCAGTGGTTAAGAATCCGCCTGCCAATGCAGGAGACTAAGGGCTCGAGCCTTGGTCCGGGAAGATCCCACATGCTGCGGAGCAACTAAGCCCGTGTGCCACAACTACTGAGCCCGCATGCCACAACTACTGCAGCCCACGAACCTAGGGCCTGTGCTCCGCAACAAAGAGAAGCCACTGCAGTGAGAAGCCCACGCACTGCAACGAAGAGTAGCCCCAGCTTGCTGCAACTAGAGAAAGCCCGCGCACAGCAAGGAAGACACAACACAACCAATAAATAAATAAATAAAGAGGGGTATTCTAGCCATGGGGTTTTGTCTGCGTGTGAGGTTGGGAAGGACTTGCCTATTAAGTCATCTGATGAGGGTTTCTTCTTTTCTGTAGATCATTATTTAGTCACCAATTTAATTTATTTGAATGTACACTCAGGTTTTATATTTCTCATTAAACAATAGTTAATTTATATTTTCACTAGGAGATTATCTATTTTGTTGTTGTTAATGTTTACTTGGCTGTGCCAGGTCTTAGTTGCAGCATGCGGGATCTTTACTGAGGCATGCGGGATCTTTTAGTTGCAGCATGCAGGCTCTTAGTTGCAGCATGCGTGTGGGATCTAGTTCCCTGATCAGGGATCGAACCCAGGCCCCCTGCATTGGGAGCACAGAGTCTTAACCGCTGGACCACCAGGGAGGACCCCTCTATTTTGTACAAAAATTTAAATTCACATAAAATTATTCATAATACTGATTGTTTTTTACTTGTATTTTTGTGTTCTTAAATTTTGTTTATTTGTGCCTGCCTCTTTTTCTTCCCTTGATAAATCTTGCTTAGAGACTTTTTATTCATCTGTTCAAGGAATCAGACATGGGCTTGATTAGTTCTCTCTACTGCACTTTTGTGCTCTATTGTATTAATTTTTTTTTTTTTTTGCAGTACGCGGGCCTCTCACTGTTGTGGCCTCTCCCGTTGCGGAGCACAGGCTCCGGACGCGCAGGTTCAGCGGCCATGGCGCACGGGCCCAGCCGCTCCGCGGCATGTGGGATCTTCCCGGACCAGGGCACAAACCCGTGTTCCCCTGTATCAGCAGGCGGACTCTCAACCACTGCGCCACCAGGGAAGCCCTATTGTATTAATTTCTGCTCTTAATTCTATTGTTTCTTTCCCTCTCCTCTCTATTGGAGGACCTATTCTATTTTTCTTTTTCTTAAGCTGGATATTAGCTCATTAATTTTCAGTCTTCCTAATATATATATATATATATATATATATATATATATATATTAGGTTCCCCTCTAATTTCTACCTTAGCTGCATTCCACAAATTTTGGATGCATTTTTACTATAGTTCAGTCATAGAGTTTTCTAATTTTCATTATGATTCATTTACCCATGACTTATTGTGAAGTGTGTGTGTGTGTATTTTAATTTCCAGGAACATGAGAATTTTTACGTTATCTTTTCATCCCTGATTTCTAAATTATGTTGTGGTCAGGTAGTATGGTCAGTATGATACTGATCCTTTGAAAGTAGTTGAGACTTGATTGGCTCACACATAATCAATTTTTGGAAATGTTCTATGTAGATAGATGGATGAATGAGTGGATAGATGGAAGGAAGGAAGGAATAAATTGAGGACAGTAATTTGTTCTGAGTGTATCTGAGAAGAATATGTATTCTCTAATTGTTTAGTTCAGAATTCTACATATATCCATTTAAATCAGTTTTATTACTGGTGCTATTCAAATCCTCTATATCCTTGCTGGTTGTTTATCTTTTTGATCTAACAGTTATGAGAGAGATGTGCTAAAATAACTCACTATGACTACAGATTTGTCACCTCCCCTTTTACATGCTCTTCGGCTAAGTCTACTTTTTCTGGTAGTACTATAGCAGTGTAAGATTTCTCTTTACTAGTGTTTCACTGGTATATATTTTTCCATCCTCTCACGTTTATCCTTTGGAGTACTTATTTTTTTTAATGTTTCTTTGGAGCCCTCATGTTTTTACCTATTTCTCGTCAACAGGATATAACAGAATATTGTTTGTTTCTTTCAGTCAATCCAACAATTTCTATTTAAACCAACAAGTTTAATCCATTTCAATTTAGTGACATGATTGATAAATTCAGATTAATTTCCATCAGAGATACATATATATATTGCTTTTTAATGTAACTTAATTTTGTTTTTTAAAGTTTTATTGATATATAATTGACATACAATTGACTGCACAGATTTAAGGCATAAGAGTGGATAAGTTTTACGTATGTATACACCCATGAGGCCACCACCACAATCAAGAGAGTGAACATATCCATCACTGCCCCTCAAAGTTTCCTCATTTCACTTGGCAATTACTCCTTCTTACCCTCCCTAATCCTCACTTCTCTGTTTTCTATCACAATAGATTTGTTTGCATTTTCTATAATTTTATGTAAATATAATCAAATTATATACTCTACCTTGTTTGGTTTCCTTCATTCAGCATCATTATTTTGGGATTCGTCCATGTTTATTTTTCGTTGCTGAGTAGTATTCCATCGCATGGATATACTTTCACTGGTTTATCCATTTACCCGTTGATGGAAATTTGTTACAAATAAAGCTGCTATGCACATTTGTGTGCAAGCCTTCATTATGGATGTATATTTTCAGTTCTCTTGGTAAACATCTAGGAGTGAAAAGGTTGAATCACATAGTGGGTGTATGTTTAACATTTTAAGGAATGGTCAAACTGTTTTCCAAAGTGGTTGTGCTATTTTACATTCCCATTAGTAATGTATGTTTTCCATATTTTCACCAAAACCTGACACTGTCAGTCTTTTTAATTTTAGCCATCCTATTAGATGTATTGTGGTATCTCAGTGTAGTTGTTTCAATTTGCATTTACCTAATGATTTATGATGCTGAACGCCTTTTCATGTGCTTATTTGCCATCCATGTATCTTCTTTGGTGAAGTGTCTGTTCAAGACTTTGGCCTATTTTTAAATTAGGTCTTTTGATTTCTTATTATTGGCTTTCAGAGCTCTTTGTATAATCTGTATACAAGTCCTTTATCAGATCTATGTTTTGCAAATATTTTCTTCCAGTCCGTGGTTTGTCACTAGTCTCTTAACAGAATCTTTTGAAGAGCAGAGATTTTTAATTTTGATAAAGTCGAGTTTATCAATTCTTTTTTCATGGGTTGTGCTTTTAGTGTATTTTTAGCAATCTTTGCCTAACCCAAATTTATGAAGATTTTCTCCTAAGTATTCTTCTGGGAATTTTATAGTTTTAGGTTTTACATTTACGTCTATGATCTGTTTTGAGTTAATTTGTGGATATAGTGCAAGGCATGGATTGAATTTTGTTTGTTTGTCTGTTTGTTTTCTACATATGGATACTCAGTCGTTCCAGCACTGTTGAAAAGTAGAGTCTTTATTCTCACCTATTTAATTTTGGATAGTTTCTATTGCTAAGTCTTGAAGCATTCACATGCTCTTTACCATGACCCTCCACCAAGTGCTTTCAAGAAAGATTGGGAGAAGGCAGAAGACCTTACACTGGTGGCAATAGGCATGAAACCTCCCCTGTCACTCAGCCCTGACTGCATCCTCCTTCTGCCTGGGGTCCTCAGTAAGGCATAACGCTGGCTTCTGCTACTTCCCCCATGCTTCCACTACTTCCCCCATGCTTCCACATCCAAGGGCTAGATCCCAGCCAGCCACATGCAGGCCTTTGTCTCCTCAGGAACCTGACACAACACCCAAGAGGCAAGGGGTCACACCAGCAACCCCAAACCCAAGTATGGAGTCCACCCAACAGAGAGCAGGCTCCAAGAGGACCAGCATGTGGAACGGCAGCCCCACAGGGGTGCAAAATCCATGCAGACACACACGAAAGATGTCCTCCACCTGTCACGCAGTGGAAGAGAGAGGTGTGGAGCAATGTGATTAGTATGAGCCCCTTTGTAAACATTTTTGGGGGGCTCACTATAAGAGCGGAATGGAGAGAGAGAGAGAGAGGAAATAAAAATATAAAGGAAAATAAAATTTCCTATCACCTCAGACTCCTATCCCCAGCCTCTGTGTCCAGGAAGCAAGCTCTATTATTACTGTCTTGTGAGTTCATATTCTTCCAAAGATATTCTATATGAAAAATAACATATATATATAATAGGCTATGCAGACACACTTGAATATTCTTTTTTAATATGTATTTATTTATTTATTTTTGGTTGCGTTGGGTCTTCATTGCTGCGTGCGGGCTTTCTCTAGTTGCGGTGAGCGGGGGCTACTCTTCGTTGCAGTGCGCAGGCTTCTCATTGTGGTGGCTTCTCTTGTTGCCGAGCACGGGCTCTAGGCACGCAGGCTTAGTTGCTCCGCGGCATGTGGGATCTCCCCAGACCAGGGCTGAAACCCATATCCCCTGTATTGGCAGGCGGATTCTTAACCACTGTGCCACCAGGGAAGCCCCGACACTTGGATATTATACTAAATTTTAACAGCAGTCAGAGCCACTCATTCATTTGTTCATTCAGTCATTCATTTGAAACGGGCTCGAGGCTAAGGACCCGGTCCCTGCTCTCAGAGTCCAGTGGTGGGTGCAGACAGTCACCAAAAAACCACACAAATGAAGTACGTTTAGAAACAGATTCAGGGAGGAAATAGGTGTGAATGAACTGAGAAGTCCCGCAGGTGACAGCCCCTCTGTCAAGGTTTGAGGGACAGTCGCCAGCAAGCCGAGCACCCCAGCCCTAGCTGTGGACACATTCTCTTTGAGTCACTAATATGCTTCCGATGAAGACCCAGAGCTGTGACTCACTGCCCTGCACCATCTGCTACCCGGGGCTCACGTGACTCACGGCTCCCGCCCTTCCCTGTCCCCCAGGAGTGCTTCAGAGGAACGAGAGACAACATTATTCCATGTGACTCAGGCAGAGAGAGACACAGCCTGGCCTGCTCACGCCCACTGCTCCCTTCCTGCCTGAAAAATGGAGGTGGGCAAGGCTCTGGCCTCTGAGTGACACATCTTTTCAGGCATGTGCTGACGGAGGGACGGTCCCCTCCTGGCAGGGGTCCTCAGAGCACAAGTCATGATTAATTTCCCAGGGCAGAAGCTGAGCTTGCCAGGGGAGAAGTGAGGAAGCATGGCTCCATTCCACCTCCTACCTCTGTGGGCTGCTGCCTGAGCACGCCTCTCTGCAGGGAGTCCCACACTGGGGTCTCTCATCCTGTGACGTGCCAAGCCCAGGCTGGCGTATCCACGCATTTGCACAGGGCTGCCCTACCCCAAGCACCCAGGCAGGGCTCCCCATCCTCTCCCGAAGCCCAACTCTGCCTCGCACATCTGCCTCCTTGAATTACTCCACCTTCGCCCTGAATCCTGGTCTTGAAATCCTGGAGTTCACTTCAACTCCTCCCTTACCATCACTGGCAGCACCTAATCCAGCCCGGTCTGCCCCCTTCCTTCCCTCCTCCTGCTTCTTCCTCCTCTTGTGCCCTTTCCTCCACAAGAACTCTTTCGGGACACCCCTCACCGGCCTCGCTGTCTCTGGGCTGCAGACTTCTCATCACCCCCCTCAACATATATTCCTAAACACGTCTGGGTAGCAATTCCCCACCCTCCAACGGCATGTCCTCAGGGTCTACAGCAAAGGCCATTCATAGGCCCGTGGAGGGCAAGCAGGTGACAGAAAGGAGGGAAGCAGGCTGAGGGGGACTTGATAAAAGGCCACGACATGGAGGGCTAAGGTCGAAGGCAGATTGGAGAATGCTTGTCCTGCTTAGGGGCGGCCACCACCCAGCCACAGCTAAGTGTAGCCTAAGGCGCCAAAATGCAAGACCTTCCAGGCTTTCATGAGAACCCCGATTTGCTTATGAAACCTCTTAATTTATAAAAGTTGGGGCTCCCCTGGTGGCGCAGTCGTTAAGAATCCGCCTGCCAATGCAGGGGACATGGCTTCTAGACCTGGTCCGGGAAGATCCCACATGCCGTGGAGCAACTAAGCCCGTGCACCACAACTACTGAGCTGCGCTCTAGAGCCTGCGAGCCACAACTACTGAGCCCATGAAATGAGAAACCCGCGCGCCGCAACTAGAGAAAGCCTGCACACAGCAACGAAGACCCAACACAGCCAAAAATAAATAAATTAATGAATGAAAAAGTTGGTAACTAACCCACATTTGAAACCCTGAGCAGTTTCCTTATTCCTGCATTGCAGATCTTCCTTGGCCTGGATCCCACCTATGCATCCAGCACCTTCTCCCACAGCAGCTGTTCACCCTGCTTGTGGCCGAAGCTCTACCACACTCTGAGACTCGGCTATTTGCCATTCCCAGGACACGCCTCACCTGTCACCCACAGACACTGGTCCCACATTGCCCTGTGCTTTCCTTTCGACACCCCTCCACATCCCACCCACCTACTACGTTGTCCCTCTGTCCTGGTACAAGACACATTCTGACCTGTGTCACCAGTTGTGTGAACCTCCATCGTCCTTGCACGATCGGAGACCCTTAGATGCAGACACTGTCTGATTCACAGAACCTGCACATAGTAGGCACCCCAGAGATATTTCAGGAACTGTGTGCTAATTAGAATTGAAGGAAGTGTACCCACCCCATGTGGGTTGTGGAACTGGGGGTGATTCCGTGTGTCAAAGCAGGTCTGCATCCTCAGATAGCTTCCCGGGCTGGCCACCCGCTTCCCTGGGCTCCGGCCCTCAGCCCCAGCCCAGCGGGTTGTGCATGGAGAGTAGCACCTGAGGAAGCTCTGAGTCACCCTCTGAGCTGCAGCCTAATGCGCTCTACAGGCCTCGTCCTTAGTAACCTGGCCCGCTTCTTGCTTTGCATTCCCCCCCCAGTTTATGGCTAAAAACATCTGTATGAAAATGGGCCCTGGCAGAGCGTGTGTGGCCACAGCACACACCTCCCCTGGCACCTGAAGTCCTGGTCCCCTTCCGCGTGTTTACGACTGTTTGCTGTGGAAACGGCTGGCTTCGTGGCTTGGGAGGGAGCAGGTGGGAGAACACAGGAGTTCACGAAGCCCCCAGGCCCGTTTCTCATTGGGACCCCAAGGAGCGGAGAGTGTGGGCCAGAGCCGCCCGGGGAGGATGTGGGGAGGGGCGCAGTCAGACGCGGGCTGCTTGGCCGGCACAGGTGAGCTGGATGTGAAATGGCCTCCAGATGTGGGTCTGCGAGGCCTTGAAAGTTCAAAGCTGAGCATTTAGGAGCTCCCCGTGGGGAAGCGGAGAGCCCTGGAGAAGAGGCGGCTTTGTCTGCCTCCTTACTTACAGGCCTGGCCCTGTGGTCTCTCCCACCCATGTGCAGCCCCTGGGCCCCGCACGTTCTCCCACCACGTCAGCTTTCCGGCAGGGGCGCCTTGCACCCCTGTGTTTTTTTCACATTTAGATGAGAAGGGTTGTTGTGAGGACCAGGCGAAAGGTTTGATGGACACGGGGGGACGCTATTTATGCTAGGCGATCGTATCCATGGGCCAAGGGAGAGTCACCACCTGCTAGCAAGTGCTCTTATTCCGAGTCTGTTTTCAGATCTCTCATTCAACAAGCTCCTCTTAAGCTCCTCCTGTAGGCAGAGCATGGTACCCAGCTCTGCAGGGGACAAGGTGCAGGCCAAGAGTCCTTTTCAGAAAGGCATTGCAGTTTATCAGGGGAGAGGAAACATATAAATTGCTTCGAGTGCTACAAGCCATAAGAAAGGAGCTGGGGGTGGGCGGGGGGCTCCTAGGAGGACAGCAGGTGAGTTTGAGCTTCGTGTGCAGATATGGGGAGGGGCATCGGCAAGCAGGGCGCAGAGTGGGGCAGGGGGTGGCAATGAGGATAGCGGGGGCAGAGTTGGAGCACATGAGATGGTGTCTCCTCAAGCACGCCCAGCTGACGGCTTTGTGTCTTTGGGAGGTGGTGGGAGTCCTGCTTTGTGGGCTTCCCTGAATAGTCACAGATAGGAGCTGGTGGTCAATAGAGGAGCTGGCTTATGAAAACGGGGTCTCCTTCTTTGGGCCAAGAGGTTGTTTCATTACTGACGTGGAATCACAACCCAGACATGGGCTACTGAAGGACTCAGATCCCATCCGCAGCATCTACTTTGAGAACGTCAACACTGCCAGTCCCTTGGGACCAGGGTGCTGACCCTAAGGTCAAGACAAGGCCCTGCAGTTTCCTCCTTCAGGAGATGGTCAGCTGCCAGGATCCTCCTTCCTGACTTTGGCCTTGACATTGCCAGTTCCTTCTGCTCCAAGGGGAAGGTTTTCCCTCCACGCAAATAATCATCTGGTCTCCACAGAGCCTCCACAACCCCACAAAAAGTCACACCATTTCGGCACCAACCATCTGCCTGGATGGTTTTAATATTCTTCTACTCAGGATCAAGGCTCTTGCTACATGAGAATTTACCCAGTTCTTCCTTGATAGTTGGGAATTACTACCTTGAACAGGGTGAGGCATAAGTCTTCCCCTGCCCCCTCAGACCCTCGTGATGAGATCCTGTCTTCTCTGGAGTACTCCTTCACCACAAGTTAAAGGGCTGACTTTGTTGGGGGTGGGAGGGGATCCTTCATCCTGGCATTGGAGGGTTTAATTTTTGCTTCAAAGACTCCTTCCCAAGAGTTCCCATACAGCCTAGGAGGTTTATGCAAATTCATAAATTTTGAATTCCCTACCCCTCATCTTGTGCCAGAGTTCTTGGGCAGGTTGGCAGATCAGGCTGGACTTTGATCCAGGGCCACACATCTAATGAGGAAAAGCTTCGTGATTCAAACAGCATCCGTGTTCTTCTACTTAATAAGCCTCCCAGCTGTGCTAATAAAAGTTCTACCCAAAGAGAAGCCGCATGTGTCCTGAGCTCACTCACCCAGCACAACAGCTGTCAGGCCAGAGGAAGCCCGTTTTCTACACAGATTTCTTATTTCAAGCTAAGAATGATCTAGGCTTGATTAGCTGCTTTGGTGATCAACCACATACTTTTGCACAACACCTCAGTTGGAATGATTAACCCTGTGGAGCATTCACATCAGAGGGAGACCATGTGCTTTTCAGAACAAACCCCCCATACCCTCAGAGAAGCCAGTGATGCTGGGGTCTGTTCCTCACGTGGAGTTCTGTGTGCCTGAGATTCGGGGAGAGTTAGCACGCTGCCGTGATCATTGCCGAAGGAGCCACGGACGTCATCGGCCAGCCCTCCCCACCCTCCTGCCATTCACATATTCTTTGCCAGGTACCCTTTTTCAGGTCTGGGGCTGCACTACAATTCCATGGGACCCAGGCTACAAATTAAAACTGCAAGCCTGGCCTGGACCTTTTTCTGGAATGATACCAAGGGATGATTGTCGAACAACTTGAGGACCTCAAGTGAAAGGCACCATTCCTCCTTTCTTTTCACAGACAGCCAATACTCACTTTCTGTGAGCATTCAGTGTTTGAGCCTGGTTGACCATACAGCATAATGGGCTCCACAATTTTATTCTCCATCATGAAAAAGAGCCTTTTATTTTCTCTCCTTTTCAGGTTCTGCTGGTGGACAAATTCATGCCCACCCAATCCAACCATACCTCTCATGACTTTTTTTCACATCAACCATCTTCCCCCTTGTCCTTCATCTTCTTATCGCTAAGGCCTTAACTTCTTTAGTTTAGAAGGTGGCAATTGGAAATTCTCTATAAGTATATGCTCTCAGCATCCCTAGTGGCCTTCAGAAATCTCCCTTCATCCCACATCCGCACAATTCTGTCTGCAGGATGTTTGGGGTGGAAACAGGCAAGGTCTCAGCAAGAGGTGGTGTGACATTTCCAGGGAGCAGGATGCCTGGCACACTATAGGAGCTCAATTAAAGTTGCTGCTGTGTGCCCTTGGACAAGTCTCCTGCCCTCTCTGGGTGCCAGTTTCACCATCAGCTCTGGCTTTTGCTAATAATGATGAGGGAGGATGAAGAAGAAGACAAAGAGGAGGAGGAGAACTCTAAGAGGTGTGTAAGAAAGAAGATAGAGTGCTAGAAGCCTGGGGGAAAGGAGGAAGGCCCATGAGCCATGGCCGCTGAGCCTGCGCGTCCGGAGCCTGTGCTGCGCAACGACGGGAGAGGCCACAACAGTGAGAGGCCCGCGTACCGCAAAAAAAAAAAAAAAAAAAGAAGTGGCTCCCATCCGTAATGCAGGGGTGGAGGAGTCCCACAGGTGCAGCATACCAATGGGCTCCCCGAGTTCTGTGTATTTGCTGATCGGGAGGGAAAATCCTCCCCACCCCGCTTTGTCCTTCTTTTAGCCCAATAACGGATCCCCACCTCCCACCCCCAGAAATGTGAGAGGTCATGTCTCAGAGCTCTCCACTCCTGCTAGAAGAGGGATTTGGGGGCTTTACGGTGTGGGAATCCAGCCTGGGAGAGCAGAAAGAGCTCAGAGATCCTCCAGTGCCGACCCTCACCCCCGTCCATGGTCAGGGCCTCAAGGTCACACCTCAAGGCGAGAGGCAGGGCCCAGACTGGACACCAAGGGTCCTGATTCCCAGGCTGGTTCCTGAGCATCTCTCCACATCCCTTCTGTCCATAAAGGACTTGTGATCAGCCCTTCCATTTGTAGAGGGCTTCCAAGCCATGCCCACGTTTACCATGTTCACTGATCGACCCTGAAGAGTGGGAAGATGAGATTCACCCCATTTTGCAGGTGAGGACGCAGAGCTCAGTGCGATCGACTGACTTTCGCTCAAGTCTTAAATTCTGCCTAGACTGGTCTTCCTGTCCTGCCGCCTCAGTGCATAGCTGACCACTTCCCCATGGCAACCTTGGCAGTGACCGGGACCTGCTGAGCTCCTAAGTTAGGTCTTGCCTCTATGGCATGGTGATCGATGCCTTCCTGTCGTCAAGACCTAACCGATTCTTCCTAGGATCTCGGAAGCCCTCCAGCTCCAAGGAGACATTGGCCGCTGTCTTCTGGCTCTGAGCCTTGTCGCTGCCTGGAGGGTTATGGAGGAACCCAGAGCTCCATGTTCATGCCAGTCTGACCTTGGGGAAGCAGGATGTGTCCTAGGCTATGAGTTTTGGGAATCCATTTGAGCCCAATCAGCACTTAGTGTGCCCGACTTCTGTCTTCCAGCCTCTGTCCTGCCCCAGCTTGGGGGAATCCATTTCCCTGCTGGTCTGGGGACTTTCGAAATGGGTGCCCAGAGGTCTGGGCTTCAGCAGAGGGGCTTTCTCGTCTGGTATGGAGACCCCAGGGGCTGTGTGGGCTGAAGGCCCTGGGGCTTTGTCTCTTAAGGTGCCAGGATCTCGTTATAGTTAGGTCTTTATGAAACCCAGGTTTCTTGCAAAGATGATCCCATCTCACAATCTAGTGATCATAACTTACCTCCTCTCGTCTCTCCTGTGGCTGTGCTTCATTAGGCACTTCAACTCCTGCGCTGTCTCTGAGCCTCATGGCAGCCCTTTGAAATAATGTGCAAGTCTCCACAGACTTGCTCTTCCCTCTCGCTGAATCCTGTCTCCACCCTGTCTACTCCACCTCCTCTACACCACGTCTCCACCTGGAAAATGCCTCCTCGCCTCTCAGGACACAGCTAGAACCCGTTTCCGTACCTCCTGTTGCCTCTAGAACCCCTGCAGGCATGAGCTGTGTCTGCCCCTCTGTGATCCCACCAGGCTCGTGCCTACCCTCTCCAAGAGCCCTTACCATGGATTGATGGACATGTGTGGTAGCGGAGCTCCAAAGACAACCCCAAACAATTCTGCCTCTTCCTGTACATGCCTTCTTCCGCCCCATCAAGAGTCAGAGCCTACGTCTTCTCTCCTTGGATTTTGGCTGGGCCTGTGGCTGCTTTGAGGAAACAGCCTGTGCCAGGACCGGCACCTTCTGCTTCTTTCCTCTTGGGACACTTCTCTCCAGGCACTCCTTGGAATCCAGCCACCACTCCTTGAGAAGCCCAAGCTGCAGAGCTAGGCCACATGTAGTCCCTCCAGTTGACAGCCCCGCTCCGCTCTCTGCCGCCACCATGTGAGTGAGTCACCTTGGATGTCCGGGCCCCCAGAGGACGCAGCCCCAGCCAACATCACGTGCAGCAGAAGAACTGCTGTGCGGAGCCCAGGCAACCAACACGATCATGAGAGATAATAAAATAATTATTTGTGGCCACTAAGTGTTGGGTGGTTTGTTATGAATAAGGGATAACTGAAACAACTTGTATGTATGCCCTGCTAGACCGTAAACTCCTTGAGGGCAGGAGCCAGGGCAGGAGTCTCGGTCATACTTGCGTGCCCAGCACCTAGAGCAGTGGTCTAGCTCAGTGGTTAAGAGCTCAAGGGACCTGGGGTTGATCTCTGCTCTATCCCTTACCGGTTATGTGGCTGTACCAGTCGGGGTTCAGGTAGGGCAACAGAGCCACTAAGAGTATTGTGGGCCTAAGAGATTTATTCCAAGAATTTGACCTTAAACACATATGGGAAGATCTGAGGGGATGGAGGTCTAGAAGGGGAGTCAGGTTCAGAGTCACTACTCAGCCTGCCTGCAGTGGACAAGTCAGAGCTTGCCCGGAAATCCACGATGCCAAACGAGCCCCTAGAGTGGTGGATGGACAGGGGATGCATAGCGAGGTCCAGTGAAAACTGCCTCTGTCTAGCTGCCACCTCTGCGGGCTCACTGTCAACCTTCTGGTTGAGAGCGTGGGGCCTGTCTTGATCCGGAGGATCAGAAGTCAGAGTGACAAGCTAGACATGAAGCAGAGGAGAATTAGGACAAGCTGCGACCTGCTAGATACCTTTGCATCTGTCCAACACCATATGCAACCATGAGAGCCTTCAGAGAATAATGGCCACTGCTCCGCTTCCACCTTCCAAGTCTCCTATAACCTGGAGCCAGGTAGGGAAGGGAATTCTGGGAAGTGTAGCTTCCAGCTTAACCATAGTCCAGCACTATGGCCTGTAGCAAATTACTTTCCTCTGAGCCTTGGTTCCTTGTCAGTAAAATAGGGAATTTAATACTTATCAAACTCAGATTATTGGAAAGATTCAATGAGAAATACATGCATAGCTGTCATGTTCTAAATTCTCAGCGCATGCTAGCTGTGTTCCTCATTATAGAAGAAGCCCATTCATGCTTGTTGGATGAATGAACTGAAACTCTTTGGAGAGGCATAAAGGGGGCAGGAAATAAGTCATGCCCCAGAAATTTGGGGTCAAGCTGGAACAGTGTGGACCTCTTGTGGGAAGCCTGAGGCCAGAATAAATCTAGAAAATGTCTGTTAGACATTATCTGGGCCATCTGACATTAAGAACAAGAGACCAGGGTTGGGAGTTCAGTCCTCCCTCACATGAACTCATCAATTCAGCTCTTCCAAGCCCAGATAAAGGCTGCCCGGAGACCAGGGTGTCCAAGAATCAGAAATGCTGAGTTGTAGTCCAGCTCTGCCACTATTTATAAACATAGGTAGGTCCTTTATCTGCTGTGGGGCTCTGTCTTCCCATCTGTACATGAAGCGGCTGGACCAGAGGGTCAGAGGACCAGAGGGTTTTCTATGCTGTCCTCCCACAGGGGCCACTGAATGCAGGTGACATGCAGTTTGGAAAACTGCAGGCCACTCTAGAAGGGCCAATTATTCCACCTCACGGTCAAAATGAGACCACTGCATATGTGTGATACAAACTAACGCCTACAATGCATCCATTCCAAAGTTTAATTGTAGGGATACATCTGAAATGCATGATGGCAGATCCAGAGCCCATGTTAATTACCAAGGTGGGGACAGGAAGTGATATATTTTCATCACCTATCACATATCATGTGTTTGACATCCATCATTTTATCATCCTCATGATGGCCCCGAGCTGGGCATTATCATCCCTAACTTCCAGTTGAGGAAACTGAGGCTCAGGAAGGTTGAGCAGCCCTGAGCTCTGCGCAGGCTCAAGCAGTGGGTCCATGATGACAGTGAGGTTGAACCCAGATTGGCTTCTTCCCAGAGCCTGTGCTCCCCCAACAGTACCAGGCTGCCCTGGGAAAAGTCCAAAGTTCCACCCTCAGACTGAAATGACCTTGAGTCTCTGCTGAAGATGGGCAACTCAAGCTTGAGCTTTACTGACCAAGTGGGAAAGAGAGCTGTTGGTCACCAGAGGTCAAGTTGTGGTGAATGTCAAGGGTGAAAATGAGGGCAGGGGTGCAGAGCCAGGCTTAGCTCATCATATGGTATCAGCTAATCTGTGAACACCAGTATTAGGGCTCCAAGGGAAGCACAGGGCTCTTCACCTTCTATCGTTATTGGCTGGAGGAAGGAGAGGGGAAAGAAGCCAGCACTGAAACTGGATCTGCAGTACCCCATGAAGTCTCTGGTCCATCATGGGAAATTTTGCAAATGTGTATATTTTTTTCCCCTTTAATTCTCCAAGGCTGCCCAGAATTTCAGAGATACTAGCCATAGCATGTGTCCCCAGAATATCTACCAACAGGGGTGGAGATCAGCTGTGGTGTGAGGGCGGGATCTGGGGCCTGAGAGCACACATCTTTGCAGTATTTGATGCATAACAGAAAGTTGTTTGGGTGGCTAGGAGGGTGGGTGAAATCACCAGGCCACAGAACAACCTAGGAGAGATTCCAGAGCAGGTTTGGCAGAAGATGGGGGAATGTGAGATGCTGGTCCTCCCTTTTACATGGCAGACAGATGCCTTCGTCCAGTGGCCTGCCCTGAGCTTCATAAGCTCATCACTCCAGTTCCACTCTTAACCCCACAGCGCCTCCTTCAAGCAGCACAAGTGTGATCTCTTTATTCACCACGTAGCTCAGACCACGTGACAACTCTCCAGTAGACATGCAATATGCAATGTACATCTTACGCTGTGGAGTGCAAGGCCCAGCCTCCACCGCCCCGCTACCACTCTGCACCTCAGTTTCTTTGCTGTGGAAACTGAACAAATCCTCCCCATGCACACCCCAGCCCACAGTAGACTCAATAAATGCTGGATGACTGAGTGAGTGGGCAAGCAGACCTGAGCCACCGATCAGATCGTGTCTGCCCCTCTATCTTTTCTTTTTTCCAGCTTTATTGAGATATTATTGATATACAACTTATGTAAGTTTTAGGTGTACAACATGAGATTAGATACATGTATACACTGCAAAATTATTACTACAATAAAGGTTAGTTAATACATCCACTCACATAATTATGATTGTGTGTGTGTGGTGATAGCATTTAAAATCTACTCTCTTAACAACTTTCAAATATAGGATACAGTTGTTAATTACAGTCACCATGCTGTGCATTAGACCCCCAGATCTTTTTTTTTAATTAATTAACTTTATTTTTGGCTGCGTTGGGCCTTCGTTGCTGCGCATGGGCTTTTCTCTAGTTGCGGCGAGTGGGGGCTACTCTTCGTTGCAGTGCGTGGGCTTCTCATGGCTGTGGCTTCTCTTGTTGAGGAGCACGGGCTCTAGGCACATTGGCTTCAGTAGTCGTGGAACGCAGGCTCAGTAGTTGTGGCTCGCAGGCTCTAGAGCACAGGCTCAGTAGTTGTGGCACACAGGCTTAGTTGCTCCGTCGCACGTGGGATCTTCCCAGACCAGGGCTCGAACCCATGTCCCCTGCATTGGCAGACGGATTCTTAACCACTGCGCCACCAGGAGAGTCCCGATCCCCAGATCTTACTTGTATACAGCTGGGAGTTTGTACCCTTTGAACCAACATCTCCCTATTTCCACCCAGCCCCTGGCAACCAGCATTCTAGTCTCTATTTCTACGAGTTCAGCTCTTTTAGATTCTGCATGTAAGTGAGAACATACCGTATCTGTGTTGTAGCATAATGCCCTCGAGGTCAGTCCATGTTGTTGCAAATGGCAGGATTTCCTTCTTGTTTTATGGCTGAATAATATTCTATTGTGTGTATACATCGCACTTTCTTTAGCCATTCAGTCATCGATGAACATGTAGGTTTCCATGTCTTAGCTATTGTCAATTATGCTTCAATGAACATGGAAATGCAGGTATTTAAGACAGCGTTTTCATTTCCTTCAGATAAATACCCAGGAGTGGGATTGCTGCATCATATGGCAGTCGTATTTTTAATTTTTGACGAACCTCCACACTGTTTTCCATAGTGGCTGCACCAACTTACATTCCCGCCAACAGTGCAAGAGGGTTCACTTTTCTCCACATCATTGCCCACACTTACCTTCTTTTTAAAAATATTTATTTGTTTGGCTGCGCCAGGTCTTAGTTGCGGCACTTGGGATCTTAGTTGAGGCACGCAGGCTCTAGCTCCCTGACCAGGGATCGAACCCGGGCCCCCTGCATTGGGAGCACGGTGTCTTAACCCGTGGAACACCAGGGAAGTCCCTTATTTCTTGATGATAGACATTCTAACAGGTGTGAGGTGATATCTCATCATGGTTTTGATTTGCATTTCCCCTTACGATCAGTGATGTTGAGAATCTTTTCATGTGCCTGTTGGCCATTTGCATGTCTTCTCTGGAAAAATGACTATTCAAGTCCTTTGCCCATTTTTTAATCAGGTTGTTTTTTTGCTATTATATGAGTTCCTTATATATTTTAGGTATTAACTCATCAGATAGATGGTTTCCAACTATTTTCTCCCATTCTGTAGGTTGCCTTTATAATATTTTGCTGATTGTTGCTTTGGCTGTGCAGACGCCCCTCTATCTTTTCCCATCCCCTTCTTCTGAGCAAAGGGACCTCACTTTGGAGAAACCCAATTTTCTACTTTTCTCCCACTAGGTTTGACCAAATTCCCACTCCCTCCTCCTAGAATCTAGAAGAAGTTCTTAAAGGGACTTGTTCAGCTCAGACTCCATCCTGATGCAGTGATTGTTGGAGCCCCGGTGAGGGAAAGTGAATTGGCCAATGTGAGGCAGAGCAGGGCCTGGTACCAGCTGCCTCGCGGGCTGCAGGGCCTGGGCTGTGGACTCCAGCGGGCCAGATGGGATGCAGTCCAGTCTCTGTGTGCCCTGGTCACTCCACAACCGGCTCTTGGCTGAACCTGAACCCCTGCTGCCTCCTGGGGCGGGGGGGCTCTGAGAACATCTTGAGTCAGCCCCAAGGAGGATGGCCTCACTGATCTAGGAGTGAGGGAGGCAGGGCGGAAGCTGAGGAGGAAGATACAGAGGGGAGGGCATCTAAGTTCACTGTGAGGTGGGAGAGGAAGTTGCTTCCAGAGGGAACATTTCACAGTTAATAGAAGAGAGGGTGCCAGGGTGAGGAAAGGAGGTGCAGTGACCTAACAGAAGCCTGCAGGTAGCGTCACCCTTTACAGTCCACACAGGAGGGAGGGAAGCAGGGGCAAGTTTTCCAATCTCAGCTCTGACTCTGCCAACCAGTAACCCTGACATCTTGGCCAAGTCACTTAACCCCTCTAAACCTGTTTCCTCACCTGTAAAATAGGGAGTGCAGCAGTACCTCTCTGCAGTAGACTCCTACTTGGAGGCCCCCAATGTAGCATGCTACTACCCTGGTGAAGCCCCCTTCCATCCTGTCTCTGGGGGTGGTGACAAGCTGTGGCCAAAGGGACATTAGCAAGGGTGAGTCAAGTGGGGGTCTGGTGAGCACTTGCCTGTCGGAGCTTGTCCTCTTAGAACATCACAGAACCCAGCCACCACGCTGAGGAAGGCCAGGCAGGCGCGTGGAGAGGCACATGGAGGAGAACAAAGCCATGGCCAAGAGCCCCACTGAACTCCCATCCAGCGGCCAGCGCCACCTGCCAGCCACGTGACTGAGGCCATTGCGGACCTTCCAGTGGGCCAGAGCCCCGGTCAGTACCACGTGAAGCAGAAGAGATGCCTGGGCAACCCACAGAATCATGAGAGACAATACATGGTAGTTATTGTAAGTCTCCAGGGCTTCGGAGGTTTGTTATACAGCAGTAGAAAACCCAAGCACGATCCCACGGAGCTCGAGGGAGGATTCGAAAGGATAATTCATGCAAGATGCACAGCACAGGGCCTGGTGTGAAGCAAGCACTCCATAAATGGAGCGGATGTTTGTGCCGTGGCCCTATCACTATCCACACACAGACACTAATAAGTAACAGGCAGTTTGCAAAGCACTTTCTCGTACTTTATGACAACATAAACCCCACAAGGATCAAGGGCCATGCCCAAGGTGACTCAGCGCCTACATGGCTGGGCTGGATCCAGACTCACACGTCCACATTCCAAGTATCATGCCACATAACCCCAAACACTTGCTCACGTACAGCAATGACTGGTCTTGGGAAGAAATGCAATGGTGCAGAGACTTAGTGGTCCCCTAGAAAAAGCTGACTTGGGGTCCTGTCCTCACTGTGTGTTCGTAAGCAAAATACTTGGAGCAAGTCTTAGGTTCCACATCTGAGAAGCGGAGGCAGTGCCCAGGGCCCGGCTTCCTTCCAGCATGGAGGGCCGTGAGAGCCGAGTCAAAGTATATGTAAAAGGGGAATGGGTTTTCAGCAGTTTTCTGCAGAATTCTTTGACAGGGTCTGGCCTCTTCCCATCCCTACAGTGGGCATGTGCCCCGCAAGGAGTAATGAGGGGCGCGCAGTAGGCCTGCATGCCCTGCCCTCAGAGCATATCACATGGTGTCCAGGTACCTCTGACCCCCACTGATGACTGGGGAAAGGGTGACATCGGCCTCGTCACTGACCAGCCTGCTTCTGGCCCTGGGCTTGTGTGGGAGGAGTGATGAGCAGAAGCTGCCTTTTGTTCTGCCTGACATCACCCCCATTTGGACATTCTCAGCACCCCCCACGGCTCCTACCCCCTGACCTTCTTTTCATCCAGCCAAGAAGGATGACGCACGGGCCCGGCTGCTCCCACCCTTGATGTTTGCCTTCCCGTCTCAACAGGAAGATTGTGGGGACGTTTCCTGAAAAGTGAATGGGGAGCATGTGGCTTGGTTGAATGACTGTCTCCTGCAGTGGAAAAGCTGATGACATCTCAGGCCTCAGGGTGTCTGAATAAAGACAGGAAGGGACCAAATGAACAAACCATGTGTTATCTGGGAAAGAGCATCTCAGCAGCAGGAACCTCAGGGCCAAGAGTCTTGATAAGGATACTTCATCAGCTCCCCCCAGGTCTAACCATCTTACACAGCCAGAGGACAGCCGTCCAACCCAAGAAATGAACGTTGATACAAGAATATTAACTGATTTATAGAGCATATTCAAATTTGCCAGGATCCAATCTGGGATCCCCCTTTGTAATTTAGTTGCCATGTCTCCTGTGTAGAATCACGGGCCGGCCTCAAGGCAGCCAGCCCCCCGTCCTGTGGATCCTCAGGAAATGGGAAGGCGTCTCCACGGCAGGGGCAGGTGGGGAAGAGCGTGCTTTCTGCAGGCCTCTCTCCTCCTCAGAATGACCTCCTGCCTCTTTGGAGCCCCGTGTGGCTGGCATCTGGCTGCAGGCCCAACCTCCCCCTGTCACGTGCGCTCACCCTCCGGGTGGCCTGTCCCTTTCCTCGCCCACTCCCTGCCCACACAGGGACCAACCGGGAAACTGAGTCTGCTGCTTGGTCCCCTGCAAGTGCTGGTCACCGATGGTGACTTCCAGTTGGAGTTAAGATCTTGTAGAATAAAGAGGTGAAGGGAACACGGGTCCTTCCTCCAGCCTGCCGTGGGATGGAAAATTCCCCTTGTGGGCTGCGGTCCTTTGTCATTTTATAGCAGTTTCTGAAGCTGCAGTGCCAGCTACCGTCTGCAGCACCGACGTAGCCCCGTGCAGTGGACAGAGTGGCCACAGGGCTGGTGCCCCTGTTCACCCACCATGTGTGGGGTGCCTCCAGCCCTGCCTGCGCCCAGACTTGGGCACCAGTTACAGGCCTGTGTCTTGGGCAGGATGCCCTCTCTTATTGACCCTCTTCGTTTCTGTCTGGTTGGCTTCACACCTGGAAAGTGGCACCTCATAAACAGTAGTTTGTTTTTGTTTTGCAAAGAAGGAAAGCTCGTGTGTGGGCAGAAGGGGCAAAGAAGAAAGCTTCCTTATCTTTGCTCCCTCCTTAGTCCAGGGCCCACAGGCCGTGAGTAGGCAGTAAATAGTTACTAAACTAAATCACCTCATAACTCATACAGAACATCTAAGACCAAGGGCTCATTTTACTAATGAGGCCACGGGAGCCTAGGGAGGGGACACCCTCCATGTGAGGCCTGAGAAGGGTGGACACACTGGCCCCTCGTTAGAACCACCTGGGAGGCTTGATGGCACCTACCGCTCAGCCTGCACACCTACCAATTAAATCAGAATCCCTGGGTGGGGCCGGGCACAGGTGTGAAAGCTCCACAGGTGGTCCCAGGTGACTGGGTTGGAGAGCCCTGGCCTCAGGGAGAGGTGGAGGCAGAGCCTACGCCCCAGGAACTAGGCCAGAGAGGGCGCTGTCCATGCCCCTGCTGGCTCTCTGGGAGCAGAGGTGCTGGGCAGTCACAGCAATGGGCTCCGAGGGAGAGTTTGCAGAGGGGCATCTTCGTGGGGGGAGTGGAGCGGGGGGGAGAGCGCTGGACATCTCAACGCATCTCGTGTCTACATGGCCCTGCCGAGGAACAGGCACTTTGGCTGGAAGGCCCAGGACAGGTTGAGGGGCAGCAGTGCGGCCCAAGGCGGCCCTGAGCCCAGACCCAGAGAGAACGGGCTGAGCTCAGAGCCCCACTGCCACGAGGGAGCTGGGACCGGACGGGACCCCTGCGCTCCACGCCCAGCTTTCTCCAGACGCCTGTACCTTCTTGTCATCAGCAAGGGAGCTGAAACAAGTGTGGACTCTAAGATCTCTTGAGGAAGCAATTTCTTTTAACCTTTTATTACTCCAGGTGCACACTTTAGAGAGGCTAGGACGAGGCAGGCTCACGTATCCGTCAAGAGACACAGGACCACCCGCTCCGGGCTCTGCTCAGCCGTTCTCCACCCACTCCCCAGCCCCAGGTGGCACACTACTTCATCGGGTTCTCCAAAGGATAAGACCTCTTTAAAATCATAATCACAGTACCATTTCACACCTAAAAAATAATTCCTTAACATCATTAGATACCCATTTAGTGTAACTGACTGTCTCATAGTTTATTTTTATGGTTTATTTACTCAAAGGAGAACCCAACAAGATTTACCCATTGAAGTTGATTAATGTGACTCTGAAGTCATTTTTAGTCTATGGTTTCATTTATAAGCTGGAATACTTCTACAGAGAGAAACTTTCCTTCATCAACTATTTAGCTTGAGGTACCGTTCATATAGGAAAGGAAGGTTAAATGCTAAATTCTTTTCATCTAGATACCACTCTTCAGAGTAATGAATTGGTTATCTAGCATCTTCCAAATGTATCGATGTGTGTTTTTACTTATTTATTTTGAGTATCATTAACTCCGGGCTTTTACCACACTTGACGTCTTTCGCTGTTTCAGTTAGCGTTCCTACTAATGCTCAAGATGTCTGTCTTCGGTCAGTGGGAGCTTGTTTAAGTTGGCTCCCGAGTCTGTCTGTCCTGACCTCAAAAGTCTTTGTTGTTGCTGTTGTTCTTAATTTTATTGACATATAGTTGATTTACAATGTTGTGTTAATTTCTGCTGTACAGCAAAAGTGACTCAGTTATACATATATATATTCTTCTTCATATTCTTTTCCATTACAGTTTATCACAGGATATTGAATATAGTTCCCTGTGCTGTACAGTAGGACCTTGTTTATCCATCCTGCATATAATAGTTTGCCTCTGCTAATCCCAAACTCCCAATCCACCCCTCCCCCACCCCTTGGCAACCACAGGTCTGGTCTCTATATCTGTGAGTCTGTTTCTGTTTCATAGATATGTTCATTTGTGTCATATTTTAGATTCCACATGTAAGTGATATCATACGGTATTTGTCTTTCTCTTCCTGACTTACTTCACTTAGTATGATAATCCCTAGGTCTATCCATGTTGCTGCAAATGGCATTATTTCATTCTTTTTTATGGCTGAGTAATATTCCATTTTATATATATATATATATATATATATAATCACGTCTTCTTTATCCATTCCTCTGTCGATGGACATTTAGGTTGTTTCCATGTCTTGGCTATTGTGAATAGTGCTGCCATGAACACTGGGGTGCATGTGTCTTTTCAAATTATGGTTTTCTCCAGATGTATGCCCAGGAGTGGAATTGCTGGATCATGTGGTAGCTCTATTTTTAGTTTTTTGAGAAACCTCCATACTGTTTTCTGTAGTGGCTGCACCAATATACATTCCCACCAGCAGTGTAGGAGGGTTCCCTTTTCTCCACATTCCCTCCAGCATTTGTTACCTGTAGGCTTTTTGATGATGGCCATTCTGACTGATGTGGGTGGTACCTCACTGTGGTTGTGATTTGCATTTCTCTAATATTTAGTGATGTTGAGCAGCTTTTCATGTGCCTACTGGCCATCTGTCTGTCTTCTTTGGAGTAATGTCTATTTAGGTCTTCTGCCCATTTTTCGATTGCGTTGTTTGTTTTTCTGTTATTGAGTTGTATGAGCTGTTTGTATATTTGGAAATTAAGCCCTAATTGCTGACCTCAGAGATCTTTGAAAGCTTCCTTGCTTTCTGGTATTTCAAGATGTCCAGGCTTACCTTCTACCTGTCCTGGGCCATTTGTCCAAGAACCTCTGGTTCCTTTTTAATGGAAAATGTTTTTCCATTATCTGGGCACTAGACTGCTCATTGCTATTGGTTGGCCATTATTTCTAGCATTTTTATTTTATTTTATTTGTTTTGCGGTATGCGGGCCTCTCACTGTTGTGGCCTCTCCTGTTGCGGAGCACAGGCTCCGGACGCACAGGCTTAGCGACCATGGCTCACGGGCCTAGCCACTCCGCGGCATGTGGGATCTTCCCGGACGGGGGCACGAACCCATGTCCCCTGCATCGGCAGGTGGACTCTCAACAACTGTGCCACCAGGGAAGCCCCATATTTCTAGCATTTTTAATGGACAGGACTACCAAGTAGCTCTTGTTTTGTTTTGTTTTGTTTTTTAAGACAAAATACATCATAAATTCATACTGATTATTTTCAGTTCAAATTTAGGATTCTGGGGAATTTTTTTAACTTTAAAAATTCTATACTTACATATTTTTTACATTGAAGATCTTGGTCCTAGCAACATATCATAATTACTTACATGCCTAATCTTACAAAAAATGGCAAATTCTCCTCCACAGGTGTAGCTGGGGGAGGTGAGATTAGTTGAACAAGGCTTCTTAAGTATGCACATTTTGAGCCAAGTTTCTACTTTTAAGAGTTCAGAAAATAAACTGGTATCATTACTAATAATACGATGACAAAAACAATTTAAGATTTTTTTTGAAGTTCTTTCTGCCTTGAGAATATATACTGTTAAGGATATACATTATAATTACCTCAAAAAATTTCTCTGTGTAATTATTCCACAGATTTGATATGTTAGGGTCATTTGCTTCATTTTCCTTTTGATTTTTATCTTTTCTTCTTTTGATTTTTAGAAATTGCTTTTACTTTTTCATTTAATTTTTTTTTACCTTTTACTATTTAAAATTATTTTGGCTGCGCCATGTGTCTTACAGGATCTTAGTTCCCCAACCAGGGATTGAACCTGGGCCACTGCAGTGGAAGTGCTGAGTCCTAATCACTGGACTGTCAGGGAATTCCCTCATTTAATTTTATAATTATGTAAAACATTAACTTGGTTCCAAAGTCAAGCATATAGCATAAAATAAGATATATAAAAGAAGTCTAGTTCCTATTCTAGTCTCATCCATCATGTTCCCTCCCTCCCCCATATGTTACAATTTTACTTTTATAATTTATATTTTTAAATTATGTTTAATGAGTTAGCTTTTAAATTAAGCATATGTGTGTGTATCTGTATGGCCTCACCTTCTTCAATAAAAGCATAACTATACACATTGTTCTCCATTTTTCTTTTTTCACTTAATATATTGGAGAAATGTCCTATATCAGTGTCTGGAGATGTCCCTCGTGCCTCTGTACAGCTGCACAGAACTCAATCATATAATTATACCAAAGAGTATTCAGTCATTCCCTACCGTGGACATTTAGGTTGTTGCCAGTATTTTATTCTTACCAACAGAACTACAATGAAGAGCTCTGTGCACGCATCTTACAATTTTGGGGGGCCAGTGTGTTTTGGGGGATAGATCTCTGAAAGTGGGATTGTGGGCCAAAGGTAAGTGCATAAGAATTATGCTAGGTATTGGCAAATTCTCCTCCACAGGTGTAGCTGGGGGAGGTGAGATTAGTTGAACAAGGCTTCTTAAGTATGCACATTTTGAGCCAAGTTTCTACTTTTAAGAGTTCAGTTACTAATATATTTTGGTAAATCATATTATCAATCAAAAACGATTTGATTCTTGTAAAAAAAAAAAAAAAGCTATTTCCCAGAGGTAGATGGGTTTGCATTTCAAATTATTGTTTTTGTTATGTTAAATTTGTAAATTTCTGCACCCAGCTTGAGTTTAGTACAGGATGCTTTCTGAATGACTTCCAAGGAACCACCGTTTAGAATTTATTGTGCAAAAGGAATTGGTGAGATGCTGGGCTAAATACTGTTCGGGATAAGAGAAATATGAGGCATTCTTATCTTGGCTTTCCAGAAGCTTATACTCCAGGTGAGGTAATAAGACTGAAAAATAACTATAACGTAAGATAGTATGGAATACGGTCAAGCGAGAGTTGCAGAGAAATATCACCACGACAGGAGGACATTTCAAGCTAGACCGATGAGGAAACAGTTCAGAGAAAAAGTGGGATTTGACAGAATTTGGGCTGTGAAGGAAGCACCTTTATGAGCAAAGGTGGGAAAGAGCAGGGGGCACGTGAGTTTTAGGCAGCCAGTTGCATTGGGGTGAAAAGGTCCACACCCGGGGCCAATCCTGGGCCCAAGGATAGGGTGGATTGGGAAGAACTGGGATAGGTCGAGTCTGGGCTGCCTGACATCAGCAGAAAGCCACTGGGGGTGGTGAGACGCAGGGTTCCATGATTAAACTGGGGTTGTGGGGAGATCACCTGGGTCCCATGGATAGAGACTGGCGTCAATCTCCTGGAGCAGGGAGAACTGGTAGGTAGTGCTGACTTGCCAGGTCTAATGCGGTAGGAAGGAGCTGCCCCTGAGGAGGAAGGCGCAGGTGGGGGTGACAGCTTGACTGTCAGGGCAGGTGAGGGAGGGGTGAGCGACACTGAGATTCTGTGCCTGCAGTGCTGGAAGAAACAGGACTGCATCAGCCAACAGGGAGAGACATGAGAGCTACAGGATTTGTACTTCAACAGATTTCCCACAGGAAGAAAAATGCTGTCCATACTGTCTTGCTTAAGTCGGGTGATCTGAGTAGAGGTAATGATTAAAGTATTCAGATGGACCAATTGTTGATGAGGTTGTCTGTGTATAGCTCTGGAGAACCTTGGATTCCCAAATATCCCCTGGTGTTGATGGGAGGAGGCGGCCAAGCTCCTTTGTTTCTCACTGTGCAGGGTCAGGGACTCTCTCTGCAAGCTGTGCTGATTTGCTCCCGGCTCCACTGGGAGGTTTGGGAAGTTTCATAGTCGAGGTGGACATCTGGCCACCCAGCGTCATTTTATCCTGTTCTCAACAGCAGCCCTCTGAAAGTTCATCCCTCCCCAGCACTTGGTCCCTGTGGTCCAGGGGAACGAACTCCAGCCCTGGCTCCAGGGGGTGGTGAGTAACCCAGGGACGCAAGCCACCTAGTTATTTCCAGGCAAGTAAGTGGTTTAGGAATGAGCATTGCAACCCACTTTAGGATTTGTGTTAAGCCACTGGGGAAGCAGTCTCCCTGGCTGTTCCCCACCAGATTTGAACCTGAGAGGATGTAGGGCTGAAGTGACTGCAGGCCTCAAGTCACCATGTGGATCCTGGGAATCAAGTCAACGCAGCCAGGAGAGCGCAAGTTGTCTTTTAGGTATTTACTTTAAAAACATTTTGGCGTGAAGAGTGCATTGTATGAGTGTAGGTTAGACTCTGTGACATCCTAGGGCTTACTAGCTGGCATTTGAAGTACCTCATTGAAAACCCACCCTTCGCAGGGAGCTGCTGAAGCCCTTTACATAGTTTATCAGTGAAATGAGTGATGTGGAAGCACATGGGTGACTAGAAAGACTATGCTCTCCTCTCCCCTTTGCCTGAACAGAATATAGAAATCCCACCAGTCCCATGGCCCAGTCCTGGAAACCCATTCTTCTGGTCCCTCATGCCCCCTTCCCAGAGAATGACATTGGGGGCTCCCCTCAGAGTGGATCTTTCAAGCAAATGCTTGTTGGAGAACCCGAAGACAGAATGGGGCACTGCAGAGCTTAGGTTCTGTAGGGGAGGAAAATCATTTTCCCTCTACCCTTCTGAGTTCTTGGCTGAGACTCCAGTAATATTAGCCAGATTTACAAGAGGAGAACAGTCAAAAATTTATTAGCATGTATCCCTCATGTATTCATGAAGATACCCAGGGAAAAATGAGTAACTCTTTGAGGTGGCTTAGAATCCAGGCCTGAAATACCATCTTTTTTTTTTTTTTTTTTTTGCGGTACGCAGGCCTCTCACTGTTGTGGCCTCTCCCGTTGTGGAGCACAGGTTCCGGACACGCAGGCCCAGCGGCCATGGCTCACAGGCCCAGCCGCTCCGCGGCATGTGGGATCTTCCCGGACCGGGGCACAAACCCGTGTCCCCTGCATCGGCAGGCGGACTCTCAACCACTGTGCCACCTGGGAAGCCCCTGAAATACCATCTTAATGGAAAAGGGGAGGAAGAAAGTAGCCCTCTTAGGGGATAGTGAATGTTTTCTAGGAAAGATGAATGGACCCTTGGCATAGATGGGGGGTGAGTATGGCCTTTTGTGGCAAAGTGTGTGGGTGTGAAGTCTCCTTTCCTGTGACAAGAGTCAATCCCCTCCGGCTGATGAAACTCCCGGGGAGGGGATTTATGGCAGTTGAGTTCTTTTGGAGGATCTGTCTTCAGGCAGAAAAGGAAAGTTCAGAGACAGCCCTTCCCTGCATTTGCTGTTTCTCAAGTGCCTACAGCTGACAATAATCAATATTCCAAAGTGGTATATTTGGGATGGCATGTCCTGAACTCCTACACTCATATTCTGGGGCAGCATATCCTGCTACCCTTAGGTCCCATGATTTTTGTGCGTGTCTGTTTGCTAAGTGTGTTTTCATGCATTTGTCAAGCTTTGGTCCAAGAATTGCCTTCCTAGTCCTGTATTCCCTGACAGTGGGGGAGGGGTGTGCATAGAGCCCCGTTTACCTCTTACAGCTAGTGGTGTGGATATTTCCCATGCGACCCCCTCCCTTGTGGAACGACCACACTGCCCTCAGGCTGAACTGAGATGGGGGAAAACCAAGTTCTGACGACATTCACTGAACCGTGAATTCAGCTGCGGCCCCTGGACTTTTTCAGTGATGAAGGTGGTATATTCCCTTTTTGCTTTGGCATTATGTTTTAAACATCTGTGAAAGAGAGTCCTAACTGGTCAGCTCTTCCTCAATACCACATGTTATAATACAATAACAATAGAGCCTCCAGTCATTCCTGCAAAAAACAGAAACCCAACACACGTGTAAACTATTGAATTCACTCCACTTTATTCTGGGATGTATACTACAGAGAACACAACTCACAAAGATACCAGCGGACATAAAAAACTAAGGCCATTCTGTGAGTTATTTTTAAAACGTAGTGTTTTTGCACATGATCTTTTAAAAAATGAATTACCTAAACCAGATTCTCTTCTGAAATAAGAATTTAAGGTCAGCACAAGACAACTTTAGGGCCATGTCTAATCTGAAGCTTATCATGTGACAAGAGCATTTCTGCAACATAAACAATAGCCCTGAGGCAACCGCTACCTCCACATAAAGCTCTCTTTCCCAGATGTCCTCACAAAGTAGTATTGACCACAGTGACCAGTGTTTTAGAAACCATTTTTCTCCCAGTGAATAGCAAAAAGAGACTTTTACCTAAGAGACACATTGCAGAATTCTTGGAACAAGAGAAAGGGACCCGTAACTAAGGCACTGAAAGCACATTATTTATATAAAGAAGTGTAAACAATTTAATACCAACAGGCTCCCTCCATTAGTCTCCGTTATAAAAGTGCAGGAGGGCAGCGTGCTCAGGCCGAGCTTGAAGCCCGAGTGAGATGGGAACGTCTCCCCTCCCGGCGAGTTCAGTCGGCTGCTGACGGACGAGGTCTGACGTGGGGCTATGGACGTAACTAATTTCAAAGTGACTCAGGTGGAAGCTGGGATTTCTCCCCGCCTGTGTTTTAGTAGCCTAACAAGCAAGGATTTTATTAAGAACTTTAAATTATGGGCTCTGACATTTATTTTTCTTTTAGTCTTTCACCATGTTCTTCTACTGAATTTTCCAATGACTTTGGCTTGTTTCATCAGAGGCCTGCTGGGAAAACTTGTGACCTAATCAGTGCCCTTCCTTGTAGGTTCCCACGTCCCATGTCAACCACACTTGCTGTATTTAAATCTCATCTGAACGGTAAAGATGTAACAAACGGACATACAGCACTGTAAACATTTCTAACTCCACTGAGTCTCCTCTGGATGGACTGGTGAGAGCCCAGATGCTGCCGGACAGGCGGCCGCTGAGTCCAGAGCCAGACTGGGAGGTGGGAAGGGGTCACAGCTGAGGCCAAGCGCAGTACTGTAACTGCATTAACCTCTACCTGACACTATCAATTTTAGAGTCCAAATCATGCACAGTGTATTTCTTTAAATAAGAGAAGAAAAAGTTGTGTAGGAAAACACAAATGATTTCAATTTTAAAAGAAGCCTTATTGCAAACAAAACAAAACAAACAAACAAAAAAAACACACCAGAGACCAAAAAAGGCAACATTTTTCTTTTTGAAGTTATTTCTAATTCTTAGAAGTACAATGTCTCAGTTTTGGTGCTTATGAATTCAGGGTACTAAAAAAGAGTTTGCATTTTATCTTAAACATGTTTTTTACGATCAAAAGAAAACATGTTTTAAAAAGGAAGAGTTCCCCTTTTACAGGTTTCATAGGGTTCAAGAGGACTCGCCATTAAAGCCAGACCCTGAACCAAGGAGCCTTGAGAGTTGGAGGAAGGGCAGCCTGGCTACATTACAAACACCTGTGGAGCAGAAAACTCAGCGTTTCTCTCTGACCCAGGACAAATGCAATCCTGATTGTTAAACTATTTCTTATTTCCAAATATAACCAGAAGTCTGAGAGAGACCTAAATTAGAAACCTCTTTTATTAAAGGGGGAAAGAAAAAGGTTAAAAAAATAACCACCTTAGAAACCAAGGAAGCTGGGTCTGGAGCAGATGTGCATAATAACTAATTAGTAGCCCCGGCAACTAATTAGTAGCCCCGGCAGGATTAAAAACAGCCTTGGGAGAGTAGTTAAATACAGGCTGGGCTCTGCAGCAGAGGCACTAGTTAGTTCTCTTCCAGTGAAGATGGTATGCCAACAGAGTGCTGCGGTGGCTTTCTGAAAGAAGAGTCTGCTGGGTAAGTCTAGCTCACAGCGTGCTTGCCTGTCACAGCGATGCCGGTTTCCACTGCCGGCGGAAATCACCGTCCAGCACAAAGGAGATGTAATTAAGGAGAAGGCACTCGTGCCAAGAGTACACAAAGCTAGAAACAGTGTTTGAAGCTGGTTCAAGGCAGGAATAAGCGGACAGGTTTTTTTTTAACAGTAAAGACTTTTTTCGCGGGCCTCTCACTGTTGTGGCCTCTCCCGTTGAGGAGCACAGCCTCCGGACGCGCGGGCCCAGCGGCCATGGCTCACAGGCCCAGCCGCTCCGCGGCATGTGGGATCTTCCCAGACCGGGGCACGAACCCATGTCCCCTGCATTGGCGGTGGACTGTCAACCACTGCGCCACCAGGGAAGCCCAGTAAAGACTTTTAATTGCCCCATATTTTCTGCTGCTCTGACCGGCATTCCCATTAGGACCAAAAAAAAAAAAAAAAAAACGTAGCTGCAGGGCCCCAGCGGAGTGGAAACAATGACCACACATTTCTTTTTTGCCTCAGGAGACTGGTGCTGTTGACTTGCTGAATTTTCCATTGACTCCAAATAACAGGAATATTTAGGTGAACAATTGGTAAAATGTGGGTTTTACTAATGAAAGAGGAAACCTGGGACTAAAAAAGAGAGATCCCTCACTATCATTAAAAAAGAATTCCCTTTTGTGTGACCATTTTGGTTTTAAGAATAAAACTTGTCAAGGCTACAAGGATTGAATAATTTAGGTTAAACCATTACGGCCCTGTCTGCAAGTGCTGCTGCTGATTTAGTGGCAGAAGTTAGACACCCGTGCACATGTAGAAAATACAATAACCTTCCTTTCTGTGGCAGGTTTTAAAGAAATATTTCAACCAAGACGCAACTTCAAGTGTTTCTGATGGCAATAAGAGAACGTTCTTCTACGCTTTCCTTTAAAAGGTAAGTGACTTGATGTATACCGTTTATAATGCAGAAAAGCTACACCTGCTAGCAAGCTGTAAAGAAACCCGCACTAAACAAGGTTACACAGAAGTGAAGAACTAAACTGTATGAATGCCTGGTTTTAAAAATTCAAACTAAGGTTTCTGAGTGGAGAGCCTGTGGTTGCTCCCTGAGACTTGTCCAGCTCTTATTTTCCACGTGACAAACGGGCACCGGTGGTCTTGTGACGTCTAGGTCAGTGCACGGCTAAATGCGAAGATTTCATGAGTAATGAAGGTCTTCCTATTAAAATGTTTGTTCAGCTTAAGGACAAGGGGTTTCTGTTTTCTGGTCTTGAGGAAGGATGCAAGGGTTTGATTGGCATAGAAAGGAGTGCGGGGACAGGGCCGAGAGGGAGCCAGGAGCAAGGGCCCTCACCTCCACCGTCAGGTGCCAGCACTTGATCTGGGCCAGTGCCCAGGAGCCCCAGATCTGCCTCCTGTCTGAGGAGTCTGTTAGGAAGCAGGATTGGGCCTCTAAGAAGATCCGTGTGTGCCTTGTCTGCTAACAGCCTGATGATTGTTCACTAATACTCTGGCCCAAGTTATTTCACAGCGATCGCTCCCTGCTGCACAGTGCTGAAATTACATTCAGAGATTTAAAAAAAAAAAAATCGTGTGTGTAGCAATATTTTCCCACAAAACTAAGTGCAAAATATCTTTAACAAATAATGACGATAGTAAGAAATATTTGACATAGTCATGCAAAAAAGCATCTCGGTTTACAAAAGCTTATCCAAAATATCCCCTAGGTTTTTACACTGTGAACCTTACAACCTTACTCCTTTTTCTCTGCATTTAAATGTGGCTGTTTGTGTAAAAAACGGTAACATGCAAGTTCGATGATCTCCAGTCCACCAAATATTCTCTCCTGCACCACGAAGACGACAATGATGATTATAAAATACCATCGGACAAGGCTGTACAGACAGACGAGCAGGCACACGGCAGGGCCGAACAGGGTCCAGTACAGTAGGGAGAGCAATTTGACCACACGGACCCTGAGCTCAGACTTGCAAGGCGGAATGACAGTCTGCCCCGTAAAGTAAAAATTCTTCTCCCCTTGATAGAAGGAGCGCAGCCTCTCCTCTTTCTCTTCCCACCGCTTGCGGCACCAGAGCTGGAGGTCCTCCTTGGATGTTGGGAGGGTGTCCACTGGGTATCGGTGGACGTGGAAGTGGATCTCCTTAGGAAAGTCCCCAAGGAGGAGGTGCCTCTCTGTCTGGGGAATGTTGTGAGGGTATGCCACCGTGATGTCATGGACGGCATCCAGGTTCTTACCTAGGTTTTGGAAAAGATAAAAATACAGGTGGAGTAAAGATCAATTCAGACAGCAATGCTGACTCACAAAACCAGGACCAAGTGAACCAAGATGAACAAACAAGGGCTGTAAATACTCATCTTCCTATGCTCTTGGGTCAGTATTTACCAGTCATTTTTAGTTTTTTATCTGCTTGCTAATTACCACAAATTACCTTTAGAAAGAAATTACCTTCATTTGTAGAAACGGTAATCTGCCATTGTAGAACTAAACGAAGAAGCACATGAGTTAGATTTGAGATAGGAATTAGAGCACAGACAGCTCTTTCACACCAGCGGGACTCACTGTTTTGAGACCTCCTATCAATAATAAATACACCCTCTCTCCAAATAAAAAACTTGCTCACCATTAACCCAATATTATCACGAAAGCTACTGGAATGAAAAACTCAGAATCAGACTTGATGAAGTGGTCAGACATGCATGAAAACTTCCATATGATTTTTTTATTTCTAGAAACATCAATGTGAAGTCTGAATAAGACCCTGACCCAGTGCAGCACCATCCTTAGAAATCTCATGATTTAGTTACTTTGGGGTTAAGCGTTGTCGACAAAGTCATATGCCAGATGCTGGAGATAGAGAAGTGAATAAAATACGGTCCCTAACCTCACTGCAGAGCTCACAGCAGAATCAGGGGGACGGCAAGTGCAGTGCCCTAACAGGGGCCTGTGGAAATGGGGAGGGAGCTGGGGAAGCAGGAGAGCGATGGCAGGGTGAGCCTCCCAGCAGAGATGGCAGGGTGAGCCTCCCAGCAGAGATCGCTGGGGAGCTGAGGGCACTAAACACAGGCTGGAGGCATTCGGTTAAGGCCTCATTGTCAAACTTGAGAATTGGAACTCAAGTCTGTAGGTGACAGAGAAGCACCTTAAATGGTGGAGAACCACTTAAGGATTTTAAATAGAAAAGCGGCCAGAATTTGTTTCATTTTATCAGGGGTTAGCTTGGGGGCAGTAATAAGAATAGTTTGGAGAGGACCGGGGGCAAGAGAGGTCGGAAAAGTAATTTGATTGGTCATTACAAGGCAAGAGATGAAGAGGAGGTAGGGACTAAAGTAAGTGACATGTCCAAAAAAATCACAAGGAAGAACTGACCTGACAGAATGCTCAACTGGAGAGGGTGGAATGAGCCCGAGGTTTGTTTCTGCTCCGGGTTCTTGAACGGACTGCGATGGGGGGAGGTGGCAGTTTTGAGATTAAAAATGTGAGCAGAGTTCGATCTTTAAAGAATCAAGAGGATCACCTATGGAACCCTGTAACGAGGCCCAGGGAGGTTAAGATTTTTGCCCAAGGGCACACAGCATGTTGATGCATAGTCTCTGAATGTTGCTTTCTTCCATATCAACTTATCTGCAGTGAGAGACTTTTGATGTGAAATTTGCAATCACAGAACCACATGAGGTACGCGAAATTAATCTGTGGTGGCGGAAATCAGAACAGTAGTTGCCTGTGGGGGAGGGAACTGATTGGAAGGGAGCATGAGGTAATTTTCAGGGGGGCAGGGACTATATCTTGGGGGGCAGGACTATTCTATATCTTGATTAGGGTGTGGATTACATCAAATGGTACATTTAAGATCTGTGCATTTCACTCTATTCAAATTTTACCTCAATATTAAGAACAGTAAAGATATGAAGCAACTTCCCCACCTTAGCTCACCATGTTTACCCTTACTACTGAACCATTACTGAACCTCTATAAATATATACTGTCCGTCTCCTCTACTCTGTGATTTACCTTAGAGAAAGGACCAGGTTTCAATCTGGTTTCATAACTGCGTTATAAAATACTCAGCCCTTAATAAGAGCTATGTCATAAAAAAATGAGAATACCTATAATCAACAAGGTTTAGGTTCAAAACCAGAGAGGGACAGTCCTTTAGGGACCCTGTGCACTGTTGACATGGGAGTAGAGGAGGCAGTGCAAGGCTGGTAGAGGCAACTCCACTGCACTTGCGTCTGAAGTCCTAGAAGAGAGACTAGGCCCAAGCCATTCGGCTCCAGAGGAGGGAACTTGGTCCTGTGGTTAGAAGCCACAGGGAAAAGCTTTTTCAGAGCTGTCAAGAGGTGATGTGTTCACCATCTGAGAAAAGACTGGTTGACCATGGCCTGGTGTGCTGTAGCAGGAATTTACATGCTAGAAGGTGGGCCATCTGATCAAGCGTCCAAAGACCAACTCTTTCACTGCTACACTGAGCGTGATATATCCACTAAGAAGGTAATATAATGTGTCTTACCTATTAACTCACCTGCATTAAAAATTTAGCAGCCTTTTGTCAATTTAACATCAATCACGACTACCCTGCTCCATCACAGATGAAACTTTTCCTTGACAAGTGAGTTTGATATTTTAGTGCTCCCTCCACCTGCAGACCTCAGAGCCTGTTTCTTTATGCCCACCAACCAGAGACATAATCCTTGTTCTAGCTGTCTCACCTCCACTTCATCTACCCTTTCCCCACTTTCTCTCTCAATGAGGAAAAAGACATGTCTTCACCTCTTGTTACATGTTATGCCACCTGGCTTCTGATTCAGAACTGAGTTCACATTTCACATTTACTTTCAAAACTCCTCTGTGAGAGGGCGGACAGCAGAAGCAAGAAGAACTACAATTCTGCAGCCTGTGGAAGGAAAACCACATTCACAGAAAGACAGACAAAATGAAAAGGCAGAGTACTTTGCACCAGATGAAGGAACAAGACAAAACCCCAGAAAAACAACCAAATGAAGTTGAGATAGGCAACATTCCAGAAAAAGAATTCAGAATAATGATAGTGAAGATGAGCCAGGACCTTGGAGGCAAAGATTGAGAAGATGCAAGAAATGTTTAACAAAGACCTAGAAGAATCAAAGAACAAACAAACAGAGATGAACAATACAATAACTGAAATGCAAAATACACTAGAAGGAATCAATAGCAGAATGACTGAGGCAGAAGAATGGATAAGTGACCCAGAAGACAGAATGGTGGAATTCACTGCTGTGGAACAGAATAAAGAAAAAAGAATGAAAAGAAACGAAGCCAGCCTAAGAGACCTCTAGGACAACATTAAACACAACCACATTCGCATTAGAGGGGTCCCAGAAGGAGAAGAAAAAGAGAAAAGGCCTGAGAAAATATTTGAAGAGATTATAGTTGAAAACTTCCCTAATGTGGGAAATGAAATAGCCACAGTCCAGGAAGCACAGAGAGTCCCAGGCAGGATAAACCCAAGAAGAAACATGCCGAGACACATGGTAATCAAACTGACAAAAGTAAAAGACAACAATTATTGAAAGCAACAAGGGAAAAATGACAAATAACATACAAGGGAACTCCCATAAGGTTAACAGCTGATTTCTCAGCAGAAACTCTACAAGCTAGAAGGGAGTGGCATGATATACTTAAAGTGATGAAAGGGAAGAACCTACAACCAAGATTACTCTAGCCGGCAAGGATCTCATTCAGATTTGATGGAGAAATCAAAAGCTTTACAGACAAGCAAAAGCTAAGAGAGTTCAGCACCACCAAACCAGGTCTACAACAAATGCTAAAGGAACTTCTCTAAGTGGGAAACACAAGAGAAGAAAAGGACCTACAAAAAAGAACCCAAAGCAATTAAGAAAATGGTCATAGGAACATACATATCAATAATTACCTCAAAAGTGAATTGATTAAATCCTCCAACCAAAAGATACAGGCTGGCTGAATGGATACAAAAACTAGACCCATATATATGCTGTCTACAAGAGACCCACTTCAGACCTAGGGACACAAAGAGACTGAAAGAGAGGGGATGGAAAAAGATATTCCAAGCAAATAGAAATCAAAAGAAAGCTGGAGTAGCAATACTCATATCAGATAAAATAGACCTTAAAATAGAGAATGTTACAAGAGAAAAGGAAGGACACTACATAATGATCAAGGGATCAGTCCAAGAAGAAGATATAACAATTATAAATATATATGCACCCAACATAGGAGCACCTCAATATATAAGGCAACTGTATAAAAGAGGAAATCGACAGTAACACAATAATTGTGGGGGACTTTAACACCTCACTTACACCAATGGATGGATCATCCAAACAGAAAATTAATAAGGAAACACAAGCTTTAAATGGCACAATAGACCAGATAGATTTAATTGATATTTATAGGACATTCTATCCAAAAACAGCAGATCACGCTTTCTTCTCAAGTGCACACAGAATATTCTCCAGGATAGATCACATCTTGAGTCACAAATCAAGCCTCAGTAAATTTAAGAAAATTAAAATCATATCAAGCATCTTTTCTGACCACAATGCTATGAGATTAGAAATCAGTTACAAGGAAAAAAACATAAAATACACAAACACATGGAGGCTAAACAATACGTTACTAAGTAACCAAGAGATCACTGAAGAAATCAAAGAGGAAATCAAAAAATACCTAGAGACAAATGACAACGAAAACACGATGATCCAAAACCTATGGGATGCAGCAAAAGCAGTTCTAAGAGGGAAGTTTATAGCAATACAAGCCGACCTCAAGAAACAAGAAAAATCTCAAATGATCCAACCTTACACCTAAAGGAACCAGAGAAAGAAGAACAAACAAAACCCAAAGTTAGTAGAAGGAAAGAAATAATAAAGATCAGAGCAGAAATAAATGAAACGGAAACGAAGGAAATAATAGCAAAGATCAATAAAACTAAAAGCTGGTTCTTTGAGAAGATAAACAAAATTGATAAACCTTTAGCCAGACCCATGAAGAAAAAGAGGGAGAGGACTCAATAGAGTTTGAAATGAAAAAGGAGATGTTACAACAGACACCGCAGAAATAAAAAGCATCCTAAGAGACTACTACAAGCAACTCTATGCCAATAAAATGGACAACCTGGAAGAAATGGACAAATTCTTAGAAAGGTATATGTCCTTCCAAGACTGAACCAGGAAGAAATAGAAAATATGAAGACCAATCAGAAGCACTGAAATTGAAACTGTGATTAAAAATCCTCCAATAAACAAAAGTCTAGGACCAGATGGCTTCACAGGCGAATTCTGTCGAACATTTAGAGAAGAGGTAACAAAACTGCAGAGGAAGGAACACTCCCAAACTCATTCTATGAGGCCACCATCACCCTGATACCAAAACCAGACAAAGATACTACAAAAAAGGAAAATTACAGACCAATATCACTGATGAATATAGATGTAAAAATCCTCAACAAAATACTAGCAAACAGAATCCAACAACACATTAAAAAGATCATACACCACGATCAAGTGGGATTTATCCCAGGGATGCAAGGATTCTTCAATATATGCAGATCAATCAATGTGATACACCATATTAACAAACTGAAGAATAAAAACCATATGATCATCTCAATAGATGGAGAAAAAGCTTTTGACAAAATTCAACACCCATTTATGATAAAAACTCTCCAGAGAGTGGGCAGAGAGGGAACCTATCTCAACATAATAAAGGCCATATACGACAAACCCACAACAAACATCATTCTCAATGGTGAAAAACTGAAAGCATTTCCACTAAGATCAGGAACAAGACAAGAATGTCCACTCTTGCCACTATTATTCAACATAGTTTTGGAAGTCCTAGCCATGGCAATCAGAGAAGAAAAAGAAATAAAGGGAATACAAATTGGAAAAGAAGAAGTAAAACTGTCACTGTTTACAGATGACATGACTCTCTACACAGAGAATCCTAAAGATGCCACCAGAAAACTACTAGAGCTAATCACTGAATTTGGTAAAGTTGCAGGATACAAAATTCACAGAAATCTCTTGCATTCGTCTTCACTAACAACAAAAGATCAGACAGAGAAATCAAGGAAACAGTCCCATTTACCACTGCAACAAACAGAATAAAATAACTAGGAATAAACCTACCTAAGGAGTTAAAGACACTGATGACAGAAATCAAAGATGACACAAACAGATGGAGAGATATATCACATTCTTGGATTGGAAGAATCAATATTGTGAAAAGGTCTATACTACCCAAAGCAATCTACAGATTCAGTGCAATCCCTATCAAATTACCAATGGCATGTTTTTAAAGAACTAGAACAAAAAATCTTAAAATTTGTATGGAGACACAAAAGACCCCTGAATAGCCAAATCAGTCTTGAGCTGGAAGAATCAGACTCCCTGACTTTAGACTATACTACAAAGCTACAGCAGTCAAGATAATATGGTACTGGCACAATAACAGAAATATAAATCAATGGAACAGGACAGAAAGCCCAGAGATAAACCCACACACCTATGGTCACCTAATCTATGACAAAGGAGGCAAGAATATACAATGGAGAAAAGACAGTCTCTTCAATAAGTGGTGCTGGGAAAACTGGACAGCTACATGTAAAAGAATGAAATTAGAACACTCCCTAACACCATACACAAAAATAAACTCAAAATGGATTAGAGATCTAAATGTAAGACCGGACACTGTAAGACTCTTAGAGGAAAACATAGGAAGAACACTCTTTGACATAAATCACAGTAAGATCTTTTTTGATCCACCTCCTCAAGTAATGGAAATAAAAACAAAAATAAACAAATGGGACCTAATGAAACTTCAAAGCTTTTGCAAAGCAAAGGAAACTACAAACAAGGTGAAAAGACAACCCTCAGAATGGGAGAAAATATCTGTAAATGAATCAATGGACAAAGTATTAATCTCCAAAATATACAAGCAGCTCATGCAGCTCAATATTAAAAAAAAACAACCTAATCCAAAAATGGGCAGAAGACTTAAATAGACATTTCTCCAAAGAAGACATACAGATGGCCAAGCAGCACACGAAAAGCTGCTCAACATCACTATTAGAGAAATGAAAATCAAAACTACAGTGAGGTATCATCTCACGCCAGTTAAAATGGGCATCATCAGAAAATCTACAAACAAATGCTGGAGAGGGTGTGGAGAAAAGGGAACCCTCCTGCACTGTTGGTGGGAATGTAAACTGATACAGCCACTATGGAGAAGAGTATGGAGGTTCCTTAAAAAACTAAAAATAGAATTACCATATGACCCAGCAATCCCACTACTGGGCATATACCCAGAGAAAATCATAATTCAAAAAGACACATGCACCCCAGGGTTCATTGCAGCACTATTTACAATAGCCAAGTCATGGAAGCAACCTAAATGCCCGTCGACAGATGAATGGATAAAGAAGATGTGGTACATATATACAATGGAATATTATTCAGCCATAAAAAGGAATGAAACTGGGTCATTTGGAGAGCCGTGGATGGACCTGAGACTGTCATACAGAGTGAAGTAAGTCAGAAAGAGAAAAACAAATATCGTATATTAATGCATATATGTGGAATGTAGAAAAATGGTACAGATGAACTGGTTTGTAGGGCAGAAATAGAGACACAGATAGAGAACACGTATGGACACCAAGGGGAGAAAGCTGTGGGGTGGTGGTGGTGGTGGTGGGATGAATTGGGAGATTGGGATTGACATGTATACACGGATGTGTTTAAAATGGATGACTAATAAGAACCTGCTGTATAAAAAAAATAAAGTAAAATTCAAAACAAAAAGGTATCAGCCATAGTGATAATAAAAAACAACAAAAAAACCCAACAACTCCTCTGCAGTCAGCATTTCTGCCTCCGCCTTCTGCCCAGCGCTTCTCCTCAGTCAGGGTTACAGGCCCATCAGCCTCAGTGGTCCACAGCCTGGGACTCTCTCCTTCCCCATGCAACCCCCACCATCTTGCTACTCAGTCACTCTACACCAGTTCCCGCAGCTCACCTGTCCCAGCCTTCTCCTCTAGGCGGTTCTTAATGCTTATCAAGCAAATACAGCCACGTATCATTACAAACTGGTAGCAAAGTGGTATATACTCTACTAGTAAGAAGCTAAACTGCCCCTTTCTGCATTCTTCTTGACAACCTGTAGGGTAGCGGTGTATGTCTACATGCACACGTGTCTGTTCAATATAGAAATGGCAAGTTTTGAGACAGATGGTACCACTGACAGAAATGTTTTGTGAAAAAATTCTAGATTCCCTGCAGTACAGAGCATGAGGGCTGTGAAAGCAGACTGCCTGGGTTCAAATCCTAGCTCTGCCTCATAGTAAATGAATGAATGAATCTCTCTGTGACTTAGTTCCTGTATCTAAAAACCACCTCCCAGGGCTGTTGCAAGGATTAAATAACATATGTAAAAAGACAAAACGAGATCTGATACATAGTAAGCGCTACTGCATCATAATGTTAGCATGTTAGGCTCTAACCTAACTTTCGCTTCTGTTAGTCCACAGATGCCGGCATGGTTAGTGGGGGAAATACTGCATTCAAGTATCTTCTTTATACCACTATCCAGGGCACTCCTCTCCTGGGCCCTGAAGATGCCAATTATGGACCTCATGTCTTCTACTCAAGACATATATTCAAATTATTATTTCACAAAATGGCCAAGAACATTGCTCTGCCTCAAATATTTCAGGTTCTTTCCCTGAAATATTTTATCTCAATTTTCTTCAAAGACCAGCTCAAATTCTAAGGGTTCTAAGCAGAGTTTTCTTTACATATTCAGGCCAAGTGGTCTTGCCCTCTGTGAGTGCTTAAGGCATATGTGCTGATGTGCTCTTTTGGGCACTTAACCTGCCATCCTGCACTACAGAACTAGAAGCTCACAGGAACCCACAGTGTCCCAGGGAAACATAAAAATCTAAAGGGCAGGACCGTGTCTTTGCCTCTTTAGAACCTTAGTACCTGACATAATGTCCTGCACTTAAAGAGGTTCCAGAAATGCTTATTTAACCAATATCTATAGACCACCTATCTTCTCATCTGAAAATAGAGGAGGGAATTATAATTCCTTCTGCATGAGGCTGTTATAACAATTTTGTGAACTAATGTACACAAGGCTCTTTGCATAGGACTGGCACATGGAAAAGTTCTTAAATGTGAGCATCTGCTACAACTTCTATATTCAGTTAATGAGACTGACCTGCTCTAGTGGATTTTTTTCAACTTGGTTCTGTGAATTCTTGGTTCTGAAAGAATTACAGCCATCTTCGGTGGGGCTGTTGGGTGTTACCTTACAGAAAGGCAGTGTTCCCAAAGTTTCTAATAAGCTGCTTGCTTGGAATTTAGAGCTCTGGAATGATGGACTTCAACGTAATTAAAACACTATCTATATTATAAAGAAGAGCAACATCGTAACATTAGAAGCTAAAAAAGACAGTAAGGTGAAAAAGTGAGAACTGGGAAGAAGGAGAAGAAAAGACAGGTTGTATCTTGTCACTCCTTTCCTGGAGCTGGGTCTTCAAGCATCACAGACTCAGAAAGGCATTAGGGCCAGAGCGAGAGAGGCTTTTATACCTGGCAGTGTCTTGACAATTTTTAAACTTTATAGTTAGTAAATGTCTCCAGACAGCACAAAGCCACATACAACTCTTGACTACTGAGAAAAGAGCTTACTTTTCAAACCATCGTATCAAGATCTCTTGGCCCTGGGGCCTCTAGCCCAGGGGAACCCTTACTACCAGACAAGTTAGCTTCCTCCCAGAAGGTAGCAGGCCAGGGGTTGGCAGGCTTGCAGAACTTGGTTCATACGTAAGTGACAATAATGAAATGGATACTCAGAAGTTGAGATGTGCCTCTATTTCATTTACCAATTTATAATAGCTAAAATAATGCATAATGGATTAAGAAAAGATAAGTTCCTACAATTACAAAGGAGTTAAACTATCTTTAAATTTTCTGGTATGAAAACAACAGACTTTTCAGTATGCAAATCAACTTGGGTACATGATTATTAGTAGAGCCCTACTCACCAGGAATGGAGGAGGGCCAAGTCTTTACACATTTGTATGTTTAAAATGAAAGAACGGAGTGAAGAAATCCCCGTTTGCCCAGATTCAATTATATAGTTCAGTGGCAGAATAATAGAAATGTAAGCTTTTTTGTTTCTTTTTAATCCAAAGTGATCTTTAATGGAGCTGATAACAACTGAAATGTCTTTTCTTTCCCCCTTCCATAATCAAATGTATGCAGAATATACAAAAATATAATTTATTTTGGATATCATTTTAATGCCTGCTTTTAAAAAAATTACAAATAAGTTTATTTTCTATTAGAGCTAGATCCATAAATCTAACTACATGTATTAGATAGTTTTTTGTTTTTTTTTTTTTGCGGTATGCGGGCCTCTCACTGTTGTGGCCTCTCCCGTTGCGGAGCACAGGCTCTGGACGCGCAGGCCCAGCGGCCACGGCTCACAGGCCCAGCCGCTCCGCGGCATGTGGGATCCTCCCGGACCGGGGCACGAACCCGTGTCCCCTGCATCGGCAGGCGGACTCTCAACCACTGTGCCACCAGGGAAGCCCTATTAGATAGTTTTTGATAAAGCAGCTTGTGATCTAAGATGTATGTGTGTTAAAAGAAAATGCTGAGACCGCTGGTTTTGGGCACTATTTTTCAGATTAATTTAAAAAACCCCAACAGAATAAAAGTTGGAGTTAATAACTAAAAAGTCATTCACTGTGCCACTTTGACACTGACATGTAATAGTACATGGCTAATAATAAGCATGACAAATTGGCACTAGTCAGTACACTTTGAAGAACAGCTTTGAGTGGACAGATTTGGATATATTTAGATGAAAAATACCGATAAAGAAGACACTTTCAGTTTCAAAATAATAGGGCATGCATGACCTAAAATCAACTGGTATTAAGGCTCAAACAGTACCATTTTCTTTGTTAGAGAAAACACTACTGTTTCCTACTAGGGACATTATTCATCTTTCCTTCTGTACAAGTTGGATGCATATGGAACAAAAGGTGGAGTCAGGCGGCTTCCAGCGCTGCCTCTTATCAGCTCTATGGCTTGCCAAGTTCACTAGAAGCCTCATCTGTAAATGTAGGTGATAACAGTAGCGACTCTCATAGGGTTTTGTGAAGATCAGTTGGAAACAGGACTGCAGGATGCTTAGAGAAGTGCCTGGCAGGTGGTACGTGCTCAGACTCTCATTGTGATTGTTCTTCCTCCAGGTGGGAGGATCACCTACAGCACCTGAAGAGAGGTTCGGTTTAGGCTGCTACCCTTTACCTTCCTTTCTCTAGATTTCCTCTTCCTTGGGAGAGAGACAAGTCTGTTGTAGTGACACTGAGTTCTGCTGTCTAAAATGCAGTCCACTCCTCCCCCACGGTATAGAAGCAAAGCTGTTTAGGGGATTGACCTTGGCTCTAGGGGTAGGTCCCAATTCATCTCCTGATACATATTCTTCTCCATCCCTACTAACTCATTCCTTAGACATTTTGAGCTCAGCATAGATATTAAATCCTCTGAGGGTATTCAGAATTAGAAACTGATGATCTGTGCTCTAGGATCATTGGTCTCTTGTCCCATATTGTTGTTGCTGTTGTTTTTTTAATAAGTCAAAGTTAGTGCCTACTCTTTTTCTATGAAAGAACCATCCTGCGCTTAAAAAGCAAATTTCAGCTGAAAGGTGAAACTAAAAATGGTATCCTTGTGAACAATCTTGCTTATCCAACCTGACTTCAGGTCTTACACATTAATTTTAGGGACATATATTTTCACTTTCCTATCCTAAATCTATTGAACTTTTGTGTTTCCATGTGTAAACGCATGAATCTTTTCAGTTACGAATATCTCTTCGGATGGGCATTGGTTCTCTGGATCTTCAAGTTTTATTTTCTAGGTAGAGTGGAAACCTGTTGACATTTCCCATAATTCGACAGTACTGGTGCATTATTAGAACATCAAAGGCAAGATGTGAATAACAATACAGCACTTGCTGAGGCCAGATACACACATATACACACGTGTATATAAAACATGTTCTTTGAAAAAAGATATATAAACTTTCAAAAATAAGATCATACCGTATACACTGTTTTATAACTTTGTTCATGCATTTCCCATCCATGCCATTAAAGATTTTCTAATATGTCACTTTATAGATGTATAATATCTGATTTTATATATATATTAAAAATTACTTTGTTTTCAGGTATTTAAGTTGTTTTCACATAAACAATATTTAAATATCTATCAATATTTAAATAGATACCTTTGTAATTAATGATAAGGATTTTCTAGGATAAATTCCAATAGGTTAAATTGCTGGATGAAAGAACATGAATACTTTAACAGGCTTTTTGCTACCTATGGGAAACTGACCCCTACAAAGGTCAATTTAATAAACACGCAAGAAATGTATGGTGGTACTTTCTTTTTCACACTTTTACTAATGCTTGGGATTGCTATTTTTAGAAAGTTGCCAAAGTATGTCATTTTTGTTTTAATTTGTATGTCTTTGATTAGATAAAACAAGTTCACTGGATATACATTGGGACTATTCCTATCTGTTTTGGAAATTCAGTTAGTTGTCATCTTACGGATTTGTAAGACCTCTTTATATTGTACATGCTTTAAATCTTTTACACTAATTTTGGTCACCAGGCTACTAGTGTTTCCCTGGCCACTAGTGAGTTTATTTTATTGGATTTGCTGCTCTGTGAATGCAGCTCCACATCCTTTATCTAGTTCCTATGGGCTGTTTCTCTCTTTCTAGTCAACTTGCAAAGCTCCTTCTTTATCATGGATTGTTAATACTCTGTATTCTTTGTTGCAAATTTTTTTTTTTTTTTGCAGTACGCAGGCCTCTCACTGTTGTGGCCTCTCTCGTTGCAGAGCACAGGCTCTGGACATGCAGACTCAGCGGCCATGGCTCACGGGCCCAGCTGCTCCGCAGCATGTGGGATATTCCCAGACCGGGGCACGAACCCGTGTCCCCTGCATCGGCAGGCGGACTCTCAACCACTGCGCCACCAGGGAAGCCCTGTTGCAAATTTTTATAAATCCACTATCGCCTTTATTTATGGCATCTATCCAATACTCATGTGTGCGTGCACGGGCGTGTCTATGTCTATACAAGTTCATTTCTTTTTCGGTTACAGCTTTTGGATTCCTGTTTTTGTCTTCCCTGCCCCTAGACTGTATATTTTATATTTTTCTACAAGATGAAAAACATTTTTCATTTAATTTTATAATCTAGCTTTACTTTCTTTCAAGACATTCATTTTTCTAGCATCCTTTATTAAATAACTCCTTTTTTCCCCACTGTTTTGAAATACCAACTTGGTCATATACTACATTCTCAAATATATAGATATCCAGTCTCCCTTCTCTCTTCTGCTCCATTAATCTGTGTTTATTCCTGCTTTCCTTAGTGACTTAATATCTAATAAGGCAAGTCTGGCTGTTTTCTTTTTCACACTGTATCGGACTCCTGCTGGCACCGATTCTGCAATATACATTTAAGAGTATTTAACTTAATTCGAACACACACAAAAACACCCCCCTCTCAACTTATCCCAAAATTGCATTTGCGTGATATTTACATCATACTTTTGAAAGAACTGACACTTTTATATTGTCTTTTCAAGAAAAAAGTATGAGTTTCCATGTGCTCAAATCTTATTTTCTCTTCCAATAAGACTTCAGTTTTCTTCACATAACTTCTGTGGCTTTCTTTGAAAATTTATTCCTAAATAATTTCATAATTTTTTTCATTATGGTGAATGGAATATATGTTCCTACTTCTGCTTTTAGGCAATCACTGCTTAGAATAGAGAAAATCAGTTATTGTGTATTTATCTCATATGTAGCCATACTAACAAATTTTAAGTCTACTTCATTTTTTGACTGGACTCTTTTTGACTTTCTAGATTTTCTATCAGCAGAAAAAACGCAGCTTTATGTTGAATTTCCTCATCTTTATGGTCTTTCCTTAGTGCTTTCACTAGCATTTGCTTAATAATAAAAAGCATAGTTCTGACTTTAACCAAAATGTGGGTTTTAATGCTTCAGCATATGAGATACTATTGAGTTTTGGTAACAAGAGTATTATATTTAAATAGTTAACTTCTATTTTGTTCTAATTTTTATGAGGAATGCCTTAAGTTTATCAAATCTCTTTTCAGCATCTATGGATAGGATCAAATATATATGTATTTTTTTAAAAAAAGAAAATACTGGTCGAACATCTGTATGAACTAAAGTAGTAGCTAAATATTAAAAGGAAAAATACTAGAAATGCAAAGAGAAATTGAAAAATAATAAAATTACAATGTAGGCTTCAGTATCTTTCATAATAGGACAACTCCAGTAGATAAAAATTAATTAAATAAAGGAATTGAAACTACTGATAAGTTTGATTTAATAGACTTATACAAACCCATATGTCCCTCAAAAATATTTTAAAGGGGGTAGGATCCCTGGAACACTTTGATGTTTGATCATTCACTTGGTGGCAAGAGGATTAAAACACATTTTATAAAAACTTACATTTTATAAGTTACATTCTCACATCAAGATCCCATAAAAATAAAAATAAACAACAAAATATAGTAACTAAAAGTGTTCTGGGATGTTAACTCTGGGATGGAAGATGAAATCAAAAGAAACATCATGAACTACTTAAAAAAGAATGAAAAAGAGAATCAGTGGGATACAGTAAAGGCTGTACTCAATAATAAATGCTTCATTATTAAAGAGGAAAAATAGGGCTGCCCTGGTGGCGCAGTGGTTGAGAGTCTGCCTGCCGATGCAGGGGACACGGGTTCGTGCCCTGGTCTGGGAAGATCCCACATGCCGTGGAGCAGCTAGGCCCGTGAGCCATGGCCGCTGAGCCTGTGCGTCCAGAGCCTGTGCTCCGCAATGGGAGAGGCCACAACAGTGAGAGGCCCGTGTACCGCAAAAAAAAAAAAAAAAAAATTTATTTCCAAGATAAATTACTTATTCTTGGAAATTGGAAAAAAGAAAAAGAATCCAAAGGGAAACAGGAAGAGAAAATTACTAAAGATAAAAAGCAATAATTAATGAAACAAAAGTAAGAAATAGTGAAAGAATAAACAAATGCAAAAGCTAGTTATTTGACGAGATGAATAAAATATTAAACTCTATGAAGATGATTAAGGGAAAAAGAGCATACATGTTTAAGATCACAGCAAACGAAACAGAATCACAAATATGGAAGAGATTAAAAGAATTACGAAAACATGAATCTACACGTGATGATATACACAAACCACAGTAGATCCATGTGTATATGTACTATATATTATACTTCAGATTTGCTTGGTGAAAATTTGTGTTCACTTCAAAAATCATAAAATATCATTATTCACTCTATTTTCAACGGAAATGCAAGCTATTGTTGCTATGTAATAAGGACAAAGAGCATGGGTGCTAATTTTATAGGCAGCTCAACATAGCTCATGCACCTTGTCTCCTCAGCTCCCAGGATTTTAGTGCAGAATTTACAAAGCAAACATAGACAGCAGTGAATAAAATAACACAATGTGCTATGAAGGGAAAGGGACAAAGAGTTCTAGTTCCAAATTGTTTTCACTCCCAGGACCTACTAAGCGTAACTGCCACTTACAATGGCGCATCTGTAGATTGTGTCATTGATGACACAGACTTATTTTGCCTGTTCTTTCAAAAATTCATACTTTGTTTTCATTACTCTTTAAAAGACAAAGATGTGCTAAAATGATGTTTAGAGAAGACATTCAAAATTCAATGTAAAAAAACAAGAGCAATGACAAAATATAATTTATGTTACTGTTGGATTCAACAAATTTGTTTAGATGTTCCAAAACCCATGGACATAAATCAATACTGGATTAAAAGATCAGAAGTGTCCACATATGCATACTCTGCTAATTTGCTGGTGTTTGAATTAAATGAGATTGGAGACAGCACATTATTATAGTCTGGGGGCTTTGAGGTTAGGATTGAAGATGACTAATGATGCACTTGGACATTGCCATGTACTGAATGCCTACTAAGTGCCAGGCATTAATTCAACAAGTTCTCTATGGAGCAGGTACTGGCTGTAGTACCAAAAGCTGCAGGCATTTGGGGTACACTCGTGGAGAAAAGGAAGATCCCTCCCTTGTGGAGTTTATCAGCACAGTCACTTTTAGATATGTAACCACCCTTGTGGTGCTATCCCTCTTTTGCAGTTGTGGAAACTGAGGCACAAGGAAGTTGTCACTTGCTGAAGATCACAGTTAGTTAGCCACTTGTGTCTAACGACTACAAAGCCTTTCCACTATGCTGCTCTACCTTCTAAGAGCTGCACATTAAGAAAAGGAGTCAGACTGACCTGGTTTGTACCCACAGTCTTATTAGCCACGTGACCTTGAACAAGTTACTTAACCTCCCTGGGCCTTAGGCTCTTTATCTGCAATCTGGGAATAATGCTTCCCTTGGAGGGCTAGAAGAAACAAAAGGTATCTGTCAGCCAGGCTGTAAAGGCAGTCTACTGTACTTAGTAAGGGCGTCAATTCTATGCAAATGAAAGATCTTGGTGTTTTTCAAGTTTCTTTCCATCTTGCACTGTGTTATTTTCATCTTTTAAGTATATCATGCACATATTCTGATTAACAGAGTTTTGCTATCGTTCATACAAAGTATAAATAATTAAATCTTGTATAAATTTCTGTTATATACTCCTGGGATAAAGCTTGACTGACTGATCCACCAAACCACAAGCTAGGGCCTACCGTCCACTACGTGGCAGCTATCTAAACCAGAGTGGAATGTCTTAGAATCTTGTAAATCTAAAAAATTTATGGTGAATGGGCTTCCCTGGTGGCGCAGTGGTTGAGAGCCCGCCTGCTGATGCAGGGGACACGGGTTCGTGCCCCGGTCCGGGAAGATCCCACATGCCGTGGAGCGGCTGGGCCCGTGAGCCATGGCCGCTGAGCCTGCGCGTCCGGAGCCTGTGCTCCACAACGGGAGAGCCCACAACAGTGAGAGGCTCGCGTACTGCAAGAAAAACCAAAACCAAAACAAAACAATTTATGGTAATAAAAATACTGCTTAAACTAGTAAAAAGTATGCCCCCAAATCAAAGCCTAACATTACTACTTTATAGCTTTATTTTGTACGTGATTCTGCATATAACACAGAGTTCTCTGCAATTTCATCCTTGTCTCCTTTGAGAGGGAAAGGTAATTTGGTTGAGGATGGGGCATTATTAATGGGTGGAGGGCAAGGTGCTGTCTTCAAGAGTAAGTAGAAGATAGAGTAGAAGTGAGGGTGTCTGACTGCAGATGACAGTTTTGTCCTTCCCGTGGCCCTGGGCTCTGCATCAGGAGCACATGAGTCAGTCTCAAGATGGCTGACAAACTGCCTTAGGCTTGCACCACACCTCCTGGCTAGCCTTCTCCTTAGATGACCCAAGAATTACCTTGCTTTCAGTCACTCGGAAGTCAGAATTCCCACTCAGTAAACTGACCTCAGCCTGACGGGATTGAGGATCTTACTACAACAAGGTTTTCTTCATCAACCAGGACTGAGTCAACCATGGCTGCACACCTTGTACAGTAGGGCCTTATTAATCCAAAAGACCCTCTGGTCGATGGAAGGCATGTGGGGAGATATTTCTGAGCAGGATTATGTGTGTTCTGAAGGCTGTGTTTCTATTTTTTCCCTCTACCACCATCTGCTCATACTCTGTTCCCCCAAATGACCAAATTAAATATTCTACCAGGGAACATACTTTATGGCTTCTGTACTCTTTAGTAGAAATAGTCGTAATTCATTCTTCCTTATCTTCTTGCGTTGTTTTAATGAGTCCTGTAAGGTAAAGTAAAAAGTGCAGCAGCGGTGGTGCTAGTAAAGAAAATGGGTCAGCACAGGAAATATTCAAAACTTCCAACCAACAGTGAATTCTCAGTGCAGGTCTTCACTTCACTTCTGTGAAAGGTCCACTACTGGGAAGAGGGATAATTTAATGGGACTGTGACTTCTTTTCTACTGAAAGGATAGAGAATCAGACTGTGTGGAGCTCAACTGAAGGACAAAAGTCTCAGGTTCTTCCAAGATGGAAAAGGAACAGTAGGCTCTATTCTTACAGCACTTAGAGTATCTTTTGAAGTTTAAAATAAGAAAAAGAAAATGGACTTTATGTAGTTCAGAAAGATGTGTTTCAAAGAACAGAGCAGGCATACTGATAACATCATATACCATTTTGATACTTCTGACCGAAAGAGGTTACACTTTCCTGCTTTTTCTTTTAGTACTTTCTTTTCCTTTTTGTACTTTCTTTTTCCTTCCTTCCTTCCTCCCTCCCCTCCCTCCCTCTTTTCTCTTTTCCTTCCTTCCCTCCCTCCCTCCTTTCCTCTTTTTTTTTTTTTTTTTTTTTTACTATTTGTGGATAAAGCTCAAAGACGGACACTAACATTACACCAAACTGGAAACTAATCCAAATACTCTCAACCTTTGTAAATGATCAGAATACCATACAGGTGGCCATCTACATTTATAGACTTACTTTTTATAGTCATTTATAGACTTCTTAAATTCCTGGATTTAAAAAGTTCTGGCCTGCTGTATGTTCCAGGCAAAAAACTCATTTTCTTGCATCCTGAGGAGTCTAGAATCAACTGCTGATGCAAGAGACGGAATGTTTTATATAACACTGTTCTGCGTATTTTATTTCTTAGACAGGATCAAAGGTTCTTCTAAATATTTCCAAAACATCAACCAGAAATTCTTCAGTGCTGACAAACTTCTCAAAACAACACTCCCCAAAGCATCAATAGAGACTGGGGGGGGGGGTAGAGGAAGATATTAAGGTGAGTTCATTTTCTAGTAAACTTTGTCAAGTTTCATCAGAAAGCAGAGGTCAGTGCTGATGATCTAGCCCAACTGTTTAGTGAACAACTGCTACACCTGAGCCGCAGGGAGGAGGAATCAGGACGGACCACTGCAGTAAATAAAAAGGAGCAGGTAGTCATTAGGAGACAGGGAGTAGAGGGAGAAAAGTGCTTCCATCCAGGGATCACTTCCTACGACTCGGCATAAGAACAGAGTCATTTGAGTAATAACTGGACTTTGTTTAAATTCAGAAACATAAGCAGAGTTAACATCTGGATGAATAGCTACCTAACCTGAAATTTAAGCTGGCAGAATAACAATTAATTAGAGAAGTAAGTAAGTATATGTAGTGGGTTGAATAGTGTCTTCCCCAAAATTTACATCCACCAAAACTTCAGAATATGACCTTATTCAGAAAGCGTCCTTTGTTGTTGTTTTTTTTAACATCTTTATTGGAATATAATTTCTTTACAATGGTTAGTTTCTGCTTCATAACAAAGTGAATCAGCTATACGTATACATATATCCCAATATCTCTTCCTTCTTGCGTCTCCCTCCCTCCCACCCTCCCTATCCCACCCTTCTAGGTGGTCACAAAGCACCGAGCTGATCTCCTTGTGCCATGCAGCTGCTTCCCACTAGCTATCGGTTTTACATTTGGTAGTGTATATATGTCCATGCCACTCTCTCACTTCGTCCCAGCTTACCCTCCCCGTGTCCTTAAGTCCATTCTCTAATAGGTCTGCGTCTTCATTCCTCTCCTGCCCTTAGGTTCTTCATGACGATTTTTTTTTTTCTTTAGATTCCATATATATGTGTTAGCATATGGTATTTTTCTCTTTCTGACTTACTTCAGTCTGTATGACAGACTCTAGGTCCATCCACCTCACTACAAATAACTCAATTTTTTTCTTTTTATGGCTGAGTAATATTCCATTGTATATATGTGCCACATCTTCTTTATCCTCGGAAGGGGTCCTTGAAGATGTAATGAAGGTTAAGGATTGAGATGAGATCATAGTGGATTAATGTGGGCCTTAAATCCAATGGGAATGTCCTTATAAGATAGAAAAGGGGATCATGTAAAGATACTAGGGAAGAGTTACGTAACCTCAAGCTAAGGAATGCCAGGAGGTAACTAGCTGGCAGAGGCAAGGAAGGATTCTCCCCTAGAACTCTGGGAGAGGGTGTGGCCCTGCCAGTACCTTTGATTTCAGACTTCTGGCCACCAAAACTATGAGATAATAAACTTTTTTTTTTAAGCCATCAAATTTGTGATTTTCTTAAACATCTTTATTGGAGTATAGTTGCTTTACAATGGTGTGTTAGTTTCTGCTGTATAACAAAGTGAATCAGCTATATATATATATATATCCCCATATCTCCTCCCTCTTGCATCTCCCTCCCACCCTCCCTATCCCAACCCTCTAGATGGACACAAAGCACCAACCTGATCTCCCTGTGCTATGTGGCTGCTTCCCACTAGCTACCTGTTTTACATTTGATAGTATATATAAGTCCATGCCACTCTCTCACTTCGTCCCAGCTTACCCTTCCCATCTCCCTGTGTCCTCAAGTCCATTCTCTACGTCTGTGTCTTTATTCCTGTCCTACCCCTAGGTTCTTCAGGACCATTTTAAATTTTTATTATCATTTTAGATTCCATATATATATGTTAGCATACAGTATTTGTTTTTCTCTTTTTGACTTGTTTCATTCTGTGTGACAGTCTCTAGGTCCATCCACCTCACTACAAATAACTCAATTTCGTTTCTTTTTATGGCTGAGTAATATTCCACTGTATATATGTTACACATCTTCTTTATCCATTCATCTGTTGATGGACACTTAGGTTGCTTCCGTGTCCTGGCTATTGTAAATAGTGCTGCAGTGAACATTGTGGTACATGACTCTTTTTGAATTATGGTTTTCTCAGGGTATATGCCCAGTAGTGGGATTGCTGGGTCATATGGTAGTTCTATTTTTAGTTTTTTAAGGAACCTCCATACTGTTCTCCATAGTGGCTGTATCAATTTACATTCCCACCAACAGTGCAAGAGGGTTCCCTTTTCACCACACCCTCTCCAGCATTTATTGTTTGTAGATTTTTTGATGATGCCCATTTTAACTGGTGTGGGATGATACCTCATTGTAGTTTTGATTTGCATTTCTCTAATGATTGGTGATGTTGAGCATCCTTTCATGTGTTTGTTGGCAATCTGTATATTTTCTTTGGGGAAATGTCTATTTAGGTCTTCTGCCCATTTTTGGATTGGGCTGTTTGTTTTTTTTGATATTGAGCTGCATGAACTGCTTACAAATTTTGGAGATTAATCCTTTGTCAGTTGCTTCATTTGAAAATACTTTCTCCCATTCTGAGGGCTGTCTTTTTTGTCTTGTTTATGGTTTCCTTTGCTGTGCAAAAGACTTTAAGTTTCATTAGGTCCCATTGTTTATTTTTGTTTTTATTTCTATTTCTCTAGGAGGTGGGTCAAAAAGAACCTTGCTGTGATTTACGTCATACAGCGTCCTGCCTATGTTTTCCTCTACGAGTTTTATACTGCCTGGCCAAACATTTAGGTCTTTAATCCATTTTGAGTTTATATTTGTGCATGGTGTTAGGAAATGTTCTAATTTCATTCTTTAGCATGGAGCTGTCCACTTTTCCCAGCACCACTTATTGAAGAGGCTGTCTTTTCTCCATTGTATATTCTTCCCTACTTTATCAAAGATAAGGTGACCATATGTGCGTGGGTTTATTTCTGGGCTTTCTATCCTGTTCCACTGATCTATATTTCTGTTTTTGTGCCAGTACCATACTGTCTTGATTACTGTAGCTTTGTAGTATAGTCTGAAGTCAGGGGGCCTGATTGCTCCAGCTCCGTTTTTCTTTCTCAAGATTGCTTTGGCTATTCGGGGTCTTTTGTGTTTCCATACAAACTGTGAAATTTTTTGTTCTAGTTCAGTGAAAAATGTCATTCATAGTTTGATAGGGATTACACTGCATCTTTGGATAGTATAGTCATTTTCACAATGTTGTTTCTTCCAATCCAAGAACATGGTGTATCTCTCCATCTGTTTGTATCATCTTTAATTTCTTTTATCTATGTCTTATAGTTTTCTGCATACAGGTCTTTTGTCTCCTTAGGTAGGTTTATTCCTACGTATTTTATTCTTTTTGTGCAATGGTAAGTGGGAGTGTTTCCTTAATTCCTCTTTCACATTTTTCATTATTAGTGTATAGGAATGCAGGAGATTTCTGTGCATTAATTTTGTATCCTCCTACTTTACCAAATTCATTGATTAGCTCTAGTAGTTTTCTGGTAGCATCTTTAGGACTCTCTACATATAGTATCATGTCATCTGCAAACAGTGACAGTTTTACTTCTTTGCCGATTTGGATTCTTTTTATTTCTTTTTCTTCTCTGATTGCTGTAGTGAAAACTTGAAAAAATAGGTTGAATAACAGTGGTGAGAGTGGGCAACCTTGTGTTGTTCCTCATCAGTGGAAATGGTTTCAGCTTTTCACCATTGAGAACGATGTTGCCTGTGGGTTTGTTGTATATGGCCTTTATCATGTTGAGGTAAGTTCCCTCTATGCCTACTTTCTGGAGGGTTTTATCATAAAAGAGTGTTGAATTTTGTCAAACTTTTCCTGCATCTATTGATATGATCATATGGTTTTTCTCCTTCAATTTGTTAATATGGTGTATCACATTAATTGAATTGTGTATATTGAAGAATCCTTGCATCCCTGGGATAAACCCCACTTGATCATGGTGTATGATCCTTTTCATGTTCTGTTGGATTCTCTTTGCTAGTATTTTGTTGAGGATTTTTGCATCTATATTCATCAGTGATATTGGCATGTAGTTTTCTTTTTTTGTGATGTCTTTGTCTGGTTTTGGTATCAGGGTGATGGTGGCCTCAGAGAATGAGTTTGGGAGTGTTTCTCCCTCTGCTGTATTTTGGAAGAGTTTGAGAAGGATAGGTGTTAGCTCTTCTCTAAATGTTTGACAGAATTCGCCTGTGAAGCCATCTGGTCCTAGGCTTTTGTTTGTTGGAAGATTTTTAATAACCGTTTCAATTTCAGTGCTTGTGATTGGTCTCTTTATATTTTCTATTTATTCCTGGTTCAGTCTCGGGAGGTTGTACTTATCTAAGAATTTGTCCATTTCTTCCTGGTTGTCCATTTTATTGGCATATAGTTGCTTGTAATAATCTCTAATGAACCTCTGTATTTCTGCAGTGTCATTTGTTACTTCTCTGTTTTCATTTCTAATTCTATTGAGTCTTCTCCCTTTTTTCTTGATGAGTCTGGCTAATGGTTTATCAATTTTGTTTATCTTCTCAAAAGAACCAGCTTTTAGTTTTATTGATCTTTGCTATCGTTTCCTTCATTTCTTTTTCATTTATTTCTGATCTGATCTTTATGATTTCTTTCCTTCTGCTAACTTTGGGGTTTTTTGTTCTTCTTTCTCTAATTGCTTTAGGTGTAAGGTTATGTTGTTTATTTGAGATGTTTCTTGTTTCTTGAGGTAGGACTGTATTGCTATAAACTTCCCTCTTGGAACTGCTTTTGCTGCATTCCATAGGTTTTGGGTCGTCGTGTTTTCATTGTCATTTGTCTCTAGGTATTTTTTGATTTCCTCTTTGACTTCTTCAGTGATCTCTTGGTTATTTAGTAGTGTATTGTTTTGCCTCCATGTGTTTTTACTTTTTACAGATTTTTTCCTGTACTTGATATCTAGCCTCATAGCGGTGTGGTTGGAAAAGATACTTGATAATGATTTCAGTTTTCTTAAATTTACCAAGGCTTGATTTGTGACCCAAGATGTGATCTATCCTGGGGAATATTTGATGAGCACTTGAGAAGAAAGTGTATTCTGTTGTTTTTGGATGGAATGTCCTATAAACATCAATTAAGTCCATCTTGTTTAATGCATCATTTAAAGCTTGTGTTTCCTTATTTATTTTCATTGTTGATGATCTGTCCATTGGTGAAAGTGGGGTGTTAAAGTCCCCTACTATTACTGTTTTACTGTCAATTCGCCCTTTTATAGCTGTTAGCATTTGCCTTATGTATTGAGGTGCTCCTCTGTTGGGCGCATATATATTTATAATTGTTATATCTTCTTGGATTGATCCCTTGATCATTATGTAGTGTCCTCCTTCCTTGTCTCTTGTAACATTCTTTAAAGTCTATTTTATGTGATATGCGTATTGCTACTCCAGCTTTCTTTTGATTTGCATTTGCATGGAGAATCTTTTTCCATTCCCTCACTTTCAGTCTGTACGTGTCCCTATGTCTGAAGTGGGTCTCTTGTAGACAGCACATATATGGGTCTTGTTTTTGTATCCATTCAGCCAGTCTGTGTCTCTTGGTTGGAGTATTTAATCCATTTACATTTAAGATAGTTATCGATATGTATGATCCCATTACCATTTTCTTAATTGTTTTGGGTTTGTTACTGTAGGTCTTTTCCTTCTCTTGTGTTTCTTGCCTAGAGAAGTTCCTTTGGCATTTGATGTAAAGCTGGTTTTGTGGTGCTGAATTCTCTTAGCTTTTGCTTGTCTCTAAATGTTTTAATTTCTCCACTGAATCTGAATGAGATCCTTGCTGGGTACAGTAATCTTGGTTGTAGGTTTTTCCCTTTCATCATTTTAAATATATCCTGCCACTCCCTTCTGGTTTTTCAGAGTATCTGCTGAACCATCAGCTGTTAACCTTATGGGGATTCCCTTGTATGACATTTGTTGCTTTTCCCTTGCTGCTTTTAATATGCTTTCTTTGTATTTAACTTTTGATAGTTTGATTAGTATGTGTCTTGGAGTGTTTCTCCTTGGATTTATCCTGTATGGGACTCTCTGCGCTTTCTGGACCTGACTATTTCCTTTCCCGTATTAGGGAAGTTTTCAACTATAATCTCCTGAAATATTTTGTCAGTCCCTTTATTTTTCTCTTCTTCTTCTGGGACCCATATAATTTGAATGTTGGTATGTTTAATGTTGTCCCAGATGCCTCTGAGACTCTCCTCAATTCTTTTCATTCTTTTTTCTTTATTCTGCTCTGCAGTAGTCATTTCCACTATTTTATCTTCCAGATCCCTTATCTGTTCTTCTCCCTCAGTTATCTGCTATTGATTCCTTCTAGAGAATTTTAAATTTCAGTTATTGTGTTATTCATCATTGTTTGCTTTCTCTATAGTTCTTCCAGGTCCTTGTTAAACGTTTCTTTTATTTTCTCCATTCTATTTCCAAGATTTAGGATCATCTTTACTATCATTACTCTGAATTCTTTTTCAGGTAGACTGTGTATTTCCTCTTCATTTGTTTGGTGTGGTGGGTTTTTACCTTGCTCTTCATCTGCTGCATATTTCTCTTTCTTCTCATTTTGCTTAACTTATTGTGTTTGGGGTGTCCTTTTCACAGGCTGCAGGTTTGTAGTTCCCGTTGTTTTTGGTGTCTGCCCCCCAGTGGCTAAGGTTGGTTCAGTGGGTTGTGTAGGCTTCCTGGTGGAGGGGACTGGTCCCTGTCTTTTGGTGGATGAGGCTGAATCTTGTCTTTCTGGTGGGCAGGATTGTGTCCGGTGGTGTGTTTTGGGGTGTCTGTGAACTTAGTATGATTTTAGGCAGCCTCTCTGCTAATGGGTGGGTGGGGTTGTGTTCCTGTCTTGCTAGTTGTTTGGCATAGGGTGTCCAGCACTGTAGCTTGCTGGTCGTTGGGTGGAGCTGGGTCTTAGCGTTAGGATGGAGATGTCTGGGAAATCTTTGGCTGTTTGATATTACGTGGGGCCGGGAGGTCTCTGGTGGACCAATGTCCTGAACTCAGCTCTCCCACCTCAGAGGCTCAGGCCTGACACCTGGCCAGAGCACCAAGACCCTGTCATCCACATGGCTAAATCATTCTGCTTCCTTTCTAACTCCACTTCCCAACAAAAACAGACAAAGTCCAACTTATTACAGTTCTTTTCCCTATTCCCTGCTATACAGTTCTGAGAAGCTGTCTTCCCTAGGACCTCTCCAGACTGAGATTTTCCATTGTAGTTTCATCACTCCATTTTACCATCAGTCCCAACTCTTGTTTTTGACTATCCTCTCTCCTGTATCCGGGCAGGACTTGGAGAGGGCTCCGCGCTCGCAGCAGCGCAATACAAGACCCCTGGCTCTGGCTCCTGCCTGTGCCTCCCTACATTCAGCCAGTGGGAAATGTGTGTCTGTGGTGATTTTTAATGGCAGCCTAGGAAATTAAAACAATATACATTAAGAAATATCGAATGTCAAGGACTGCTTCTTTTTTGAGGAATTATTTTGGGGAAGGACATTTCTTCTAGAGATTTGTTGTACTCTTGAGTTATCAAGTGGCATTTTGAGAATAAAGAGCAAGGGCACCTAACTGTGAGAGATGGCTGTATGGAAAACGAAGAGTGAGTTTTCTAAATTTATCTGAAGAGGTTGACTACAGGTTCTTATGGAGCATGCAGAGCTACCATTTTATGGCAGTTCCTACAAACTGCTGAGATCTGTTCCTTAGTTGAGAAGGAGAGGCTGTGACAGTGGTTCTCAACCTTCAGTGGCCTAAGAATCACCTGGGGAACTAAATGAAAATGAAGAGTCCTGGACCTCATTCCCAGAGATTCTCATTTAGCATGTATGGGTGAGATCAAGAAATCTACATTTTAACAGGCACTCCAGGAGATTCTGCTCTGATGCAGAGGGTTGGAGGGCCACATTTTGGAAAACATTAGGTTATAAGGATGGTTCTAAGCAGAGGAGACTGTGAGGAGTTGTGTTTAAGAGCTGGGTTCTTAGAATCAGATAAGACTGTGGGTTCGTCGTCTAGTTCCACTCCTTGCTAACGTGTGGCTTGGGAAACATACACCTCTGGGAGGATCATACGAGATCATCCTAGTAAGTGGTTGATGAATGTTGTCTATTAAAATTATTTTACAGTTTACTTAAGATAAAAACAATTTGCTCTAATTCTCATTACATAGTGACTTACTTAATTAGAACAGTAACTGCCATAGTTGTGCTCACATAGTGTGAGATTTTGATTAGGGTATTGATAAGAGTTTATTCCCTGCTTTGGGGTACTGGAGAGAGATCTTGCTGGATATGATTTCAGATAACTGAGACAGCAAGAGGGAACAATACAGCTAGCATTAACAAGAGAAATTTTAAAAGGAAGAAGGCAAACCCCAACTCTTCCAATGCTGTACTTTTGCCTGAAAACCTGGTGGCTTCTACGTTTACCACTAAAATCATTTCTTGTGTATTTGGCATGCCCAGTGTCATAGTTGTATATCTGGGCTGGATTGGAAAGAGTGGCATTCTTGACCTCCAAATTCAACCTAGTTTCTCAGTCAGTCTCATTTCTTTATATACTAGTAAAAGAAGAGGAAAGGAAAAAGAAAAAAACAAAACAGGTGCATGAGTGAAGTTCCCTTTTTATTAGTACTGGAATACTTAAGTACAGTTTCATATTTGTAGAAAACTTCCTCAGTGGGACTGGTGGGCAGGGAGGAGCGAGGACTGGAAGTGAGCAAGGCTGCAGGCATCTAACAGAGGTTTACTGACTAATGCCAGGGGAGCAGAAAGTCTGGTGGTCTAGAACCCTGAAGGCTAAAGAGAGAGCTCTGGTCTGAATCTTAGAGCCATGTGGGATAGTAAGTTTCATATTACTACTTTTTAACACCAGTATTCATGCAGCTGAGGCTACACTTAATAGCAGGTTTTTTTTTTTTAATTTTAAAGTAGTATATAAAGTGTTTAAAGGAGTATATAAAGACATAAGGTTAACGTATGATAAAAACCAGTTGTTCTCATCTTTTTTCCTGTTCTTAGCGGCTCACTAGAACAGAGGTGCTTAACAAGAGGTTAGGTAAGATCTGTACTACATTAATATGTTAGCATTTATTACCAGACACATGGTATTAGAGGTTCTAGTCATTATAACAGGCAAGAAAAAGAAAGAAAAGGCATACAGATTGAAAAGGAAAAAGTAAAACTGCCTTTTATTTACAGACAATTTGATAGACTATCAAAAAGCTACTGGAATAATAAGTGGATTTAGCAAGGTTGCAGAATACAAGTTCAATATAAAAATAAACTTATTTCTGTATACTAGCAATGAACAGTTAGAAATTCAAATTTTAAAGAATATCATTTACTTTATCATCAACAATATAAAATATTTGGGGGTAAATTTAACAAAATATGTTCAAGACTGCAAACTACAAACATTACTGAGAGAAATTTGAAAGACCTAAATAATTGGAGAGATTACAAGCATACCTTGGAGATATTGCAGGTTCGGTTCCAGACTACTACAATGAAGGGAGTATCACAATAGTGAGTCACAAATTTTGGGGTTTCTAAGTGCATATGAAAGTTATGTTTACACTATACTGTAGTCTATTAGGTGTGCAATAGCATTATGTCTAAAAAAATGTACATGCCTAATTAAAAAATACTGTATTGCTAAAAAATGCCAACCATTATCTGACAACACAGGGTTGCCACAAACCTTCAATCTGTAAAAAAAAAAAAAACAAAAAACGCAGTACCTGTGAAGTGCAATAAAGCAAGGCACAATAAAACAACTTACGGTTGTACGATGTTCATAGATTGGAAGATTCACTATTGTTAAGAGGATATTTGTCCTCCAAACTGATCTACAGATTCAAAGCAATCTTAATCAAAGCTCCTAGTATGCCGTGTATAAGTTAACTGATTCTAAATTTTATATAGATATGCAAAGTAACTAGAATAACAAAACAACTTTGAAAAAGAAGAACAAAGTTGGGGGCCTTACACAAGCTAACTTAAGGACTCTTTCTAAAGGTTCAAGTAATCAAAACAGTGTGGTGCTGGAGGAGGGCTAGACGTATCGCTCAGTGGGACAGAACAGAGTCCAGGAACGATTCATACTTATACTGCCAATTCATTTTCAACAAAGTTGCCTGATTCAACAGAGAAAAGATGGTCTTTGCAATAAATGGTAATGGAATAACTGGATATCTACATGTAAAGGCAAAGAAACAAATTTGATGCTTACTTCATACCATATACAAAAATTAACTCAAAATGGATTGTGGGCCTAAATGTAAATACTAAAACTATATAATTTCTGTAGGAAAACATAAAGGAAAATCTTTGTGACCTGGGCTAGGCAACATTTCTTAGATAGGTCACAGAGAACAAAAACAAGAAAGGAAACAATGGAGAAATTGTACCTCATCAAAATTAAACACCTTGACTCCGCATAAGACAATATGAAGGAAATGAAAAGGCAAGCCACAGATTGGGAGAAAATAACTGCAAACCAATTCCAAAGAAGTTATATGAAAAGCAGGTAAATCCAGGAAAAGATGCTTAACATCTTTAGTTATTAGGGAAATACAAACTGAAACCACAGTAAGATACCACTACATACTTAACGGAATGGCTAGAATTAAAAAAGCTGACAATATCAAGTTTTGATGAGGATGCCAAACAACTGGAACTCTGTCTGCCACACTGCTGATGGGAATGTAAGCTAGTACAGCCACTTTGGAAAAGAGTTTCACAGTGGCCCACTAATCACACTCCTAGGTATTTACCCAAGAAAACATAAGCAAATTCTTTTATGCAAATGTTTGTAGCAATTTTATACATAATATTCTAAAACTGTAAGCAACCCAAATATCTATCAATCCATGAATGGGTAAACAAATTGTGGCATATTCCATACAGTGGAATACGACTCAGCCATAAAAAGGAATAAACTGATACAGAAAACAATATGGACGAAACTTAAAAGCATTATGCTAAGTGAAAGAAGCCAGATACAGTTAACTCCATACCATTTAATTCCATTTATATAAAAATCTAGAAAAGGCAAAACTATAGGGACAGCAGATGAGCAGTTTCTAGGGACTGGGGGGTTCAGAGGAGAGGTCTGACTGCAAATGGGGTCATATGAGAACTTTTAGGGGTGATGGGATGTTCTGTAGTTCGATTATGGTGGTAGTTATGTGACTGCATTTATTAAAACGTATCTAATTGTACAGTTAAAATGTACTTGCACTTCAAGGCAAGTAGACTGTACCTCTACAAGTTGTTGTTTTTTAAAGCTTTTCAAATATGAACTCTAAAATACTTAAGTGATATAACAAATCTGCAATATCTGCTATAGTCCAAATAGAGCTTTATTTATGCTGGTTGGATTCTCATCAAACCAAAATGTTAGAAAACACAGTATTTAAAGTTTGAAACAAGTCCAAAATTTATTCACATGCACTAATTTTTAATGATTTTTTTGTATTAGCATTTTATTGGAAACAACATTTTCCTATTCATTCAAATAAACACTGACATATCAATAAGCTTTGCATTATTGTTTTGCACCTTTTTTCCTTTCTTGGCTAATATAATTCCCTAATTAAGAAATTACGCTTAGTGCAACCTGACATTTAAAAATTTCTACCACCCTAATTGCTTTCAGGGTCACAAATATCTGAAATGTTTTCTTGCTACTATCTAGAAAGGAAAGGGTTGAATCAACATAATTCTGAAGCAGTTACAAATCAATTAGGATTGACACAGAAAAGAATAAAGATGACAAGACAAGTGGGAGACAATGTGTCTTGAGACCAATATTTTAGAAGCAGAGCTCTCTAATATATTAGATCACCACAGTGGGAGCAGGGCTTCAGGTTTATCAATCAAAGCACACACATACACACCCTTGTACCCTTCAATATTAAAACAGTATAGCATCTAATCTGTTTAATAGTTCAGATTTTGGAGGATTAATTTCTGCTTTTAACCAGCACCATGACACAGAAACTTATAAAACATTTGGGAACTGGTTTAACATACCCATTGTAACCATCCCCCCCGGCCAAGTACTCCCTCTACCACCACCCAAAACAGAGCACCAGTCCCCTCATGTGCCACAGCAACTCAACAGCAGCACCTTCTCAGCGGCACAGAAGGTGGGACACTTGCGTTGAGATTACCTCGCACCGCTTTGAGTTACTCACACACAGTGGCTGTAGACCGGGCCGGGCCTGGGCAGAACTGCGCAGAAGGCTGACGGAGAGGTGGTCACTACTCCCCCTCTGCGCGTCCAGAGGCTCCTGCTCTGTAATCTAGCGCTCTCTCCCCCTTTACTGAACAGGGAAGGTCTCATTTCAGTACTTTAAACAAGATGATCCATACTTGGATATGAGTAGATTTCAAGAAGTCTTAACCATGCAACCAGTCTTAAGACATAACCAGAAAGAAATCTGATTTAGTCCTCCTGACGTATAATTTACCTTTCCCTGGTAAAAATTTTCCACCGTAGCTCCACAGAGCCAATAAATGAAACTGGATTTGAATGCTCGGTTCCTAAGGTTTTGCACTCCCTTTCACTTCACACACCTACATAACCCCTCTGGCTACTGGAGGTTTTTCCTTTTGCTGCCTCCTCACCCAGAAACTCACTTGAGCCTACTGGATGGGTACGTGTTTTGGGGGGAGTATTTGATTTTTCTGGCTGGGAATGGAGACTAGTGGGAGTCCTTGGTAAATTTGTGATTATTAGCCAAAACTTGGCCCTCTACTTCTTGGCAATCATACCTATTTCTTTAGTCCATTCTGTGTCCCAACTGCCCAGATTTGATTATTTCATGCCTTTGTTTTTCTTTTAAACCTCCACTACAGTTCCTCATCATCCCTCATTCTCATCCTATTTCTCTGAGAAAATAAATCATAAGAAACTTCTACAAACTCTTACCACCCCATCTACCCACCTACTTGCATGTAAGTCCATATACTTTGCCTGCTCTTCTTTATATGGATGACCTGTCCATACTCCTATTTAGTGCCAATTCCCTCCACCTGTGTGCTCTATCATCCTGTCTACTCCAGTGATATTTGATGATGATATTTCTCCAGCAATAACCAATCACTCCTGTCTTGCCTATCAACATGGGTATAATTCCTCCCGTCATTCCCTCTTGCCACGTGTCCTCCTAACTACTGCTCACTTCTCTGCTCACCTACATAGCTAAACGTCTTGCTTTGTCTATACTCACCATCTTCAATCCTCTCTCATCTCTCTCTTGGACCTATGCCCGTTAAGCTTTGCCCTCACCACTCCACCAAAACTGTTCGTATCAAAGTCATCAGTGACCTTCAAAAAAAACCAAATCCAATGACTCTCTTCCTCCTTGAAAAACTATTTTACCTTGTTTCCTTCCCATATTACTCTCTTGGCGCTTTTCCTGACTCACTGATCACTCTCAAGTCTTGGACTTTATTAGTTTATCTGCACTCATTCCCGAGGTGATCTCTTCCAGTCTTAAAGCTTTAAGCACCAAATATGTGCTGATGCCTCCCAAATCTGTACCTCCAGCCTGCCTCTTTCCCTTGCAGACTCATATATCTGACTACTAACTTGGCATCTCCCCTTGGATGTCTAATTAGTATCTCAAGGTTAACATGGCCCCAATGGAACTTCTTCTTGGTCTCTCCCCGCAAACCTGTGCTTCCCACCATCTCTGTCTCAATTAAAGGCAAAATTGTCCTTCCTCCAGTTCAGACCAAGAAGCCTGAAGTCATCCTTGCTTCCTCTCTCTCTCTCATATACTCCACATGCATTCCATCACAAGGTTCTATTGGCTCTACTTTAAAAATAGATGCAGAGTCTAGCCAGCTCTCGCCACCTCCCCAATTTTACCTCAAGCTACCACCTCCCACCCGGATTATTGCAAATATCTTTCTAACTGGTTTCTCTGACCGCCCTCCCTCCTACAGATTTGTTTCAGCACAGCAGCCAGAGTAATCCTTTCAGAATGTTACTCACTACATTATAACCCACCTTGGTCTCCTCACCCCATCTCATGCAGGGAAAACGCCAAAATCCGACACTCACCTGGCAACCTGCTACCCTTCAGCCCTCGTTTTCTTCTACTGCCCACCAGACTAGCTGCTCCCGCCGCACTGAGTTCTGTGTTCTCCTTTGAACACACCACACACACTCCCAGGACCCGAGCTGTTTCTCCACCTGAGATGTTCTTCCCCCAAATTCGCCTTTTCAGGGAGGCCCCAAGGACCCTATTTAAGATAGCAGGCTTTCCTCTTCCCTGATTTATTTTTCCTCTATAGGCCTCATCATCGGACATACTATATGTTTTACTTACTTGTTTACCTCCTGCTAAAATGAAAGCACCACAGGGTAGTAATTTTGTCGCTTTTACTCACTGGCATATCCCCAGTGCTTCTTCAATGTGCTCGGTAAATAGCTGTTTACTGAATACATTGAATGAGCAGAAAAAGGGAAACTGAGCTGAGCCTCCCTCTGTGGTATATTTCTGCCAGGAAGAGTACCTGAGAATAAAGCCTTTGCTAACAGCCTGCAGGAGAAAGAGGTACTGGGAGGCTGTCACTCGACAGTAACTGTGATTAATGATCCTCCAGACCTGAGAAGAGAAGGAAGACAGGGGTTTATGCTTTTGTTCTTCTGTGAGCATCAGACATTCTTTGTTAATTTAAGCCTCAGATACTCTGCGCTTCTGCCATTCTCTAACTCTATTTGTGCAAACACTGCTATATTATTGTTAAAGCACCAGTATTCTTCACGGGTTTTGGGCAACCTGAGATGACAGAAGGTTTCAGGTGATGTACTGGGAATCAAGGTCACACGTGTGGGGCAGTAAGAGTAGGGCAAGGGAGCTAACTGACCAACATTAGGACATCTACAGGCTGCCACAAGGGTAGGAAGCTAGGGGTCTATTCAATGTGCATAGAGCTGAGTGAGTTTGATATTCCCCCTCTCCCACTACCTTCAAACCCCCAGATGAATATTTTCTAGTTTATGGCATATTTGACAATGCTAAGTATATAATGCTATATTTAAACTGAAATTCTTTCCTGAAATTATGTAATGCAATACTGAGTGCTTTCTGTATCATTTCTCTCTATCAACAAAAGATACTTCATTAAGCCTGCTGGAATGTTGCCTCTTCCTTAATTGAAGAATTACAGTAGAAGCATTCGTTTCCTCATCAACTCCAAAAATATGTCTTTAAAGCGAACCACCAATCTCCTCAAAGAAAGCCTTGTAATTTCTCTACTGTGCTATTTTTCTTTCTGTCCATGAGACACATGGGGTTCTCACTTGCTTGAAAAATCCTCACAGAGCTGGCATTTCCATCAGTGCAGACGTTACCCTGAGTACAGTAACCGCTGCCTTACTTACATGACACCTATTTCTACTTTGACCTCTTCCCAGGGGGTCTCTTCTGCAAATGACCGCAGTATTTCATCCTGTTATTTCATGTGGCCTGCTAACGAGTTCATCAACCCCCTCCCCCCGCTGACCAGACAAGCTGCTTAGAGTCCTTCACACCACACCCAGACCTGTTAAGAATCTTAGCCTGAGTTGGTCTGAGATCCCTCCACTTCCAGTCCTGACTCCAAAGCACCTTCTATCAGCTTTTGCCCTACGGACTCAGGTTCCTACCAAACCACTGTTTCCAAACAGAATAGTTCACAAGGGGCAGAGGAGGGTGATGGAGAGGGAAAAGGAAGAGTCAGCAACTCTCAGGGAGCTGGTAATCAAAGGGCTCGGCAGGAAATGGGAACTCGGAAGTCACAGGACGCTGGACTGCCTTTCCTTCTGCCCTCATGGTCCGCCCGCCCTCTCCTACTCAACTGAGAACATGTGTGCACACAAACACACACACTCATTCACCCCTCCCCTCCCTGGGATTTCCAGAAACTGGAGCTAAATTATGATCAGAACACATCATTTGGTTTGCTTCATCATGGACTTTCTTGATATCACAAAAAAGGGACAGTATTTTCAGGGGTTTTTCTGGCTGCAGCAAATTAGAATATATGCTTTGGCTTCATGTAGTTAATTCACATAGCTTTAGTCACATTCACATGGAGACAGCAATGTACACTTTCTCTTGCACACATAGTGGGGAAGAGTAAGGGCTAAAAGAACAAAAAATAAAAAAAAAAAAGCTGGACAAAAGGGTTAGACAAGGTTATAAGAGCAAGTGGTGAGGCCAGACTTGAATAAAGTAAGGGAGGAATGTTGGGGGAAAGTTGATTAAGAAAGAAGTAGAAAGACCCCAAGCAAAATTAATTTCAATATCTATTAAATGTCCATCAATGAAAAATAGAGGAAAAGTAGAAAGAAAGTAAAGGGTGAGGACGCAATAATGGTCAAGTCCAAGGAGTTTAAAAAAAAAAAAAAAGGACAAGTTACACTCATGTCCATGGAGGCCCTCATTTCAGAATATTTATCTACAATGCTTGTTTCTATTAAAACTGAACTTCTGGTAAAACAGAAAAGACATATTTAATGTGGTGAACCAACTAGTTGGGATGAAAACTGATTCCCAAACCAAAGGAACATAAGAATATATAAGGTCAGTATTTTAATTTAAAACAGACTAAGTCTCCTGTTTTCAATGACAGGCTGTTACAGCACTTGTGACATTCTTGAATTTAGCAGTGACATCAGACCTTGGTTTATAGAACTATTCAAACAGCAAGGTCTTAAATACCTGAAAGATCTGTGAATATAAAGATGATCTTAATATTCCTAATGCTCTGGTGTTAAAAACACTTTCCACCAGACCTTGATATACAAGTGGATAAATCATATTAAATTAAATCAGTCTGTACTTGGGGAGCTATCTTAATCAGAAAGAGATTTAATAAAAAGCCTTAGCATAGATGAATCCTCTAATTATTACAGGCTAATATTTGTCCACAAAGAAGAATTTGTTTCAGAATTAGAGACCAGGGGAAGCCAGAGACACCAATTCAGTAATGGAATGCCTAATTAAATGATAATGGAAATCTAATTATAATATATTGCTTTCCCCTGCACATGATTTATTTACCACAACTGCTTTTCTCTTGGTTCATTAAGGAAAACAGTAAAATGCAATTACTGAAAATACAAAGGGAAAGAAAAAATAGGTAAATTAAAACATTTTTTTTTCAACATGGAGAGATTCAGATGTAACACAGAGTTTAATGATTGGGGGGAAAAAAGCCCTGCTGCAGAAGATATGACTGTGTTCAATTAGCACATCTAGAAACTGGATGTCTGTCCTACATCCTTTAAGTCAGTCATTGTCCTTATGTGCTTACAATTCAGTTAAGACATACATCCATCAAATCAAAGGTACTGATGAAAAGTCTAGTAAGTGCTCAGTAAATCATGGCTATGATGACGATCGCAGATCCTGTGCTAGCTACAGCTACTATGGAAGACTCAAAGATGTGGAAATATAAGATATAATCATGTGAAAAGTTAAGTAATAACAAGGGAAATTAATAAAAGTTAATACAAAATCTTAAAGAGAAGTGAGTGTCATGGAAAATGAGTACTATGAGTTCAGAGAAGGACAAGATCACTGTGGGCTGAAATGCCTAAACAGTTCTGAAAGCAAGAAGAATATTATGGTTTAACATATGCATGAACCAGTTCCTTGAAATTTAGAAGAAGCAGCATTTTACATTCTAAAAGAATCAAGTAGTTACAGAACAACAAACATCAGATGCCTCAAAAAAAAAAAAAAGACTCATGCAATAGAGAATAGAGTTCAAAGCCATTCTCATGGATATATGGGAACTTAATGTACAACAAAGATGACATCACACATCAATGAGGGAATGACAGGTTGCTTAATACATAGTGCTGGAGAAAAATAAAACTGTGTCCTCAACAACAACACATTTAAAGGAGGACTTGAGAGCTTTCCTGGTGCCGCAGTGGTTAAGAATCCGCCTGCCAATGCAGGGGACACGGGTTCGAGCCCTGGTCCAGGAAGATCCCGCATGCCGCGGAGCAACTAAGCCTGTGCGCCACAACTACTGAGCCTGCACTCTAGAGCCCATGTGCCACAACTACTGAAGCCCGTGTGCCTAGAGCCCATGCTCCGCAACAAGAGGAGCCACCGCAATGAGAAGCCCGTGCACCACAACAAAGGGTAGCCCCCGTTCGTCGCAACTACAGAAAAGCCCGCGTGCAGCAATGAAGACCCAACATAGCCAAAAATAAACAAATAAATAAATAAATAAAGGAGGGCTTGAGATGACAAAAATTTAAATGTAAGAGGTAGTTATATATTTAACATAAGAAGATGGAGACTATTTTTCTGATCAAGTGGCAAGAAAGGTTTTATTAAAAATAAACTTCAAGAGCATAAATTATATGGCAAAAAATTTTTCATGAGTTTGATTACATTAAGTGTTTCTGTTCAATGAATATGTAATTGAATAAGAACATATTTGCAATATTTAAAACTGAACAAGGGATTAATATCTATAACACAAAAAGAACTAGTACAAATCAATAAGTCACTATAGTAATCTCAATAGGAAAACAAGATATAAACATAGAAAAGGAAATGCAGAAACCTAATTGGCACATGAAAATCCTCTGTAATCAGACAAATGCAAACAAAACACCAATAAGGTACTACTGTACACATATCTGACTGGCAGAAAGTAGAAAGCTGGATAATACCAAATGCTGGTAGGAGTGAGAGGGTACAGGTACCCTCAAGCACTGCCAGAGTGAGTTTAGAGGGGAGTAACCCTTCTGGAGAGCAATGTGGATCTAGTCAAATTAAGGCTACCTAATCCTCTGCTCAGCAATTCATACTCTCAGACACGTATCACACGGCTACAAAAGAGAGCATAACAGCAGTGCTTTTGTGATGGTGAGAGTTAAGAGGCTACCTTGGATGTCTGTCTTTGGGAGCCTCAATAACTGAGATGTGGAAGGGACGCACCATGAAGAAGACAGTAGCCAGAAGCCAAGGATTAGATACACGTTTAACAGCATGATGACAAACTGAAATTATAATGGAGGAATCACAATTCAGGCATACAAGAATGGAATCAGGCAGCCACTAGGATCTGGTCTCAGACATGCCTCTGCACCACTGAGAACTTGAACTTTCTTTGAACTGTACAAGACCCAAGGATACCACCAATCACATTCAGAACAACACCTGCCAGCTGCACCACTATGGTCTCAAGGTCTCTCCCTGTAACTATGCAACCATTTTGGATCCCAACCAATCCTTACTTACTTCTTGCCAGCTCCAATTATAATTCCTGATAAACAATTCATGTAACTGTAACCTTGTGGTTTTTGCCTTTATAAACCTCCCCCATTTTGTAGTCTGGCAGAACACAATTCAAGTGCTTCTTGAATCTGTAGCTCCTGGGCTGCAGTCCTAATAAACCTCACATAAACACCTTCTTATTTCAATCAAGTCCCCTTTTCTAAAATTTTGGTTAACAAACATGAATGTATTTTAAAAGCAAAATGCTAAGTGAAAAAGCAAGAAACAATGAGATATTAAACAGTCTAATTTGTGTAAACTTAAAAATGCAGGAATACAAAACACACCAAAAATTTTATAGGAACAATAGAAACAAAGGGATACACATTCCATGTATCAGAATACCTATGAAAGAAGGAAGGAATAGGTGTAGGGTACAGGAAAAAGTGGAATAAATAAAAAACAATAAAGACAAAAGAGAAGCTTTGCTCAAGACCAACAACAATGTCCTATAAACTAAGGAGTATGATTAACTCAATTCTCTGAACCCCAGGTCTGCATTAAGTAATAAGTGCTTTTAAGTAATTAATGGACAGTAGAAAACACAAATCAGGCCCCCCCAATTAAAGAATCTAAATTAGCTATCCTATCTACTCAAATAATCGCACATTTAGAAGGGAAGAGCTAACAGCATTTTTGAAGCAGGATTTAAAGCTCAATCCCCACTGCCATGGAACACTATAATGTTAATACACATCATGGGATGGCGGAGGGGAGCGGATGGTTTATCTTGGCCAGTAAACCTTATTCTAAACTGGAGTACTACAAATTCTGAGATGCGATTATTTAGATCTCTGGTTTTTATGTGCAACGTTTTCGTTTTGGGTTGTGAGTCAACTGAAACCTGTCAAAATATTTTAAAATTTAGAAACAGCTTTGCTGTGACTGCTCAGCTCAGCTCCCCTTTAATTCTCACATCTGAATCTAAAACAGATCTTTACTTGAGCTATCTTCATCTGCAAAGGATTTATATGAGGATCTATTCTCTTTTTTTAAAATTTTACTTTGAATAATTTTAGGTTTATAAAAAATGTTGCAAAGTACTAAAATGACTTCCAGTAAACTTCACCCACCCTCCCCAAGTGTTAGTATCTTATACAACTATAGTACAATTAAATAAAACCAGATTAACATTGATACTTTACTATTAGCTAATCTGCTGATCAAATTTTACCCAAACTTTTCCAATTTTTCCACTGTTTTCCTTTTTCTGGTTCAGGATCCAATCCAGGAACCAATGTTGACAATTATTTTCTGGAAGGTCTCTCAATTTGGTTTGTCTCATGTTTCCTCATGATTTAATCCACGTTATGCATTTTGGCATGAATACTTCAGAAGTGATGATGCTCCCTTCTCAGTGAAGCTTATCAACATCCATTATCTTTTTAATACAAATTGATGCAACGTGGATGGGCAACATTCACTTCCAATGTACACATCACCGTGGTTTGTCATCATCACTAGATGGTAACATCTCATTAACATTCAAAGGTTATGTTTTATTTTCTCCCAGTCATCTGAACTCTGGGATCTGATGATAACGTATATATTGTCTCCCTTCTCTAAATTCCACAGCTCTTTCTGTGAACTTCTCTTATAGCACTTACCATTTTTCTAGTTTAAACTGTTTTTGTCAAAATCATATTTCTCGGATTAGATTATATACTCAAGGGCAGGCTGCATGTCTCTCTCTTTGTATTCTCCACATTGCTTTGGATCTACTATTCATACAGGTACCTGTTAGAAAAATGATTCCTCTGTATTATGAAACCTAAGAAAATAAAAGAAAGAAACTAAATGCAAACAGTCAGTAGGCTATGTACTTCCTCATACCTTATTTGATACTCACAATAACCCCATGAAGTGGGTATTGAGACCCAGGTTAAGTAATTTGTACACGGTTACAAAGCCAGTAAGGGACAAGGTGATGGTTTTAACCTAGGTCAATCTGATTCTAAAGCCCTGGGGTTAGGGTCAAGAATTTAATATAGGGAGGCAGTTCAGGATTTCTCATTTTCAGTTTGGTAAACTGAAGATCAGAGAGATTAAATAATTTTTCAAAGAGGCTTAGAGTTTGGCTGAATAAAAGGACGAAGCTTAGAGTTTGGCTGAATAAAAGGACTAAATTTAGAAGCTAGGTTTCCTGCCTCCTAGCTTTAGTTAGCTCTTTCCATTTCATAAAAGGACTGGAGCGCAGGCCCCCAAATTGTACTTTGGTATTCTCAATAAGCACATTTTTAAAAGTTAAGATCTAGAAAAATATAATTGGTCTTTACATTATCTTTTTAAAAGTCTCTCAAAAAGTTGTTTGGCAGCAAAAGCCTTTTAGACAACTTAAATATCTTAATTTTATTACACTGCAAATATAACTGAAATTCTTTCCATTTCTGAAACACATTACAAACAAAACATCAATTAATCAACATTTACCCAGAGCGGAAGAAACACACTGTTCTAATTGAGAACGTGGCCAATGGAAAAGGACTGGGCTATGGTATATTTTCTTGCCTGTGTTTCTGAAATGGAGAAGTTTTCCATTACTCTTCTAGGTATGATTATGAATACCTAATTCTATTCGAAAGAATTAGGGGCTCCTATGTGAACTTTAAAATGGTTCCTTCATTGACCTGTAATAAAGTGAGAAATGGTATGGTCTATCACATTCCTAGGGTAAACTAGGTTATCTTTTTAATGTTTTTATTTATTTATTTATTTATTTTATTTTTGGCTGCACTGGGTCTTTGTTACTGCGCGTGGGCTTTCTCTAGTTGTGGTGAGCGGGGACTACTCTTCGTTGCGGTGAGCAGGCTTCTCATTGCAGTGGCTTCTCTTGTTGTGGAGCACAGGCTCTAGGCACGCGGGCTTCAGCAGTTGTAGCACACAAGCTCAGTAGTTGTGCCTCACGGCTCTGGAGCGCAGGCTCAGTAGTTGTGGCGCATGGGCTTAGCTGCTCCACGGCACGTGGGATCTTCCAGGACCAGGGCTTGAACCCGTGTCTCCTGTATTGGCAGGCAGATTTTTAACTACTGCGCCACCAGGGAAGCCCCTAGGTTATCTTTTATTCCAGTGAATGTACATTGCTATGAGTAAATTTGCTACTTAATATGAATAAACCTCGTTTTAGTAAAGTATCTCTTACATCCAGCCTAGCAGAGAAAACTGAAGGTTTATAAGTGAGTAGGATGACCATATAAATGAATATTCTCTTGTGGTTCATTCATCTCTGTCTGTAGTTTTATCTCTATGGTGCTGCTACTATCCATCATTCTCATGAAAATCCATCAGTGACTCTTGGGGCAATATTTCCTTTTCTCTCTAAAGAAATAGAAATACTCTATACCTGGCTCAGCTGGAGTTACAGTATGACTTTGGGTCTCTCTGACTTGACTGTCTTCAAATCTCTCTGTAGATTTGGCCTCCACCTTTCTTAACCATAGTATATATACAAAAATATTGCCCACACCGAGGAAGTTCGGAAAGGCAACTTGATAGCAAAATACATTCAATAAGACTCGCTAGCTTGCACATTTAAAATGAAGGCTAAACTTATATTCCGGTATCTTTCAGTCTAGGAAAAAAGCTCAGTCATTCTAAGGCTGACTTAGCATATTTCTCTCATGTACTGCTGTGGATGCAGCTTATTAGAGATCACTTAACTCTGTGTGTGTATGTTGTATCCTGCCCCAAGTTCCAAGGTCAAAGTCGGTTTCAATGTCAAACTAAGCTGTTCCTACTCTGGTGTGTGTGTGTGTGTGTGTGTGTGTGTGTGTGTGTGTGTGTGTGTGTGTGAGGGGGTGGTCCCTGAAAAATCATTCTTGATCTTACTAGTGTCTAGAATGGCTTAAAAGTAGTCATAGAATCAGCTCTAGACCCCTATGAATACCTACATAAGCATTAATACTTGAGACTTCCAAAAACTGACCTTAGGAATTCATCACTGAATTATATGGAAGCAGAAAGCTTTTAATCTTGTAGTTCTTACAATTTTTTTTTTTTTAACTCACCAACTCAGTCAGAAATTTTACTAGATTGTACAGGTTCCTCAAGAGTAATGTCTGAGTATTAACAGTGTCTTTGTATGTCACATAGCACTTAGTTCGATGCTGTCTCATTACAGACATTCAGTAAGTATCTGCTGAGTGAGTGACGACTATCATAACTGGCTTAATAAAAATGCCTTAGCCTTGTCAATAATCATTTTCATTCAAGTATCAATACGAGATTTTAAATAACATCTTAAAACGGTGACTTTAAACTTACGTGGCTTTAAACTTATGACTTACACATCCCAGTCACCTGGGACAATTAGTGATGATGGTGTCAAGACTGGACAGAAAATTGGGTGTTTGCTTTTCTCACTGGATCTGAATTATAAGCCCAGTTGTATCGGATCCTCAGTCATGTAGCTGAGAAAAGAGTTGCAGGAGCTACTTATCCAAGAAACACAAAGTGGAATGCCACTTGCTAAACTATTTTAAAAAGTCACTAAGGCAGGTCTATGTATAGCCCATAAGCAACCAATAGCCCTGGGGTGATGACCTGAGCTACCTTTTATCTTTTTTTTTTTGAATTTTATTTTATTTAGAGTTACCTTTTATCTTATGAAGCTTGAGAACAGAGTAATTTCAGGACTGTCTGGGAATTATGTTCATTTCAATAAAAACTTCAAATGATTTGGAAACTCTTGATCAAAATAACCCCCCATCCTCCATGCCTAAAGATGAGTAACATAAATCTCTGCATGGTGGCCATAGTGGAAGTTGAAGGTACATGACTGAGAGAGAACTATAATTTCACTGGGTCATTGTTAATGGGAAGAGACTCTTACGGGTATGCTTGGGCTAAGAAGTACTTAACTCTATTCAGTGGGCCTAGTACAAAATAAATTGGGGGCATTCATCAAAAGGAAGAGATGAACTTATTCTTCTATTTTCTACATTAAATCCTTGTGGGCCATCTCCCAGAATACTTCTGGCTTGATGAATATATAAAAATGGTGGCAGTGATGAACAGAAATGGAGAAGCTGAGAAGAAAGTAAGTAGTTTGGTATTAGAAATATTATATTTGGGGTGATAGAGACACTTCTAGACAAAGTGTCTCTACCTACTGGAGATCCAGGTAGGTCAGACCTCAGGAGACAGGTTAGTCAGAAGCATAAATGTGAGACTCATTAGCAAACAGATGATAGTGGTAGTCACAGCACGGAGGTATATTCTAAGGGAGAGACTATAATGAGAGAAGAGCTGACAGCAGAGGACAGAACTTTGGGGAATGGTCTTTCCATTGGAGATCAGAAAAGGAAAGGAAGTCTGCAAGGGAGACCTAAAGGAGAAAATAGTTATGAGGAAAATCAGCAAGATGTAAAGGTACTGGCACATGTGTGTAAGGAAGAGTCCAAGATACCCACAAGGGTCCAGGCCCTACAGCACTGTCGTCTGCATTTGTGTAGTGCGGTCATTCTGATTACTGGTTTGGGGCACTGACTGCGACGGGGGGGCCTTAGTTTTTGTCAGTGCAGCAGCAGCCTCTTGGTTATCTCTTGATTAACGTTCCCTTGTGGGAAATCAGTCAGAACTCAAGATTTTGAGGAGTAAAAATGTGAACTTGGTATTTAAATTGGCACTTTCAAAACATAAAAGATAACTGAGAAGACTTCATATGACAAAAGATTTTGCTCATCCATTTTTCTACCTGGCACTATCTAGATTCATTCTGACTGTTCACCAAAACTGCTACTGAATCTTTCTTTAAAGGTGGAGACTCAGAGCCATAGGGGAAAAAAGGGATGTATATTTCACTCCAAGAAGTGGGATTTATGTCACTGATGAGGAAAGTAGCTTTCAGAATTATTTAAAAATTAATTTTGCTAGGCTGAAATTGCCTTAAATATCTTAGATGTTTAAACACTTTTTTAAACATGAAAGCAATTCCTAAAAATAGCAATACACAGAGAAATCTGGAGAAATAAATATACTAAAATGTGACATGCAAATTGATCTGCTTTAGAATAAATCTGCATATAGTGTCCTGCAGTGGGTACATTTTAGAAAGAGAATCAAAGCCATGAAATTAACATTTTAATGAAGCAGACAGACTATTGACTTCAAGACTACTCACTGATTGCAGCTTCCAGGTGGCCTAATGAGATGAAAATGAAGTTTATACCTTCAGCTAGTCTAGGCTAGGGCTGTTTGGAGATGGACTGAATTTAAATTAGAAAATACTGCTGTGTGCAAACATGTTTAAGCTAGCAAGTCGTCTTTGCAAACCCTGGCACCACAAATGCTTAATTTAAAATACTTATGGCCTCCCCCACCCTCACCCCTCACACACACGCTCTAGTCTAAATTTTTCTAAGCACTGTCCTAAAACCAGTGGGAAGTGAGTGTACTTTGGAAAACATTAAAACAGCTTTATCAGAATGATTCCTCTTAATCGTCTTACAGGGCCATGAAATATAAGAATGAAAGGGGTGCATAGACACCAAGTGGGCCTTCCCACCTCTGGGTGAAACTTTCAAGCACAGGGACACCTTGGGGCAGCCTTTTTCATTGTAGGCAGCTCTAATTTGTAGAAATGCTCTCATTATGTGAGGAAATTTGAGACTGAAATTGATTCCCTGGGGACTCCTACTTCTCAGTTTTAGTTCTGTCTCCTAAAAACAAACAGTATGATACTACTGAGTCAGGAGATAGGCCCCCCAGGGAGAACAGCTGGAGTTCATTCCCTGTGGACCAATACTCCAAGATGAAAATAGCTGGACAATTGAGAGAGGAGGCTGGGCCCTGCCCAGATAAGAGACCATGTATTTCTCATTCTCAAAGTCAAGGAGACCTTGCCAACTAGAAAGCTCCATGGAGGTCAAAAGGGGAGTGATATCAAGGCTACCCATAGTCCTCTTCGCTGTAATCCATCTTGGCTGAGAGATGCATGGACACACATGGGAGGATCCTGAGATATACCAAATACAGACTCAGAACCAGGTAAATCAAAATGACTGGCCAAAGGAAACCTGGAAGAAATGCCCCATATAAGTGACTGAAACTACCACGAGGGCACTACTCTCTCTCAGAGTCTGCCCGTGTGCCTTTCCCCACATACTGTACTCTTTTTCCTCCTAATAAACACTTTACATGTTTCACTACTTTCCATCTTTGTGGGAATTCTTTTCTGCAAAGCCGAAGGGCCAGGGCCTTGTCACTGGCCACTGGGGTCCCTGGTGGTCTAGCGGCTAGGATTCAGTGCTCACACTGCCCCGGCCTGACTTCAGTCTCTGGCCGGGAACTGAAACCCTGCTTCAAGCCGCTGCTGGCCAAGGCCACCTGAGATCACTATTAACTTTTGTGAGTAACAATTCTTTGAATATTTAGAGCAGGGGTTGGCCAATTCTACCTCTGTTTGTGCAGCCTGTGAGCTAAGAATGTTTTTTTCCATTTTTAAATGGTTGGGGAAAAAATCGAAAGAACATATTTTATGACACATGAAAGTCATCAAATTCAAATTTCAGTGTCCATAAATAAAGTTTTAGTGGAACACACACCCTTATTCACTTGCACCACAACAGCAGAGATAAGCAGTTGCAAAAGAAACTATGGCCTGTACAGCCTACAATGTTTACTATCTGGCCCTCTCCAGAAAAGTTTGCCTAATCTTCTCTTAGTCTTCTCTAAGCTAAGAAGTCACAGTTCTAAAGAACAGAGGAAAGATTTCCAGACTACTGAATGCATTCCTGTCTGTCCTTGTCCCTTGCGGGTTGCTGAGGCCTGCTTCGGAAGGAGAATCTGAATGGTCGCAGGGTTGTAGCCCGGAAACGACACACACCTCTTCAGCTCTATCTCGGCCAGAGCTGGTCCTATGGTCCGGACTAGCTGGAAGGGAGCTTGGACACATATGGAGTGAGAGGAGAACCATACTGATGAGCATTAGTAATGATCGTGGCTTCTAGTCAATATAAAAAGCAATCACCTGCCCAGTTCCTCCCTAACCTGTAATGCCACTCCCCAAAGATAATCATTTCTAACATTTTAAGCTGTTTATTCTCATGTTTACCTCCATATAGCTATGTAAAATGCCTACACTGATATTTCCTAAGTTTTTTAATATTTTTCCTGTTATCTATCAACTTCCTACTATGAAAAATGAGGATTTTTGTAGCATTTCTTGTAGCATTTCTCCCCATTCCTCCCTTCCTCCATGGCCCTAATACAGTTATATCATAATATTGATAGGGTCAATATTTAGTGTTTACTTTAAAAAACAAGGCAGATATTCACAATGTAGTTGTATAGTAACTATTACATTTTTTTCCTGTCCTACTAATCATTTTCCCTGGAGTTAATAACGGCCTTATTTTTCCCTTTGCTTAATTTTCTAGAGACCTGCCATTAGTTCATCCCCAAACTTAGCCAGAAGTACAAATCTCCTTCCAGTACATTCACACACACCAGACAATCTACCAGTTTCATCCTCTTGGAGATGTTCTTTGTGGAACCCTCCATGCTTCTGCTTTGATCAGGACTGTAGTCTTCAAGGTCTGCTGTGCAGCTACCATCCTGGATCTTCCTTCACCATCATCCTGGGGATTCCCTTCCTAGGCTGTTTTCCTTGTTTCCTGAATCTTCTATCTTTATCTTTTTTGGTTTACTTCTTTATTTTGTTAGAATTCATCCTCCCTTAACACCCTAAGAAAGGTGCATGAGAGGTAAACTTTGAGATATTAAATTTTTGACAACACCTATTCTGTCCTCACACTTGATGGAGAATTCGGCTATATTCAGAATTCTTAGCTGGAAACCATTTTCCTCCAAAAGATTAAAGGACTTTCTCTATTTTTTCTACCAGTGTTGCTTTGGGCAATTGTGATGCCATTCTAATTTTTGATCTTTTGAATGTTATTTCCCCTCTTTCGAAGCTTTTAGGATCTTTGTTTTGTTGCTGGTATTCTGAAATTTAATAATGATTATGATTTGTGGTAGGTGTTTTCCTTTCATTATCTTGCGCACTCACTGGGCTCTCTCAATCTAGACATTCATCTTTCTAGAAAAATCTGGGGTCATTTCTTGAATAATTTCTTTGATGATTTACTCCCTGTACCAAAGACTACAACTTTCAGGAAATAGTTTTTTGAGTGTTTACTCTGTGTCACATACTATTTCTTACGTGTTTTGTTTCTTATATAATTTGCATTATACGTTAGTGCTAAGCTTCTTATATACATTTTATTTAACTGCAGCAGCACAGTGTGTTAGGTAAAGCTTTATTGCCCTCATTTACTAATAAAATGTGAAATAAATCACCAAGATCACACAGCTAGGAAGACATGGAATTATGATTCTAGCTCAATTCCTTCCTCATTGAAATGTTCTAAGTTATTATGTTTTACTGTCTCGGAAAGAAGGTTGTAGTCTCCATTTCTAGAGATCTCATCTTTCTCTAAATTTAAATGTGATCAATCTAAAGACAAGGGATGGGAAACAAGGGCTGAGTTAATGTGATTGAAAGAGCACCATTCAAGGATCAATGTGCCCACAAAGCCTCCCAAGCAGATGGCCATGGTGCTTAAGCTTTCCGCCATTAGAATCACTCCTGTATTTCAGATCATTAAAACAAAAGCTCTCCGTTACTGAATGTGCATAATACATAGAAAGGAAGAAAAAGAAAGGCACTCGGGAGAAATAACAGGTTGTGAAAAGCTCTTAAATGAGACACAGAACTAATGATTTTGGACAAGTCCAGAGTTTAGAACAATCCCCTAATGCCTGTGTGTCCAGGTAGAAGCCTAAGATGGTGGAAGATGAGCAGGATCTCAGTCCAGGATGAGGAGCACAGAAGGGTAGAGGTGAGCCTCTAACACAAGCCTCACCTCTTTAACCATTTTCCTAAAGGCTGGCTTCATGAATTAAAGAGAGCCTTGAGAAGTTATCTCTTGGGGTTCAAATACTGGACCTGGTTGTCTAGTGCAGAAGGAATGAACTATACACTCTTCTGAGGGGCATTTTCCAAGCTGCTGGTAAGATCCAGTATGATCCACGGTAGCAGAAAGTGTTTGTGGTTTTAAAAGATCAGGAATCCACTCTGCTGTACTGTTAACATAGCTGCAAGGATAATCTCTCTCGTACACACTTATCAGCCCATTATTTCCCGGTAAAAACCCTATGGGTTTTCTATTTGTCTACTTGATTAAATCTAACTACTGCAGCGTAGCACTGGAAAGCCTTTTGAGAAGGAAGCTGGGTGGATCCCAACCTAACGAGCTGCCCCATCCGCCCCATCACTATATTCGCCCTAATAGCCCACTGTTGGAGTTGGCCCCAAGTCTGTCTTGTTCCCAAATTTATGCTATTCCTTTCTTCTGCATTTTTGAATTTTTTATTTATATGATACACCAACTGAATTATACTATTTATAAAGAACTTACATGCAATGTTTATTTCACTTTGTTGGTATGTCTCTGGCACTGCACTGAAAAAAAAAAAAAGCAAACAGAAACCTTGCCAAATAACTTAAATGCTTCCATTAAAATGTATTATTTTCTGCATGTGCTAACCTTGGAATATGAAGCTTGCAGCACTGACCATGATAAATGGGTTTGTGCTAAACTAGTCATATTCATGTGAATACTGAAAAGTATTTGTTGGTGGGAAGTTAACTGGCCCACATGGGATTAAACCCACAATCTTGGTCTTATTGGTCTTTAACCAAAAGAAATAATATACTGAAGTAAAGTTAGTGTTCTGCTTTGGTTGTTTTACCACTTCAATAATTATCTTCACTCACAGAGGAACTTTAGTGTTGAAAAATCGCCCAGAAATACTACAACAGTTCTTGGCATGTAGTAAAAATATTTGAAAAGTGATAGCATACCATATTCAAACTTAGAATCCCAAAATTCAGGCTCTCTTCTGGAAAACTATGCAGGCCTATTATTTGAAAACACTAGTATAAATATCACCTTGATATAAATAAACCTTCCTAACATATTATTTTTAAATGTACCTTATTAAGGTCAGCAAAAGCTGAGAGTAGCTGAGTCTTGATGGACGGGTAAGAACGGCATTGCAAACAAGGGCAAATGTTCCAGTTGAGCATGAGCACAATGTGTTCAGGAGGCACTGAGAATTCAAGTTTAGCAGGATGAAGACAAGGGGGGGGGTACCAGTGTAGCGCAAGTTAGAGCTGGCACATAACTGTACTCAGCACAACAGTGACTGGAATGAACGATGAAAACTTAGAGAAGAAAACTTCTGGGTCTACTGTAAGAATCAGGAAGAGAGTGGGCCTAAGAAAAAGACAAGGAATAGGAAACCAGACAAGAAGGAAGAAGGTCAGGAGAGCTTGCTGTACACCAGTAATAATATATTACAGGAAAGTACCTAAAAGAAAATAGATAAAAGATGGGAGGAATTCAGTACTAAGAAATGGGTGGGGCTTCCCTGGTGGTGCAGTGGTTGAGAGTCCGCCTGCCGATGCAGGGGACACGGGTTCGTGCCCTGGTCCGGGAAGACCCCACATGCCGCGGAGCGGCTGGGCCCGTGAGCCATGGCCGCTGAGCCTGCGCGTCCGGAGCCTGTGCTCCGCAATGGGAGAGGCCACAACAGTGAGAGGCCCGCATACCGCAAAAAAAAAAAAAAAAAAAGTTCCAAAAGGACTTTCATGTTTTCACCTTAAAGGATGCAACATAGTCTACTTCTTAATTCAATGCTAAACTCAAAGCTCAGGTGCTGCAATCTGTACCTGAACGGCTAATTAGTAATAATTATGATGTGTTTATGGAACACATAAGTGTGGCCCAGGTACTGAGCTAAATTCTTTACAGAGATTATGTCATTTGTTGCTGACAATAATCCTAAAAGGCAGATATCCTCATTTTACAAATGTGATGAGGATAGTTTAGCAGGTTGATCATCACACTCTAGTCTGGAAAGTAACATTTTTTTTCTTCTATAGTTGTAATACACACAATTTTAGTTATACAAACTGTTTTTACAATGCCCTAACCTGTGAAAGTAGCACCCCTTTATCTGCTGACTGACCAATGCAAAGCAAACTGCATATCAGCTACCCCAATTTACCTCTAAGTTAAAGGACTGAAAAGAAGAGAACATTTTAGAACATTAAACTTGTATCATCACAGCATGCTTTGATGTTACAAATCATACAGTGTATTTCATTAGTGATATCTGGAAAAGTAGTGGCTGGCACGTTAATTAGCCTTAGTTAGGCACATCCTTGCTGGTTTATAGGTACTTACCGTTCTTCCTTGTTTTAGTATGATATTTGGCAACCTTGAACTTGTTTTATTTGTGTAAAAATACATTGACCTGGCCCTTTTGCATGCTCAAGTATCTGAGTTTTCTATGTATATTTAACATTCCCATGTTACTACCTGCTGCTAGATAATTAGTTCCCAAAACTCTGAGTTTCAAGCAGTGAAACATAAGATCTGTTTTAATGTCAAGTTTCCATTCCAAATTTGTAATTTGCCTATTATTTTCCCTCTGCTGTGTAGGAGCCATGCCTCATCACTCCCAGAATATATATTAGATCCACCATCACACTGAATGCTAATAAACAGATTTATTGCTTCTTGGTAGGGCAAATCAAATCTTATTCTTTCTAAGGCATTCTTCACTTCTTTTTAGAAATCAAGTGCCACCTATAAAACTGTTTCAGCTAACAGATAGCTAAGCAACTACCTTTTTTCCTATCTAAAAAGCAATCTCTCAAAAGCCCTAGTTAGAGTATTATAAGATCAGTGGTAGAAGCTTAAGGTGAATAGCCGACAAAAACTATTTTAAGTGATGTTTTAAGCCACATCTTCTTCACCCACAAATATTCTAGAATTACTAGGAGTTTGGATGAAGGCCCTTCCTAAGCAGAAGGATCCAGAATTCTTATAGACAAATCAGGTTCCAAGAATCTCCTCTGGATACTCTAGGAATAGAATGACTATATGAGTGAAATCAAATACACCAGAAGGGCAGAGCTGAAGGCGGATGTCCTTGAACTCTCACCATGAGGAAACATAATTATCATCCCTGTTTCAAAACAAACAATTCAATAAAATAAAATTGAAAATGCCATATAGAAGGCAGAAAAACTTAGACTGAATCACCTCTTGGATGCTGGGATTTATTACAAGGGATCCTTTTCAAATGCTGGACAAACAGCCAGAAAGCATCCTTGCCTGTTGCTAAATATTCGTCAAAGACAAAAAGCTTGTACAATCAATAGCAGACCCAAAGGGAACTACAAAACCAGTGGGTGGAAGTTCATCCCTTTATAGTAGGATACACTGATATGCTTTGAGTAACAAAGATAAAATAGCTTTTATTTACAGTTTATCTATCCACGGGTATACAAATCTGTGGTTTGTTTTGTTGCTTTCATTTCTACAGTGTAATACCTAAACTTAATTCACTCTAATAATACTAGTGCTTAAAGAACAGACATCCAATTTCAATAGTTTTGTAATTTGGGAATTAGGTGAACAGGAGAAAAATATAATCTTATTCAGCTGTATGTCTTAATTTAAATCTTTAGTAGCTGGCAATACACTATCCCCTTTCTCTATTTTTTCTCCTCAACATGGCACCCCTCACAGTGATTCTCCAGGCTTAGGATAAATACACATTCCAGTACCACCCCTTCCTCAATTCATCCAATTAAAAATAAATAAAAGCAAGGTCAGCATCCAGCTCTGTTGCAAAGAACTCTAACGTGATATCCTAGAAGACCTCTCGGTACTGTGTTGCATACACCAACTATAAACCCCAGAGAGATGACAACATTTTGTTCTCAATAAAACTAAATGTGGAATTTGAAGACATAATGTTTCTTTAAGTGTTCTGAAGTTCACTGTCATGAAAGGGCTATGGCAGTAGGAAGTTCCAAGTGAACCTAACTAAGATTTAATATCTGATGAACTGGAAAGCAGGCCAATTTGCCAAACAACCAATTTGCAGAATTTACAAAATGTACTGTTTATCAAAATCTTGTTTAACTATCAAGTTTGTAGCAATTCAGGTTGGAAAGGAAGAACATTTTAACAACTTTTGAAGACTTCTGCAGTTTTGATTGGCTTTCATTGGGTGTTTTATTAATTTGCTACAGCTGGACAAAATTGAGGGGGAAGGGGCAGAGACTGAAAGGTAAGGGGAAAGTCTGAAGCCTCAGAGTCCTGGAGCTCTGGCTCCCAACAGCTGTACCAGCAACTCCATTATGACTTTGCATCCGCTTTCCTGCCCCCTCCCCACCTCTATGTGCATGAATGGTAGGGCAGAGTAAAGAGACCCTCTTAGGAGGATGTCTGGGGCCCAGACACAGGAGCAGAAACTGGTAAAAAGGAGGGCAGAAGAGGAGGGCAAGGTGCTTTTCCCCAAGGACTGAGTCCCAGGGAAAGAGAAGATTCTGATTAAAAGTTCAAGGAACTCCTTCCTAGAGGGACTTCTGTCAGGATGAGAGAATACAGGGCTGCCTGGCCCTTGGGGAGTTGGCAACTTGGGGAGACATGTGGCCATGCCCAAGGCAGTAACACAGTGTCTCATGCCCATGGACTGCGGGGAGAACTTCTACCAGAAGGTCAGAGCCCATGAGACAGCAAGACTTGGAAATTCTTGGTGGACACTTGGACAGAGATGATGAGGTTCAGCAGCCATGCAGGAGGGGCTCCAAGATGGGACTTTTTGATATTAACCCAAACTCATCTGCATCTTTAGGCCAGGAAGACTTGGGGACATTTGGAATTATCTTTTAAACATTGTTCTTGAATTAAAATCAAGTGGAGCAACTTGATTTAATTCAAATCAGGAGTCAAACTATTTGTCTAAAGGGAGAACTGTTCAAAAAAAAAAAAACTTTGCCGTAAACGGCTGAGTTCTTCATACTACAGATATTGTTAGGAAAGGGAGGAGATTATAAACTTCAAGTTTTAACTCATACCATTTAGTTTCCATTTTCTCTTATATTATTTGTCATCCTACTCTCTGAAAAATTAAATTAGATAAGAAGCCTATTTTTATACATATAAAAACCTTATATTCTTACAAGAGGACATTTCAGGCTTCAGAACTTCAAAAGATAACTTAATGCATCAGAGTCTGTATCTTTGAATCTTAGAATTTTAAATTCAGTACAGCCAGTTTCTATTTAAAGTTTCCCTAATGGGTTTTCTATTTCTGAGAAATTTTATAATAACAAATACAGTTACTAAAAATAATCTCTTTGAAATTACAGTAACCGCATGAGAAAGATGTTGCATTCTGTAGTCTCAACGTTATTTTTTTTTAAAGCACTACCATGTTTAAATAACCACAAATTGCCAAGGAGTTTTATAAACAAAAAGAACTGAAGATTCTTGAAATCTCAGAAAATCATCAGAAAATTCTTAGAATTGAGGGAGATCTCAGAAGTCTTCTAGTTCTATCTAGTTTATCCTGGCCCCCAATTCTCCCTAAACTACCCTCAAGGCAGGGAATGTTTCTAGAAGAAGGAAATGTCCATCAGGGTCAAGTGTTGGTGAATGGGGCAAAAAGGGACAAGATCTGGGTTTTACGACACGGGAGACAGTTCCACTTCAGTGGGACACGGGGGTCGGAGACTGACTACAGAGCTCATGAAGCCATTAGGGGTGAGGCCATAGTGACAACGTCCCCAGCTCTTCTGAGAAGCTTGTATCTGAAGGGAAGAAAGAGGTAGAGGGAAAGCTGGACTAGGGGCAGGGATTGAAAAGTGTTGTGCAATTGTGCAGTATTTTCCTTTTTCTTTTTAAAGACTGAAAACGTCTGAGTGACATTAAATGCTGAAGACAGGAACCATTAGTAAGTTCAAGTTTAAAGCTATGGTAAAGAAAGGGGACAGAGTTTAAATTGAAGTTTCCTGAGGGGGCAGAAGGCTATGGGATATGTGGAGATGGAAAAAAATGAAATGAAATTTTAGACAGGAGGATGAGCTCTTTCATTACAACAGGAAGCAATGAGTATAGATTCAGCTAATCTGTAGGTCTGAGGGAAGAAAGAGAAGGGAGTTCTGGTTTGATGGTGTCTGATTTCTTTGCCAAAGAAATGGGGGCAGGAGGATGGGCGCTGGAGTGTTGAAGATGGGCAGGGGAGGCTTAAAATTGCTACTGCAGAGAACAGGAAAACTGGCCAGGAAAATACAGAAAAACAGCCAGCACTGAGGGTTCTTTGGAGATCCGCAACTATACTGGGTTGGAGAGTGTCCATCCCCACCGCCGCCCACCACCCCACAAATCCATGTCCACTGGAACCTCAGAATGCAGTCTTATTTGGAAATAGGGTCTTTGCAAATGTAATTAGTTAAACTGTGATAAGGCTGTACTGAATTAGGCCGGGAGCTAAATCCAAAATGAGTGGATCCTTGTAAGAAGAAGACAGACCCAGGGAAGAAGGCCACATGAAGACAGAGGCAGAGATTGGAGTTATGTTGCCACAAGCCAAGGAATGCCAAGGATTGTTGGCAACCACTAGAAGCCAGAAGAGTCAAGAAAGGATTCTTCCCTAGAGACTTCAGAGGGAGCGTGCCTGCTGACACATTGATTTCAGGCTTCTAACTTCCAGACCGTAAGAGAATAAGTTTCTATTGTTTTAAGCCAACCCAGTTTGTGGTAATTTGTTACAGCAGCCCTAGAAAACTAATACAGCAACAAAGAATTTATTTTGGCAGTAATCTGAACGCTTTGGGGGGTTTTCTCCAGTGGAGCTCAAAGCCAGTGCAGGTAGAGCAAAGGCAGTCAGCTGGCGAGACCCAGGATTGCACCTCTACCAGGAGTGGGCACTAGGGCTAAGGTGCTGAGGATACTGGCAAGAATATGGTTTAAAGGATGGGCCACAGAGTATAACTGGGACTGGAGAAAAGAGTGCAGGGAGGTGAATGATTATGAATAGGGAAAAAGAATAAAGGCATTTAGGGAAGAGAGATCTTCACGAGAGTAAAGAACAGCTACAGGGGGAATAACTTACCAACAGTTGTAATATGAGACTGTCATCAGAGAATGAGGTGTTTAAATTTAATGTTTAACAGGTAGAGCCAATCCAGAAGACAAAATTCAAAGTATGAAGCAGCATGGATAATGGGGAGATCAAGAAACTGAGCTAAATGTGTCATCACATACATGAAATTACCTACGAGGATGGCTTGACCAGGGATGGAGTGGAAGGCTAAGCCAGGTGCTAAGTCTCCTCTCTACACTGAAATGAAGGCCGAGGCAGAGAATGGAGAGATGGTTTGACTGATATCTGAGAGGAGTAAAAGTTGCTGTATTTAGACACAAAAGGCCCAAAAAAGAATCAAAAAAAATTTTTTGGAACTCCAAGGTACATTAAGTCAGAGGTGAATTAAGAACATCATAAGGTAGTAAGATGTGACAATGAATTGCTTTCACTTGAGAGGGCAACAGGAAAGTAGCCACCCCACAGATGACTGAGATAATTTCTCTTATTTAGCTCATATCTCTCTTACAGAGATTGTAACTTGGCTGTTACAAAGTCACTCTTATATCTAACACTTTACCTTTATTTATGTCATTTAAGGAAGCCTAGAGTTTTTAAAATACAGTGATGTTGGTTCCTTATCAGGACAGCGATTGGTTCTTCCTTTCCCATGGGCATCAAGAAACATTGTTCGAAAGAAAGATCACTGATACTTCATGATGTGCTTGAGAAGCAAAGGACCTCAATGAAGACACAAGACCTTAATATCAGGCTCTAGAATAGCTTTGCCGGTTCTTATGGATTCTAATCATTACAGAGGTCTAGGAACCTTAAAGCAGAAAAAAGTCAGACTAATTGTCATCACTGAAAGATTTTTTTTTTCCTTAGGCTGCATCATCAGCTATGACCAATTTTAGACAATAATTAACTAGACAATTACAAGGAGAAATCCAGAGAACCTTCTAGAATACTGTCAGAGTGTAGCCATATGCCATCAATCTCTACACTTTGCAAAGCAGTGATCTTCCTTAACCTTCTTTAAGACTGTGGCATCTGCACCTACAAAACATATGATATCTTGAATGGATTCATTAAAGTCACCAAGAAGCCCTCTTAAAAAAAATCCATTCTAGATATGAATCAGCTAACCAGTATAATTAACAACTGAAACAACAAAGCTGTTTTTGGTTATATGTATTGAGGGCTGGAAAAAAAGGGGAGCAAGAGCAGAGTAGGCAACAGGCTAACAGTGTAGAAAAGTGAGGTTCATGTACGCAACTGCAACACAAACTGGGGCATCTTTTTTTTAAACTGAAGTATAGTTGATTTACAGTGTTACATTAGTTTCAGGTGTACAATATAGTGATTTGATGTCTTTATAGACTTATTCCATTGAAAATTATTATAAAATTTTGGCTGTATTCCCTGTGTTGTACAATATATTCTTATATCTTATTTATTTTACACCTAAGTTACACCTCTTAATCACCTTCCCCATCTTTCCCTACCCCTACCACTAGTTACCCACAGATAACCACTAGTTTGTTCCCTGCATCTATGAGTCTGTTTGTATTTTGTTATATTCATTCGTTTTATTTTTTAGATTCCACATATAAGTGAAAACATACAGTATCTGTCTATCTTTGTCTGACTTATTTCACTGAGCATAATATCCTCCAGACCCACCCATGTTGTTGTAAATGGCAAAATTTCTTTCTTTTTAAATCGAAGTATAGTTGATTTACAATGTTGTGTTAATTTCTGCTGTACAGCAAAGTGATTCAGTTATACATATATATGCATTCTTTATATATTCTTTTCCATTATGGTTTATCATAGGATATTGAATATAGTTTCCTGTGCTGTACAGTAGGACCTTGTTGTTTATCCATTCTATATATTGTATAATAGCTTACATCTGCTAACCCCAGCCTCCCACGCCATCCTTCCCCCAACTCCCTCCCCCTTGGCAACCACAAGTCTGTCCTCTATGTCCATGATTCTGTTTCTGTTTCATAGGTTCATTTGTGTCATGTTTTAGATTCCACATGTAAGTCATATCATATGGTATTCAGCTTTCTCTTTCTGACTCCACTTAGTATGATAATCTCTAGTTGCATCCACGTTGCTGCAAATGGCATTATTTCGTTCTTTCTGTGGCTGAGTAGTATTCCATTGTGTGTGTGTGAGAGAGAGAGAGAGAGAGAGAGAGAGAGAGTGTGTGTGTGTGTGTGCGCGCGCGCACCACATCTTCTTTATCCATTCATCTGCTGATGGATACTTAGGTTGCTTCCATATCTGGCTAAAACTGAGTTGTCTTAATACAAGTACAGTTAAATGGCTACATAAATTCAGGGAAGGGAGAGACTATTTCTAGCTGATAGAATCAGGAAGCTTCATGGACGAGATGGCCAAAACTAGTAGTGATCCTTTTTCTCTCATCTTCTTGCCCATTTCAAATATCTCTATGTAATATTTCAGCAGGGAAAAAAACAAAACTAAAACAAAGTTAAAATCCTGAGTGATTATCTAAAGAAAACACCAGATATGATATGTACACCAATACCTAGGAGCATGAAAAATCCAATGAGTGGAAATTTAACATTATAGGCAGACACTGGCACAGAAATGTTGGCAGTTTTCGGCAAGATTTCCTTTCCTCCTTCCTCTGCATTATATTCACTTCACTTGATAATACACTGGCCTACTCTGGACAATGTCCCCAGACAGACCTAGAATTTGAGGGTTTTATCTGTTCTGACCACTCTTCCCCAAGGTGAGAGTGTGACATTTTAGCAGTATCTTGCGAGATACTGTGCTGGGGTTGAGGTAGGAAAACCTGGATATAAATGGATGGACCAGTATCACTGAAATAAGGAAAAAATTCAAGTATGTACTCGCTGAGCCTTGGGTAGGGGCAATGGCAATCAGGTAGGGAATGCTGCTATTGCTGTGGTGATGCAGAAGACTACTTTTTACTGCACTTCAATGAAACAATGAAGCCTATGATCTTGGAGTTTATAAAAATGGAATTTGAATTGTGATTGCTATTTGTACTTCTATATCCATATGGCAAAAGAGGCAATTAGAAGCATCTGAGAAACTTCTGGTTTAGCTCCTCAAATGAATAATACCAAATAAAATTCTGTAATACAAATTAATTAGGATCTAAATACTGAGTTTTATTTTAACAATAAGCCACAATTAATACACAATAAATGACTAGTTATATCTGTTAGCTAACTTAGCTATGTCTTAAATTTGTGTGGGCCAACACTTCAGATACCCACCCACAAAGGAGCTAATTAAAGTACAAAATAAAATGAACTGGTTCATAGGTCCATCCACCACTCTTATATAATTTGGTGGATTTACTTCATTCATTAATTTATTCATTCACTTTTACTGAACAACACAGGAGCACTGCCCTAGGCAGAGAGAGAAAGAGAAACAGAGACACTGACAAACTCATGATTCTTGCCCCAAAGGAACCTACAATCTAGGAAAGAAGATAAAATATATTTGCAAATTACACAATTCTTAAGAGTGGTTCAGCTGTTGTAGAAGACTGGAGGGGGATAGATAGCACTGCCAGCTGAAGAGGTCAAGAAATGATCTACCTGAGCTGGGCATAAGAGAACAGGTAGGTTTGAAGCAAGGCAGAAGACATTAGACGGTTGCAGAAGGTGAAGAGAAGGAGTGAGGTCAGTGCAGGGCAAAGTGAGTCTCCACTTTGGATGGAGCTTAAAGCTACAGTGGGAAGTTAGATTGGGCCTGTAGCATGAGGTTGGAGAGCTCAGCAGTGCTTTTTATTGTTTTTATCAGCTTCCTTTTCTCATTTTCCACAGCAACTATTCCAAACTCTCATTATTCACCTCTCTCCCTTCCCCTCCCTACCATAATCATCACATTACCACCTAACCTCTGACCTGATAGAAGAGCCTTTCATCAGAGCACCCCTCACTTTCTCACCCGTTACTCCCCAAACCAAAATATATATTCAAGCTCAGCCTTGCTTCCTGCCTTAGAAAATGAGGAATCCCCTTAAGTTTGTTTCTGTTCCTAACCCCTCCTGATTTCTCAGAAAATTTGCTCCATCATTAATCCACTTCTCTTCCAGCTTTTCCTCTATTAAGTTTTCTCAGCCTTTAAAAACACTCAACTCCCCTAGTATCCTTGATGTGGCTTCCCCTTCTGTTGACTGCTCCAGCTCTCTCTTCTCCTTTATCAGCAAATTCCCTGTAGGAAGCATCTAAACTTGCTGTCTCCACTCACTCACATCAATCTGCACTCCACTCACATCTGGTTTCTGGCACCCCCATTCCTGTGAAACTACTCTAAGGTCAACAAATACATCCTAGTGTTGTACCCAGAGGATTCTTCTAAGGCTTTATATCCAAAGATTCTATTGGCACCTAGAATTTCAGATAAGTTGCTAATGTTTTAGAAGATGAATCCATCAAAGTCCACGAGTACTGAACCTTGCAAATTGGCCAACTACTGCTGAAAAAGACTGATTTAGATGAAATCAATATTTGTCAATACATATCAAGGGACTCCCTATCTGGGTTTTGAACGTTAAAAACACGGTTTAAGGCACAGCTATTAAAGTTTGGGGTAGGTATTAGGGGATGGAGCTTAGATTTTATGGCTAACTCTGTAGATCACTAGGGGTGACAGGCACTAAGTAAATGGTCCCACACACAAAAAAACTGCAATATAAAATTATGGCCATTTACAGCCATACACAGAAAAGGCAAGATTTTTTTAAGTCAAAACCATTTGTAAAAACACAAATAAGATATTTCTCCAATGATTATTAGGAAACAGCTTTGTAATTAGGATGAATCATACTTTTTTCCTACTATATGCCATCATACAGTTCTGCAAATACCTCACTCATGGATCAAAAGAGATGTAAAAAAAGACATAAGATGCAATTATTTTTACTGAGTCTTCCTTTAAATTGAACATAATTAATACAGAAATCTCAAAATAAAAGACTATTTTGGGATGACTATGGTGATGGAAAGCCAACAGGTCTTATTTTATCTGAGAACAAGTAGTAAACTGCTTAGGAAGATAACCAACTCTCTTAGAATACTAAGAAGGGAACAATTTACTCACCAGTCCCAGAATATTTATAGTCCTAAATACTACCTTCACAACTCCCACCATTCCTGACTCCTTTTATTTTTTACTTTGTTAGAAGTGAGACTTCACAACAACCAAGACTACCTCTCTAACTTTAGCTCTTACCACTTAAAAGGATGAACTTTGGGTTCCAGTCGGGGCAGTCTCCAACACTGGATCTCCAACCCCGACTGTACTCTCCCAGTATCTTTAGCAAATCAAATCCTCTTGCTCCTCAGGATCTAATTCAAGCCCTGGTTCCCTAAACTCTCCCCTTGCTCTGCCAGTTCACTTCCATCCTTCTCTTCTGCCTGGTATACGGTCTCCATGGTACTTGATCATACACTAACTTTCCAAATGTGAACACACGAAGATGTTCATCACAATTTTTTATTCTCATGCTGTCACCAGCATGCCTTAATCATAATACTATAACTATAAAAATAGGCTTTACCTAAGATTCAGATTATTTGCATTTACAAAAAAAAAAAGGTATTTTCTTTAGAATATCTAAATACAAACACCTTTCATCATAATTTTAATGATAATGCATATAGGACAAACTTTATGACATGCTTCCCATTGCCCAAATTCTGTTCATCTGTCAAGTCTAAACAAAAGTCAGTATTTCCCATCAAATCCTTCCTAATTTCAGTTCTCACCAATATCCATCCCTAAAGTATTAAACTATAAGCCTTCATTATGACTGATTTAGTAACATAAGAGGCAGCTACAGTCTACTTGAATTATTAAGGAAACTAATATTGGAACCAACATATTAATGATATTTTTACTGATCAGAAAGGTTATTAATAATTTCGTTAACAAAGATTAATTCGTAAACTATTTGGAAACTTTGCTTGGATTACTATTATGAACGTATTGTGGTTGTTAAAATTCTGTTCTGGATGAAAGCAACTAAGTCCCCTGACCCAGAAAAGAATGTTCAAAGTAATTTCCATGTACTCACACCAACAGTGTGAAGTGCCTCTCCTGACTGGAAGCATATCAGGGCCAAGTGGCAGATCTTTTATAATAACAACTAACGGCAGTCTGCAAAAATAGGAATAGTTTGTTGTCCAGCTTTGAGGAGTGCTAGTTAACCGAACTCAGTCAGATCTCCTACCCAAGAGCAGTGATAACCGTGCCCAGAAAAGACATTGACTAATACTTCCTTTTCTGCTATAAACTAGCTCATCACCATTGTAAATCACCAAGAGCTTAGTGCAATGAGTAAAATCTAGGAAGACTCCTTATGCCTTGACTTCTAAGAAGGTCACTGCTAAGGTTTATGTTTGACTGAAGCATTTTTTCTTCGCTTGGATAAAAGTACGCCTTCCCCTCAAGCCCTATGCACACACATACTTTAATACCTGGCTTTGACACCGTGAGCCATGTTTTTCTTATTTTATCTTCTGCTAAAGGCCATTTCAAATCTATGAGGAAATGGGAAAGATGTAAATCATAAATAAACTATGAATACAGGATTTTAAAACTTTTGTACAGCAGTCTCAAAAGTTTTGTCAAAATTTCCACATGGAACCCCAAACTATTTTCAGACTACATTTATACAATGCAAGATTAAGCCAAAGAATGCAGAGTTTGGGGAGGTAATATCTATCAAAGCAAACAGTTGTTAACCTACAGATAAGACAACTCTCAACACAAATTTCTCACATTTAACATCTAAAAATTATGTAGCACCCTCACAGTATCAAAGTCTTGTTGTTTAAGTCTACAAATAACCACACACTGTAGATTCTTTTAAAGTGTGTTCTATATAATAAATAACAAGGAATTACAGAGAGCTGTTTACTTAACAGTACTCAAGTATTTGTGAGGAGTATCTTAGTCACCACAAACAGGCATGTAACGTGAGCAACAGAGAACAACAAAGACAAGAAGAGCTCAAACAGGACACTTGCTGTTCAAAGATTTATGATGGCAACTTTTATTCATGTAAAGTATTAGAATGAAGACAATCCAACACATTGTAGATTCCTGTTTTTTACATTCAAATGAGACTATGCCTGGAAAAGGCACTCGATAAAACAAAGATTAAGAAATAAATGTACGTTAGTGGTTATATTTAATTTCTCTTTCAATTATTATTCCTTATGAAAAAGATGACTAAGTCACAATGAAAATTATTATGTATTAAGTTACTAATTATCACAAAATAAACACACTAAAATAGGCACGTTGTATGTACATGCATGCTCTGACAAGTCAGTATTCTTACAAGAAGGAGAATACCTGCAATTTGCTCCATGTGGTCAAATGCAGTACTTAGGTGCAGAGAGAATGAAGGCTATTGAGAACACATGCGCTTTCCTCTCCTACATAACTTTGTTATGAGAAAGCAGGTGAATTAGAAAGTTACTAACACACTTTCAACACCTTACATTTCATGTAGCATAGAAAGGCCAACTTAGGATAACTGCCCAGGACTTGTTCTGCTCAGTCCAGATTCTATGACAAAGTACATTTGGGCGCTCTTAGAAATCAAATGATAAATACAGGGATGCTTATATTATAAAATATATAATAGTAAATGTAAATATAATTATTTTATATAAAATATAATTATGCAAAATAAAATGGAAAAAAATTCTTTCATTTAGAAAGCTATTCAGATAATTTTCAACATTAATAAGCAAATAACTTCTATATTTAGTTTCATGTTCCTGTGGCACTGATTTCTGATCAGAATCTATTTTTAAAAAGTGAGGGCACATGAACTTGGTTTGCATGTGCACACGCATAAGCACACACTCACGCACACCAGCAAGGTCAGTATTGTTTTAACAATACCTTTGCAATACTCAAAACAAACATCTATTTAAAAACAAAATCAAAACGAGAAAAGGTCCTAGCAACTGGAAAAAATATAGAAAAACTATTTTGAATAAGAAAAAAATCTATAAAGCTAAAAGAGAAAGGGCATAACCTTTAAAAATATGGAAATGGGACACATGCTCAGAAAAAAGGAGAAACAAGTTAAAGCTGTAAGGCTTTTTGGACAAGCCCAGAAAAGAAAAATGATACATCCACAATGAAATTATATACTATATAAAACAAAAAGGCAGGCATAATTTCCTGTTCAGATGAATTTCTGGATTAAAGTGTCCACAGCAGTTAGATTCAGGCCAACATTCTCAGCTTTGGTGAGAATAAACTCTGATTTTCATATGAACAGGAAGCTGAAGTATAATATTGTTACATACGTTGTGCATATGCACTGAAACTCTTATTTTGCTTCAAAACAACATTATAAGGACATGAAGATTTAGTGCTTAGCTGCCACTCGGTGAGATAACACCATTATGGCAGAGCTGCCAGCATTCTCTGCTGTTGGTTCAGCTGTCTCACTAATGCTTTCAGAGGGAAAAACTGAAAGAAGAGTTTAATGTATGTAACAATATTCTTTACAGTCAGTATACAGCCTACAGAAAGTTATCACTCGAAGACAATTCCACAAATTTTACTTACAAAGCTTCTTCCACAATTCTAAATTTTAAAATAAACATTTTGTAAGTGTCAACAGTTATCCGCATTTTTCAGTGTACTACTTAAGAAAAGAATATTAACATTATAACAGAGTATCAATACTTAGGCATTTTGAATGAGTAAAATACAACTTGTATATAATTTTCACTCATTTGTGAAAATGGTAATCTCACCAATTGGAGAATATGTATTTTGAGGATTTTTATTAATGGTGCCATAAGACATGAACTCATCACTGAGGCTCACCTTTCACACTAGTCGGCATTTATTATAGCTGGCCGGTGTTAGAGAAACAGTACATACCCCCAGAACAAGATTTTTCTCCTACTGAAGTCAAGTGGTACAGAGAAGCACAAGGCTGCAATGACTGTCTTCTCAGGACTATCTCAGAAGCTGAAACTCACTGAGTAGAAATACTAATAAACCGGGAAACATTTAAGAACCACAATTCCATACTGATTTTTACATGATCAAATGCCAAGAGCTTGTTCATGTAAGTTGCAAATAATATGCTTCCGTATGTCCCTTCTAATAGTATAGATAATCTGGGGTGGGGGGCGGAATCAGCCTTACATGTACCCTACAGTGGATACTGAAGGTGGTAGGGGGCATTACTAATCACAAGTGCATGTGTGTGAGATGCTGAAAACAGCAGCTACAAAAATTTGTACAAATCTATACTGAGTACCTGTAATACTCATGACACTAGGACCTCAGCTATAAAAATCAACAAAACACAGTACCTACCCTAAAGGTGCTCAGAGTCCGAGTGAGAGATGGACCAAAAAAGAAAAAAAAAAATCACTGATTACAGAAAATATGAAAAAAGTGATTGACAAACGCATGGAGAGAGTAATGACGAGAGTAAGAAGAAAGAACCCTAAGAACCTGGTCAGGAGATTGTCTGAAATGTAAAGGGCATTTGAACTGTCTTGAAGGACCAACAGGAGCTACCCAGATGACTGGGAACAGTTCAGGAAAAGGAATAGCATGAGAAAAGCATTTTCGACCTGGCTAGAACAGAGGACATGGAGTTACAGCCAGAAACAAGATGAGAAAGGCCACACAGACAGGGACTGAGCTTTGGGCAGTGGTCTGTTGACCATGCGCAAGGCACCATTCTGTTAAGTACTGCAAACAAAAACACATGAATCTCAATTGTTTTCTGCAGGCCACACTGGCCACCCTCAGTTCAGAGGTAAAGTCACCTTTAGTTCCTGAGTAAAATCTCAGCAGGCTCAACCTCCCTAGGAGAAGCCTACACCCATTTCCACCTACGAGTAAAGCCCTTAGACCTGTACTTAGCTCGTGATACGAAATATCTGCGCAATAGATGCTTTATGAAGAGTAACCAAAATCTGTACAAACCAATTCTCATCCAAAGCTCAGTGAGTAAAACACCATTTGTGGAGAATGATTTGAAGGACATGCAGTCTCTCCATACCTTTAGAGTTAAGACAATGTTTTGAGCTCTTATGAGGCTGTTTTTACTGAACTACTCTTTCTCCTTCTGCCATTAGCCCATGTGGGCAAGCGCTCTGAGGCTACGTGGAACAGTTAACATTAAAGATGCTGTGAGGCTGCTGGGCACGACAGTGCACAATGTCCTCTGTGAGGAACCAAAGATCTTTCTCTCAAGTCCTTCAGAAATGGTCATGCTTTTTCCGAGCATGTGGTTTGCTTTAATCTTATGGCCCTTGTCAATGATACCATTCAGTTCCCTTATATAGAAGATGCCAGAAAGCTCAGGACCAATTTATAGACCTATATTTTATAGGAATGTAGAGCTTATATCTTATGTCTTATGTATACAATAACCTTGTAACATATAACCTGTCTATTAAATTCATCCCTTTACCTTTGTTTTCTTATGTCGTGGTGCTGCTGTTACTGTACGTACATATTTATGTTTGCCACTTTAAATCTTTATTGCAACAGAGCAGGGTATAAAATTACAGCAATCAAGCAGCTGATTGGTTCAAAAAATTTAAAGAGCATCTTTTTTATGCCAGGTCTCTGCTGAAGGCTAGGGTAAAAACTGTCAGTGGACCTGACTTGATGCTTATGGTCAGGAAACTGAGAGTTATGGACAAAATGGATAATTAAACAAGTGATAATACCACAGGAAAAACATTTATATAGGGCAAATATAGTAGGAAAAGCATTCACATAGGGAACACAGAAGACGAAGATAGCTGGGAAGGCTTCCCAAATGAACTATTATCTAAGCTGTGACCTCCAGGCTGAGTAGGAGAAGTTCTGCTATAGTGGGGAAGGCTCAGAGTACAGTACACTCTGGGCAAGGAAAGCAGTTCAGTATGTCTGGGACAAATGGTGTAACTAAGGAGACAGCAGATAGGCCAGAGAGGTAAGCAAGGACCAGGGCACAGAGGGCCTGGCAAATCATGTTAAAGAAGTAGATTTAACCTTGGAGCATTGTGAAACCCAGAAGGTTTTGCCGGGTGCTGACACAATCAGATTTGCACTGTAACATTTACTGAGTGCTTGCTATTTTCCAGGCCCTGTGCTAAGTGCTTTTTGTGCCTGACTATACTGAATCCTCAGAAGAGTCCTATAAAATCATAGAAAGTAAGCACTATTATTACTCCTATTTTACAGAAGATGAAAATGAGGTTTAATGAGGGAAAGGAATCTAACCAGCCACACTCCTAGTCCTAGTGAAGCCAGGATTCTAACCCAGGTCTTTTGACTCCAGGGCCTGAGTGCCTAATTCAGTGTGCTGTCACATTCATTTAGAAGAAGGCTTGATTGATAATGATGGTAATGACTCTGTGGTGTGAGGAATATAGGAGGAAAAGCAATTTAGGGGGAATGACAAATTCAATTCTGAACATATTGAAGTGCCTGCAGAACCTCCAAGTGGCAAAAATCACATATATGGCTCTGAAGTAAGAAAGGGCTTTTGGACCAAGGGTTTAGAATTAGGAGTCATGAGCACATGGATGATCATTTGAGCCACCAACATGAATGACATGTCCCAGGGAGAATGTGTGGAGTGAGAGAACAAAGGAGCCTGGGAGAGTCTTATGAGGAACATAGAGAGGACTGAAGAACCTGCAAAAACGTCTTGAGAAGTGGCCAGAGAAGTAGGAGAAAAAATGACAAGCCAAAGGGAGAGCATATTTCAAGAAGAATCAACAGTGCCAAATGTTGCTAAGAGGAAAATAAGTAAGAATGGAAAGGTATTCATTAGATTTAGAAATAAAATCTTTGTTCGTAATGGCTTAGGTGACATGGCTGTTGCTGTCCTTTTAGGAAGGTAAGAGGTAAAATATATTAAAATGGCTATTAATGTAAGATCTGTGCCAAGTCCTATTAGAGAAGAAAAAGATATTCAGTCCAGATGTCTGCCAGCTGGGGGAAATGAGAATGGACTCTTAGAAGAAGATCATTAAAGGAAAAACAGCATTTGGAGATTAAAGAAAAGAGCAAAGCCTTGCAGGTTTTAGCCTGGACAGATATAACCAGAGGCAAAATTCAGAAAGCATAAGACACAGTCAGGAATAGTCCATTAATTCAAATAGGTTGGCTCATACTGCATTAGTGGTAAGATTTAAAAAGTAGATTGGAACCGTGTTATAAAGTCTTCACCAAGGAATACGGAAGTAATGCACATATTTAAATGTCTTTTCTCCCTGGAAAATGCCTAATTATTCTTTAATTCTCAGCTCATGTGCCACCTCTTCAGTGTCACTTTAAGTAAAAAAAGACTAGCCTTTCTTTATGTGCTTAAGTTACTTTCTATTTGTATCTCTTATGATGATGCGTTTTAATATTTCCTAAACTTGATGATACTCAAGGGAATTGGGTGTGTCTTGGTACTGGCAATATCTCAGCAAGTCAAATAACATATGTGCCCGAGAAGCATTTTCTGAACAAATAAACATACACACAATTACATTAGAGTGGTACTTTATGAAGACTGACTGTTAGCTGTGTGCAGTATGGATTAGCAAAGAAGAAACAAGAGGCACTCCAGTGAGAAAGCAAGGAAGCATGAAAAGGAGAAGTAATGGGATCCCATCGAATGGGGCCATTGCAGAAATAAAGGAAGTTTCCCTAAGAGATGCTTCCAAGGCAATATCATAGAATTTGGTGACCAAATGAAATGGGGCAGGGCATAAGACTAACATTTTTTAAAAACTTTAAAAAATATACCCTGGACTCAGTAATTAGATTTGGAAATATATCCTAGGGAAATAATTAGAGATTTACACATACTTTCGCATTATTTATAAGAGCAGAAAGCTGGAAACCATTTTAATTTTTAATAATAGAGGCCTAATTAAATAAACTGCGGCACCTCTATCTGATGAAGCACCAAGCATACATTAACGCATCATAAAAAATTATGTAAGGACGGTGAAAAATGCACATTATAGTAAGTTGGGAAAAAAATTTTTACAAAACAAAATAGGATTTGACCCAATTTTTAAAATAAAACATGGAAAAACACAAGGCTCAAAAGGCACTGGATATTTGAGAAGTGCCTGACAAGACTATGGGTGCCATTTTCTTCTTTGTAATTAATTTTCCAACTTTTTTCTTTAATAAAAACTTCTTTTTTTAATAGGAAGAGAGCTAATATTGAGAAAATCAAGCCATCAGGCTAGTTTGAGAGTTGTTGGCAAAAAGAAAGAAAAGATAGAACCACAATTTGAAAGGACAGATGGTTTGAGTTTTGTCTTAAGGATTAGAGAAATAAAGGAAGAACTGGTAAATATAGGAACCAGGAAAAAAAAAAGAGAGATGCTTACAAAAAGGAAATCTTGATTTATTTTTCCATTTAAACAAAACACACAGTACAGCCAAGGATACCAGGGAGAGATCTAGGTAAGAGAGAAAAAAACCCTACAAAGATGGCATTTTTGTAGCATCTGGAATAGAAAAACTGCTAACTTCTTACATAGCGGGAAGAACATGGGCTTTGGCATCAAAGAGACCTGAGTATATAGATCATGGTACCTCCACTCAGCAGCTGTGTGACCCTGGACAAGCTGTTAACTGAGCCAGTCTCCTTGGGTGTAGCACAGGGCAAACCACCACCTAGCACAGTTATGAGAACTAAGAGATCTGTAAGAAAGTAGCTAGTGGGGTAGCTATGAGCCCAGGAGCCACCACCAGACTTTGATTCAGCAGGTCTGAGCCTGGACCCGAGTATCTACGTTTTTAAAAGCTCCCTGGGTAATTCTACTGCATGGGCAGCAACATGTGAACAGGTCAGTGCCTGGCACAAGGCAGGTACTTGATAAACATTAGATGGTTGTTTTTCTGGACAGAATATAGGGCTTCTATCATTTTCCATTAAGGCTGTCATGACTTTCTTCACTGAATATAATGGCAAGATCTGTCCCAAGTGAGCTGTTTGCTTGAGTGACTTGATCGAGAAATGGAAAAAATAAAAGCATGACTCTTTGGGGGTAGGAATTAAGTACTTCAACAATAATGGCATCACACAACCTTCTTAAATATTGTCTGTTACTTTACAGCCAGGTCTTCAGCTCAGTCAGACTGGTTTTGCCTTAGCTGACCAAACACTGTGCCCTTTCTTGTACTCTTCCTTTCCTGTTCTCAGCCGTCCTTATTTGTCCTGCCTATCCAAATTACATATAGTCTCTAAGGTCCAAGGGAAATTCAGCTTCTTCTTTTTTTTACATCTTTATTGGAGTATAATTGCTTTACAATGGTGTGTTAGTTTCTGCTTTATAACAAAGTGAATCAGTTATACATATAGATATGGTCCCATCTCTCTTCCCTCTTGCATCTCCCTCCCTCCCACCCTCCCTATCCCAACCCTCCAGGCAGTCACAAAGCACGGAGCTGACATCCCTGTGTTACGCGGCTGCTACCCACTAGCTATCTACCTTACATTTGGTAGTGTATACATGTCCATGCCACTCTCTCACTTTGTCACAGCTTACCCTTCCCCCTCCCCATATCCTCAAGTCCATTCTCTAGTAGGTCTCTATCTTTATTTCTGTCTTACCCCTAGGTTCTTCATGACATTTTTTTCCCTTAAATTCCATATATATGTGTTAGCATACGGTATTTGTTTTTCTCTTTCTGACTTACTTCACTCTGTATGACAGACTCTAGGTCTATCCACCTCATTACAAATAGCTCAATTTCCTTTCTTTTTATGGCTGAGTAATATTCCATTGTATATACGTGCCACATCTTCTTTATCCATTCATCTGATGATGGACACTTATGTTGTTTCCATCTTCGGGCTATTGTAAATAGAGCTGCAATGAACATTTTGGTACATGACTCTTTTTGAATTTTGGTTTTCTCAGGGTATATGCCCAGTAGTGGGATTGCTGGGTCATATGGTAGTTCTATGTGTAGTTTTTTAAGGAACCTCCATACTGTTCTCCATAGTGGCTGTACCAATTCACATTCCCACCCTCACATTCCCACCCACACTCCCACCAGTGCAAGAGTGTTCCCTTTTCTCCACACCCTCTCCAGCATTTACTGTTTCTAGATTTTTTGATGATGGCCATTCTGACTGGTGTGAGATGATATCTCATTGTAGTTTTGATTTGCATTTCTCTAATGATTAATGATGTTGAGCATTCTTTCATGTGTTTGTTGGCAGTCTGTATATCTTCTTTGGAGAAATGTCTATTTAGGTCTTCTGCCCATTTTTGGATTGGGTTGTTTGTTTTTTTGTTATTGAGCTGCATGAGCTGCCTATAAATTTTGGAGATTAATCCTTTGTCAGTTGCTTCATTTGCAAACATTTTCTCCCATTCTGAGGGTTGTCTTTTGGTCTTGTTTATGGTTTCCTTTGCTGTGCAAAAGCTTTGAAGTTTCATTAGGTCCCATTTCTCTATTTTTGTTTTTATTTCCATTTCTCTAGGAGGTGGGTCAAAAAGGATCTTGCTGTGATGTATGTCATAGAGTGTTCTGCCTACATTTTCCTCTAAGAGTTTGACAGTTTCTGTCCTTACATTTAGGTCTTTAATCCATTTTGAGCTTATTTTTGTGTATGGTGTTAGGGAGCGATCTAATCTCAAACTTTTACATGTACCTGTCCAGTTTTCCCAGCACCACTTATTGAAGAGGCTGTCCTTTCTCCACTGTACATTCCTGCCTCCTTTATCAAAGATAAGGTGACCATATGTCTGTGGGTTTATCTCTGGGCTTTCTATCCTGTTCCATTGATCTGTCTTTCTGTTTTTGTGCCAGTACCATACTGTCTTGATTACTGTAGCTTTGTAGTATAGTCTGAAGTCAGGGAGCCTGATTCCTCCAGCTCCGTTTTTCGTTCTCAAGATTGCTTTGGCTATTCGGGGTCTTTTGTGTTTCCATACAAATTGTGAAATTTTTTGTTCTAGTTCTGTGAAAAATGCCAGTGGTAGTCTGATAGGGATTGCATTGAATCTGTAGATTGCTTTGGGTAGTAGAGTCATTTTCACAATGTTGATTCTTCCAACCCAAGAACATGGTATATCTCTCCATCTATTTGTATCATCTTTAATTTGTTTCATCAGTGTCTTATCATTTTCTGCATACAGATCTTTTGTCTCCTTAGGTAGGTTTATTCCTAGATATTTTATTCTTTTTGTTGCAATGGTAAATGGGAGTGTTTTCTTGATTTCACTTTCAGATTTTTCATCATTAGTGTATAGGAATGCCAGAGATTTCTGTGCATTAATTTTGTGTCCTGCTACTTTACCAAATTCATTGATTAGCTCTAGTAGTTTTCTGGTAGCATCTTTAGGACTCTCTACATATAGTATCATGTCATCTGCAAACAGTGACAGTTTTACTTCTTTGCCGATTTGGATTCCTTTTATTTCCTTTTCTTCTCTGACTGCTGTGGCTAAAACTTCCAAAACTATGTTGAATAAGAGTGGTGAGAGTGGGCAACCTTGTCTTGTTCCTGATCTTAGTGCAAATGCTTTCAGTTTTTCACCATTGAGGACTATGTTGGCTGTGGGTTTGCCATATATGGCCTTTATTATGTTGAGGAAAGTTCCCTCTATGCCTACTTTCTGCAGGGTTTTTATCATAAATGGGTGTTGAATTTTGTCGAAAGCTTTCTCTGCATCTATTGAGATGATCATAGGGTTTTTCTCCTTCAATTTGTTAATATGGTGTATCACTTGATCGATTTGCATATATTGAAGAATTCTTGCATTCCTGGAATAAACCCCACTTGATCATGATGTGTGATCCTTTTAATGTGCTGTTGGATTCTGTTTGCTAGTATTTTGTTGAGGATTTTTGCATCTATGTTCATCAGTGATATTGGCCTGTAGTTTTCTTTCTTTGTGACATCCTTGTCTGGTTTTGGTATCAAGGTGATGGTGGCCTCAGAGAATGAGTTTGGGAGTGTTCCTCCCTCTGCTATATTTTGGAAGAGTTTGAGAAGGATAGGTGTTAGCTCTTCTCTAAATGTTTGATAGAATTCGCCTGTGAAGCCATCTGGTCCTGGGCTTTTGTTTGTTGGAAGATTTTTAATCACCGTTTCAATTTCAATGCTTGTGACTGGTCTCTTCATATTTTCTACTTCTTCCTGGTTCAGTCCTGGCAGGTTGTGCATTTCTAAGAATTTGTCCATTTCTTCCAGGTTGTCCATTTTATTGGCATAGAGTTGCCTGTAGTAATCTCTTATGATCTTTTGTATTTCTGCAGTGTCAGTTGTTCTCCTTTTTCACTTCTAATTCTATTGAGTCTTCTCCCTGTTTTTAGTGATGAGTCTGGCTAATGGTTTATCAATTTTGTTTATCTTCTCAAAGAACCAGCTTTTAGTTTTACTGATCTTTGCTATCGTTTCATTTCTTTTTCATTTATTTCTGATCTGATTTTTATGATCTCTTTCCTTCTGCTAGCTTTGGGGTTTTCTTGTTCTTCTTTCTCTAATTGCTTTAGGTGCAAGGTTAGGTTGTTTATTCGAGATGCTTCCTGTTTCTTCAGGTAGGATTGTATTGCTATAAACTTCCCTCTTAGAACTGGTTTTGCTGCATCCCATAGGTTTTGGGTCGTCATGTCTCCATTCTCATTTGTTTCGAGGTATTTTCTGATTTCCTCTTTGAGTTCTTCAGTGATCACTTCATTGTTAAGTAGTGTATTGTTTAGCCTCCATGTGTTTGTATTTTTTACAGATCTTTTCCTGTAATTGATATCTAGTCTCATAGCGTTGTGGTCGGAAAAGATACTTGATACAATTTCAATATTCTTAAATTTACCAAGGCTTGATTTGTGACCCAAGATATGATCTATCCTGGAGAATGTTCCATGAGCACTTGAGAAAAATGTGTATTCTGTTGTTTTTGGATGGAATGTCCTATAAATATCAATTAAGTCCATCTTGTTTAATGTATCATTGAAAGCTTGTGTCTCCTTATTTATTTTCATTTTGGATGATATCTCCATTGGTGAAAGTAGGGTGTTAAAGTGCCCTACTATGAATGTGTTACTGTCGATTTCCCCTTTTATGGATGTTAGTATTTGCCTTATGTATTGAGGTGCTCCTATGTTGGGTGCAGAAATATTTACAATCATTATATCTTCTTCTTGGATCGATCCCTTGATCATTATGTAGTGTCCTTCTTTGTCTCTTGTAATAGTCTTTATTTTAAAGTCTATTTTGTCTGATATGAGAATTGCTACTCCAGCTTTCTTTTGATTTCCATTTGCATGGAGTATCTTTTTCCATCCTCTTACTTTCAGTCTGTATGTGTCTCTAGGTCTGAAGTGGGTCTCCTGTAAACAGCATATATATGGGTCTTGTTTTTGTATCCATTCAGCCAATCTGTGTCTTTTGGTGGGAGCATTTAGTCCATTTACATTTAAGGTAATTATTGATATGTATGTTCCTGTTCCCATTTTCTTATTTGTTTTGGGTTCATTATTGTAGGTCTTTTCCTTCTCTTGTGTTTGTTGCCTAGAGACGTTCCTTTAGCATTTGTTGTAAAGCTGGTTTGGTGGTGCTGAACTCTCTCAGCTTTTGCTTGTCTGTAAAGGTTTCAATTTCTCCATCAAATCTGAATGAGATCCTTGCTGGGTAGAGTAATCTTGGTTGTAGGTTTTTCTCCTTCATCACTTTAAATATGTCCTGCCAGTCCCTTCTGGCTTGCAGAGTTTCTGCTGAAAGATCAGCTGTTAAGCTTATTGCGGATTCCCTTGTGTGTTATTTGTTGTTTTTCCCTTGCTGCTTTTAATATGTTTTCTTTGTATTTAATTTTTGACAGTTTGATTGATATGTGTCTTGGCGTATTTCTCCTTGGATTTATCCTGTACGGGCCTCTCTGTGCTTCCTGGACTTGATTAACTATTTCCTTTCCCATATTAGGGAAGTTTTCAATTATAATCTCTTCAAATATTTTCTCAGTCCGTTTCTTTTTCTCTTCTTCTTCTGGAACCCCTATAATTCGAATGTTGGTGCGTTTAATGTTATCCCAGAGGTCTCTGAGACTGTCCTCAGTTCTTTTCATTGTTTTTTCTTTATTCTCTGCAGTAGTTATTTCCACTATTTTATCTTCCGGGTCACTTATCCGTTCTTCTGCCTCAGTTATTCTGCTATTGATCCCATCTAGAGCATTTTTTATTTCATTTATTGTGTTGTTCATTGTTGCTTGTTTCATCTTTAGTTCTTCCAGGTCCTTGTTAAATGTTTCTTGCATTTTGTCCATTCTATTTCCAAGATGTTGGATCATCTTTACTATCATTATTCTGAATTGTTTTTCAGGTAGACTGCCTATTTCCTCTTCATTTGTTAGGTCTGGTGGGTTTTTATCTTGCTCCTTCATCTGCAGTGTGTTTTTCTGTCTTCTCATTTTGCTTATCTTACTGTGTTTGGGGTCTCCTTTTTGCAGGCTGCAGGTTCGTAGTTCCCATTGTTTTTGGTGTCTGTCCCCAGTGGCTAAAGTTGGTTCAGTGGGTTGTGTAGGCTTCCTGGTGGAGGGGACTAGTGCCTGTGTTCTGGTGGATGAGGCTGGATCTTGTCTTTCTGGTGGGCAGGTCCACGTCTGATGGTGTGTTTTGGGGTGTCTGTGGACTTATTATGATTTTTCAGCTTCTTGAAGAAGCCTTACCTGAGTATTTCAACACTACATGATCTCTCTTTACTGAACACACCTGTGATTGTGTAATGTAATTAAGCATAATATTTTACACTGTGTACCACAAAACTTGGCATGTAATTATACTGTCATATTATTTTTTAGATATTTCCATGAGTACTGTTCTTATCTATCCAGGAAGATGATAAACTTCTTGAAGGCAAGGTCATATTCCATGGAGTGTTTGACCCCTCACTCCCAACTACTTTAACCTAATTTCAAGTTATCTCAAATGTGCACACTTGTGCCACCTAATGGTGAAGGTAATTATTGCATGGTTACAATTCAGTAACTGGCTTACAAAGCATATAACAGAATCAAATAATGGTTGGACCAAATCATTACTTGTTTAAAATCAAAGAAGAATAAAGCTACTACTGTTAAAAATAATACAGCAGCAGAGATGATAATGACTGTAACTAAATTTTGGGGCATTAAGTTAAAATTTTTAAATTGTGTGATAAATTTCTTAAAGCTGTATAACTAAAAATCAAAACCAAAACACTTTCTCATGTAAAACCTTCTTTTCTCTAAGTTAGCAACTTCCTTTTGGGTTTGGGTTAATCTTAGTACTGAAAAAGGTTATATAATCACGTACTGAAATGTCCTGTGATTAGAGGTACATATGAAATAAATCTTCCATGACAGATACTGATCAGTGTAATATACATTGCTCTGGGAAGATGGTAAGGACACTGTGCTTATCTTTTCAGACAAAAGAAAATATTAACCTCAACTAATACTGATTTAATCTCCATTATGGGCAGGACAATCCATATCCTTAAGAAGGTTATGATCTAGTTAATGTATAAGAGCAAGTACAAAAATGATGGAAATCAAGGTACTCAGGGAAAACTTTTTACCATTATTATTACAGAACAACACATCTGTATAATGTTATATAATGGGTGTTATATTTCAGGTTAAGTGTGTGTTTTCTAAATGTTCTTAATCTCGGTGAAATAAATTCTAAAGAGACGCTCAGAAACTACTTTCTTTGTTTTGCATTTTCTCTTATTCAGTGCTTCCCGCTAGGACTTCTTATCCTTAACTTCTTGATGTCTTGAATTTCTCATCTGCCTGAACTTGTGCTATTAATATCAGAAATAGTGAACTCAGTTACAGGCATGAGTGAGCAGTAAAGATGTTACCTAATGATAATTGGGTTTTTTTAATTTAATTTTTATTTTATATTAGAGTTTAGTTGATTTACAATGTTGTGTTAGCTTCAAGTGTAGAGCAAAGTGATTCAGTTATACATATATCCATTCTTTGGATATACATATCCAATGGATACATATATCCATTCTTTTGCAGGCTCTTTTCCCGTATAGGTTGTTACACATTATTGAGTAGAGTTCCCTGTGCTATATAGTAGGTCCTTGTTAATTATCTGTTTTATATATAGTAGTGTGTATGTGTTAATCCCGACCTCCTAGTTTATCCCTCCCCACCCCACCTTTCTCCTTTGGTAACCATAAGTTGGCTTTTGAAGTCTGTGAGTCTTCTTCTGTTTTGTAAATAAGTTAATTTGTATCAATTAAGTCCATCTGGTCTAATGTATCACTTAAGGCCCATTTTCTTACTGATTTTCTGTCTGATCTGTCCCTTGATGTAAGTGGGGTGTTAAAGTCCCCCACTATTATTGTGTTACTGTTGATTTCTCCTTTTATGGCTGTTAGTATTTGCCTTACATACCGAGGTACTCCTATGTTGGGTGCATAAATACTTATAATTGTTATATCTTCTTCTCGGATTGATCCCTTGTTCATTATGTAGTGTCCTTCCTTGTCTCGTGTAACAGTCCTTATTTTAAAGTCTATTTATCTGATATGAGTATTGCTACTCCAGCTTTCATTTGCTTTCCATTTGCATGGAATACCTTTTTCCATCCCCTCACTTTCAATCTGTATGTGTCCCTAGAGCTAAAGTGGGTCTCTTGTGGACAGCATATATATGGGTCTTGTTTTTGTATCCATTCAGCCAGACTATGTCTTTTGGTTGGAGGATTTAATCCATTTACATTTAAGGTAATTATCGATATGTATGTTCTTAATGCCATCTTATTAATTGTTCTGGATTTGTTTTCTTTTTTTGGGGCGTGGTTTTTCTTCCCTTCCTCTTTTGTTTTCTGCTTTTGTGATTTGATGACTTTCTTTAGTGTTGTCTTTGGGTGCTTTTTCTTTCTTGTGTGTTTATCTATTATAGATTTTTGGTTTGCAGCTCCCATGAGGTTTTGATATAGCAGTCTCTCTCTCTCTCTATCTATCTATATATATATATATACACACACACACACACATATGTATATATACACACACACACACATATATATGTATATATATATATATATATACACACACACATATATATGTGTGTGTGTGTGTATACACACACATGATTATTTTAAGCTACTGGCCTCTTAATTTCAAATGCATTTCCAACATCCTGCAGTTATACTCTCCTCTTCTCACAGTTGCTGGTTTTGATATCGTATTTGTGTGTGGATGATTTCCTACCTTTACTGTATGTTTGCCTTTACCGGTGAGCTTTCTCATTTGTAATTTTGTTTGTAGTTGTGGCCTTTTCTTTTCCAGCTAGAGAGATTCCTTTAGCATTTGCTGCAAAGGTGGTCTGGTGGTGCTGAATTCGCTTAGTTTTTGCTTGTCTGTAAAGCTTTTGACTTCTCTGTCAAATCTGAATGACAGCCTTGCTGAGTAGCGTATTCTTGGTTGTAGGTTCTTCCCTTTCATCACTTAAAATATTGTATATCATACCACTCCCTTCTGGCCTGCAGAGTTTCTGCTAAAAAATCAGTTGATAACCTTATGGCAGTTCCCTTGTATTTATTTATTGCTTTTCTCTTGTTGCTTTTAATATTTTTTCTTTGTCTTTAATTTTTGTCAGTTTGATTACTATGAGTCTTGGCATGTTCCTCCTTGGGTTTATCCTGTATGCGCTCTCTGTGCTTCCTGGACTCGGGTGACTGTTTCCTTTCCCATGTTAGGGAAGTTTTCAGCTGTTATCTCTTCAAATATTTTCTCAGGCCCTTTCTCTCTCTCTTCTCCTTCTGGGACCCCTATAATGTGAATGTTGATGTGTTTAATGTTGTCCCAGAGGTCTCTGAGACTGTCCTCATTTCTTTTCACTCTTTTTTCTGTCCCACAGCAGTGGTTTCCACCAATCTGTCCTCCAGCTCACTTATTCATTCTTCTGCCTAATTTATTCTGCTATTGATTCTGTCTAGTGTATTTTTCATTTCAGTCATTATATTGTTCATCTCTGTTCTTTAAAGCTTCTAGCTCTTTATTAAACATTTTTGTATCCTCTGTGTGCTGTGCCTCCATTCTTTTTTCTGAGATCTCAGATCCTCTTTACTATCATTACACTGAATTCTTTGTCAGGTAGATTGCCTATCTCCACTTCACTTGGTTGTTCTTCTGGGGTTTTATCTTAGTCCTTCGTCTGGAACATATTTCTCTGCCACCTCATTCTGTCTAACTTTTCTGTGTTTGTGGTCTCCACTCCTCAGGCTGCAGGACTGTAATTCTTCTTGGTTCTGGCTTCTGCCCCTGGTGAGTGAGGTTAGTCCAGGGGCTTGTGCACACTTTCCTGGTGTGTAGGGCTGGGTCTTGTCCCTCTGGAGGGCAGGGCCGTGTCAAGGGGTATGTTTACAGGTGGCTGTTGGCTCAGGACAACTTTAGGCAGCCTGTCTCCTGATGGGTGGGGCTCACCCTGTTGGTTGTTTGGCCTGTGGCATCCAATCACTGGAGCTTGCAGGCTGTTGGGTGGGGCCGGGTCTCAGTGCCAAAATGGCAATCTCCAGGAGAACTCATGCTGATGAGTATTCCCTGGGGCATCCACCATCAGTGTCCTTGCCCACAGTGAGCCACAGCCAACCCCCCGTCTCCCCAGGAGACCCTCGAAGACCCACAGGTAGGTCTGGCCCAGGCTCTTATGGAGTCACTGCTTTGCCCTGGTCCCTGTGCTTGTGAAACCTTGTGTATGCCCTCAAAGAGTGGAGTCTCTGTTTCCTCCAGTCCTGTGGAGCTCTTGCACTCAAGCCCCACTGGCCTTCAAAGCCAAATGCTCCGGGGGCTCCTCCTCCTGATGCCATACCCCAGGCTGGGGAGCCTGACATAGGGCTCCCAACTCTCACTCCTGTGGGAGAACCTCTGTGATCTAATTATTTTCCAGCCTGTGGGTCACCCACCTGGTGGGTATGGGATTTCATTATATCATGAAAGCACCCCTCCTACCATCTTGTGGCTTCTTCTTTGTCTTTGGGTGTAGAATATCTTTTTTGGTAGGTCTGAGTCTTTTTTGTTGATGGCTGTTCAGCGGTTAGTTATGATTTTGGTGTTTTAGTGAGAGGAGGTGAGCTCAAGTCCTTCTACTCTGCCATCTTGTCCTCATACATTTCTTCAGTAATTGGTTTTAATATGTGGTCTCCAGGCTTCCACTGGAATATTTATTTATAATGGCCATTTGTTTTAAGAGCAAGCTTCTTTTTCACTTAATTGATAAACAAAAGCAGATCCCAGAAAAGATCAGGAAGTTGTGCTGGGCCCTTTCTGAGTCTTAGGTTTCTTTCCTAAAATGATACTCTGACTAGATGACTGTGCCTGCTCTCCCTGTCGTCTCAGGCAGCATCATAACCACTTCCCTTGTGGCTCCCATCCTTCCATGATCTGGCCATTTAGCCTCTTCTTTCTTTTAAAATATTTTCCTTGAAGAAAACCATCCAGCTCACTATTATTACAAAGGTGCTTTAACTAAAATCACACTATAAATATACGAGGCATCATATTACAGTAGAAAGAACACAGGTTATTCAGTCAGACAAACCATGTTCCAATAACTTTGAGCTGATTCTTCAATTTCTGCTTCAGTTTTGCTCTACAAGTTAAATACTGGTAACTACCAGGACAGTTGTTGTGAGGGTTAACTGACCTTACACATACAGAACACTTAGCTTAATGCCTGGTACTTAGTAAATGCTCAGTAAACGTTAGCTGCTGTTACTATTATAATTATTGTCATCATATTTCTTGTTTCTATTATTATCATAGTGTATAGGACCCATTCTACTTTTCTAACTGAAGTAAGTGGAGTCATCTAACTTTTTTTAGCTGAAGCAAATGAAGTCATCTGTGTTTCTTTCTTTACTGATACAGAGAAGGGGGAAAAATCAGTTGCCACTTCTGGCAGGAAAAATGACATACTGTAGTTGTTGACTAGTACTCTGAGTGATGACTAAGTAATACATGTTCCCCAAAGTTATAAATCAGTTTGCTACTAAAATATTTTCCAGATTTCAGAACAGAGAGCTCTGTAGTTATATCCTCATCCACTATAAAATAATCTCTCAACTATCCTGCCTGCAATTAAAAAGATCTTTATTAGCAAAAGATGTGTTCCAACAGCATGTTCCATGATGTCAGAAATACTTTTAAAGTAATCATTAAATACTATAAAATATCAGATTGTTAGAAAATAAAAAACATATTGTTGAATGAGAAGGGAGAGTCTAAATTGAATGCCACAGTAAGTGGTACCATGTTTTGGGGAAGAAAAACAAAAAAACAAAAAGCAGCAGCATCCCTGTTTTAATGTCTTGGTACCCCCCTGTCCTATTCCATAGGCATAAAGAACTGTGTTCTCCATGAGCTTCTATGGGTAGATGGACACTCACTATTCATACACAATATGACCATAAGGCCCATGTTTCCATTTCATGTTAGTTATAACCACCGAATTCCAAAAGCAAGCCAAACTAACAGGGACAATATTTTTAGTTTACTATGTGAACTAATAGTAATGTGATTTTGGATTGACTATGCATTTCTTTTATATCATGAGTACTTAGTTGTAAAGATGCTTCATTTTGGCAGGGTTCACTAAATGAGGTTAATACTTTACATCTTAAAGTACATTAAACCCTAAGGGAACAATAGTGATGCCAATTAGGGTAAGAAGTAAGAACTTTATACCTTTTCTTATATAATGTTTCAAGGCCTTTCATGTTAGGCACAAGCAGTTTTATGACAACATAACAATTATCAAATGAAGGTGATAATTTGTCACAGATGTCACCTTTATACAATATGGTTTGCTAGAAATCAGAGTGGAAAGCAGAAACATGCAAACAAGATTTTTCTTCTGCTAGGTGACTCTGGGCTTTGACTTGTTCTTGTAAAATTAATAACACTTCAGCATGTTTCTGAATAGTTCCTTTTTCGTATATATCCATATGTCTGTTATCCATTTGTATATACATGTGTGTATGAATATATAAGTATTTACATATGCAGCTATAGCAAAATGTCCAACTGGTTTTTTTTCATAAAAATATCAAAATGTAAACATTTAAATGGATGTGATATGGTCAATGCAATCACCTTGGCTCCAGATGCCCTTCAACAGACACAGCTCTAGAGGACGTGGGGGTGGGGAGGGGGTAGTGTGAGCCACAGAGTAGGAAGCAGAAGAACAAGGTTCCATCCGTGATCTATGAAAATTTATGAACAACCCTGGATGCCACTTCTATTTAACAACAAAATACAGGTAGCAGTACTTGCCTTCCTACCAACCGGAATCATTTGCTGCAGTGAGTGGAATAATGAATGTAAAAATATTTTTTAAGCTATAAATATATTATAAGTGATAAGATACTTTCAAGACAGTTTTGCTGCTTTGAGAAGCATTTAAAAATGGAATGATAGTCTAACTGTATGTATTATTTTCTTTCTATTCCAAAAAAGGAAAAATGTTTTGTTTTTGACAAAGATTCTTTTATATTTCTAAAGAATACATAATAAAACATTTTAGTGCATGGGGTCAAGTTAGCATAAAAATACAGTATCTCATTTCTTGAGATAAAGTATGAAAAAGTGCTTTGTAAATTCAACAGAGTTATATGTGAAGTTTAGCAATTTCTTCCACTTATATAAAAAAGTACACTTTGAGGTGGGTGCTTACCTTCTCTTAGACGGTCTACTACAAAAGTAAAGCCTGTAGTCCTTGGATGTAAGACGTATTCATATTTCTGAAGTCCATTCTTTTCAGCAAATTCATTACTTCGAGCCGTGCTATTTTCTAAACAAAACAATAGGCCATTAGAAGCCATAAAATAAAGGAAGATCAGTGAGGTAAGGAAATGGTGCAGAATTTCTTTGATAAAAATGGCAGTTAATGTTTCTGTAATTAATATACTGAATCAAATGATAAGATAGAAATACTTTAGTAAATCCCTAACAAAGATCCCAGAGTTACCTATTTAATTGGAATTTCGGAAATTTTATAATAAGGTATTAATAGAAGTTTTATAGCAGTTTATAAATTCATATTCAAATCCTTAAAATTCTTTAAGAGAGTTCATAAAATAGTCAATATACAATGAAAACTGAAATACAAATAAAATACTAATAACTAAAATTCTCATAAGATAGTCGTTACATAATAAAAATTGAAATACTAAAATATAAAGATGAAATAAAGTAAAACTAAAATAGTAATAATACATAAGGATCTAGACATCCAGAAGAAATAACTAACAATTTGCCAAATATATCAGATCAACATTTTTTTAACCCAATAATTTAGGGCTTCAGTGCAAAGTGAAATATCTGCGTTGCTCAGGCACAGAGCACACTGATATTACTAGCCAGCACCACTCCACGACAGAATGGGCACATGATCAGCACACCACGTACAAACATCTGAACACGGTTTGGCTGAATATAGTTACTGAGTCAAGTATATGTTCCAGTTGTTGGCAAAATCTTCTTTTTCCATTCCATGAGGTAACTTTATAAGTTCCAAGAAGAACCAAACCCATTATTCAGCAATTATATTTGGAAAAAGTAAAGTGTTCAGAAATTTGGCCTCTGCTGCTGGGGGAGATCATGAAATACCTTCTGATGACAGCAGACGTTAGAACCTGCAATCCTCAGCGGCATCCTGAAATTTATAGACCATTCCAAGTCACCAGGAAAAAACCTATATGTAAAAATACTACTTTCCGAGGAGTAAATTTAAGACCACAGAATCCTCAAAATCTCAAAAAACTACAGATGGATTCCACGACACTAAAATATTCAAAGAACACTCCTATAAACTGAGTCAAAAAATTAAACAGATCTCCAGCAAGTCAAAAGTAAAAGCTCTAAACAAGAAAAGTAATAAGCTCCTCTCACATTCATCTGAGGGGAATATTCTGGGCATGGGACTACAGAACAGTATTTTATAGACAACTGGCAGGACCTTACATGGGATTGGGAATCCCAGAGACACCACAAAGAAGAGTAGTTAACTACTCTTCAGTTTGCTCTTCCAGCTGGTCACAGACTTGGGGGATCTGAAGACAAAACTGAAAGCTGTTGTAGAATGTGAATACAGGTGGAATTCAGGTGGAAGTAGTTCTAAAAGGCACAGAAGTGGAAATAAGTGTGGGAAGTAAGAAGTAAGTAAGAAGTAAGAAGAAGTAAGTGTGGGAAGTAAGAAGTAATCACAGATCAGAGGTGCAGATTTTCCCCTCCATCCCCACTTTATCTACCCACCCCCAGACTGTGATTATTAGGACTGACAGACTAGCACCCCACTTTCTCACCACAACCTCCTATCTCATTAGCCTGCTCCCTGTAACACTCCAATGCCAGCACGCCTACCACTCCAGTGAGACTACTGGCTGCTCGGATGTTCTCAAACCAGCCAGCCATATTCCCACCTCAGAGTCTGTGCAATGGTTCTTCCCTCTACCCAGAATGCCTTCTACCCAGACATCTGCATGATTTTCTGCTTTGTTCATTTAGTCTCTCCTTAAATAAGAACTTAAGGGGCCTCCTCAAACCACCTTATATAAAACAGCACCCTATGTCCCCATCTTTTATTACTCTCTCTCCCTCTCTCTCTCTCTCCTTATCTTGCTTTTCTGTACAGCATTTATGAATACCAGACATATTTTTATTATTAGTTTTTAATCTGTTTTTCCTCATTAGAAAGTAAGCTTCATGAAAAGTCTCATGAAGAGACTTTTTTGTATATAAATCTCCAGGCACTCATATATCTATTAAATGAATAAGTTTTACATACAAGGGTGTTTAATTGCATGTAATGTTATATAATTGTTAAAACCTAGAAAAGCTTTCCTTTCTTAAAACAAAACAGGAAATCATAATATAGCAACTGTGATGGTTAATTTTATGTGTCAAACTGACTAGGCCAAAGTACCCAGATATTGGTCAAACATTATTCTAGATGTTTCTGTGAAAGTGTTTTTTGATGAGATTAATATTTAAATCAGTAGACTTTGAGTAAAGCAGACTATCCTGCATAATGTGGGTGGGCCTCATCCAATCAGTTGAAGGTCTTAAGAGAAAAAGACTAATCTCCTCAAGCAAAAAATAATTCTGCCAGCAGACTGCCTTTGGACTCAAACTGCAACTCTTCCCTGGGGTCACAGCCTGTTGACATACCCTGTATATTTCTGACTTGCCACCCTCCAGAATCCTTAATTTCCTTAAAATAAATTTGCCACCCCCCACCCGTTCTCTCTTTTTCTCTCCCTCTCTCTCTCTACACACACACACACACACGTGCGTGCGCACACACACACACGGTTCTGTTTTTCTGGACAACCTTGACTAATGATGTGAGAGAATACAATATTAAGTACAAAGAAAAGGGTAGTTCTGGTTTTCCAATTTTAAAATTACGTGTATGTGTGCACATATATATGCCTATGGATGTGTGTATGTATACGTGTATGTGTGTGTGCGCACATGCACGTGTGACCAAATGACCCAAAACAATGGAACAAAATCAGAATAGTGCTTCTTTATGGGCAGTGGGATTAGAGTAATATTTGTGCTCCCTTCTATGTTTATAAATTTCCCCAAAATAACATATATTACTTGCATAAGCAAAAAAAAAAAGTTATAAACAACAATAATATATGAAAATAGAATATAAAGTTAATTTAAACGTACTAATTTGAAAATGTGCAAACAAGTTGGATTTACAACTTAAAGAGGATTATAAAACATTCTCTTTGGGCTTAAAAACCCAACTGTAAAGTTAACTGGTAGCTAAAAACATCTTTGAGTTAACAGATACATTTTCAAACCAAAGGTATTTTGCTAGCCTACTTAAAAAAAAAAAAAAAATCATATCCCAACTCAAAACTATTTGTAAAATACTGTTTAAAAACATTTTTTTTTTAACTTCAAGATCAGTCTATTTATTTCCTCTATCTCGCAAATAGTCTGGCTTTTGCAAGTTGGCCTTAAAATGTAAATACTGTTTTAACTTTAAAAATATTCAACTACATTATGTAATAATAAGTACTCTGGACCCTGAAAATATTCAACTAGATGTTAAGTTCATCACCTAAAAAAGACACTTGAAAATACAGACTGAAAAGTTTTAAATATCTACTTTATAAACTCTGAAGGTCTAATGTATGAACATTTTAATACTGATGTACCAAAGTAACAGCAACCCATGAGCTTTTATCCCATTAGCTTTTAATTACTAAATAACTTCCACAGTTGCCACTCTTTAGTGTACATTTGGCATTCACAAAATCGATCATTTCAGTAAATGACTTTCTATACTCTAACACAGATGATATTTCAATACTCAAATTTAAGTATTATACATTCTAAAGATTAAAAAATGTAAATATGGCTGTCCATTGAAATTTCCTAATGATAGTTCAGTTCTGGGAATCAATCAACTTACAACTTACAATATATTTTCAAGCTTAAACAATATGCAGCCAATATTACACTCAGTACTACCTTCTGTGGCCCAACTACTATTAGAATTTTAACTACAAAAATCAAACATATACAGTAAGTATAATTTAGTAAATAATACTAGTATATAAAAATTGCCATGCTTCATTTAGCTCAGTTCCAATCTGTCATACATTAGTCAAAGATCTCTTCCTTGGTATTAATGGTAAATGTTTCCCAAAATACTTTAATTTCCCTATTAACATATTACAGTTTAGTCACCCATTCACCTACTTAAGTAGTTGTGTAATTTGTATTTTCCATCTTGCACTCTTTTTTGGGGTACTGGGTTCCATAAATTGCTATGTCCACAGAGTGAATTAGAATGTTCATTTACTTGTTCTCCTCTCAGGTTCTAAGGGTTGCCTTTCTTGGTAGCTCTTAGCTGCCTCGATCTAGTATTGAGGATTTAGAAGACAAGTTCACAGGGATCTCTCCTCTATCTGTGAGTTTTAGATTTCAGTTCTAACCTGCTTCAGTCTGTCTTCCCTTGTACAGCAGACGTTTATACACTGGGCCCTTCTCAAATTCTGCTGTACTTTTCTTAAAGTAACCAGGGTACTAAAGCTTTTGAATTTTGCTCTTTTGAGTTGAAGGATTCTATAAAACTACTTCCTGTTGTAGCTTACTCCCTCCCCCACCAATATTCATCAACCAGAGCAGTTCTTCTCTCCGTCTTAGAAATCCTAGACTGCAATAGAAGGCTTCACCTGCAGAAATGACCTGTGGTTCAAAAAAGATGTGAAGCCCACTGATTTAGTAAGAATGAAAGACTGCATTTTGTTTTTAATCTTTTAAGAATTCCTTGAGGGCTTCCCTGGTGGCGCAGTGGTTGAGAGTCCACCTGCCGATGCAGGGGACACGGGTTCGTGCTCCGGTCCGGGAGGATCCCACATGCCGTGGAGCGGCTAGGCCCGTGAGCCAGGGCTGCTGAGCCTGCGCGTCCGGAGCCTGTGCTCCGCAACAGGAGAGGCCACAACAGTGAGAGGCCCGCGTACCGCAAAAAAAAAAGGAATTCCTTGAGATCCACTGGCATTCTTGGCCTGTGTAATTTGGTATCTGGGAAGATAGAGAAGTCCTAGATATATTCTCCTGTGTCCCCTCTACAACTCAACGATGGCTGAATTTTCTTTAGGAAAAGGACAAGGCCTTTCCAGCTTATATTAGAGATAAGGCTTTAAAAATACCAGGAAAGGGGCTTCCCTGGTGGTGCAGTGGTTAAGAATCTGCCTGCCAATGCAGGAGACACGGGTTCGAGCCCTGGTCCGGGAGGATCCCACATACCGCGGAGCAACTAAGCTCGTGTGCCACAACTACTGAGGCCTGTGAGCCTGGAGCCCGTGCTCCGCAACAAGAGAAGCCACCACAAAAAGCATGCGCGCCACAACGAAGAGTGGCCCACACTCTCCACAACTAGAGAAGGCCCGCGCACACCAACGAAGACCCAACACAGCCAAAAATAAGTAAAATAAATAAATAATTAAAAAACAAAAAACAGGAAAAAGGCAACATACTAACTTAAATCAACAAGTGAAATTGGTTACTATTAGATCCTTTCCTTTTTTAAAAAAAATTAATTACTTGATTTGTTTTTGGCTGTGTTGGGTCTTTGTTGCTGCGCACAGGCTTTCTCTAGTTGCAGTAAGCAGGGGCTACTCTTCATTGCAGTGCACGGGCTTCTCATTGCAGTGGCTTCTCTTGTTGTGGAGCACAGGCTCTAGGCGTGCAGGCTTCAGTAGTTGAGGCACATGGGCTCAGTAGTTGTGGCTCGTGGGCTCTAGAGCGCAGGCTCAGTACTTGTGGCGCCACAGGCTTAGTTGCTCCGCAGCATGTGGGATCTTCCCGGACCAGGGCTCGAACCTGTGTCCCCTGCATTGGCAGGAGGATTCTTAACTACTGTACCACCAGGGAAGCCCAGATCCTTTTCTTATAAGAAAGAAGTTGGAAAAAAAGGGTCTAATGGATAAATACGGATCTTGGAAGAGGACAGTGAATAGATATTTTAAAACTAGGCTTTGTTCTTCTTTCTCAAGATTGTTTTGGCTACTTGAGGTTTTTTGTGGTTATATACAAACTATATAAAGTAAAAGGCTGATATTTAAAGTATATACTGAGACTTAAAATATAAAGCTCTAAGATGGCAAGTATAAATAATACCTCTTGGAGTTGCCCATCATAAACTCTATGGGCTGGAAACCAGGAGTTCTGGGTTCTGATGTGCTGCTGACTAACTGAGTGACCCCAGGGATGGGCCAATAATCTTGTTGGTATTCAGTTGCTTCATCTGAGGACTGAGAAGTTTAGACTTGATAGCTAATTTTGGAGTTCCTTTGTGTTTTAAAATTCTGTGATCCAAACCAAGGGTACCTTACCTGTGAGATCAGTCCCTTCTGGGAATATGAGGAGTTGAAGTGGTTCATGGATATCACAAAAATAATCAATCATGTCTTCAAAATGGCTCTTATCATCCTTCCATTTCCTGTGAATGAAGATATAGGCAGCAGCCTGCATGGCCCAACCTAGAATCAATTTAACAAGTATTTATGTATAATTTTAATACCAATATCCACATATTTCTGAATATAATATTTCAGAGTTTTGGAGTTTTACTATAAATTATTTACTTTCATAATAAGCATCTCATGATATACCTTAAATTCAGCACTGATCTTGGATTAAATAACAGATATACCAGAGAATATTCTTAAAGGAGTCTGCTAAATTCTGGAATTTGCAAAATTCTCAAAAACCTCTTTTCAAGCAAAACCTAGCTATTAAAATACCAAGGAGAAAAACTTCCTTAATATCTATCAGTAGCTCATCCAAAGTTAACAATCCTATAACTTAAACAGATATTTTAACCAAGTTACCTACAAGAGATATATGACTGTGTGTTATCGGGCTTACAAAGCAGTAAGCAAGGGATTGTTCTCAAGCCATGTATACAAGCATTGTCTTCAATATTTCCCTTTCTGTACTACTCGATCTCTAAATCCAGTTGCTGTTTTCAATGTAATCTCTTCTTTAGAGTTATTTTAAAAAGAAAATACGCAATGACTACTAAACACATTAATTAGAGCATACGCTGTGATCACATTCCCTTTCTCTAAGGCGAATTCAACCTTGCTACTGAAGAGGCAGCTCTAGACGAGCCAGGTTTTTCCCAGCTGGCATCCCTCCCTGGCCAGAAATGACTAGAACTACTGTGGTAAATATCTGACTGAAGGCGGACAGTGAATAGTCTATTCAGTAGTCCATGAAGCACGAAACCCTTGGCCCATACACAGTAACTGTCTTGGCCAAATGTTCTCTCTCAGGAATTTTACCTGGGACCATGGAGAAAACAAGCTGGTATATAAGACAAATGGATGGACAAAGAAAGCAGATAACAGAGACAGTAGCACCTGAGGCAGAGTAAAGGTGGCACACTATAGTGAAGACCTAAACAACAACTGTTTTACGTGTTGAGGCACGTAAAGCTGATTGTGATCAAGACCAAAAGATAGTCTTCCACAGTGGCTGGCCAGTCTTTGGGTTCACCTCTTGGATATCCCAGAAGAGTCCATCTCCCTTATTGTCATGTGTATCTATCTTTACAATATACTTTTACTAGTTCAGCTAGAGGGGATGAGTGGTAGTTTCTTAAAAACACAACTAAAATAATAGCTATTATCATTTAGTAAATACAGTAGTACCCCAAGAATATATAAAATTATCATTAAATCATGATTTTAAAATCTGTAGGACTTATTTGGTTTGAATTAAGTCCAAACTAGAATACTGTATTCTACAAATATAAATAAGCATATTCCCAAATAATCCACACTTTAGTATAGGTCTTGCTGATAATGTGTCCAGCTGCTGCTCACCCACTGTATTTATTGTCAGTCATATCCACCTGTACTGGAATTGATCCCACACTTGCCCCCTCTTACACGTCTCCTCTTTTACTTGAGGACACCTACATCCACAGTGCAGTTTGTAGGCGGTATAACTCTGGAATGAAATTGCCTGGGTTAGAATCATAGTTCCACCATAAACCAGCTTTAAGCCTTTGTCCCTTATTGACCCCAAACGTAAAAATAAGCATAATGCTGCAACAGTATTTACCTGATAGGAGTTGTTGTAAGAAATAAATTAAGATTATTTAGCACAAAGTATTCAATAAGTAATAGTTATTGTCATTATTATGATTAAGAAGTTACAATAATACCAAGGATATTGCATTAAGGAACATAAAAATGTAACCAAAAAAGTTCCCATTCACAATTGCCCAGCCCTACGCTAGTGTTTTGGAAATTATAAACTCTATTTTATTATTTTAAAGCTCATGCTTAAAATTTTTTCACCTTTCTATTTTTACAAACATTTAAACTTAAATAATTCTATCAACTTTGAGTTAATAATCTTCCCCCAAACAAAAAATTATGCTTTCCTCTTGTCCCTCTTCCAAGATTTGTAGAAATCATCCAATAGTTCCTCCAAATTGCTATTATTATTACTACTACTATTCCTTATGCTTCACAGAACGATTTTAATTATTTAGACTTGACTCGGTTTAAGTTTGTTGGCTTCTCTTCTTATCATTGTTTCTTATATCCTATGTCCTTCTGTTAGTCCTCCTTAAGGTACTTGTTTCAAAAAAATGTTTGAGTTTTTGCAATTTATGAAATGTATATATATATTTTTTGTTCTCAATTTTGGAGGCTAGCTTGGCTTAAAACAGAACTTGAGATTTTAAATCATTTTCCCCTCGGAATTTCAAAGCTGTTTTTCCCACAATCTTCTTATAGAAGTCTGATATCAATCTGATTTCTGCAGATAATTTTTTTCCCCTCTGGAAGCTTTATTTTCTCTTTATCCTTGGTTTTGTGAGACTTCACCAGTATGCAACTTTTTCATTAATTCTGCTCAGCAGTTGGTACACTCTTCCAATATGAGTCTCTTTAACTTTGGGAATATTCCTTCCATTATTTAAGAAAACACTACTTTTTCTCTTCTTCATTCTCTCAGACTTTCTATTTAGAACTTCTCTTAGATAGATGTTCAAACTTCTGGTTTTGTCCTCTCATACTTTTTATCTCCCTTCATTTGATGCCGTGTTTAAGGAAAATCTTTTAGCTTAGTCACCTAACTCATTCATTTGATCTTTAGCTGTTTCTAGTCTACTAATTGAGTTTATTTCAGCAATCAACTGTTTACTTGTCAAATTTTATGGACAAATAGCAAAAATTATAATAAGCTATGACAAGTACAAAGAGGAGTAATTTTAAAAAAATGTTTATTGAATGGTTACTATGTGCCTAGTACTGTTCTAAGCATTTTTCATTAATTCAATTAGTTATCAAGACAACTTTATGAACTAGGTAAAATTATTATTCCTATCTTATGGATGAGGAAACTAAGGCACACTGAGAACTCAGAGAACTAGTAAGTGGTAAAATCAGGTTTCAAATGCAGGCAGTCTGGCTCCGAAGCTGATGTCTTTAACCACTGTACTAAACACAGCCTCTTTGCAATACATACTCGAATCTCTCTAAGGGTATCAGTTAAACACAGTATAAGCTCTCCTCAGAGAAATGTCTATTCCTCAGAGTTTATTCCTAGACTTTCTTTAAAGCTGTGTATTTTTCTCTAATGTTAATTCTGCATTGTCCTCATATTTGTAAAAGATGTTCTAGACTGAACAATACTGACAGGTTGAGTGTTATTTCTCCATTCCGAGTGAGAATATCTGTTGCTCCCTTGGGGGGAGGGAGCAGTAGGAAAACCCATAGGGCTGTGTCATAAAACTTTTCAAATATTATGTATATGTTTCAGAAATCCCAGAAAGGGAAGTAAAATGACTAAATCAGTCAGCCCCTTGGACCTCTCCTCTGAAGATGTGATGATTCTTCCCCTTTGTGCTTTGCCTTTTCATGTTCCATTTATACATTATACATCACTAATGCTTTTGAATCTGTTTTACTCCCTTTAGCTTTAATGTTTTCTCCCTCTCGTAAAAACCACAGGAAGACCTCATGAGTCTTTTTCTTCTCATTTCATTGCCATCAGTACACATGTTATTCACGTTTAAAGCAATATCCAGATTTTTCTTAACATTCTTGAGGTCCTCATACAGTTTTAGACATTTATTTCATAAGTCTATGGGCTGATAAATGACAGTGCAACTGATCCTGTCATTTGAAATTAGTCTATATAACTTGCCTGTTTTATACTTTTTCCATTGGAGGACATTCTGTCTATCACCTGAATTTCTCAGACAAGTACTGGGAGCCTGGCAGGTTTATAAAAATAGATTCTGTGGATGCTGGCATGGCTCTGTTAACACCATCTACTTTCAAAAATCCCATTTACGTTACCAGCACTGCATTCTCAAAGCAGAAAGGAGTAATCTCTAAGCATACTCTATTGTCCAGAGGTATTCCATAATTTTAGAACCTGGTTTTCCTTGGCTTAAATTTTCTTTTATCAAATTTTAGAGTTGGCTAGGAAAAAGGAAAACCCAACCAATTTACTTGAGTGTATTTTTAACATGCATTCTTTCTCCATAAAAAGTAAGCCCTTTCCAGCATTTTCTTTTTCCTTTTTTTTTAAAATTTAATTTTATTTATTTTTTATACAGCAGGTTCTTATTAGTTATCCATTTTATACATATTAGTGTATATATGTCAACCCCAGTCTCCCAACTCATCCCACCATCACCCCACCACCACTTTCCCCCCTTCGTGTCCATATGTTTGTTCTCTACATCTGTGTCTCTATTTCTGCCTTGCAAACCGATTCATCTGTACCATTCTTCTAGATTCCACATATATGTGCTAATACACAACATACATTTTTCTCTTTCTGACCTTACTTCACTCTGTATGACAGTCTCTAGGTCCATCCACGTCTCTACAAATGACCCAATTTCATTCCTTTTTATGGCTGAGTAATATTCCATTGTATATATGTGCCACATCTTCTTTATCTATTCATCCTTTTTTCATTTTGGTGTAGATGAATATACAGTTAACCCCTGGTCAACATGGGGGTTAGGGGTGCCTACCCCCAAGCACAGCCTAAAATCCACTTACAACTTTACAATCATCCCCTCCATATCCATGGTTATGCATCCACGAATCAACCAACCACAAATTGTATGGTACTGTAGTACGTATTTATTGAAAACAAACCCACAGGTAAATGGACCCATGCAGTTCAAACCTGTGTTCAAGGGTCAACTGTAGTTAAGAGAATCATAAAAATATCTATACTACTCACCTATTGTACTAAAAACTGAACTTCAAAAATAGATTAATTCATCATTGTTGTCCAGGTACTTATTAATTCATTACGGTATTTACTTTGGGACTATGAATGCAATACCAGAAACAAAAAAGCAATGTGCAAGAGATAAAACAAACTGTTCTCTTCACCATATTTTCAATCCTGAATAGAGGGTGTGGATACAACCAAGGGAATGTTACCCATAGGCCTCTATTAAATGAAAATGAGTGATAATACGAACAGATGCAAATTTTATATAAACTCGTATCACAACAATCATGAGCAAATACTATGTTCGCTGACTGTGTGGCTGTGCATAACAACGGTTATACAAATGAATCCAGGACAAGTAAGTTCTGTTTCTCAGAATTTCAACCTATGTCAGCATTTAGCAAAATGCTATACCAAGTTAGGGGAGCTCTGTCTTCTTTGAACTCACATTTGAAATTAGGTAATGCTCTCTATATCCCTCGTCTAAGATGATTAACTTACATGAGGCTCTGGCTTTTAAAAACATTGAGAGGAGGCAGATAATCAATTCTATGACTTTTTCCTGTAATAATCCTTTTAGAACATGCCTGTATCATTAGGTTTCAAATGTGCTCGTGCTGACAATACAAGACAGAAATCAAAGTATAAAATATGAGCAGACAATTAAATAATATCCTAAAGGAAACTCAATTCTAAATATAATTTCAAATTTGAAAAACCACAAAATGGATAAAACCACCCTTACTGCAAATTTCACTAGACTCCACAAAGAGATGATTATATCTACCTGCAGGGAGTAGAAAGTCTTGCTTGACACTGAAGAAATACCTATTTATTGATGGCTTTTGGTTGGCAAGATGCAATTTCTTGGTTATGATTACAGTTTCGGGGTTTTACCCTATGGTGGAACCAAAAACCTGTTTTTCATACTATGTGAGATTTACCATTTAATCGATATTATAGATGGAGTGCCATCTAAGATATCTGTTCCTGTTGCAAAACTGATTCCTAAACTACGTATATTACTAGCTCTATACACTGACAGAGGCAGTAGCCACCAGCATGTGGTTGGCAGAATAATGCCCCCACAAAAGATATCCACATCCTAATTCCCAGAAGTGTGAATACATTACATGGCAAAGAAGAATTACGGTTGCTAATCTGCTGAATTTAAAATAGGGAGATTATCCTGGATTAGCCTGGGGGGCCCAGTGTAATCATAAAGGTCCTTAAAGGTGGAAGATGGAGGCAGGGAAAGACTCAGTGTCAGAGTGAAGCTATGCGAGGAGGACTCAACTGGTTCTTGCTGGCCTTAAAGATGGAGGAAGGGAGGCAGGAGCCAAAGAATGTGGGTGACCAAGAGAAATTGGAAATGTCAAGGAAACAGACTCTCCACAGGAGCCTAACAGAAAGGATTTGGTCCTGCAAATGCCTTGATTTTAGCCCAATGAGCCCCACATCAGACTTCTGACCTCCAGAACTGTGAGATAATAAATATGTGTGGTTTAAGGTGACTCCATTCATGGTACAAGCAGTAATAGAAAACTAATACAGAGCACAGTCAGTGCCCAGATCTTAGTTTCTAACACCTTTCTTTAATCAAAGGAACTAGGGTTCCTTAGGAAAATGCTGAGCCTAGGGCTGGGGCAGGGAAAAATACAAGAATCTTGTACCACCAGAAAACAAGAAAATGATTAAAAGAAAAAAAGAAATATGGGGGCCCAAAAGGACGTAAAGAGCCAACCTGCAAAAACTCCCAATGGCCAAAGCTGGAACAACTTCAGCAACAAAATAAATAACAATAGTACTGGATTATAACCCAAAGAATAAAATAAATGTTGATAAGTTCACATTGGCATAATTAAATGATTGAGAAGGGACAAATCTCCTTCACAGAATTGCAAATAAAATATGTAGATGCTCCCCACTCCAAGGAGGTGAAGCTTAATTCCCCCTGCCCACAACCAGCCCTACCGAATAAAATACAGAGAGAGAGGAGAAAACATTAACTTTGTGGTGCAGAACCCTGGCAGACACCACCTTAACCAAATGATTACAATTAACATCACCCATGATAAGCCAGGTTGATACCATGAATCCTCCTGATGAGATGAGAAAGTCACTTCATATCCGTGGGGCTTTTTCCCAAAACCCCAAATCCCCAACTAATCATGAGAAAATGTCATGAAAAGCAAATACAAAACAAACTCAAAATGAGGGACATTCTACAAAATATCCGACCAGTTCTCTTCAAAAGCACTAAAATAAAGACAGACTGCCACAGAATGGAGGAAGACTACGGAGACATGGTGACTTTAAAAAAAAAAAGGGATCCTCAGTTGGATCCCAGAACAGAAAAAGGACATTAGTGGAAACATTGGTGAAATCTAAATAAAGTCTGTAGTTTAGTTAATAGTATTGTACCCATGTTAATCTTTTGTTTTGACAAATGTTCCACAGCTGTGTAAGAGGTTAACATCAGGGGAAGATGGGTGAAAATAGGAAAATTTTCTGTACTGTCTTTGCAAACATTCAATACATCTAAAATTATTCCATATAAAAAGGTATTTAAGAACATCTAATGTTAATGCAAACTACTGTTTAATTAAAAAGTACATGAATAACAGCTATTTTGCATTCTAAAATCAAAGACCTAGTGTTCTTACTTGGGATTCACTTACTATGCTGTTTATTTGATTGTAATAGTTGATTATCAGTAACCACATTTCTAAGATATAGTTGGGACATTATTTTTATTGTGGAAGGACATGTTAAATCTTGGCTACATGGTATGTCCCTGCCTGGTATTCATTACACAATTGTATGACTCTCAGAAATATCTGACTTCAAGCATAAGGAAAATAATTCCCATAAGATTTAAGGACAAGAATAAACAAGGGAAAAAAGGCTACACTGGGTTTCGTAAACTCCCTTAACAATGACATATATAATAAATACAACAGCTAATTCAATTTTTCCCCAGTATTACAATGCTGCCTTTCTCTTTAAAAATATCATTACAATTTATAGTTACTTATTTAGCCACAAGTGAAAGGAAAACTGAAGGCGCTAGAATCAAGTTATCTATTGAAATTAAGGTTGAAAAACAAACCATAAAGTACATTGGGTCCATCTCTCCTGTTTTTTTTACTATTATTGTAAAACACCCTTTTCAAAGTTGGCTCAAATTGATCATTTTAAGACTGACTTTATTTGTGCTTCTCTACTAAATGCAAAGTGGACAGAAAACCCTAAAGCTCCCCCCAAATTCTTTTACTTCTTTCTCCTAAAATTGCCCTGTTATAAAAACATGGATTTTAGGTAGTTTTTAGAATCTACTTATTAATTTAGGCAAAGAAATTCTTCAATTTTCAGTACAACTGAGGGTACTGAAAGGCCTAGAGTCAAAATATGCTTCACAGCTCACATGTGGAATGCCTCGCAGCCTGCAGCAGTGCAGCTGACTGAGGTATTAGAGATGGTACACATCAACAGGATATCCAATTTAGGTAAACAACCGTAGTATAACTCCAGTAAGTAACTGACTGAATAACCTTAAAGCCCAGAACCATGTCTCCCAACCAAAGAGTCTGTCAACTTCCACACAGCTCAGAACTTGAGCTTTGTTAAGAACTCAGCTAACACAGTCAAAACAAAAGCTTCGTTTAAGTTACTTAGATCTCAGTACAATCATAAAAAATTACTTAGTTCTCAATGTAATTCTAGAAAGAAGTATAATCCTGGTATACTGCCTGGCATATGACTTAACTAAAATAAACCTTTGTTCCCAATGGGTTTCCCTCCCTCCCTGGCAAAAAGAAAAAAAAAAAAAAAGCATCAAACTCATCTCAGCCAAGCAACCCTGGCAACTGAAACTACAAAATCAACAACTACAAAAACTTATTTTTCAACTAGCAGTAGAAGAGCTAAGATGAAAATGATCTGTATGTATCTGAAAATACACAGAGTTGTATGTGATATCTAGCCATAGAACTAAAACATTTTAATATACTGTCTCCTATATTTCTTCTGACAGTTTTCATAAAAATCTTAATTCACGATAACCATTATAATAGCATTTACTGAATGACTAAATCAATCGTTGGATACTTTTCTTTATAGATTGGTGAAATGTGGGAAAGAAGCTGTATGTATCAGGATGCTTTGGGCTATAAATAATAGAATACCAATCTGAAAGTCATATAAACCCTCTGGGTGTATGTGTCTCACATAAAATGAAGTCTGGCCCCAAGGCTGGTTCAGAAGCCAGGCTCTCACATTCTATTTGGCCATCCTCTTGGATGCAAGATGATTGCAGGAGCTCCAAGTATGATGTACTCTCACAATAATGTCCCAAAGTAGGAAAGGAAAGGCATTGTCCCTTCATGAACCTCTTTTATTAAGGAGGAAAATCTTTCCCAGAGCCTCCTAACAAGGAGTCTCCCTATTAGGTCCCTTTGGTGGGACTGGCTGATAGGAGGCTGAGGAAGGCAATATGAGGTATTTTCATTCTCTGTCATGGGATGTGTGTATCATAGAAATACATTGTTAAAAATAGTAAAACATTCTCTCTGGCCTTTAGGTATTTAGTAACAAATGCAACAACACAGGAAAGAAGGGTGCTGGGAAACCTTCCATGATTTACAGTAGGAAGCAATAAAATAATCAGTCTCTTGTGGCCAGGTGACAAGAAAATTTGCTGTAAGAGTAAGAACTACAGTTTAGTAATTAAGTAGCTAGGAATCCTTGACTAAAAGCCACCTTTGAAGATAGGTCACAGAGGGAGTGTCAAATATATGTGCTGTGTAGAGTAGCGGTCCCCAACCTTTTTGGCACCAGGGACCGGTTTCGTGCAAGACAATTTTTCCATGGACGGGGGTGGCGGGGAGGGGTGATGGTTTAGGCGGCAATGAGACCGATGGGGAGTGGCAGATGAAGCTTGGCTCGCTCACCCGCTGCTCACCTCCTGCTGTGCGGTCCGGTTACTAACAGACTGCACACTGGTACCCGTCCTCGGCCTGGGCGTTGGGGACCCCTGCTGTAAAGATTCCTTCCAGGAAATCTCAAGCAGCTGTTACTCAGGGTGACTAGTAACTAGTAATTCCTCACTTAGCTGACGCAGGTAATAAAACTGATGCCTCAGGGATACCAAAGAAACTGGTAGGAACGGGGTGTTACTGATACCGACTCTTGAGGAGAGTCTTACTTCAATATAGAAATGTATTCATCTTATCCTCTGAGTTGTAAAATAGGAGAGCAGCATGAAGTGTTGTTAAATTTTAAAAGGGTCCACCAAATTGAATGGTGTCAAAGACATTCATGGCTTAAAGATGGTTCTAGTTTTAATGAATGTCCATTTTAAGTAGGAGGAAGCTGGGTAGGAGAGGGAGAGTTTTCCCTCTCACCGAAGATAAAGTTGGGTGTTATAAACTGTAAATATCTCAAATAGAAAAGTATCCATTCTTTGTACTTACTATATAATAGTTAATAAAATTAAGGTGACTTCAGTAAATTCAGTGATTCTTAAAACTGTGTGAGAAATATCTTTAAATGAATTTACATCTAACACTTATACATTAAATACAGTTAAAACTGAAATTTTGACCACATAAGATGGATTATCTTTCCAGCTAATGTATGATGCCTGTTTTGCAGCATGTTCATGCGTAACAGCAGCATGCGCTATCACCACTGTTTCTCCAGTGTATTGGGCAAGGTATACAATAGATTTTAACCGAGTAGTTTTTATTCATGGTCTTTAAAAAGAGAAGAATGCTTATAAAATGCCAAAGGCATATTTTTTAAATTCCAGTTATTTCTATAGATCAGATTTGACCAAAAAAATTTTAATATTTTGGGAGACAGGTTATTCTCAGGGAGGCCGGACTTAGGAAAAGCCTCTGACCCAGTTTCAATTATCCAGCTAAAACAGGACCACCACAGGAGCCTGTAAGGATACACTCAGACTTTGCATGCCTTGAACAAACTGAGAGTGGATAAAAGCATTCATCAGAGGCCATGCTGTTACTTCTTTCTTGTCCCTGATCTCATTCTAGAACAATCTAGATATATTTCACGATTTGTGGTTGTTCCTAGTTTTCACCACTACCTTATGTTGCTGTTTGAGAACAGCAGGATTATATGACAAAATCTACTTTGAAATCAGGAGGTGTACGTCAGGGAGAGTTTAGTTTAATCCACGACTTGGCAACTTTTTAAATCACTATCCATTTAATGTTTACTCCTCTTTTTGTGCTTTCTAAAAGCCTCCAACCCTTTTGCCACTCAAGTGTGATTAACTAATGATCCAGAAAAACCAAGGAGCCATGAGCTGGGTGGGCCAGATGGCACACGAATTTCCTGGTACAAAAACACTAGGCAAATGGACTTTTCATGACACCTCTGGGTTTCATATTTCCTGCGTTGTTACTAAGTGGTTATGAAGTTGACTAAAAATAAAAACCTATGTCTAAACCACCATTATAAATAGTTGAAATCTATCAGACATTTTTTCCTTAACATCTAATTTCACATACCTTAGCAGACTCTAAACAGTTTAGTTAGCTTAGCTTACCAAAACTCTTTACAACGTGAACTGGAATCTAAACACTCTTAATGGTTTCTTCCCTAGCCTGTTAGGTAAGTCTGTTACTTCCATACTTTAAGAAAAAACTTTCAAATTCTAAATTCTCATCCTTTCTCCAAACTGGCACTACAGATATATAATATTATTTCCCTTTGGTCATTCGTAAATGAACTAAAGAAACCAGATAATTATATTCCAAACTCTGGTAAGCAAACATTTATTTAGAAATAATTATACATAGCAACATTAAATACACCCTAAAGTCATGGCAAGTGTCAACAAGCTAAGTCTGGCATAGTCTGAAGCAGGATAGAGCTGACCAACAGGACACATCCATTCTCTTCCCCTTTCATTTTCCCCTGCAAACTCCAACATTAATACTCCATTTGCAAACACATTCTGTTTTATTTTTCCTGCCTACACTTCTGCCTTGCTTAATTTACTTTGCACTTATTCACTTTAAAGGTTCTAAAATCGGTTTTTTCTTCAATTGAAAATCTGTTCTCATTAATGGTTTGCATTTTTATGAAATCCTATCAAGTCTACAAATACTTTAAGAGCCTACAATGGTGAGAGACACTGTAAGGAGCTTATATCTTTTGGGAAAAGAAAATGGGAAAGCTAAGAATGAAATACTTACACAGAAACTCAAACAAGAGAGAAGACAGTTTTAACAATGTTAAAAATGAGTATAGGGGCTTCCCTGGTGGTGCAGTGGTTAAGAATCCGCCTGCCAATGCAGGGGACACGGGTTCGAGCCCTGGTCCGGGAAGATCCCACATGCCGTGGAGCAACTAAGCCCGTGCGCCTCAACTACTGAGCCTGAGCTCTAGAGCCCGCGAGCCACAACTACTGAAGCCAGCGCGCCTAGCGCCCGTGCTCTGCAACAAGAGAAGCCACCGCAGTGAGAAGCCCACACACTGCAACGAAGAGTAGTAGCCCCTGCTTACTGCAACTAGAGAAAGACCGCGTGCAGCAACAAAGACCCAACACAGCCAAAAATACATGAATAAAAATACATAAATTTATTTTAAAAAATGAGTATACCATTGCAGAATAGGAGGAAGTAAAGATTAGGTGGTCAGGGAAAGAGAACATGGGTCTGTGAGACACTAGAAAAACCAGAGGTCTAATATGGATCTCTGTAAGGCAAAAAGTGGGAGGGTGGATGTCCCAAAGGGAACTACAGAAATAACAGGCAGCAGCAAATAACACTCTACTGGCATTTAATTTAATCCTCACACCACCCAATAAAGCTGTACTACTTCTTTTTTAAGTTGAGATGTAACTGACGCTAATATTACATTAGTTTTAGGTGTACAAGAAAATGATTCCATATATGTACATGTCACGAAATGACCACCGTATGTCTAAGTTAATATCTATCACCACATAGTTACAAATATTTTCCTTATCAGAACTTTTAACATCTACTCTCAGCAACTTTCAAATATACAAGAGAAAAAAAAAATATATATATATATATACAAGAGTATTATTAACTATAGTCACCACGCTGTACATTACATCTGCATAACTTACTTATTTTATGACTGGAATTTTGTGCCTTCTGAGCAACTTCACCCATTTTGCCCACCCCCAAATCCTGGCCTCTCTGTATCTATTCAGTTGTGTTTTGGGGGAATTTTATTTTATCTTATTTTATTGGGTTTTTTATTATGGGAGACTTCACAAATAAGTGGAAGCATGTCGTATTTGTTTTCCTCTATCTGACTTTTCACTTAGCATGATGCCCTGAAAGTCCATCCAGGTGATATAAATTATAGGATATCCTTTTTTTATAGCTGAGTAATATTCCACTGTCTGTATTTACCATTTTCTTTATCCATTCATCTACCAATGGACACAAGTTGTTTCCATGTCTTGGTTATTGTAAATAATGCTGCAGTGAACATGGGGGTGCAGATATCTTTTCAAGTTAGTGCTTTTGTTTTCCTCCAATAAATACCCAGAAGCAGAATTACCAGATCATATGGTAGTTCTATTTTTAATTTGGGGGGAACCTCCATATTGTTTTCCATAGCTTCTACACCAATGTACATTCCTACCAACAATGCACAAGCGTTCCCTTTTCTCTATAGCCTCACCAACAGTTGTTATTGCTCAGCTTTTTGACAGTAGCCATTCTAACAGGTGTGATGTGGTATCTCATAGTTTTGATTTGCATTTTCCTCATGATTAGTGCTGTTGAGCACCTTTTCATGCACCTGTTGGCCATTTGTATGTCACCTTTGGAAAAATGTCCATTGATCTCCTCTGCTCATTTTTTAATTGGATTGTTATTTTGCTGTTGAGTTATATGAGTTCTTCATATATTTTGGATATTAACCCTTTGTCAAATATATGATTTGCAAATATCTTCTCCCATTCCATAGGTTGCCTTTTCATCTTGTTGATGGTTTCCTCTGTTGTGCAGAAGATTTTCAGTTTGATACAGTACCACTTTATCTTTGCTTTTGTTTCCTTTGCTTTTGGTACCAAATCCAAAAAAAGTCATCACCAGAACCAATGTCAAGAAGCTTGCCACCTATTTTTTTCTTCTAGGATTTTTTAAGGTTTCAGGTCTTATGTTCAGGTCATTAATCCATTTTGAGTTAATTTTTGTGTACAGTGCAATATAGTAGTCCAGTTTTCACAACAAACACCATTTATTGAAAAGACTATCCCTTCTTTATTGTATACTCTTGGCTCTTTTGTCATAAATTAATTGACCATATATGTGTGGGTTTATTTCTGGGCTCTGTATTCTTTTGTACTGATCTATGTGTCTGTTTTTATGCCAATGCCATACTGTTCTGATCACTACAGTTTTGTAACTAGTCTGAAATCAGGGAGCATTATATCTCTAGCTTTGTTCTTCTTTCTCCAGACTGCTTTGGCTATTCTGAGTCTTTGTGGTTTCATACAAATTTTAGGGCTGTTTGTTCTATTTCTATCAAAAAATGCCATTGGAATTTTGATAGGGATAGCACTGGATCTGTAGATTGCTTTGGACAGTATGGACTTTTAAACAATACTAATTCTTCCAATCCATGAGCACAGAATAGCTTTCCTTTCAGATATGAGCACAAATATCTTATTTGTCTACTTCAGCTTCTTTCATTGATACTGTATAATTTTCAGGGTACAAGTATTTCACCTCCTTTATTCCTATTTTATTCTCTGGTGCCATTGTAAATGGGATTGTTTTCTTAATTCCTCTTTCTGTTTAGTTTGTTATTAGTATATAGCAACACAACAGATTTTTGTTTATTAATTTTGTATTGTGCAACCTCACTGAATTCATTTATTCTAACAGTTTTTCGCTGGAGTCTTCATAGCTTTCTATATATAATATCATGTAATTTGCAAATAGTGATGGTTTTACTTCTTTTTTTCCAATTTGGATGCTATGTATGCAATCTATCTAATTTTGCCTAATTGCTCTGGCTAGAACTTCCAATATAATGTTGAATAAGAGTCGAGCGCATGGGCATCCTTGTCTTATTCCTGAACTTAGAAAAGAAGCTTTCAGCTTTCCATCACCATTAAGTCTGATATTAGCTGTGGGCCTCTCATATATGGCCTTTAATATATTGAAATACATTCCCTCCATACCCACCTTGCTGGAAGTTTTAGTATCAATGGATGTTAAGTTTTGTCAAATGCTTTGTTGTTGTTGCATCTATGGAGATGACCAGATAATTTTTATCCTTCCTTTTATCTCATTGATTGACTTGCAGATGTTGAACAATTTTTGCATCCCTAGGATAAATCCCACTTGATCATAGTGTATTATCTTTTTAGTGAACTGCTGAATTTGGTTTGCTAACATTTTGTTGAGGATGTTTACATCTATGTTCATCAGGGATATTGGCCTCTAATTTTCTTGTGGCATCTTTGTTTGGTTTTGGTATTGGGGTAATGCTGGCCTCATAAAATGACTTTCGAAGTGTTCCCTTCTCTTCTATTTTATGTTTCCTTCTTCTTTTCTTGGCTGCACTGAGTGGCATGTGGGATCTTAGTTCCCTGACCAGGGATCGAACCTGTGCCCCCTGCATTGGAAACACAGAGTCTTAACCACTGGATTACCAGGGAAGTCCCATCTTCTATTTTTGGGAAGAGATTGAGAAGGATTAGTGTTAGTTCTTTAAATGCTGGGTACAATTCACCACTGAAGCCATCTGGTTTTGGACTTTTGTTTGTTGTGGGTTTTATGATTACTGATTCAATCTCCTTACTAGTAATGGGTCTGTTCAGACTTTCTATTTCTTCATGATTCCTAGGTCATATGTTTCTAGGAATTTATCCATTTCTTTCAGGTTGTCCAATTTACTGGCATATAATTGTTCATAGCAATCTCCCATGATTCTTCATATTTCTGTGGTATCAGTTGTACATCTACCCTTTCATTTCTGCTTTATTTGTGTCCTCTCTTTTTTTCTTGGTGAATCTAGCTAAAGCTTTGTCAGTTTCCTTTATCTCGTCAAAAAACCAACTTAGTTTCACTGATCTTTCCTACTGTCTTTTCAATTTCTCTTTCATTTATTTCCTTCCTTCTAACTTTGGGCCTTATTTAGTCTTCTTTTTCTAGTTCCTTGATGTATAAAGATAGGCTGTTTATTGAAGTCCCCTTTTAGAATTACTTTCGCTGCATCTCATAAGTTTTGGTGTGTTGTATTTCCATTTCCATCTGTTTCAAGGTATTTTTTGATTTCTCTTTTGATTTCTTCTTTGACCCACTGGTTGTTCAGTAGTATGTTATTTAGCCTCCGCATACTTGAGTTTTCCAGTTTTTTTTTCTTGTAACTGATTTCTAGTTTCATAACGTTGTGATCGGAAAAGATTCCTTGACATGATTTCAACCTTCTTAAATGCAATAAAACTTGTTTTGAGGCCTAACATATGATCTATCCTGGAGAATATTCCATGTGAGCCTGAGAAAAATGTGCATTTTGTTGCTTTGGGATACAGTGTTCTATATGTCTGTTAAACTATATGTCAGACCAACTGGACTTAAGGCCAATGTTTCCTTATTGATTTTCTGTCTGGATAATCATCTACTGATGAAAATGGATATTAAAGTCCTCTACTATTACTGAATTGCTCTTCTCCCTTTAGGTTTGTTAACATTTATGTATTTAGGTGCTCCTTTATTAGGTGCATAAATATTTACATATGTTATATACTCTTGTTGGATTGACCCCTTCATCATTATATAATGACCTTCTTTGTCTTTTATCACAGACTTTGTCTTAAAATCTATTTTGTCTGATATGAAGTACAGCTAACTCAGCTTTCTTTTGGTTTCCATTTGCATGGAATATCTTTTTCCACCCCTTCACTTTCAGTCTGTGTGTGTCCTTAGACCTGAGGTAGGTCTCTTATAGACACCATAAAGATAGGTCTTGTTTATTTTTAATCCATCAGCCACTTTTGTCTTCCAATTGAAGTATTTAATCCATTTACATTTAAAGTAATTATTGATAGCTATGTACTTACTGCCATTTGGCTAATTGTTTTGTGGCTGTTTTGTAATTCCTTTGTTCCTTTCTTCCTCTCTTGCTCTCTTCCTTTGTGATTTTCTGTAGTGGTGGGCTTAGATTCCTTTTTCTCTATCATTTGTGCATCTGCTACAGTTTTTTCCTTTGTGGTTACCATGAGACATAAAATAATGTATAACAGTTGTTTTAAGTTGATAACAACTTAAGTTGAGACACATTCTAAGGCTGTACATTTTTACTACTCCCCCACCATGTTATGTTTTTGAGGTCACAGTTTACAGCTTTTTATCTTCTGTATCCCTTAAAAATTATTGTAGCTATAGTTATTTTTAATACTTTTGTCTTTTAAACTTTATTCTAGCTTTAGAAGTGATTAACCCACAACCTTTACAACATTATTCTGAATTTTACTATATATTTATATTTACCAAGGATATTTATATGTTCATGTTTCCCAGTTCTAATTAGCACCTTTTCTTTTCAGCTTAAAGAAGTCCCTTTAACATTTCTTTGTAAGGCCATTCTAGAGGAGATGGACTCCTTGAGCTTTTGCTTGTCCACAGACCTCTCTCTCTCCTTCAACTCTGAAGGACAACTTTGCCAGATACAGTTTTCTTGACTGGCAGTTTTTTTCTTTCAGCACTTTGAATATAGCATGCTACTCCCGTCTGGTCTGCAAAGGTTCTTCTGAAAAATATGCTGATAATCTTATGGGGTTCCATTGTATGTAACAAGTTGTTTTCCTTTTACTGCTTTGAAAATGCTCTTCATATCTTTAAATTTTGACACTTTAACACATTATTGACTGGAGACATATTAATACATCTTTTGTTACCTGAATGTTATTGAAAGGAGATCTATCAGTATGTTTTTAGAGAGTGATACAATTAACATCACTGTGCAAAGTTGTTAGAGCTTAAAATTGATCAAGGGTTCATTATACAACTTGTGATTGTCAATATCATTCACATTTTGCTCTGTTAGGTTTTTGTTCCATCCTTGTGTATATTATAAACGTAAAATTTTCAAAAATGACTTATCGCAAAATTCTGAGTGGAGAAGAATTTTTCGGTGAATTCTATGCAGATACTTTCTCTGATTGTCTGAGTGACATATACACTAGTGTCTCAGAAGACAGTTCTTCAGAATATTCTGATTCAGATGATGTGAATATCAGACCAACAAAAAGACAAAAAAACCTTAGTGATTGATTCTGATACAGAAAGTGAAAATGAAACTCAGTGCTGGAGAATTCTCCTTTGCTTCTATAGAAGAGTGGATTGAAGACATTTCATGAAAATTAGAAGACTTTACAGGTGTGTCAGGTGTAACTATTGAATGTAATAACCCACAAAGTGTTAGTGAAATAACAATTAATTTTTGGCTGACCAAAATAGAAATCACTGGCCACAGGCATTAATTTTTGCAAAAATCCCCTGTCAATAATGAGTTAATTATGTGTCTTGGTGTGAGGCTCTTTAAGTTCATCTTATTTGGAATTCTCTGGGCTTCCTGGATCTGGATATCTGTTTCCTTCCCCAGGCTGAGGTACTTTCAGCCGTTGTGTCTTCAAATAAGTTTTCTGTCCCTTTCTTTTTCTCTTCTTCTGGGACCTCTATAATGTAAATGCAGGACCACTTGATGTTGTCCCATAATTCCCGTATCGTCAATGTTTTCCAGTTTTTATGTTTGCTGCTTTGATTGGTTATGTTCTACTGACCTGTCTTCAAGTTCACTGACCCTTTTCTACTGCTTAAACCATTAAACCCTCTGTTTTCAGTTCCGTTATTGTATTCTTCAGCTCTGTGACTTCTTATATATTCTATCTCTTTGTTAAACTTCTCATGCATTGTTCTCCTGAGCCCAATGAGCATCTTTAGGACTGTAATTTTGACCTCTTTACCACCAGGTTAATTACCTGTCTCCAGTTCATTAACATCTTTCCCTAAAGTTATATCTTGTTCCGTAATTTGGAATATATTCCTGTGTTTCTTAATTTCCCTTGACTCTCTGTGTTGGTTTCTATGCATTAGATATAATACCCAGCTCTCCCAGGCTTGTAGGAGAGTCCTCCTATAGGAGATGAACCTTATCATTCAACCCTGCTCTAGTTCTTGGCTGTCTCTTAAACCTTTGTGATTGTCTGAGCAGCCTACTTTATTTTTAGTGGCTCCCAGTAGTTGAGGATGGATATGCCAGTGTCGGGGGAGGATCTCAGCACCTTGATTCAGGCCAATTGGAAGTCAAACCCTCAGGCAGCTGCTTTTAAAGTACGTAAATATAGTTCTTTCAGGAGAAGACTTGGAGATGGGCTTTTATGTCTCCTCCCTCCATGCTAAATAAGCTCTAGAGTAATGGTTGGCTCTAAGAATTCTTTCTTTATTTGCTACTGTCCCATTGACCTCCCCCCTCCCCCCAAACACAAGCCCACTGGCTACAAGAGCCAGGTTATCAAGGGATGTGTTTTCTGGGTGACAGCCACAAAAGTCAGAGTGCCAGACAAGTATACAAGCTCCTTTCTTGGAGACACTGGTGACCAGAGGTGGGCCAGAGGGAGAGTGATATCCCCACCCCCAAGGTTTCTAGGTTACAGTCTGCCCTTAGATGTGTGTTTAATTAGACGCCTGCCCCTCCGACCACAGCAAGGAATATAAGCAAATAGCCGTCTTTCACAGAAAGACTGGGGGCTTTTCATTCAGCTGCCTCTGCACTGGGTCCCGGAGTATAGCCACAGAAGTGTGCGGGGCCCTTTAAAAACTATTTCTCAGTTTGCTATATCCTATGGGTCTCCACTGGCTTTCAAAGCTAGATGTTTTGAAGGCTCCTCTCTCAGGTGCAGGTGTTAAAAGTTGGGGTGCTACTAGATGTGGGGTTCAAAACCTCCACTCCTGAGGGAGATGCTCAGAGTTGTCAGATTCCTCCTGATTGTGGGTTGCCCTGTGTTCCTGGCTGCACTAGTCTGGAGCACAGTTTCTGTCTGGCTGAACAGGAAGGTGGGAGGAAACAAGTGTGTCTTGTTTCAAATACCACAGATTATCATTGTTCTCGATGAGTCTTGGTATAAATTTTCTTGAATAAATGTTTCTTCATTTGCTGTATGTCCTTCGGACCATTTCTGGAGACTTTAAATGGCTGTTACTTCACCAGAATTTTCACCAGTTTTCCTGGGAAGTGGGTCTACAGAGCTCCTCATACCTTCATGTTGGAATTGCCTTTCCAGTCATCTTTTTTTTTTTATGAACTATTTTTTAAAAAATAATTTATTCATTTATTTTTGGCTGTGTTGGGTCTTTGTTGATGAGCGCGGGCTTTCTCTAGTTGCGGCAAGTGGGGGCTACTCTGTTGCAGTGCACGGGCTTCTCACTGCAGTGGCTTCTCTTGTTGTGGAGCATGGGCTCTAGGCATGTGGGCTTCAGCAGTTTTGGCACGCAGTTTCAGGAGTTGTGGCTCATAGGCTTAGTTGCTCCACGGCATGTGGGATCTTCCCAGACCGGGGATCGAACATGTGTCCCCTGCAGGGGCAGGCAGATTCTTAACCAGTGTGCTACCAGGGAAGTCCTCCAGTTGTCTTTTATTTATTTATTTATTTATTTTTAAAATAAATTTATTTTTATTTATTTACTTTTGGCTGTGTTGGGTCTTCGTTGCTGTGCACAGGCTTTCTCTAGTTGCAGCAAGTGGGGGCTACTCTTCATTGTGGTGTGTGGGCTTCTCACTGCGGTGGGTTGTAGCGAAGCACGGGCTCTAGGTGGGTGGCCTTCAGTAGTTGTGGTGCACGGGCTCAGTAGTTGTGGCTCATGGGCTCTAGAGCGCAGGCTCGGTAGTTGTGGCTCACGGGCTCTAGAGTGCAGGCTCAGTAGTTGTGGTGCAAGGGCTTGGTTGCTCCTCAGCATGTGGGATCTTCCTGGACCAGGGCTCAAACCCATGTCCCCTGTATTGGCAGGTGGATTCTTAACCAGTGCGCCACCCAGGGAATTCTCAGTCGTCTTTTACACCCAAGATTCTTCTTGGGTCGTACTTTTAAATATCACCCTTGTAATATTTAAGTTACATTGTTTTGACTGTCTTTTTTAGAGGCTCCAATTATACAGATGTTAGAACTCCTCTAACTAGGTTCCATTTCAACTACTTTCTCTCTGACAAATTTTTTTTTTCTCCTTTTCATTCTCTATTTTCTTTTGGTTTTTTTAAAATTGTGTTGGAGTATAGTCGATTTGCAATGTTGTGCTAGGTTCAAGTGTGCAGCAAAGTGATTTAGTTATACATATACATATGTTCATTCTTTTTCAGATTCTTTTCCCTTACAGGTTATTATAAAATATTGAGTATAGTTCTGTGTGCTATACAGTAGGTCCTTGCTGGTTATCTATCTTATATATAGTAGTTTGTGTGTGCTAATCACAAGCTCCTGATTTATCCCTCCCCATCCCCCACGTTTCCCCTTTGCTAACCTTAAGTTTGTTTTCGACATCTGTAAGTCCGTTTCTGGTTTGTAAATAACTTCATTTGTATAATTTTTTAAGATTCCACATGTAAATGATACCATATGATATTCGTCTTTCTCTGTCTGACTTACTTCACTCAGTATGATGATCTCTAGGTCCATCCATGTTGTTGCAAATGGCATTGTTTCATTCTTTTTTATGGCTGAGTAATATTCCATTGTATGTATGTACCACATCTTCTTTATCAATGGACATTTACGTTGCTTCCATGTCGTGGCTACTATGAACACTGAGGTGCCTGTATCTTTTCAGATTATGGTTTTCTCTGGATATATGCCCAGGAGTGGGATTGCTGGGTGATATGGCAGTTCTATTTTTACTGTTTTCTCCATAGTGGATGTACCAATTTACATTCCCACCAACAGTGTAGGAGGATTCCCTTTTCTCCACAGCCTCTCCATCATTTATTGTTTGTAGACTTTTTGATGATGGCCATTCTGATCGGTGTGATGTGATATCTCATTGTAGTTTTGATTTGCATTTCTCTAATAATTAGTGATGTTGGGCATCTTTTCATGTGCCTTTTGGCCATGTGTATGTCTTCTTTGGAGAAATATTTATTTAGGTCTTCTGCCCATTTTGTGATTGGGTTGTTTGTTTTATCAATATTGAGCTGCATGAGCTGCTTGTAAATTTTGGAGATTAATCCCTTGTCGGTCGCATTGTTTGCAAATATTTTCTCCCATTCTGTGGGGTTTCTTTTTGTTTCACTTATGGTTTCCTCTGCTGTGAAAAAGCTTTTGAGTTTAATTAGGTCTCATTAGTTTATTTTTGTTTTTATTTCCATTACCCTAGCAGATGGATTGAAAAAGACCTTGCTGTGTTTTATGTCAAAGAGTGTTCTTCCTATGTTTTCCTCTAAGAGTTTCATAGTATCACATCTTCTATTTAGGTCTTTGATTCATTTTGAGTTTATTTTTGTGTCTAGCATTAGAGAATGTTCTAGTTTCATTCTTTTACATGTAGTTGTCCAGTTTTACCAGCACCACTTATTGAAGAAACTGACTTTTCTTCATTGTATAGTCTTGCCTCCTTTGTCATAGATTAATTGACCATAGATGTATGTGTGGGTTTATTTCTGGGCTTTCCATCGTGTTCCATTGATGTGTATATCTGTTTTTGTGCCAGTACCATACTGTTTTGATGACTGGAGCTTTGTAGTATGGTCTAGGGTCAGGGAGCATGGTTCCTCCATCTCTGTTTTTCTTTCTCAGGATTGCTTTGGCTATTCGAGGTCTTTTGTATTTTAATTTGTATTCCATACAAATTAAAAAAATTTTTTGTTCTAGTTGTGTGGAAAATGCCATTGATAATTTAATAGGGATTGCACTGAATCTGTAGATTGCCTTGGGTAGAATAGTCATTTTGACACTATTGATTCTGGTAGCAGCTTTAGGATTCTCTATGTATAGTACCATGTCATCTGCAAACAGTGACTACTTCTGCAAACAGTCTTACTTCTTCTTTTCCAATCTGGATTTCTTTTATTTCTTTTATTCCTTTTTCTTCTCTGATTGCTGTGGCTAGGACTGCCAAGACTATGTTGAATAAAAGTGGCAAGAGTGTGGGAATTCCATGGTGGTCCAGGGGTTAGGACTCGGTGCTGTCACTGCTGTGGCCAAGGTTCAATCCCTGGCCAGGGAACTAAGATCCCACGAGCTGCATGGCATGGCCAACAAAAAAAAGTGGCTGAGAGTAGACATCCTTGTCCTGTTCTTCATCTTAGAGGAAATGCTTTCAGCTTTTCACTGTTGAGTCATTTTCTGTTTTCTTGTATTGCTCTTTTCGTTTTACTCTATTATTTTCCTCTTGGATATTTCATAATTCACTCTTCATTTCTGACATGATTTTGCCTTTTTGTTCTTTTTTTTCCTTGAATTCAGCTGACTTATATTTCTCCTTGTTTTCTTGTCTATTACTGTTCATTGTATTTCTCACTCGAAAGTATCTTTTTTTTTAATATCCCCAAATGCTTAGTTAATGATAATCCATTCAGTTTGGAGTGTTGTGTTATGGTGTACATTTTTTGGCTTTTCGGTTTTTCAGTTCTGTCCTCCACTTAAGTTTCTTTTATGAATTTAAAAACCTTTTATGGTTATTGGGTTTTGCTGTATAATTTTGGGGGTGTGGTAAGCAAAGACTGTTATTTCTTGCTTCTCTTTTCATTCCTGCAGGATTTTTAATTTCCTTGTTTTCCTTCACTACCACACTTCTAAGGGAAGCTAGCCCTTCTCTATATAATCTGATTCTCCCTCAGAAGCAATACTTCTCTGAGGCATCTTCAGGTCCCACTGTCTTTCTAATCACTTCCTTATATCTTGTGCTGTGAACTACTATGTCCAGACCTGTGTTCACTATTTTGGCATTTAGTGTTGGACTTTAATTTTTCTGGAGATGCTTTTGTCTGTGCTTCCTCTAAGTTTTCCATGCCTCTCTACTCTTAAGTCTCTACCCACTCTCAGAACCCACAGGTTTGCAATGATGGGAGGGTAGAAAGAAAGAACTCTTTTAGACTTCTCTACTTAATACCAGAACCTTCTAAATGCCTTGTCTCCTGGTCATGCTGAAGAGATGAGTGATATGTGGTTTTACTTCCTCTGCTGGTTGATTGGATGTTTTTTTGTTTTTTTAAAGATGAGGAAGGTCAGGCAGCTGCCATCGTCCTCCAAAAACCATTGTAAGAAGGCTCTTAATTATGGATTCAATCTATCTCTTTATTAGACACGAAGCTGTTTTAATTTTCTTTTTCATTTGTTTTCATTATTATCAGATTTTGTCAGTTGTATTTTGTCAGTTGTAATTTGTTGATTTCATATATATTTTCAAGCTTGTTCACATAATGTTCTTAATATTCTGTTTATTTTATGTAGGATCAGGAATGATAAACAAGACATTATCATTTTGATCAGTCTGTTTAGGAATGTGGCAGTTTTTAAAATACTATAATATCTTTGACATTTCTGCCATCAAGAGGTGAAGTCTATGCTCCCTCCCCTAGACTCCATGAGGACAGTGATGGCTTCCACCAATAATGTACTGTAGATGTGATGCTATATGAATTCTGGGGCTAGGTCATAAAATGCCTTGCAGCTTCCTGCTGGTTCTATGGGGATGTTTGCTCTAGGGAAAGTCAGTTGCCATTTAAGGAATCTGACTATCCTGAGAGCACAATACTGTGCAAGTGACAAAGAGAAAACTATTAGCATGAAGGCAACTAAAACACAAACATGCAGTGCTTCTTACTAGTCTATCCTGAGGACAATGCCTGCCCTTTGCCCTCACAAATCCTACACAATTTCAGTACACTGAGAGGCATGTGGTTTAGAGAGCAAAGAATTCAAATAAGAAATATTACATAGGAAACCAAAGAAGTACAGATTTAATGGATGAGGCTGTCAGGGAGTATAGTGGGTGCTTCATCCACTCATGTGAATAACTGGTTTGAATATATTTTTAGTCTGTTCCTCACCCCTACTTCATATTACAGAGTGGAGATCAATTAAGATTTAACATGCAATGTTGACATATCCCTACTTATCCACCACTCAGTGAACATGCTGCTTTCCTAACTATGGAAAGTAAACATTTAATATTATAGTATACAACAAGGACAGTGAAAAGCCTTTAAAAAAAAAAAAAGTGATGGATTAGGTAAGTTCAGAAAACACCGGCACCTGGTATAACGCTTGGAACCAATGGTTATTCAATTACTATTTATTAGATAAATGTGAATGAATCAGTTCCTTTCAAGTACCTTATCAGCACAGACCACTTTCTGGTCTAAATTACCACAAGAATGACATGTAATAAAAAGTTACTGAACTATTAATTCATATTCTTCAAATGTTTGGTCCTTCTGGGACCATATCTACTTCCTTGTGAATAGTTTATTCTCTTTCAAGGTAAGATGTTTCCGAAAAAGGATTAAAATAATCTATAATCCCCTAAGGAAAAAAAAAAAAACTGGTGATTGTTTTTGGCTAAGGAGGGAAAAAAGTGGCAAAGGCTTTAATACTTAAGTGGAGTCTAGTAAGTTATTCTGTAGTTTTAGAGTGAGTACATCACATATAAAATAAATGAACAACTTATAATAATTTGTGAATAGCCTACCAAATCCTGGAACACATTTGAGAGTGGCTTTGAGGCAAATTTTCTCTAATCTGAGGTAGCTGTATCTCATCAGACAATTCCACAGGAACATCCAGTCCATTCTTGTCCGATGATTCATGATAATGACACTTCTTTCTCCAGGAACAAATGCATCACCTGTTATAATCACTTTTACACCAAACACGGTCTCCAGCAATGCCTACAGAAAAAGCAATACAGATATTTAACAGTTTAAAGTTATGATTTTCCATAGGTAAATTTTATCATGTCCTATAAATAAATCTGATTTCTAATAAGTCAAAAGCATGTTATTTAAGAAAAAGAAGTTAATCTGGAAGAACATGAAGGCACTGTTTCTACTTTCAGTTCTACTAATTTAAGTTTCTGGCAGTTCCCTAATTTAAAAATGCTAACTTTCATTGAAATCTTCAAGATGGATTATTAAGACAAAAAGAAAAAGTACAAAAGGCATACAAAAAGTTTCCACTGTGTAATTTTTTCAGGTTATACATATATAAGGATTTTTAAATTTTTTAATAAAAAGAATAGTCAAGAAATTTAATACTGAACATAGGACTGAGGGAACAGAGTCAAATTTTTCATTTTATACCTTTCTGTACTAAGATTTTTTTTAAACAAATACACATATCTGTTTTTTAAATATACAAAGAATGTACATTTACTAAAGTGCTGCAGCCCCAGTACCTACAACAGTGCTTGACACATAGAAGGTCAAATATTTTATTTGCCAAATTTGCTTAATTAACTTTTCTGATGGCCAGGCATAAAGTATATATGAAGTATTTAGAAGAAAATAAATTACAGACTGAAGTTCTTGAAAGGACAATAACATATTAATACTGATTTCAATGCCCACTTAAATTTCTGAATAATTTACATGTAACAAATTTACTAGTTAATAAATATTTGACTAATGGAGAGAAAACTGGTCCACAGCACATAAAAGACAAGAAAATCGAAAGTTCTCTAAGCTTTGATCAAAGTATAGCAAAGAAACTGTGGTACAGTTATGCAATGGAATATGATACAACAATGAAAACAAATGAACTGTGGACAGCTACAGCAACATGGACAACATACAAGCATAATGTTGAGAGAAAAAAAACAAACAAGAATATATACATCAAGTGTCCATATATAAATCTTTCTGAAACAGACAGTAACTAAGATAGATATTCTAGGGATAAATATACAGATGGTAAAAATACAAGTGGCAAAATTAAAAAGAAAAGCAAGGAAATAACTAACTTACAAGTCAGGACAGTAGCTACTAGATAGGAAGGTGTTGCGACTGGGAAGCTCGGTGGCTGCTGACAACTTCCTACTTCCTGATTTGGCTGATAGTTACACTTTAAAATTATTTATCGAAGTGCCTTTATGTTTTATTAATTTTTCAGTATATTTAAAAGAAGTATAATACAAAAGAACAATAGGACCTCAACTAGGACCAAGAAAAAAACAAGTTAAAAGGAATATTAGCTTTAAAAACAAGTTAGATATGTTTGTTATTATGTCCACAGTATTACAGAGTCAGGGGGTTAAGATGTACAACATGATCATTTGGACTAAAGTAGCTACAAAATGCCTGCGGTTTTCGTCAAATTTTCAAAAGCATCCATAACCACTCAAATAGTTATAATCCCCCCCCCTCACTCCAAAGTCTGGGAACTTAAGTTCCAATGTAGAAGAGAGTTCAGGATGGAGAGGATCAGGGAGGAGCCCTCTAGACTTGGACCCACAGCAAGAAATAACCATTTTTCCACTTAAAGTGTAAAGGGCTGTCAACTACCAAAGTGAATCACTGAATTAAATGTCTTGGCCCAGATGACATGTCTGAAGTCACCATCCAAGGTTAGTTTAGATCAACCCCACTCTGCATTCCAAATATGATATACTTTTCAGATTTTGCAAAGAACTGAAATGCAAGGAACCCTTCCTTTAACTGGTAGAAAGAGGCAGCTGACTACTAATTGTATGTTGTACTATAGAAAACAGTTAAAAACCTTAAGCCTATAATTCCCAAACAAACACCAACTCTCACCTTACATGTGTAATTTCTAATACATGTTTCCTATGAATCCCAAAACAATCGTTAGCCTTTCGTTATAGTGAATGTCAAAAAAAAAAAATCCTAGACTGTAGAGGAGCATATCATGAAGTATTCTCCTCCCTGCCATCCAGCACTCTATCAGAATGTGCCTGCAAGTTATATATAATCTTCTGGGCAGCCTAGATCTCTAGTTCACATTAATCATTTTTAATACCAGATAAGACATACCCAGTCAACGTTATTTACAGCTCCTGCAAAAGCAGAATAACAAATACACTATAGAAATAAAGTTGTAATGCCTATAAAGAACTCCAGAATTCAAATATTCCAGATCAAAAACTGTTTAAAAAAAAAAGACACTATTCTCATATTCCTCATATTTGTTGTTTGTTTCTAGTACAGAAAATAACAGTTTTAGCAGTAAGAAACAAATCTTATAAAATTTTATAATGTTTTATGTCTTAAACTGAACCAAGAGTGATAATTCTCATGACTTTTACTTAACTGGTCAAAGATCTCGCCTAGAATTAGAAACACGGAAGTTAATTTCTGAGGATCTTTTATATACCACTATTTACTACCTCCAAGTGTGTATGAAAACAAAGATGAATGGGTCCCCTCATGATCACAGACAATCAGTTTTGCCATCATGCCCCATGTTCCTATTTATTACTCCAGTGGATCTTTACTTAGTCTGATGTAAGGAAGATCTATGACGTTCCTCATCTCCAAGTCTGCCTTGGCTTTTCAGACTAAGCTTAAGGCCCGGCTCCTCAAATCCTTAGCTATTTAAAGACATGCAATCCCAAGTCATTCATCAATCCCAAATCATTCATCAAAGACTGAGACCCCCTTTCTTAAGAGGAGCAGTCTAGACGGAAATTATATTCAGTAATCTATGTTTGTTGAACACCTGTTGTGTTCTAGGATGGGAATGGAATCAGCAAGCTGTGGAAGAGACATGTGTCCTAGATGGGGAGTTAGAAAATGACTGCTGGATTCCTACGACATGATTTATGGTGAAAGGGCAGAACTCCAAGTAGTTCTAATAATCTCAGTAATTAGCTAACAAACACTGTTGGAAAGACTCAGAACTTTCAGAAGGAAAAACTGCTCTGGGCACAAGCAAAGTTTGACCTGACAGTATTGATTATGCTGAAGAGAACCATTCAAAAGTTAAATGAACAAGGATATGTACTCCTCATTACAAAAATGTTCCAAGGGAGACTGAATTGCAGAGTAGAAGTACTTTGCAGACTTCAGGAAAGGATTCTCAGACACACAGATAAGTTAGACTAGGTGACCTCAAAGTCTCATCTAAGATTCTAAATGATTTTATTGTGGTACCTCATTTAACAGAAAATGTGCCAGTTAAAAATAGTAAGATAAGAAAAATCTTGCCAATGAAATCATTTTAAGGAACAGGAGAAGCTTACAAAAGAAAAGATCATTTGTGACCATTTCTGTGAAGCAATAATTAGTCTAAATGCATTTACCCTAATTTATTTTTACTGAAAAATTATTTTTAACTGGTTGGGATTGCTTAAAATAAAGTAAACCTATGGGGAGAGAAAGCTAAATTCCTTCTGAATAAAAAAATGATCTGTTGTACTATTTGCTTCAAAATAAAAACTCCATTAGCACCTTATGAAGGTATGAAATAAAAGATATAAAAGACACCCTGACAGTTTTTCCTCCATTTCTTTTAACAGAGGTGTTCACTTTCTCAAAACTAGAACATCAACTTTCTATAACCTCGCTACAAGGGATTCAACTTCTATAAATTTCTAACTGAATGACTCTCTGCTCGATATGCCACTACTGGTGAGTAAGCCAGTGAGTTAAAAAGTTGAGTAACAGAAGTTTTTGCAAATATACACCAATTTAACACTACAGTGGTGGTTGAATCTTGCCTGTATGATAAGCTCTGAAGAGAGGTAATAAGGCAAAAGTCAGGAATAGCTGAAATTACCCTTGAATATCTCATAGGAAAGTACCTACAAGAGACCAGCACACATCAGTAAGAGCAGCTCAGCCTGTTTTTTCTAAATGTTGGACCAGATTTCTCCAAATGACCATCAGATGAAATTATTGGTTTGCATATTGTTTTAAACACAAGAATCATATTCAGCACCGGACCACTCACATTTCAAACATTCAGTCTCATCTCTCCACTCTCCCCATATCCACCCTAGTACACGTAAGTGAAGCTGTAGAAGGTAAATAGATATGTGACATAATTCTGCTGTAACAGTATTGGTACTAGTAGTAACAGTAGTAGGAGCAGCTATGGCTTAATTTGTCCATTTCTTCCAGAGTAATAGATTTTAATTGTGTACATGGCTGTCAGAAACAAAGACTACACTTCCCAGATTCTGTTACAGCTTTTAGCTGTTCTCACCAATGGGGTGAGCAAGAGAGATTATGTACAACTTGTAATTCACTGGTCTAAAGGGAAAGCACTTGCTCTGGACTTCCTTCCTTCCCCACTTCCTGCTGAGTGGGGGAAAGAAGGGGTAGTGAACAGTCTTGACCATATAGAAGAGGATATTATGCCAGGCTGGGTGGAAGGAATCGGAGTCCCCGAGTGACATCAGGGAACAAAGCTAACCTATCAACCTGGACTTGAGGGTGGATAAAGTTCTGCCTTTTTCCAGCCACTATGTTTTGAACTTTCTTTGATAATGTAGTTTAGCCTACCCCCTAAAACTTTTATAGTAGCAAACATTTACTGCTTACTTTGGAAAGGCTATGTTCATTATCTCATCTAGTCATCACAATAACTCTGTGGTAGGCGGTATTAGAACTCCTTTATTTATTTATTTATTTTTAAACAGATGAAGGAAGAGAAGTTTAGAGAAGCTAAGTAGTTTAGACAAGTTCAAATGACTAGAAAGTGGGAAGGCCAACAGTGAAACCAAAAGTCTGTTTCTAATACCTGTACGAATAAGCAGTCTGCTTATATTGGCTTTCCAAAGAAATTAGATTGATTAGACCCTGGAAAGCATAACAATTGCAATGATTTCTACCAATGTGGTAACTCAAGAAAATACTCAAAACTCTTACGGTTTTGGTGGAGAGATTCAGCCAAAAACATGTAATTTATAATCAAAAAGTCAAAGTCATACACTGTGGAAAATTTATCACATTAAAGAAAACGAAGTGTAGCAGCAACATATGACTGTTATTAAAAAAAATAATTTACCTCTAAATGTTTGCTTTAGAATCAGATACACATTGCTGACTCCGGAATGGATCTCAAAAGATCACCTACTCCAATTTCCTTATTGTACAGATGATGAAATAAAAACCTTAAAGTTATGTAGATGACTTGAAAATTTATAACTTTCAAAACAAAATGTCTCTGATTTTATAATGACTATAAATAGAATTATTTAACAGTTTGTAGATGACTTATTAGAAATAGCTCCTTGTGATGGTTAATTTTATGTAACTGAACAATACGCTTATTTCACTTAATATAAATATTTCATGGAGAAATGCTTTATAAATAAATGAGTAATGGTGATTGAAACAATACCACAAAATGAATATTTTACATTAAATCATATGTTTGACGGCTGCAACAAAACACTGGGCTTCATATCTTTAAAGCTGATTTAAAAATCTAACTCTAAAAAGTCACGGCCTGGAAAGTCAACTTCTGTCCTCTAACAAAGGAAGTAGTCTTTCAGTCAAATGAAAGCCAGAAAAGAAACTAGTCAAGTTGTGTAAATCTACAACTAGGAAAGACAGTTTAGGTAGAGAACTATTATCTATCTCCACAAGGACAGAGGTCATATGCTAGGATGGTCGACACTTAAGAGTTAATAAATTAATAATAAATAAATGAGTGTACAGGGATCCTGCTGCTACTTTTTCAATAAACACAAGTTACAACACAAAACACCCTTCTATTAAGAGAAAGAAATTTTGCCTGAAAGATAAGGATATATACTAATAATGTAGGAATTATGCAAATATTCAATGCAAAGTATTTCCTACAGAAAAATAAAAAAAGAGGATGAGGGCCCTAACAGAGTAAGTGGCACCACACTTAACTACCCAGCTGACTTACAGGAGAATATAGTCATTATAATTACAACCTGAGGAATCTCAAGAAAGTAGTGAAACCAATAATGTAAGTTCTAGAACTTTACAGTATTTTAAATCGAAATCCACTGTGTAAACAAAACACAGATTAGAGATGGCAAAATAGAGGGTCACAGTGAACTTGGTGACCTGTGTAACAATCTAAGCAATCTAACATACATATAATTGTGGACACAAAAGGATAAAAGAGAGTAAACGGGGCAGAAAGAAATAATGGCCCCAGATTTCCCAATCTGGACAAAAACAAAGCTACAGATCTAAGACGTCCAATGGAACATGGCAAAATAAAGAAAACTATACCTAAGCATATCATAATCAAACTGCTAAAAAACAAAGAAATCTTTAAAGCAGCCAGAGGAAAATGACACATTACATAAAGGGAAGCAACAACACGTATGATAGCTAACTTTTTATCAAAAACAATGGAGAACTTCAAGAGGAACATAAGACAGGGAACTTCAAAGTGGGGGGTGGGGAGCCCCGCAGGGGGAGTCATCCCAGAAATGCCAGCAACATTAGCCTTCAAAAATAGAGGCAAACTTAACTTTTAATTAAATAAAAACAGAATCCATCTACAGGAGCCCTCACTACAAGAAAAGCTTAAGGAAGTTCTTCAGGCTGACGGGAAATGTCACTAGATAGAAACTGTACCATACAGGAAGAATAAAGAACACTGTGGGACTTCCCTGGTGGCACAGTGGTTAAGAATCCTCCTGCCAATGCAGGGAACATGGGGTCGATCCCTGCTCCAGGAAGATCCCACATGCTGCAGAGCAGCTAAGCCCGTGTGCCACAACTACTGAGCCTGCACTCCATAACTACTGGGCCCACACGTCACAACTACTGAAACCTGTGTGCCTAGAGCCTGTGCTCTGCAACAAGAGAAGCCACCAGAGAGAGAAGCCCACGCACCACAACGCAAGGTAGCCCCAGCTTGCCACAACTAGAGAAAGCCCGCGTGTAGCACTGAAGACCCAACGCAGCCAAAAAACAAAAAACACTGTAAATGGATGACATTTAGATAAAACACTGTTCTACAGAGTTTACTGTGTAAGTAGATGCAATATGACAATAACAGCACAAAGAATGTGAGAATAAATGCACCACACTGTTACAAAGCTCTTACATTTTATATGTAGTAAAATTACTCTAGGTGGACTGTGACACACTAAGGATACATACGTAATCCCTAAAGGCATGATTTTATAACATTTATAAAAATATAAACATATATATATATATAAATTTTTCTTTCAACAAATAGGAGAATACAGCACAATTCTTGATACTAAAGTTTGAGATAGTTTGACCCTGAAACTTCTTTATGTTTGTCCACTCATCCAACGAGTATTTACTAATATGCTCCTTGTTCCAGGTATTTCAGCAACCTATGTCTTTAGTTTCTCTAGAAAAAGAAAAGGCTTTCTATGACTATTTCTTGCCAACTTTCCTCTTCCACTGCAAGCGAATCACCTCACTAATGAAACTGATTTTATTACAAGTTGATGGTTTCTCAGATTCCCGCCCCGCCCCCAAAGTCAGGTATTCCCTGGCTTGAAAAGAACTCCAAACCTTCTTCTTTAGAAACAATCATGAGGTGCCAATGAGTTTCTTACCACCTGGAATGGTTAAGGTGCCAGGTGACTCTGACCAACACTTGAAGGTTTTCTTATCACCTAAAGCTCTAATGGCAGCAGACAAACTGGGTTTAATCTCAACTCTGTTTAAATAATTTGCTTATGCATGTGAACTTGGGCAAATTATTAAATTTCTCAAAATTTCCATTTCCTCTTCTGTAAAATGGGGATAATGGTGGCACCTAAAATGTAGCTGTCTTATTAAAGCACTTAGCATAACATCTGCCACGTAAGTGGTCAATAGCTATGATCATCATTACCCTTCGGTTTTTAGTTTGATTTTTCCTTTTAACAAAACCTCCTAATTCTTCTCCTTATATCTGAATTAAATATGCCATACCTTTCCACAGGTATTTATCTACCAGTAGGTTACAATCCCTTTAGTTTGTGCCTGTACAAAAGTCAGCTTTAAGTACAATAGAGAAAAGAAAATGAGAAGAAGGAGGAGACTACTTTTAGTTTAACAATATCACATTTCATAAAACAGATATGCCTGAATAAAATATTTTTAATTAACCTTGTAACAAGGGAGGAATATAATCTGTAAAATTATTCATCACAGGATTTATTTTTAAAATATGAGAAGGAGAGTGCACTGTAAACAATTTATTAAAATTCAATTTACAGGGAACTTTTGAGAAACGTCTACTCTATCAAGGTAGGTACTCCCCCACCAACCACTGTTTCTGGAAATCTTTCCCTATCAACCTCCACCTGAGGGGTCTATAGCATCAGCATTGATACTTTCCTCTCTACAAACACAACAATGGCAGTCTGCCTGAGCGGAAAAAGACAACTCATTCAAAAGAAACAGGTAGAGAAGACCCTTCGACAAGTGAAGGAAAAGTATTCCCTCCTTCTTCTCCTTTTCAGGTATTATACTCACCACCTCCACCAAGACAGGTCAATAAACCCAGTAAAATTAAGTTCCAGGTGTTGCTCAGGGAAAAGAAGGAACAGAACACTCTCAGGAAATATGACCCATTCAAGGTAAAGGAGGCTGCTTGCACAACGCTTCATTTTTGGAGAAGGCACTGCTCTTAAGCAACAACAAAGGGCTGAAACCAGTTCAGTGCCAGAGAAGGGAGAAGTATAGACTGGAAACCTATAAGGAGTAACCAGCTCTCAGGGTCAGAGGGACATGTGCTCAGAGCAGTATGCACAGACCTCGTAGCAAATATCTAGCTGTTCCAAGAATTTACTACACATTTTGTATGCACTTTTACCTCACACGTTTTCAACCCAGCCCACAGACAGAAAATCACATCATTCCTAAATTCTGTGGTTACTGGGGAGACTTGATCACATCAATGTCACAAGTTTTAAAAAGTCTGTTATCTGAATCTTAATTTTTATCATTTTATAAAATAAATGGAGGAGGTGGAGACAAGAGGGCGAAGTACAAGAACATGAGCGCGCTTCTTCTTACAAAAACACCAAAACCACAACTAACTGCTGAACAATCATCAACCAAAAAAAAACACTCGAACCTACCAAAAAAGATATCCTACATCTAAAGACAAAGAAGCAACAACGAGACAGCAGAACGGGCGGAAACACGATAAAATCAAATCCCATACCTGCTGGGTGGGCAACCCACAAATTGGAAAATAATACCACAGAAGTTCTCTCACAGGAGTGAAAATTCTGAGCCCCACATCAGGCTCCCCAGCCTGTGGGTCTGGCAAAAGGAGAAGGAGCCCCCAGAGAACCCAGCTTTGAAGGCCAGCAGGGTTTGAAAGGAGGGGTTCCACAGGGCTGGGGGAAACAGAAATTCCACCCTTGGAGGGCTCACACAAGGTGTCGTGTGCACCAGGACCCAGGGAAAAAAGCAGTGACCTCATAAGAGCCTGGGCCAGACCTACCTGCTGGTATTAGAGGGTCTCCTGCAAAGGAGGGGACACACTGTGGCTTACCGGGGGTACAAAAACACTGGTGGCGATAGTTCTGGGGAGTACTCATTGACGTGAGCCCTCCTGGAGGCCGCCATTTTATGACCAAGACCTGGCCCTACCAACAGCCTGTAGGCTCCAGTGATGGGACACCTTAAGCCAAACAAACAAGGGGGCGGGGGGGGGGGGGGCGGAGATGCAGCCCCACCCATCAGGAGACAGGCTAGTTAAAGTCTTCCTGAGCACACAGCTGCCAGATAAACACACCCCAACACAGACCTGCCCACCAGAAGGACAAGACACAGCTCCACCCACCAGTGCGCAGGAACCAGTCAATCCCACCCGGAAACCTGCATAAGCCTCTCAGACAGCATCATCCACCAGGGGGCAGGCAGTAGAAGCAAGAAAACTACATCCCTGCAGGCTGCAGAATGGAAACTGCAATCACAGAAAGTTAGACAAAATGGGATGAGAGAGGAATATGTCCCAGATGAAGGAACAAGATAAAATCCCAGAAGAAAAACAAAGTGAAGTAGAGATAGGCAATCTACCTGAAAAGAATTCAGAGCAATGATAGTAAAGATGATCCAAGATCTCAGAAAAAGAATGGAGGCACAGATCTAGACAATGCAAGAAATATTTAACAAAGACCTAGGAGAAATAAAGAATAAACACACAGATGAACAATAACTGAAATAAAAAATACACTACAAAGGGGCTTCCCTGGTGGCGCAGTGGCTGAGGGTCCACTTGCCGATGCAGGGCACACAGATTCGTGCCCCAGTCCGGGAAGATCCCACATGCTGCCGAGTGGCTGGGCCCGTGAGCCATGGCCCCTGAGCCTGTACGTCCGGAGCCTGTGCTCCGCAACGGGAGAGGCCACAACAGTGAGAGGCCTAAGTACAGCAAAAAAAAAAAAAAAAAAAAATGCTGCAAAGAATCAATAGCAGGATAAATGAGGCAGAATAACAGATAAATGAGCTGGAAGACAGAATGGTGGAAATCACTGCCGTGGAACAGAATAAAGAAAAAGGAATAAAAAGAAATGAGGACAGATGAGGACAGTCTAAAAGGCCTCTGGGACTATATTAAATGCACCAACATTCGCATTATAGGGATCCCAGAAGGAGAAGAGAGAGAGAAAGGGCCTGAGAAAATATTTGAATAGATAATAGCTGAAAACTTCCCTAACTTGGGAAAGGAAACAGTCACCCGAGTCCAGGAAGCACAAAGATAAGCCCAAGGAGGAACACACAGTAATCAAACTGACAAAAATTAAAGACAAAAAATATAAAAAGCAACAAGAGGGGCTTCCCTGGTGGCGCAGTGGTTGAGAGTCCGCCTGCCGATGCAGGGGACGCGGGTTCGTGCCCCGGTCCGGGAGGATCCCACATGCCACAGAGCGGCTGGGCCCGTGAGCCATGGCCACTGGGCCTGCGCGTCCGGAGCCTGTGCTCTGCAACGGGAGAGGCCGCAGCAGTGAGAGGCCCGCGTACCACAAAAAAAAAAAAAAAAAAGCAACAAGAGAAAAGCAACAAGTAACATACAAGGGAACCCTGTAAGGTTATCAGCTGATTTTTCAGCAGAAACTCTGCAGGTCAGAAGCAAGTGACATGATATACAATATTTTAAGTGATGAAAGGGAAGAACCTACAACCAAGAATACTCTACCCAACAAGGCTCTCAATCAGATGCAACAGAGAAATCAAAAGCTTTACAGACAAACAAAAGCTAAGAGAATTCAGCAACACCAGACCACCTTTGCAACAAATGCTGAAGGAACTTCTCTAGCTGGAAAAGAAAAAGCCACAACTAGAAACAAGAAGATTACGAGTGGAAAACCTCAACAGTAAAGGCAAACATGAAGTAAAAGTAGGAAATCATCCACACACAAATATGATATCAAACCCAGCAATCATGAGAAGATAACAGTACAAATACAGGCTATTGAAAATGCATTTGAAATGAAAAGACCAGCAAATTAAAACAATGCTTTTTATATACAGAGTGCTATTCAAAACCTCGTGGTAAACACACACCAAAAATCTACAATAGATACGCACACAAAAAAGAAAAAGGAATCCAAACACAACACTAAAATTAGTCATAAAATCCTAAGAGAAGAGAACAAGAGGAAGGGATGAAAAAAGACCTACAAAAACAAAAAACAACATTGCAGTAAGAACATACATATTGATAATTACCTTAAACTTAAATGGATTAAATACCTCAACCAAAAGACTGTCAAAAATTAAATACAAAGAAAAAATATTAAAAGCAACAAGGGAAAAGCAACAAATAACATACAAGGGAATCCCCATAAGGTTATCAGGTGATTTTTCAGCAGAAACTATGCAGGCCAGAAGGGAGTGGCAGGATATGTTTAAAGTGATGAAAGGGAAAAACCTACAAACAAGATTACTCTACCCAGCAAGGATCGCATTCATATTCAACAGAGAAATCAAAAGCTTTACAGACAAGCAAAAGCTAAGAGAATTAATAAGCACCACCAAACCAGCTTTACAACAAATGCTAAAGGAACATCTCTAGGCAAGAAACACAAGAGAAGAAACAGACCTACAAAGACAAACCCAAAACAATAAAGAAAATGGTAACAGGAACATACATATAGATAATTACCTTAAATGTAAATGGGTTAAATGCTTCAACCAAAAGACAAAGGCTGAATGGATACAAAAACAAGACCCATATATTTGCTGTCTACAAGAGACCCACTTCAGATCTAGGGACACATACAGACTGAAAGAGAGGGGATGGAAGAAGGTATTCCATGCAAATGGAAATCAAAAGAAAGCTGGAGTAGCAATACTCATATCAGACAAAAAGACTTTAAAATAAAGACTGTTACAAGAGACAAAGAAGGACACTACATAATGATGAAGGGATCAATCCGAGAAGAAATAACAATTACAAGTATATATGCACCCAACATAGGAGCACCTCAATATATAAGGCAAATGCTAACGGTCATAAAAGGAGAAATCAACAGTAACACAATAATAGTGGGGGACTCTAACACCCCACTTTTATCAATGAACAGATCATCCAGACAGAAAATCAGTAAGGAAACACAGGACTTAAAAGACACACTAGAGGAGATGGACGTAAGTGATATTTATCGAACATTCCATCCAAAAGCAGCAGAATACACATTCTTCTCAATTGCACATGGAACATCCTCCAGGACTGATCACATGCTGGGCCACAAAGTGAGCCTTGGTAAATTTAAAAGAACTGAAATCATATCAAGCATCTTTTCCGACCACAACGCTATGATATTAGAAATTACCTACAAGAAAAAAACTTTAAAAAACACAAACATGTGGTGGCTAAACAATATGCTACTAAACAACCAATGGATCTCACTGAAGATATCAAAGAGGAAATCAAAAAATACCTGGAGACAAATGAAAATGAAAGCATTATGATCCAAAACCGTGGGACACAGCAAAAGCAGTTCTAAGACGGAAGTTTATAGCAATACAGTCTTACCCCAGGAAACAAGAAAAATCCCAAATAAACAACCTAACCTTACACCTAAAGCAACTAGAGAAAGAAGAGCAAACAAAACCCAAAGTTGGAAGAAGGAAAGAAATCATAAAGATCAGAGCAGAAATGAATGAAATAGAGATGAAGAAAATGATAAAAAAAAGATCAATGAAACTAAAAGCTGGTTCATTGAAAAGATAAACAAAATTGATACACCTTTAGCCAGTCTCATCAAGAAAACGAGAGGGCTCAAATCAGTAAGATTAGAAATGAAAAAGAATTTGCGAAAGACACCACAGAAATACAAAATTTCATGTGAGACTATACTACAAACAACTGTATGCCAATAAAATGGGCAACCTTGGAAGAAATGGACAAACTCTCAGAAAGGTACAATCTCTCAAGACTGAACCAGGAAGAATTAGAAACTATGAACTGACCAGGAAGAATCAGAAACTATGAACTGACCAGTCACAAGTACTGAAATTGAAACTGTGATTAAAAAACTAGAACAAACAAAAGTCCAGGACTAAATGGCTTCATAGGAAAATTCTATCAAACATTTAGAAAAGAGTTAACACCTATCCTTCTTGAACTATTCCAAAAAAAATGCAGAGGAACAAACACTCCCAAACTCATTCTATGAGGCCACCATCACCCTGATACCAAAACCAAAGATACCACAAAAAAAGAAAATTACAGGTCAACAACACTGATGAACACAGATGCGAAAATGTGCAACAAAACACTAACAAACCAAATCCAACAATACATTAAGAGGATCATACACCACGATCAAGTGGGACTTATCCCAGAGGATGCAAGAATTTTTCAATATCTGCAAATCAATCAGTGTAATACACCACATCAACAAATTGAAGATTAAAACCATATGATCGGGCTTCCCTGGTGGTGCAGTGGTTGAGAGTCCGCCTGCCGATGCAGGGGACACGGGTTCGTGCCCCGGTCCGGGAAGATCCCACATGCCGCGGAGCGGCTGGGCCCGCGAGCCATGGCCGCTGAGCCTGCGCGTCCGGAGCCTGTGCTCCGCAACGGGAGAGGCCACAACAGTGAGAGGCCCGCGTACCGCAAAAAAAACATATGATCATCTCAACAGATGAAGAAAAAGCTCTTGACAAAATTCAACACCATTTATGATAAAAACTCTCCAGGAAGTCAGTATAGAAGGAACTAACCTCAACACAATAAAGACCACATATGACAAATGTACAGCTAACATCAAACTCTACGGTGAAAAGCTGAAAGCATTTCCTCTAAGATCAGGAAGAACACAACAATGTCCATTCTCGCCACTTTTATTCAACATAGTTTTGGAAGTCCTAGCCATGGCAATCAGAGAAGAAAAAGAAATAAATCAGTCCAAATTGGAAAAGAAGTAGTAAGACTGTCACTGTTTGTAGACAACATGATACTATACATAGAAAGTCCTAAAGATGCTACCAGAAAACTACTAGACCTCATCAATGAATTCGGTAAAGTTGCAGGATACAAAATTAATGCACAGAAATCTGTTACATTTCTATACACTAACAATGAAAGATCAGAAAGAGAAGTAGAAGAAACAATCCCATTTACTGTCACATCAAGAAGAATAAAATACCGAGGAATAAACCTACCTAAGGAGACAAAAGACCTGTACTCTGAAAACCGTAAGACACTGATGAAAGAAATTAAAGACACAAACATATAGAAGGATATACCATGTTCTTGGGTTGGATGAGTCAATAGTGTCAAAATGACTATACTACTCAAGGCAATCTACAGATTCAATGTAATCCCTATCAAATTATCAATGGCATTTTCCACAGAACTGGAACAAATTTTTTTTTAATTTGTATGGAGACACAAAAGACCCCAAATAGCCAAAGCAATCCTGAGAAAGAAAAACAGAGATGGAGGAAACAGGCTCCCTGACTTCATATTATACTACAAAGCTACAGTCATCAAAACAGTATGGTACTGGCACAAAAAGAGATATATACATCAATGGAACAGGATGGAAAGCCCAGAAATAAACCCACACATCTATGGTCAACTAATCTATGACAAAGGAGAAAAGACTACACAAGAAGAAAGTCAGTCTCTTCAATAAATGGGGCTGGGAAAACTGTACAGCTACCTGTAATAGAATGACACTAGAACATTCTCATACACCAGACACAAAAATAAACTCAAAATGAATGAAAGACCTAAAAAGACCCGATACTATAAAACTCTTAGTGGAAAACATAGGAAGGACACTCTTTGACATAAAATACAGCAAGATCTTTTTCAATCCATCTGCTAGAGTAATGGAAATAAAAATAAACTAATGGGACCTATTTAAACTCAAAAACTTTTTCACAGCAGGGGAAACCATAAACAAAAAGACACCCCACAGAATGGGAGAAAATATTTGCAAACAATGCGACCGACAAGGGATTAATCTCCAAAATTTACAAACAGCTCGTGCAGCTCAATATCAATAAGACAAACAACCCAATCAAAAAATGAGCAAAAGACCTAAATATTTTTCCAAAGAAGACATACAGATGGCCAAGAGGCACATGAAAAGATGCTCAACATTGCTAATTATTAGAGAAATGCAAATCAGAACTACAATGAGATATCACGTCACACCGATCAGAATGGCCATCATCAAAAAGTCTACAAACAATAAATGATGGAGAGGGTGTGGAGAAAATGGAAGCCTCCTACACTGTTAGCGGGAATGTAAATTGGTAGAGCCACTATGGAAAACAGTATGGAGCGTCCTTAGAAAACTAAAAACAGAACTACCATTATGATCCAGCAGTCCCACTCCTGGGCATGTCTGGATAAAACTATGGTTCAAAAGCATACATGCACCCCAATGTTCATTGCAGCACTGTTTATGATAGGCAAGACATGGAAGCAACCTAATGTCCATTGACCAATTAATGGATAAAGATGTGGTACATACATACAATGGAATATTACTCTGCCATTAAAAAGAATGAAATAATGCCATTTGCAACAACTTGGATAGACCTGGAGATTATCATACTAGGTGAAGTAAGTCAGACAGAGAAAGACATATATCATATTATATTGCTTGTATGCGGAATCTTAAAAAAAAAAAAAAGATACAAATGCACTTATCCAGAAACACACTCACAAACTTATGGTTACCAAAGGGGAAGGAGTGGGGGGGGAGAGGATAAACTGGGAGTTTGGGATTGACATATACATACATTATATTTAAAAGAGATAACCAACAAGGACCTACTATATAGCACAGGGAACTCTGCTCAATATTCTGTAATAACCTAAATGGGAAAAGAATTTGAAAAAGAATAGATACATGTATATTAAATAAATAAATAAGACCAAAAAAAAAAGAAGAAGAAGCATGAGAAGTACAAAATAAAATAGAATAGGGCTTCCCTGGTGGTGCAGTGGTTAAGAATCCTCCTGCCAAGGCAGGGGACATGGGTTCAAGCCCTGGTCTGGCAAGATCCCACAGGCTGCAGAGCAACTAAGCCTGTGTGCCACAACTACTGAGCCTGCATTCTAGAGCCTGTGAACCACAACTACTGAGCCTGCGTGCCACAACTACTGAAGCCCATGTGCCTAAGGCTCGTGCTCCGCAACAAGAGAAGCCACCACAATGAGAAGCCCACACACCATGATGAAGAGTAGCCCCCGCTTGCCACAACCAGAGAAAACCTGCATGCAGCAACAAAGACCCAATGCAGCCAAAAATAAAATAAATAAATAGAAATAAATAAATACAATAAACGGAAATGCAATATAAAATTACAATGTAAAAACTCTTCAGTCGGCATCTTTAGATTTTTGCATTTTACTAAAGTATACCCCAATGAAGGAAAATAAAATTCATTAGGAATATGGAAGAAACTCAATTTTGGAATATAGCCCTTAAATACATATTTTATTTCAAGGACATGAATTACTTCATTTCTCTCTTTCATTTAAAGGGGGAAATACAAAAACTAATGTGCTTCTTATGTAACACGAATATGTTTCTTCTAATATTTGACTAAATCTGACTCTAACAAAATACAAATCAATAGGCTAGGCCACTTTGGTATGGTCACTTTGGTACGGTCTCTTTGGTATGGTCTCTTTCTCTGCTGTTTAACTTACCACAGGTAGCGTGAGCCAGGTTGCCACAAGGCGGTTGTTGATCCAGCGATACCAAGATGGGTTTATAAACATCAAAGGTAAAAAGGGACCCAGCATGAAAATGCTTCCAAAAAAGCTTCCCCAAAACAGAGTGAGTATAAAGTATATCCCTCTCCATGACACCATGATTCTGAAAGACACAAAAACCGATATATTTTGTTACTGTAACTGTCCAAATTCAATTTCAGAATGATACATGTAATAATCTTTAATTATAGGGCTACAGAATAGGCCCTTGATAAAGAATATGAGCTTGAATGCCCTCTTACATGACCTACAGGTCTAACAAGTCAGAACATTAGAAATGGATACTCTCCCCCAAAACAGATATATTTATCAATGGAACAGGATACAGAGCCCAGAAATAAACCCACACACCTATGGCCAATTAATCTTCGACAGGAAATCCCTGATGGTCCAGTGGCTAGGACTCTGTGCTTCCACTGCAGGGGGCACAGATTGGATCCCTGGCTGGGGAACTAAGGTTCTGCATGCCAGGTGGCGCAGCCAAAAAAAAAAAAAAAAAAAAAATCTTTGACAATGCAAGCAAAAATATACAATGGAGAAAAAACAATCTCTTCAGCAAGTGGTGCTGGGAAAGCTGGACAGCCACACGTTAATCAATGAAGTTAGAACATACCCTCACACCATACACAAATATAAACTCAAAATGGATTAAATACAGGACATGACACCATAAAACTCCTAGAAGAGAACACAGGCAAAACATTCCCTGACTTAGCAATGTTTCCTTAGGTCAGTCTCCCAAGGCAACAGAAATAAAAGCAAAAATAAACAAATGGGAACTAATCAAACCTATAAGCTTTTACATTGCAAAGGAAACCACAAACAAACGAAAAGACAACCTACAAATGGGAGAAAATATCTGCCAACAATTTGACTGACAAGGCCTTAATTACCAAAATATACAAACAGCTCATACAATTCAATAACAAAAAAACAACCCAATCAAAAAATGGGCAGAAAACCTAAATACTTCTCCAAAGAAGACATACAGATTCTCAATAGGCACGTGAAAAGATGCTCAACATCACTAATTATTAGAGAAATACAAATCAAAACTACAATGAGGTACCTCACACTGGTCAGAATGGCCACTGAAACAAATGCTGGAGAGGGTGTGGAGAAAAGAGAACCTTCCTACACTGTTGGTGGGAATGTAAATTGGTGCAGCCATCATGGAAAACAGTATGGAGGTTCCTTCAAAAACTAAAAATAGAGCTACCATATGATCCAGCAATCCCACTCCTGGGCATTTATCCAGAGAAAACCAAAATCCGAAAAGATATGTGCACCTCAGTGTTCACAGTAGTACTATTTACAACAGTCAAGACACAGAAGCAATCTAAATGTCCACTGACAGATGAACAGACAAAGAAGATGAGTTATATATACAAAATGGAGTACTACTCAGCCATAAAAAGTAATGAAATAATGCCATTTACAGCAACATGGATGGACCTAGAGATGATCATACTAAGTGAAGTGAATCAGAAAGACAAATACCATATGCTATCACTTATACATGGAATCTAAAATATGACACAAATGAGCTTATTTATGAAACAGAAACAGACTCAGTCATAGAAAACAAACTTATGTTTACCAAAGGGGAAAGGGGGTGGGGGAGGGAAGCGGTAGGAGTTTGGGATTAGCAGTACAACAACAAGGTAAACAACGTCTTGCTGTATAGCACAGGGAATTAAATTCAATATTCTGTAATAAACCATAATGGAAAAGAATATGAAAAAGAATACATATATGTATAACTGAATCACTCTGCTGTATAGCAGAAACTAACACAACATTATAAATCAACTCTTCCCTTTTTTTTAAATTGAAATAAAGAAAAAAAAGAGATACTCTCAACTGGCTTCCCCCAAAAAAGAAAAAAGCTGTTTAAAAAGCCTTGCTTTTTGTTCTGCTTATTAGTATTAACATAAAACCGTATATTTTCTTTTCCAAGACGTTATCCAACGCAAAATTTTAAAATATTCCAGAGTTCTTTTTTTTTTTTATCTCTTACATGACCTACAGGTCTAACAAGTAGATTTAGTGGACTAAGAACTGCAGAACAGCTTCCTAAGGGTGACTGTGCCTGAAAGTGATGGCAATTTTACAGAGTGCACTAAGAAAGAATTTGTTAAATCTAGAAATATTAATTCTTTACATTAGAACCTAAAAGTAATACCTTTGGGCATTTGGTCTTTATGAGCTGAAAGGTTAAGTAGAAGTCAGACTCCTCACTCACTTTCTTAATTATTTGCCAATGGATTACTTTTGAGGGTCCTCATAACCAGACGAACAAAATACTGATGCTTTAAAAATAAACTGTTGGAAGCACAGTCTAAAATGAATAATCAAACATTTGATTTTACAACCTAAACTCTATTAGAGCAAAAACATGGTTTGCTTCAGGATAATAAAACCGTGGGAAACATTAAAACCATGAAAACAATAATGGCCTTAAAATTTGTATATTAAAAAAAGGTATTTCAGGGCTTCCCTGGTGGTGCAGTGGTTAGGAGTCCACCTGCCAACGCGGGGGACACAGGTTCGAGCCCTGGTCCAGGAAGATCCCACATGCCACGGAGCAACTAAGCCCATGCACCACTACTACTGAGCCTGCGTGCCACAACTACTGAAGCCAGTGCACCTAGAGCCCATGCTCCACAACAAGAGAAGCCACCACAATGAGAAGCCCGCACACTGCAACAAAGAGGAGACTCCGCTTGCCGCAACTAGAGAAAGCCCGCGCGCAGCAATGAAGACCCCGCGCAGCCAAAAATAAAATAAGTAAAATAAATTTTTTTTAAAAAGGTATTTCAGCAATTAAGACCTCTGAAAATTTGAAAAGAATCACAACAGGAAAAAGAAATAAAATTTCAAATGTCATGGTGCTTTAAAAAATGTCAGTCAGACAAACAAAACAAGTCAAGTCTCTTACGCCGAATCAAGTTTTTCTGCATATTTGGTATATTTTTAAATCTCTACCAATACTTGACAGTGTTATACACAAAATCCTTCAAAGTACAAACAGAACAAGTATCTGCTAAGAACTGGCTTTCTGCTAAACTCTAGATCGGAACTTCTAAGAAGCGGGTTGAGGGAGTGAGGGTGCAGAAAAAGCACACTGGAAAACAGTAGCCAAACAATTTGCTCACACAGGGCCCAGGATGGTCTGTAGTGCTACACAGCCTTGGCTTTGCTTTCTCTGAGGCTCAGCTCCTCCTCTTTGCATTAAAAGACACTATAGGCCACTTCTCTCCAGTCTAAAGTAATAATTTAAAAAGAGCTGCCAAATTTAGTATTCTCAACCCCTATTTCCTTTCATAACCCCTGCCCCCAAAATATCCCTGCAATGCTACTACTCGATTTGAAAACCCCCCTGTAACTACCTTTTTTAAAATCTACTGTTCGTTTCTGTCATTAGCTAGCTCTCTGTTTAGATACTCACCCCTCAACTCCCTGAAGGGCTATACTTCACATTACATCCATATACAACTACTTCCCCATCAAAGGCTCTGACATGCTTCTTCCTCACTTACTGAACTACTTCTCATTTGATGTCATTAAAAGGAAAAAAATTATAGTTAAAGGAGCTTAGGTATCATCTAACAGAATCTTTTCAATTTACAGTGATGAAGCTAAGGACCAGAAGAGTTAAGAGATGTGTCACGTGAATATACTGGGATTACTCAAACCAAGTCTCATCTAAAATTACTTTTCCATCCTACTCCTGTTTCTTCCCTAACCTCTCAATCATGTGTACAGTGATTCAATAAACATGCAAAGAGATTCCTACTGTGTGTCAGGCCCAGTGCCAGTTATTTGGGGATACAACAGTGAACATGACAGACATACCAAGCTCTTACAAACCTAACAGTCTCTCCAGCCCTTTCTTATGAACTCTGCATTTAATCTAGCCCTGTTCTCTCTCTTCTTCCAAGTCTCAAGGATTTGATAGAAAACTTGGTTAAGAATTATGCTACTACACGCTTATTTAGAATAAATAAAATTTTTAAAAACCAAAAACTGGCTAAACCAAGTGCTGGTAAGGATGCAGAGCAACCAGAACTCACACACGTTGCTGGTGGGAATGCAAAATGGTATGGCCACTTTGGAAAACAGCTTTACAGTTTCTTAAAATATTAAATGTACATTTATGATATAACCCAGCAATCCCACTACTGAATATCCAGGAAAAATTGAAAACTTATGTTGACACACAAACCTGCACACAATTGTTTTCAGCAGGATTATTCATAATTGCAAAAAACTAGAAACAACCCAAATGTCAGTCACGGGTGAGGGGATAAGCACACTCTAATATATCCATAGAAAAGAATACTACTCAGCAGTGAAAAAACATATGACTGATACATGCAACCTCTGGGGTTAACGTCAAATGCATTATGCTGAGTGAAGGAAGCCCGGCTCAAAAGGCATGATTTCTTTTTAACTGTATGTTTTCATTTATATGACATTCTGGAAAAGGCAAAACTATACGGAGGGAACAGATCAGTGGTTGTCAAAAGGTTAGGGGTAGGGGGAGTGTTTGACTGTGAAGGGGCAGCACAAGGGAAGTTTTAGGGGTTGAGGAAACTGTTCTATTTCCCAATTGCAGTGACGGTTACAAGACTATGCATTTGTTGAAGCTCACAAAACGTATATTTACTGATTTTTACTGTATGCAGATTAAGAACTAAATTAAAAAGATTATGCTATGTGAGATGAAATCTGATAGAATATTCATTAAGCTCTTATGATCTGGGGAATTCTACACGTCTGGATTATTTCAATTATAATGACATCTAAACTATGTCAAGCTTTTAGAATACGCCAGGCACTGTTTCATATACTTTAAATGTGTGAACCTGTTTAATACAATAATCCCATGGTGTAGATATTTTCATTACCCCACACTTTATATATAAGGATACTGAGGCACAAAGTGGTTAAGTAATATGCTCAAGATTATACAGCTAGTAAATGGCAGAGCTGGGATTTGAATCCAGGTAATTTGGTGTCAGAGTCCATGCTCAGTCTAGAATTCAACATTATGTTCTTTTTCAAGCACATACTTCTTTTGTAATTAAACACACACACTTTAAACACTATACAAAATCAAGATGTCATGAATCTAAACCAAATTTTTAATATCTCATGCAAAAATTATTCTGAATGTTAGTGAAGTTTATAGGAACTTAGTGAGGAAATCTAACGTCTTTTCTTAACACTCCCTAGTACTTAACATATAGCATACAAAAACTTGGGGAGAGCTGAGGATGGGGGTTGCCAGCTTCTGCTGGAAAGAAATCTGGTTAAATAACTGGTAAATGAACCACCTAATCTTTTAAAATCCTTTAAAGTAAGGGCCACATCACTGCAAAGGTAATCACAAATGCTGTAATTTAATATTTCTGTGCATTCTTTGTATAATACTGATAGCGTTCTCAAAAAGTAAAAGCCATTTGGAAAAGAAATAATCATAGTTTTAAAATGGCATAGCCATTTTATTGCCGAGTACAGATACATAGAACTAAACTGTAGATCTTCTTAAAAAGCTATGCCTACTTCAGTGTAACCCAGGAACTTTTCCCCTTAAGACCACTGTCCCTTCACAATGAGTTAAGATCTCTTACCCACTAACTTCCTAGCTCATAATCTGATTCTGATTCTGATTCTGATGCTTGCCCTTGTCTAACCATCTGTGGTTCCAATGACTACAATGCCAAGCAAAGGCAGGAACCAAAACAGAGCCCACCTGGACTTCTTATTCAGTTGCATATATTATTCCTACAGTATGACAATGTAGGAGGATACTCCCTGACGAGGATTAAGGGAATCTATTAGGGATACTTACAGTTCCTTGCTCAGGAAGGAAAGACGTTTTACTTCATAAAATTTCCTTAGTTTTTAAATTCACATAACAATTCAAGTCTTAACAAGCATCGCTCTCATAGTCTAGGAGGGAAGCTAAGTGTGCTAAGGAACGAATGCAGTTTGGTATGATACATACTGTAATAGAGGTATGTAACAGGTGCTAAGGATAGGTCAAAGCAACGCAAGATGAGCTCTGCTAAAAGGAATTAAAGAAGCTGTTAGACACTTAGAGGATGAGAAATCGCGGGAGAGGAGAGATTACTCCAGACAATAAAAAAAAAACATGTAGGGCTTCCCTGGTGGCACAGTGGTTAAGAATCCGCCTGCCAATGCAGGAGACACGGGTTCAAACCCTGGTCCGGGAAGATCCCACATGCCGCAGAGCAACTAAGCCGGTGCTCCACAACTACTAAGCCTGCGCTCTAGAGCCCATGAGCCACAACTACTGAAGCCCGCGTGCCTAGAGCCCATGCTCCGCAATAAGAGAAGCCACGACAATGAGAAGCCCGCGCACCACAACGAAGAGTAGCCCCAGCTTGCTGCAACTAGAGAAGGTCGGCGCACAGCAACAAAGACCCAACACAGCCAAAAATAAAAATAAATAAATTTAAAACAAAACACAAACAAAAAGAACATGTAGAGTCACAGAAATTTGAAACAGCATGGCTTAAACAAGGAACTGTAACTCATTACATATTAATGAGGTATAGGGTACACGTCGGGGAGCTGCAAGAAATCAAGAAGACCCTGGTCCTAAAGACAAAGTGCACACACCCAGGGCAGGACAGACAAGAATACCACCTTGAGCATGTCACCATGGGTGGGAAAAAACCTAAGGCGTATGACTCATGTTTTAGAATAAATGTCAAAAGTGACATGGTGTAGATAAGCCTGGACTCAATAAAACCAACCTGTATACTGATTAAGAGCAAAGAACTTCTCTGCCCTCTAAAACGGTGCATGGGACTGTCAGCAAAAATCCAGCATTGACAGATGCTGGTATCAAAGAAGTCTGTGAACCAGGAGCACCTGATCCAGTTCCACCTCTCAACAGCCTGATGATCGTAACCACGCCACTTAACCAGGATGCTCACAGGTGAGGAAGTCAGGAAAAATTCCCTCAAATTTTGAGCACCTAATATTTGCCAGGCACTTTACAAAAGGCTCTCGGTATTTACATACTTAACACCTACAGATTCATATTCATGAACAACCCAAAGGTTCATGACATGTAAGTAATCTGTAACTTTGATGAAACTCAATGTTGAAATTTGAATATTGCAAAACTAGTGTCAAAAACACAAATCAGGGGTTCCCTGGTGGCACAGTGGTTGGGAGTCCGCCTGCCGATGCAAGGGACACGGGCTCGTGCCCTGGTCCGGGAGGATCCTGCATGCCGCGGGAGCGGCTGGGCCCGTGAACCATGGCCGCTGGGCCTGCGCGTCCCGAGCCTGTGCTCCGTGGCGGGAGGGGCCGCAGCAGTGAGGGGTCCGCATGCCGCAAAAAAAAAAAAAAAACACAAATCATTTAGGTAGTAATAATCTGGCCAACTATCCAGTACCCTAATCTCAATGGGCCTTTACTCTGTTCTACTTATCGCACATGTACCATAGTGGATTTATAAATTGGAGGTTTTATTATCAAAAGACCTTGCTATAGGGCTTCCCTGGTGGCACAGTGGTTGAGAGTCCGCCTGCCGATGCAGGGGACACGGGTTCATGCCCCGGTCCGGGAAGATCCCACATGCCGCGGAGCGGCTGGGCCCGTGAGCCATGGCCGCTGAGCCTGCGCGTCCGGAGCCTGTGCTCCGCAACGGGAGAGGCCACAACAGCGAGCGGCCCGCGTACAGCAAAAAAAAAAAAAAAAAAAAAAAAAAACCTATTACCAGGGGCATTCCTGGAAAATGCAATGGAGAATCCAGAACTGGGACCAGTAAGACTTAAAGGCCAAAAAGTAAATACTGAGTAATAAAAGTAATATGAAGAGTTAAGCATATTGTTTCAGCCTTTGTCTTATCTGGAGAAAGTAAAACAGAGTTTCTGGGCTGTGGGGACACACAGCTGAGGGCAGTAACTGCTCTGTGGGGTTAAGTAACCATATACCTACTGAATCGTGAATGCTGAGACCCCACAAAGTCTTCCCTCACTGAGCTTTCAAATGACTGCAACAAGATTTTAAGTCCTACTCCAGTGCACTCCAATAAACCTTTCTGCAATGATGGGCATGTTCAGTAGCTGTGCTGTCCAACATGGCTGCCATTAACTACATGTGGCCACTGAGCCCTTGAAATTTGGCTAGTTCAACTGGAGAACTGAATTATTAATTTAGTGGTATTTAAATTTAAATGCTGGAGAGGGTGTGGAGAAAAGGGAACACTCTTGGACTGCTGGTGAGAATGTGAACTGGTATAGCCACTATGGAGAACAGTATGGAGGTTCCTTAAAAAACTAAAAACAGAACTACCATATGACCCAGCAATCCCACTACTGGGCATATACCCTGAGAAAACCATAATTCAAAAAGAGTCATGTACCAAAATGTTCACTGCAGCTCTATTTACAATAGCCCAGAGATGGAAGCAACCTAAGTGTCCATCATCGGATGAATGGATAAAGAAGATGTGGCACATATATACAATGGAATACTACTCAGCCATAAAAAGAAACGAAATTGAGCTATTTGTAATGAGGTGGATAGACCTAGAGTCTGTCATACAGAGTGAAGTAAGTCAGAAAGAGAAAAACAAATACCGTATGCTAACACATATATATGGAATTTAAGAAAAAAAAAATGCCATGAAGAACCTAGGGGTAAGACAGGAATAAAGACACAGACCTACTAGAGAATGGACTTGAGGATATGGGGAGGGGGAAGGGTAAGCTGTGACAAAGCGGGAGAGAGGCATGGACATATATACACTACCAAACGTAAAACAGATAGCTAGTGGGAAGCAGCCGCAGAGCACAGGGAGATCAGCTCTGTGCTTTGTGACCACCTGGAGGGGTGGGATAGGGAGGGTGGGAGGGAGGGAGACGCAAGAGGGAAGAGATATGGGAACATATGTATAACTGATTTCACTTTGTTATAAAGCAGAAACTAACACACCACTGTAAAGCAATTATACTCCAATAAAGATGTAAAATAAATAAATAAAACAAGACAAAACAAATAAAAAATTTAAATAGCCACACGTGGCTACTGTATTGAATATGAATAGCACAGCTCTATGCTGACTTACTGGAGCACACTTCTCTGAGGAGTCTGACCAGACCATGAGGAAAGATGAAAATATAGAAACACTGGTGGTTCCCTTTTTATTAGCTGTAATAAAAATTCCAGCTAATCACCCTGCAGTGAAGCCCAAAGTTCATACAACCCTCACGAGTATGCAAGCTTCTTTGTAAGTCCCCTATTTTTTACTGTGCGTAGATTATGAGACATCTGAGGAAAACACTTTAACATGACATTAGATACCAAAACAAACAGAAAAAAGTATACTTGAAAGAAACTATTCAGGGAGAAAAAAACTATCTTTAACATTTTCAGAAAGACAAGAAATACTGCATCTGGTAGGTACTTGTGGGGAAAAAAATTTTAAATAAAATGAAGAATGGAAACATTCAGAGAATTCAGAGAATGAGAGCTACTGTAAGTTTAAAACACAGCAAATGTTTAGTAAAAACATTAGCAAAAATGAAACACTCAACAGAAGAGTTAGACAATAAAGCTGAAGAAATCCCCCCAAAAGTCAAGCAGAAGATGAAGAGATGGAAAGTAGAAAGAATATTAGAGGACCAAGACAGAGGTCTCATAGGCAAATCTATATAAGCCTCAAAAAGAAAGTAGTGAGAAACTGGAGGAGAGGAAATCAGCAACAAAATAATTCATAGAAACTCCCCAGAACAGGAGGACATGACACTCCACATTAACAGAGCCTACTGAAAGCTAGGATAATGGATGAAAACAAATGCTCACCAGGGCACGTCGCTATAACTTTCCGAACACAGGAAATGATGGACATTCTGCAAAACCTCTGGAGGGGATGAAAATGGGTCACATGTAAAGGATCAAAAATTAGACTGGATTTGGACTCGGCAGCAATACCAGAAGCAAGATGAAAACAGAACAATGCCTACAAAATTCTCAAGAAAATTATTCCATCCAGTCACTCTTTCGATCAAGTGTAAGGATAGTAAAAACACTATCGCAAGGTCTCAATGTTACCTCCCATACAATCTTTTTTCAAGAAGCTATTGGAAAATGGGCTCTGCTAAAACAAAAGAGTAAACAAGACTGAGGGAGACTTGAAATACAGGAAACAAGAGATCCAACACATGTGAGAACCTCCAAAATGATCATGAAGGGAGATCCCAGGGTGACAGTCATGCATAAAACAGAGAAGGCATCCAATCTAAACAAACTGGGGGAGGGTGACTCAAGAGAAAGACTCTTTGAAAGCTGTATCATCAAAATCCTTGCTGCTAAACAAACCATCTTTTTCTGAGCCAAGAACAGAATGCCCAGGTAAAGCTAGCACAGATTCTAATCTGTACTTGGCTTCTTGAACATGTGCTAGTAAGATCCCTGTGCTCTCTTCCATACACAGCTGCCGGATCAGCTGGTGACACTCATCTTATCTATCCTCAGTACTCCGCTCTGACCTACTCCTGAGAGGTGGTGGGAGGGCATGGTGAATTTAGAAGCATTATTCCTACCCGAGAGTCAACACCTGCAGAGTCCTGACTGCGGTGAGCCCTCCACAGTAGTTTTCCAGGACTTATTTATGCATGAACCTGCCCACTGCCTTCCCCTAAAAAAGGATCTATCTGGTGAATCCTCTGGGAAGCTGAGGTCTGACTATCACCCAGAGACTCTGTACCTGTAGAAGCCTTCATCTATCTGATGGCAGCAGTGTTTGATGGCAGTGTTTGATAGATTACGCTGACTTCTCACGTTCTCAATAAATAAATAAATAAATTGTATAGGGATACATAGATAGGTAAAATTTTAAAGTAAAAGAACAATCAACATAAAAGGATACTAGCTGTCGTGGTGGGGCACACAGGAGGCTTCTAAAGGTACTGGTAATATTCTATTTCTTAAGTATGGTGGCTATTTATACGTTCACCAACAATGACTTTTGGACTATTCTATCAGCGGCAATTTTTGCCAATCTGCACACACACTGTATATCATACATTCTTCTAATTATATGCTACATTAGCAACAGCAACAAAAACGGTTTTAGGGATTACCATCCTAGGTAGAAATGGAAAAAACACAGCTTTCACTTGTTAATTCATGTATTTCTATATTACCTAATTTTATAAAGAACAAACATATAATTTACAATTAAAGATATCTTAATTATAAAAATTTTAAGAACACATTAATTCAGGTTAGGATGATCTCTCTTTGTTATAATCCCTAATCAAATACTCTGCCAGAAAAAGCAGTCCTTGGGAATCAGTGGAGACAAATAAATGGGACAAGTTTATAATTTTTCTAAGACTGCTCCAAAATAAATAAGCAACATGTTGATCCTGATTCAAGTGACAAAATCAAATACATAAGATGAGAGCGTGAACACTAATGTCAATCACTGCATATATAAGATATATAATAATAGTTATTGCAAAATATCGCTTCACAATGAAAATGAAAACGTTTTAACAGTCAGCTAAAACAATCATAGCCTGATTACTGAGATTATTCCACAAACTGAAAGAAATTAACTGTTAACTATTTAAATAGTTTAAGCAAATGCTCTTTACGCTCTAATTTTGTAAACTAGGTGAATACTTCACTTATACAATTGCACTGATTTAGTTTTTTCGCGAACATAAGTGAAATGTTTATAAGCTGATTAATTTCTTTTAAATCCACCAATACATTTTTAAATCCCTGGATGCATGTTAATTTGCATGACCTGATTTTAATGAACATGTCTTCATTTTTTGGAATTTAATAACATAAACACATCTGTCGACTGATGAAATGGTGTGCTTCTTTATTCCCCAATGACAACTGTATTTGTTTTCCTTTCAAGTCCCGAAAGACAGAGGCTCAAAGCTAAATTTAACATCCAATTTTAGAAGCAAAGATTATGGTTATTACTATCTGTTTCTCCTCTTACAATCTTATATTTTTATTCTTATTGGCATTATTGCCATATGTCTTTCATTGTAAATCACTTTAAATTCTTTCAGGAAGCAGACTATTAATTAAAAATAAATTTAGGACTTCCCTGTGGCCCAGTGGTTAAGAATCCCCCTGCGAATGCAGGGGACACGGGTTCGACCCCTGATCCATGAAGATCCCACATGCCGCGGAGCAACTAAGCCCATGAACCACAACTACTGAGCCCGCAAGCCGCAACTACTGAAGCCCGTGCGCCTAGAGCCCGTGCTCCACAACAAGAGAAGCCACCACAGTGAGAAGCCCGGGTACCGCAACGAAGAGTAGTCCCCACTCACCACAACTAGAGAAAGCCTGTGCACAGCAACAAAGACCCAAAGCAGCCAAATATAAACAAATAAATAAATTTAAACATTGTCACCTATAGTGACCTTATTTATGTTTACACATTTTACTAATTAAAAAAAAAAAACAAAAGAAACTAGGTCTCTACTAAAGCATAGTGTCAGGAAACCACTAGAAATTTGTATTTAACAGTTTATGTTCTAGGTATTCTGAAGACAAAAAAGTATACTCCTTTATAAGCAAATTGCCAAAAGAAACAAGTAACAAAAAATAAACCAAAAAGACAGAACTTAAAACACCTCTGCTTATCAATTAAGCACTTATAATGCAACCAGGGGAAGCTAAAAGGAAAATGTTTAAAGGTGCTCTGGCACCTGTTTGGGAAACCAACAGACAATAACAGGAAAGGGACAAACTATATGGTTTCATTCTTCCTGAAGCAGCACGAGAGAATAATACTTTCCCAGATACAGAAAGAAAGTAAAAGGTTAAGCAGCATTCTAGTTACAGAGCACTCAGAAGAAATAAAACCAGTTTACAAATTCTGACAAAACACAACAGGACAGCTAAAGAGCAGAATACGGTCAAACCTTAGCTCTACCCAAAAATGAAGAAAGAACTTTCAACTATCAACTGGAATTCAGTAAACAAGTCTGTTAATTCCCTGGTGGGGGAGTCTACCCTGAGTTCTTAGAACTGTACACAGACATTTGGGGTTATATAAAATGACACTACTTATCTATTGAAGTTTAGTGAGAGAAGAAATTATCTGTATAAATATTCACAGATCTCTACACTGATACAATTCTTTTACTTAAAATGTATTCAAAAGTTAACACTGAGAAAGAAGCAGAGAGTATATACTGTATAATTCTATTTATCTAACATTCAAAAGCATAGAAACTAATTTATAATATTAGAAGGATAACAGTTATCCTGGGAGGTGCAGAGCAGGAAGAGTAACTGCAAGGGGCACCAGGGGGCTTCGAGGGCTTTGACAACACTCTGTTTCTTATTTGGATGCTCGTTACACATGGCGTATTCACTTTATGAAAATTCACTGAGCTGTATATTTGTGGTTTATGCACTTTTCTATATGTATATTTCAACAATATTTACCCCCAAAGCTATCATTTAAACTGGATACTTTATAAGTAATCCAATTCAATATATGCAGTTTATAGGAAGAAAATACAAATGGTCAAGCCAATAAACAAAGTTCAACCTCACTATTTTCTGGAAAATGCAAAAGTGAAACAACAAAGCACCATTTCTTCTCAAAGACTGACAAAAACGTCTAAGTCTTGCCTTTGATATTCTAAAAACCATTTGGTAGTATCTTTGTCTTCATAGCTGGAGGGGAGTATAAACTTTAGGGGGCAAACAGATAAGTAGCTATTATAATTTTGAACGCCTACCATCAGGAATGCTTTCTCAGTATCTACCCCTGAGAAATACTCAATTGTTAAGTACAAAGATGTTTCATTGTAGCCTTGTCTGTAATGACAACAACAAAAATCGGAAACGTGGATGTCCACTGATGAGGGAAGGGCTAAATAAACCGTGGTACTTTCAGCATTATGAAATACTACCCAGCTGGAAAGAATGAGCTATATTTTTTAAAATGAACAGCTCTCCAAGAGGTATTGCTAAGTGAAAAAGAATATGATACCATTTTTGGAAGGGGGGACCACATTCCCCCCCAAAAACCCTATGCTATATGGCTTATATAAATAAATGTAAATACACATAAATCCGTCTAGAATGATACATGCCAATGTTATTATGGTTGCTTAAGTGACGACAGAAGAGGCTGCAACTAAGGATGGTGGTCAAAAAGGAATAGACCTTTCTATTGATATAATGTTTTAAAAAGAGAACATTTCCACTTACATAGTAAAAGGAAAACAGGAAGGAAAAAAAGGGAGGGAGGGAAAGAGAAAGGAAAAAAGCAGCAGCTTAGGCACAGCCAAAAGAGTCAGCTTACTAATGCCAGTTGTTCCATGATCCCATAATCAGAGTAAAAATGATTAAATGGGGACTTCTCTGGTGGTCCAGCGGTTAAGACTCCGCACTCCCAATACTCGGGGCTGGGTTCAATCCCTGGTCAGGGAACTAAATCCCGTGTGCCGCAATGAAGATCTCACACATGGCAACAAAGATCCTGTGCGCCGCCAACTAAGACCCACCGCAGCTGAATAAATAAATAAATATATTTTTTTAAAATGATTAAATGCTGAGGTAGAAATAACCCATACCTCTTAGCGAAATTACTCTTTGCCATACTTTAAACTAAAAGTAAATTTTTACAGACAAATTGAAAACCACTCAAAACATACACTGAGATAGGAATGATAAAGCACCCTAGATAAACTAAAACTACACTGGCACCCTTAAGAATCCTTGGCCTAACAAAGGTCACTCAAAACAACCATTCAATTTACTTTACAGCACTCACCTCCATTAACTTGAAGTTTAAGCTCATGTTTTGCTTTTTCCTTCAAGAGACACACAGCTAGACAGTAAAATGTCTAAGTAAAGTACTAAGTGATGGAGGTACACAGACTATCAGAAGGCAAGCAAGTTTACTGACACTCTTCTTATATACAAAATATGAGGCCATGAATAATATATACATATATAAGTCTCATAAGGATAAAGTTCTAGCAGAAAGGTTATTAAAGTTACCAAAAACAGAATTTTCATTTCTGACTATACCCATGTCTACTTTAGTCAAAGCATACTCTTTAAAAGAGAGAAAAAAGTTAAAATATCTACCTAAATTTACCAAGTTTTTTCAACCATCTCATTTAAACAGAGAATATGACCAATTAGAGTCATTCTGCAGTCATTGAAAACTCACAATATTTGCACTAGCAAACAGTAACCATCTTCGGGCAAGGTACTACAAAGGCTATTCTTTGTTACTGTTAACAGAGTCTTTGCCCTCCTAGGACAGATCATCTAGATGGAGAGGGAAGAATGAATTTTAAAAGTAAGAAGAGAGGGAGGCAATACAAGGAAGTATATATTAAAATGCCAAATTCATGAAAAATCAGTAAGTGTGACAATGAGTTTGTAAAACCTTAAAAGTCTAGAGCTAGAATTAAGATCACCGAGCTTTGGGAATTCCCTGGCAGTTCAGTGGTCAGGACTCAGTGCTTTCACTGCCATGGCCCAGGTTCAATCCCTGGTCAGGGAATTAAGATCCCTCAAGCCGCATGACATGGCCAAAAATTGTAATAAAATAAATAAAATGGTAAATTTAAAAAAAAATCACCAAGCTTTAAACAACTTTTGGTTTCACAGATGAATGTCTCATTACACAAATGAAGAAAGTGAGAAGCAGAAAAGCTGAGGGACCTGACTCTGCTCACAGTGGCACACCCAGTGATGACGGAACTAGGTGAAGACCTCCCATCTCCAGTTACCAGCTCAGCGTTCTTCCCATTAGAAAGGGATCCTAGAGGTCTAAGGCAATCAATTAAAACATGCAGGAGGAATCAACATGCAAACAGGCCTGGGCCTGGAGGAAGAATAGTACTCTGTCAAGCTAGGACAAAAAAGACAAAGAGGCCGACTTCTTGACATTATTCTTTATGATGCACACTGCACAGGGACTGGTTAGGCATAAGGAAGTTTTTCCAAAGTCTCAGGATTTCTGTTGGGTTTTGTTTCTCTGAAATTGTTTCAAACAATATGAATTATTAACAGCAAGCATATTTTTAAAAATGAAAACGACACCAATATTTTTCTGCATAAATGGCAAGCACACTCACTATATTTCAACTATTTCCTGTTATTACACAAGGCTTCCTTGTAAGATGTAGAAGTTAAAACCACACACACCCACACTGAGTGGAACATAATTATATGAAATCATTTCAGAAAGACGGGTTAGTATAACTCTATTATACCTCTTACCTGTTATTCAAGAGACTACCCTCCCTGTTCAAATTACTTACTATAGTCTTCAAAATGTTAACTATAGGGTACCATATAACCCAGCAATTCCACTCCTAGATATATATACCTAAGTGAAATAAAAATATATGTCCACACAAAAACATACAGGAATGTTCATAGAAGCACAATTCATAAGTCAAAGAGTGGAAACAACCCAAATCTCCTTCATCTGATAAGTGGGTAAACAAAAGTGGTATAAACATCAGTGGATATCATTCAACAAACAAAGGAATGAAGTAATTGATACATGCTGCAACACAGATGGACTTTGAAAACTCATGCCAGGTGAAAGAAGCCAGTCACAAAAGTCCACATAGTCTATGATTTCATTTATGTGTCCAGAATAGGCAAATCTATAGAGACAGAAAGTAGATTAGTGGTTCTTTGGGGCTCAAGGCAGGTGGACGGGGTGACTGCTAATGAGTATGAAGTGCGTTTTGGGGTTAAAAAAAAAAGTTCTAAAATTGGACAGTGGTAATGGCTACACAACTCTGAACAGTCTAAAAGCCACTGTGCCTTGTACACTTTAAATGGCTGAATTGTATGGTATGTGAATTATATCTCAAAATAAAACAGTTAATTAGCTGAGACATTACCAAGACATGAATAACTCTAACCAACTCTACCCTGGAGCTCATGAATGCTGAAGGAAAAGAGAAATTGTGAGGCTAACTGCCACCTCAGAAATTAGAAACAAGAGTATATACAAGTGAAGCCAGAGAACAAAGGGGACCAAAATGCAGACAGAATAAAATCACAGAACAGAAAAAAGACCAGAAAGAAATACATCAAAATGTTACCAATGACTGTCCCTGCATAGTGAGACTATGGTTGATTTTTTTCCAAATTGTGGACAAAGAGTATTACTTTTACATAATTTTTTTAAAATCTCAACAACATTTATTTCAAAGGGAAAAATCAAGAGCCAGAATTTCTTATATTAAGGGACTGGATAGGGTGCCTCACAAACAAAACATTGAAGGTAGAGTTAACCACTAATGAGAAGTATAAAATATGAATTATACAATATTAAAGATACTGGCCCCATGTTTTCCATATATGAAAAAGCTGATATTCTGAATCAATCGTTTTGGGGTTTTTTTCTAATATAAGTTACTGGTATTCACTGGAAGCCATAAAATACCACTGTTACAGGGCAACATCTATCAAGTGATTTGACTGGACAAGGAATACAATGTTTTTCTCCGTTTCATACCACAAAACAAAACAACTTGATCACATTATTTCTAAAATCTATAGTTATGTCATTACCTTTAATAAAAGACTTCTAAGCTACAGATTAATACAATTTGAGTGCAAATGCCACCATTTTGTCAAATAAAATAAAGTCAACTATCATTCATAGTATTTTTTCTTATAATAGATAAAAGCAAATGAAAATATTTACCATCTATTCTTCACACAGCAAAGGGTAGTTTACCCATAGAAGGTTCACAGAATGTATTCAAGGGTTCATAAACCCCCTAAAATTGCAGGCTAAGTTATTTATAAATATATGTATATATATAATATACATATAATATATATACATATTTTCCCCTGTGGAGAGAATCCCTAACTTTTATCAGAGGGGTTTGTAACTCAAAGAAAGTTAGACACTACTGATGTAGAGAAATAGTTGAACCACAGCCTAAAATGGTCTTCTGTTAAAAGGAATCCTAGAGACGTTAACTCTTAAGAAACTACACTACGTAATTTTCTTTCATGAAACACAAGTATCTAGACAAGGAGGCAGAACCAAGGATAAATCATATATAGCCACTATTCTAGAAAAAAACTTCAAGAAGTCAGAAAAACCAACCAAGTGTTGTAGGCAAAGGCAGAAATATTACAGACCATAATTATTTTATTTGTATTTATTTGTAGTAGGCCTTGTCTTAAAAATATCTGAAATGTCATTTTTATTTAATACCTCACAATATGAATGAAATCAAATAATTTTTGATTCAAAGTATTTCAGACTGAAATCCATTAACTGCTTTTATTCATAAACATCATGGAATTCTGGGTGAATGCTACAAACGTACAAAATGTTTTTTTCTGACTTATTCTGAAAGACAATGACTGAGTTTTGGTTCATGTGTAAAAGTGTATTTTACGCAAATAACAGCGTTAATATCTGGAATATTTGCTTTGCTATTAAAACTTTACTTTTGTGACCTTTATTCCTCCTAAACTTGCAAAAATCAAAATAAATAACGGATGGAAAATAATCCTAGAACTCTTTCCATGTATTTTAAAGTGTTTCACATAGCATTTTCTTACCATTAGTAAATAAAAACATAGGTGGAGAAATTAGTAAGAATGCCAATAAAAAGATTTCATTTGGTCACAAAAGCTCATGAAGACTTAAGAATGGCAACTGCTATTTATAGGACTTTAAAAGTTATTTACAGGGCTTCCCTGGTGGCGCAGTGGTTGAGAGTCTGCCTGCCGATGCAGGGGACACGGGTTACAAATGTAACTACTCTATTTGATAGACAAGAGGAGGTAGTTTTCAGAATAGTATTGAAACCAAGCCCCCCGAAAGCTAAGTTTCCCTAACAAGTTTATGATTAATCTCTCTATCCAAAATTGTATTCACTTGCTTGTCTCCCCTGCCCTCAATCCCTTTCTTGCTCCCCCTGGCCTCAATCCTGTGCTAACTGAACACTAATCACCCAGAGTTAGATGACTAAGACTGCTGTCGTCGATAACACCATTAACGTACTAAAGTGGCTGTTGTAGGTATCATCATTAACGTACACTCAGGTTGTTTCTACAGATGAGAACACCTGGCCAGAGAATCGTACATCAGAGACATCCTGACCCCCAAAACCACACTTAAGAAATGTCACAAGACGATGATTAATCCCAGTTTCTTTGTTCATCCCCGTTAAAACATCCCTAACTCAAAGACCACAAGGGAGTGGATCTGAGACTTGTCTCCCATTCCCTTTGCTTGGTACCCTGCAATAAACGCTTACTTTGCTGCAAACAACCGCTATCAAGAGTTTGGCTTTCTACACTGAGGGCACAGTTACAGTATAATGCATAAAATATTATGAAAGACATATCTGAAAGTTCAATTTAAAAACCACACTGTCTATAAAATCACCTATCATGGGAAGTCAGAATTGAAAGGGGCTTTAGAGATAATTTAGTCCACCAGTTTGCAAACTTTTTGAATCCTTCATTCAAAAATCTCACCAAGAAGTCTCATATGTAAAACAGAACCAGAGAAGAGCTCTACTTAAGGACTGGCCCCAGCCCCAGCCCCAGCGCCTCCTTTGCCTAGACCTCTCTGTCCTAAGGGATGTTAAAGACATCATTTGAAACCAGTGGCCCAGGCAAACCCTTCATATTCCAGATGAGGCAATAAAGACCCAGATTCAGTGAGACTGCCTGGTGGTTTGCTTACTCCTCGGGTGATCTTCACATGAGGTCCATCACAAACACATAATTTTTGAGACAGAAGGGCAGAGCTGGCCAGGACTTCTCATTCTCAGTCTGTCTCCCTCTAGTTTACTCTGCCTCTCTTTTCAGAGACTGTTAAGAGACATGGGAGAGAAAGAAAGACTGTATAAAGTACTTTACATACAATATTCCTAATCTCACAACTCTGAAAAATGGGTAAAAGTACACCCATCTTACAGTTGAAGAAAGTGACCTCAGAAGCATTCAAATATTCCCAGACTATACAGTTGACAGGTCACAGAGCTAGGATTTAAACTTGCATCCATTTAACTCCTAAGCCTGTGCTCTTTCCAATTAAACCATGTTATATTTGTATAGCACGAATGCCAGACTACAAAAGAAAGAGGAATCCATGGATGGGTCGGAGAAAAACACCCAGAGTCTCCAAAATAGTATCAAAGTGATAGGTATTTACTAACATGAGCACCCTAAGTTAGCAGCACTGAAATGGGGTTGTGAGAAGTATGGTTGACAACACATTAAGATAAAGAAGAAACAAAGTGACCATGAGACCAACAAAGCAAAGCCAGGTTTAAATTAATGAGGCATGGCTGCTGAATGTAAAGAAAGTTTCACCACACATATTCAGGAAGTCAACAATAAGAAATGGAATTGTTGTACTTAAGCAAAAACACGAAGTCCAAAAATACAAGAGGAAAAAAGTACGAAGTCAGACAGCTACACAAGAGAGTAAATTACACTCTACCTAAAACAAAACTATTTACAAAAGGGTAAAATGTCTTTCACATGTTTAACAAAACACCACAAAAGTATTAGTTCTTTATTAATTGATCTTTGATCTTGATTACCTGGAATCTTTATTAAGAAAAGAATTCAGTGTATAAGGCTAAAGTCAAAAGTATCAAAAGTTAAGCTAAGACAGAATTCTTCATAACTGGTAAAATTCAGAAGCAACAGTCTAAAAATTACAGGGGACAATGTTTCCTCCAAGAAATTAAGGGAGTTAATGGGATGAAAGTAAAAAGGAAGTTGGACTAGTGCTGGGGGTGCTTCATATTGGGTTCTATTCCAAGCACCTCTGGAAACACCAGAGTATCAGAGAGGGTTGAGACTGGAAGATAAACACAGCATATCTTCACTGAGTGTCAGTATTACTATATTTTGGAAATAATACTTTCACCTTCAACACAGGCGCATAGGGTAGACTACAAAATTCTCATGGAACCTACAATCAAGCAAGGAAATCAAAAATTCAGATAAGAGTGATACTGTAATAAAAGCTTTGGAAGCATCTAATGAGGGCTCTATGCTCTCCTAGAAGACTTCCTTGATTAGTAATAGTAGTGGGGCTAAACTAGAAAAGTTTTGTTTTGATTTTTCGTTTGTGTGCTTACTGAGGGATAGAAGAGGAGGAGATGGGGACTGGGCAGGTGGAGACAGTAGCTGGGGACAATGTGTGACATCGCACAGGTCGGTGTTCAGAAAAAGCAAGAAACAAAGTTTTGTACCCACTGATTACTTAAAGTAGCATCCCTGGACTCATTGCCAGTTGGATTCCTTCAGAATCCAGGGTAGCTTCAGAAGCACTAAATAACAAGAGCAGCAGGGCAGATCACAAAACCTGGAATTCCTGTCCAAGCTCTACTACTAACAACACTTGTGTAATTCTGAGAAAGTAATACCAAGTCTCACCCAACACACCCTCTTCTGCCCTTTTACACCCACCCCTTACTTTCTTTACTTATGAAATGAGAAAACTCATGGCTCTCCACGGGGCAGCCCACCCCCTAGGAGCATTTTAGAAATCTGTTGGGTTGTTCTTTGTTTTGGGCGGTTTTGTCTTCTAGCATAATCATATCTCATATTTTCAATGATTTTCTTTTTATTTTTCCTTCATATTACAGTTAGGTAATTAAAATGGTTTATTTTAATTAAGTAGGTAAAAATGTTCATTAGCTATGAATTTCACTTCTGGACGCTAAAGAGAGCGTTGCAAAATATTTATTATGAAAAGGGGCCTTGGGTTAGACAGAATTAAGAACTAACTGACTAGAAGATTTTAAAGGTTCTTTCTAATCTTATAATTTACTGATTCTATTAATATGTTGAACACTAATAATGAGACAAAACACACTGATAGCGTGTAGGTGATGATTTGTGGACAAGAACAAAAAATTCTAAACCTGCTTCTGTATTTGATTAAATAATTAAATTTGTAGGAAAGCAATTATATCCCACTGCCTAGGATGTTATATATATCGAATACTGTGTACTTTACTTTTAAGTAAAAGATTAAAGTGGCCAGAAAAAAACACTACTATAGTGGAAGCTTAGGAATACATGTTCAAAAGGAAGCCCTGGGGTTAGCAAAGATTCAGCCCATATGCCCCAATCATCAATTTCAAAACTCACATTTTATGAAATGGCTATAATGTGGTATGAACCCTGAAATATTAAGATAAAGTTAAACAGACTTAGTATTCTCCCCTCCAATGCAAAACAGAGAAATTGGTGATAAATTTCTGAAAAAAACTTATAAAAAGTTATTAAGACAAAAAGGTGATATTTTGAGGATCAACCTTCCCATTCCAGAAGCTTTTGGGAGGATGGAGGGGTGGGTGAGAATCCTGATAACAAGAGGACATGATATTCCTTTGCCAAGCTATTCCAAAGTTCTGTAAACTATATTATTTATAAAATATATTTTTAATTGGTAGAACGCCTACTGTGGGTCAGGTCACATACATAGATATGTACATACACACACACACACGTGTGCATGTGGTGTAAAACTGTATTTATAGATGTATGTTTATATATGTCATCACATTTAATCACTGTAACAACCCTTCAAGGTCGATACCATTTCCCACTGTTTCTTATGAGGAACGTGAGGTTAAAAGATAACAGAGACTTCCAGCAATCAAGACCATGTGGAACAAAAAGCCTTTCAAAAATAAGCCTAAAAGCCTCTGAGTAAGGAGAAAAAAGCTATCAAATATTATGCAAAGTTAACTCAAAAGAAGAGTCCAGATAAGCTTTACCTACTGACCTAATATTACATATGACACTGATTTTTATTAAGTCCTGGTGCCTCTATATGCCAAGCACTTTCGTATACATTGTTACATGATATTTCTCATATTTTATCATATTTGATAAGATATTTATCATTTGACAGTGTTCACTAATACGTCCCTAAGGGAAGAAATGGAAAACAAACCCGTGGTTACCAGGGGTTAGGGAGAGAATGTGACCCTAAAGAAACAGATAGCACAAGGGAGTTTTGAGGGGTGATGGAACTATTCTGCTTCCTGATTGTGGTGGGAGTTACACAAATCTATACATACATTAACACTCATAGATTAACAACGAAAGAAAAAAAATGTCAAGTTAGAAAAAAGTTTAACTGCATTTCCTTAACAACATGATGCAGAAAATAGTTGATTCAGAATATTTCTCCTGGACTTCATTTCCTTTCAATGCCACAGTCTGAGTATGCTTTCAGCTCATGAAATAACCTGGGAGAAACACTTTAGTCCTTTAATAGTTCTGACTTTTTATGGAGATTCTAATTAAACAACTGCAAATTTATCTTTTTTAAATTGTCAGTAAGTTCTCTTGGCATATCAACGTTTTTAAAAATTCAAGTTTTTATACAACAAAGTCAGACTTTACAAAAGTAACTGCCTTCCAAACTTCTTTTTAAGTTTTGTTACATGAGTCTATATTTAAATTAAGAAACAATAAGCCTCTATTCACAACCATTCCAAAGTCAGAAAGGAGGGAGAGAAAATTTACTCAATATATAGTTCCATAGTGTGCCAAACATTACAGCATTCTCTTTAAACTGTCTTATCTCACTGAACAACCTCCCCACCCCTGGGAGAGAGACAGTTTTCCAATTTTATAAAGAAAGAGCATGGAGTTCAGCAGGTTAAACAATGCAGCCCACAGCTGCTGGGCTAATGCGATAGTGGGACCAAGATAAGCCAGAGCTTTAAAACAAGACCGAGTTTTAGTGTGCCTGTAAATAAGGGCATAAATTTACAGTAGGTGGAAATTTATAAACAAAATTAACCATCAGTGCAAAATCCTGATTTGCCACCTCTAAAAACAGACAACTGTCAAGTATTTGCTATATGATATAAAACTCTTCCAACCAGAAAGTGTGAGATGATGCTAACAAGCTAATTTTAAGCACTGGATTTGACTAACAACCAAGAAAGCAAGCTCTTCGGTATTTCTTGTGCCCAACAACTAAAAATATCTAGCATTTTAAGTCAAGAATATAACTTATTAAGTAATGTCCATCACATAAGCAGTAACTCAAGAATTAAGTATCATATACCCAAAGCATTTTTTCTCCCTCAACTCCAAACTTCTTAAGAAATCCAAATTCCTACTCCTGGAATTCAAGGTCTTCTACAGTCTGGCCCAAATTAATTTTTGAAAATTTCTCTAAATCTTCATCTTCCTAACACTCTACTCTAGCCATGGCTGAATTCTTCCTGTTCCCTAAGCTCAATGTGTCCCTCCTCATGTCTAAGCTTTTGTTCACATACCCTAGTCACTCCACTTAAGGAAATTCAACCTATCCTATAAGACCAGCTCAGTTCTCTCCTCTCCCAACAACCCTTCCCAAACTACTAGTTGAAAAGTTTCCTCCTTTTCTCAGAATTCCTGTAAGATTTATTTGTCCATTCATGATGTACACAGTGTTATTGTACTGAACTGGTATTTCTCTCATTTTTTCATGTGTGTCTTATTTCTGTAGGACAGAGATCTGTGACATCTATTCTTGTATCATCTACAGCAGGGGTCCCCAACCCCCAGGCCTCGGACCAGTACCGTGGCCTGTTAGAAACCAGGCCGCACAGCAGGAGGTGAGCAGCGGGCAAGCAAGTGAAGCTTCATCTGTATTTACAGCTGCTCCCCATCGCTCGCATTACCACCTGAGCTCCACCTCCTGTCAGATCAGCAGCAGCATTAGATTCTCATAGAAGCGCGAACCCTACTGTGAAGTGTACATGCAAGGGATCTAGGCTGTGCACTTCTTATGCGAATCTATGCCTGATGATCTGAGGTGGAGCTGAGGCAGTAATGCTCTAGCGCTGGGCAGCGGCTGCAAATACAGAGTATCATTAGCAGAGAGGTTTGACTGCACAGAGACCATAATAAATCAATTGCTTGCAGACTCATATCAAAACCCTATCAGTGGGACTTCCCTGGTGGCGCAGTGGTTAAGAATCTGCCTGCCAATGCAGGGGACACAGGTTCGAGCTCTGGTCTGGGAAGATCCCACATGCCGCAGAGCAACTGAGCCCATGCACCACAACTACTGAGCCTGTACTCTAGAGCCCATGAGCCACAACTACTGAGCCCACGTGCCACAACTACTGAAGCCCGCGTGCCTAGAGCCCGTGCTCTGCAACAAGAGAAGCCACCGCAATGAGAGGCCTGCGCACTGCAATGAAGACCCAAGGCAGCCAATAAAGAAAGAAAGACATTAAAAAAAAACCAAAAAACAAAAACAATGAGAAGCCTGCACACCTCAACGAAGAGTAGCCCCTGCTCACCGCAACTAAAGAAAGCCCACGTGCAGCCAAAAGTAAATAAATAGATAGATAAATAACAACAACAACAAAAAACCCTATCAGTGAGTGGCAAGTGAAAACAAGCTCAGGGCTCCCACTGATTCTGCATTATGGTGAGTTGTATAATTTATATATTACAATGTAATAATAATAGAAATAAAGCGCACAATAAATGTAACGCGCTTGAATCAACCCGAAACCATCCCCCCCCACCCCACCCCCATCCATGGAAAGACTGTCTTCCAAGAAAATGGTCCCTGATGCCAAAAAGGTTGGGGACCACTGATCTACAGCATCTCACACCTATTTGGTAGCCAGAAAAAAAAATTTTTTTTTAAATTTTAAAATTGTACTCAAGTATATTTATGTGATACATGTGATATAAATATCTAATGTATGCTCAACCTAGACACAGTATTAGTTCCCCATTGAGAATAAAAACATTTAAAACATGTGTTATCTTTCCTAAGGCTAAATGCCTAAATGAGAGCTTCTAAGCAGAGAAAACCCAATGGCAAATTCCTATATTTCCTCTTGATACCACTCATTTAAATTATAAAGTTTATTGGTTATCATTTGGTCATATACATTTCTCGCTGAAAGTCCAGGCAGAACTTTTATAATATACAAAATTTATGGAATAATACTACAAATGCAGTTAACAGGCTAAAATTAAGGCATTAACAACCAGCCTTTCAAGTGGAAGCTAAACAAAAATTATTCACTCTTAGGAATTTAAAAATAAATCTACAAATAAAATATAAATACAAGCCAACACTAAGGACACCTGGCAAGCTTTAAAAAAAAAAAAATCCCATGGGTTATATCCATGCACATACTACCATACTAAATCATAAGATTCAAGAATATAACAAATCGTAAGGCCATGTGCGGTACGCGGGCCTCTCACTGTTGTGGCCTCTCCCGTTGCGGAGCACAGGCTCCGGACGCACAGGCTCAGCGGCCATGGCTCACGGCCCAGCCACTCCGCAGCATGTGGGATCTTCCCAGACCAGGGCACGAACCCGTGTGCCCTGCATCGGTAGGCAGACTCTCAACCACTGCGCCACCAGGGAAGCCCAGGCCATGTAGTTTTAAGAGACAATACAAAATAATAGTTAAGAGTGTAGGCTCTGTAACCAAATTGGTATACACTTGAACTCTATTATTCACTATACTATGTGGCCTTAGCTTAACCTTACTGCACCCCCTTCAGTACCTGCCTAATAGTGTTACTATCAGTATTAAGAGAGTTAACAATATATGTAAAGTGCTTAGATGAGTGCCTGGTATATGATAAGTGCTCTATAAATATACTACTGACTTATACATGGTGCAAATATATCTATTCTTTCAATTAATTTATTTTATCAAACATATTCAAGTTATTATAACAAATACATATTATTCATCCAAGGCCAAGTAGGGGACAACATTGATGCACTTAGATTTACCAGATACGTATAGTTTTCCTGCCTACTTCACTAAATTAGTTTCCTACCCATAGGAAAAATACCATCTTTTTCTCACTTAGGACTCTCTACAACAGTACTGTCCAATAGAAATATAATATGAGCCACACATGTAATTTGAAATCTTCTAGTAGCCACATTAAAAAATAAAGATAAATAAAATTAATTTTAATAGATTTAACCTTATATAAAATACTATTTCAATATGTAATCAAATTTAAACAGATTACTAATAAGATACTTTACATGCATTTTTTCATAATAAATTTGTGATATCTGCTGTGTATTTTAACACTACAGCACATCTCAATTCACACTAGACACATGGCAAATGCCCAATGCCATGCGTTTAGTATATACTACATATTGATGACTACAAGGTAAGATTAAATCTATAATAAAATCTTCATGCTGTACTAAATTTACTGAAAAGAAGCATTTAGGTATTATAATTTGTGTTCAAAACCTTAAGACTTCTCCAACAGGAAGCACTTCAAAGGCCTAATTTCTTAAAACTCTTTATTTTACAGATAAAGAAACTCAGAGAAGTAATTCACTGGTATCTGTAGGGGCTCCCAGGAAAGTCTCCTTTTTGAGTCCTAGACCTCTACAATGAAACTTACGCCTTTTAACATCAGGCTTGTCCCTAATTAAACCGAAGCCTGTGCTCAGACAGGCTATGGGTTTGAATCCCAGCTCTGCCACTTAATAATTGTGAACTTCCAACCTGTAACTTCCTCGATTTTAAAAACAGGGGTAATAGCAGTACCAAGTCAGGTCAATAGCAGGTAAAGGAGCTGTTGTGAAAATTTGATGAGTTAATACATGGAAAGTGGTTGGAGCAGCAATTGGTGCATAGTACCTACTTAGTAAATATCTATTATTTACTAAGCAGGCTGATGTAGCTAGATTAAGATGCACCTGTTTAAATTAAGATACAAATGCTTCATCTGAAAGGTAAGAGTGTGACCAACTTTTTCGTTCTAAGAGTAACGGCGGGTTTCTTGCACACAAGCAGCCCTCAGAGCCCTGACTGGCTCTCTTCAGGCCAGGCTGAGGCCACAGTGCACTCCCTGACCCGTCTTACAAAAGACCTGCAGGCACAATCACCCTTTCTTCCTTGACCACATGACACAGAACTGGGTTCCTTCCCCACTGCATCTTGCCTGTGTGGTAAGAAGCTGTGAAGTTCCACTTCTTCGTGGAGTGGAAACCCCTTCCTTTCCTTCCCACGAGGTCTAGGAAAGTAAAAAAGGTAACATTACATTCATTGGCTTTTCTTTTACTCACACCTTTTGAGTTGTAATCTCTGCATAAAATCCATTCTCTTGGAGGGGGGAAATCCTGCTTATAAAATCTACCTCTGAAATACAAAATCTGTCTTTAATCAGATTAAGCTACTTGCCAAAGTCACAGAGTGAGTCAGTGGCAGAGCCAGGCCTAGAATCACAGTGGAAGTAAACTGTTCAACTCCAAACTACAATGAAGTCATTTGATAACTTCCAGTACAAGAGAAAACGGGTCCTGTGACAAAGAGTAACTACATATTGAGACAAAATGATTTGATGCTTTATTTAATAAAATACAAATTTAGAGTCAATACCTTTAAACACTGTAATAGAGTCTAAAGAATCTCCTTAGAGTCAATGGGAAGCTGCCTTTAGGAGCGTTATTTATTCCTTACGGAAATATAGTAATGGTACTGGAAAAAGACACATGATGGAATTCAGGATTATTGAGAGTCTAACACAAGCTTTGCAGAGATTACTTACATAACTCTGAACTCTAGATTCTACCTAGCTCTAAAATTTTAAGTATCTAGGAAGACAGATCTAAATCTATGCTGCCTAGGTAGGCGGGATCTAGGTGGACTTGTGGTACAAAGGAAACACTTATTGAGTGCTAAAAATTACTTCCAGAGAAAAATATGGAAGGTAGTATTCTGAAAAAGCAAGATCCAGGGAGGCAGCCTAAGACAGCCAAGATGCTTTGAATATCAACCATTAAAAGGAAACAAGAAGCAAGCATGATCTAAGGGCAACGCTCTCAGGCAACCGCAATGTTGGTGAGGGATGTGGCTGCAAAGCCAGCGCAGTCTCCATCCCAAATCAGTCATTACTGAGCATGAAGCCAGCATCACCTTTTCTCTCCCAAGTTATAAATGTGTAATAATCTACTGTTACTTTAGCAGCAAGCTGAGAAGACTGTATATACATGACAGGATTTTAGTGTTGGAATTTTTTTAAATTTACGGCCAAAGTAACCTGATATGAATTCACTAATATTTGTAATGATTACTGTGTTTCCCAGTATCTGGTCTAACTGGAACATAATTCATGTGATTCACGGCAATGACAACTACTACAAACCTGAACATTTCTAAAGAGAGAAGTAAGGGAAAAAAGGGATTTCCCTGGGGTGAAGCTGAAAATCTCTAAAGCTTGATGGTTTTCAACAGCTTTACTGAGATATAATTCACATACCATAAAATTCACGCATTTAAAGTGTACTTTTCAGTGGTTTTTAGTATATTCACAGAGTAGTGTGACGAGCACCACAACTGATTTTAGAACATTTTCATTACTCTCACCTCAGGCTGAAGAGCACTTGTGGTCTTCTCTATTTAATAGCTCTTTTTCCAGTCAGCCACATGGTTTCTACTCACCTGGTTCAGGTCATAGCCCAAAGGTCACTTTCACAGAGAGGCCTTCCCTAACCACCCAATTTACACCTGTTACACCACCCCATGCAGCACACACTTCACGCATCATATCACCTGTCACCCCCACCCTCACCCCCCTACAAACACACTTTTTTTTCCCAGTTACTGATCACATTTAGCATTCTAAATGTTTTACATGTTGACTGTCTGTAAACTCCAAGAGGGCACAATTTTTATCTATTTACTGCTGTACCCCCAGAGCCTAGAACAGGACACTGCTGTAAATGTTTCATGTTTATAGAAGGGAAAGGGGGAGGGAGAAGTGAGAAACAGAAGTGACTTCACTACTACAAATTTCACTAGCTTGTGAGATCTTTGTTCTAATTTATTAAATTACAGGATTTTTATAATATTTTTCTCCGTTAGAATGAAAGTCTAACCAGAGAAAACTAAAATAAAAGAAGTTAACTAAATTTAGCACCATTGCAGATGCAATATCTATGCTTTATTTTAAAGATTAGCAAATACCTAATAAGTACCAAAGAATTGGGGGAGAAAAAAATGGTAATCTAAGTGAACTGAAACAGTCAGAAACTGCCTTCTAGAGGAAGTAGTGTTATTATAGATGAAACTGAGGTAACAAACAGAACCAAACATGTAATGGCTTAACATACAGTTTATTTCTTGCATATGTAATAGTAGCGGGGTAACAGGGGAAAGTTCAGGTTGGTGGATAACTCTCCTCCATAGAGTTACTCAGGGATCCAAGTTGCTTCCATTGCGGCTCGGCATCCCCATAGTTCCACCTTATGGTATGTGTCTGGCCAGCAGAAGAGAAAAAAAACACGGAGAGCTGTAGCGTATCATTTCTACTCACATTCAGTGGCTAGAATGTAATCACATGAAAAACAAGAGCTAGCTCCAGGCTCAGGTAGGAGAAGAACAAATTTTGGTACACAGCTAGTAGTCTCTGCCACATGTAGGATTTGAAATGAACCCTGAAATATAAGTAGAATGTAACCAAGAATGAAGGAACCACATGAACAAAAACAAGCAAGTCACAACTAAGCAGTATGCCAAGAGAGAGGAGAAGTCTGGCTGTATTCTGAAAAGCAGTGAGAGACGATGAGGTTGGCTAGGTCAATGGTTCCCAAATGTAAACTAAAGACCAATCCCAATATATATCAAAATTTCTACCAGTCTACAATGAAGTAAGAAAAATAAGTAGAAGTTGATAACTTGGTAATAATGCTAAATTAATGTTATTATTATATACTTGTAATTCAATTTCCTATGACTTACATACAATGTGATATCATAAAATTAAAATTTCATTGTTTAATTTTCAACATAGCAATTAAAGCTATCAACAGTTCTTTCTAAGATAACGCCCTTTCCTGACTATAACAGATTCAGTCTATGTCCTGTAGGCAATGGGGATTTACTGTCACTTTCCAATTTATTATATAATTTTAATTATTTAATATTTTCTAACAAACCTGTATTACTTTGGAAATTAAAACAATTTATTAGTTCTAGTCATTAGGATTTAAATATTAAAAACAAGAGTTACCTAAGAGTGAGCAAAATGTGTTACATTTATAAACTACACTCAAAATACAGTGCCCTAAAGATTGAAAAACAATAGTTGACTCTTCTGGACTGAATTTCAAACTCTTATATAAACATGTAACATATAAGACAAATATTAAACTCAAAAAGGGAGTTTAAGAAACCAGTAAATAAGCAAACTAAAAAACAATCTGCTACAGCATTAACCCAAAACTTTCTCTCCTAAAATAACTACCTTTAATCTAAAAATGGCATAATATACTAATTTTCTAATTATTTACTATGGGTTGAGTTAGAGTGGGAAATGTTAGTTACCATTAAAAATAGCAATAAAAAGTAAAATGCTCTTTTCACTAGAGAAATTCAAATGTCCATCATTCAACTCTGAGATAAAAGTAAGAATTTTATTTGGAATAAAGCAGTGTTAAATTTAAACACTAAAGAAAATGAACACTTAGGAACTCCTTATAACCAATGAAAGTATGTGCTTATCAAAGACAGAAAGCTAATTCCAAGGCTCTAAAAGAACCAAAGCTCTATAAAAATCACTTTTTCTACCTTTTCTCCTATATACCACTAATGGCAAGGCTTGAAATGATGACACAGCACAGCATGCCTTCTTAAAAACAGAGAGAAAAAAGCTGTCAGAGAAGTAAAAATGGTGCAAATTCCGCTTATTGGAAACCTGATGTATGTTTCAATAAGTTCCAGACACCATGTAAATGTTAGCCACGCATCTTTCCAGGCAGTTTAGAATTGTTCAGCTCAGGGGTGACCAAGTCAACCATGCAAGGAAAACATCTGCTGATAATTTCTAAAGTTAATAGTTGCCAATAGTAGTACGTATCTCTTATCATAATGCTTTCCATGGAAAATGTTCAAGTATTCATTGGTGAAAGATCTGCCTAAAGTAGAATTATCAAAAACTATTTTTACCATATAGCAGTCTGGTAATGTTTGGATAATTTAATTAGTCAGGTTCTAAAACATTTTTTGCTTTTTAAAAATTTAACACACACACACCATTACCATGATAAAAGATCTGAAAAGTCATTTATACAAATAAAAAGAGTTTCAGCTCGCTGAAACTCAATTTACCACATATTTGGAAAACTGAAACAGTATTTGATAAACTGTTCAATTTAATTATTTTAAAATGAAATCACTTTTTAAAAAATGTCTGGTAGATATGTTACTACATGTTACACATTTAGACAAACATTCACATACTATACACATTGATCATACCAGTGTGAGTCATATTAAAATTTGATGGCTATGATTTGTTGCATGTATGGACAAGCTGTAGCTTTCCCCTAAGCTATGGACAACGAAACAGACGCTAGATCTGCACTAGGGATTTTATTCTGCACAACACAGCTCTTGCCTACAATACTCCTCTAGCGCTACTATCTTAAAATGACAATAATATTGGTTAATGGGAAAGCTAAGAGTTATAGAAATTTAAAATGGGAAGTCCCATAAAGTAACTCAAGTTAAAAAGAAATACTAGAGTCATTATTTCCAAATGAGATGTGTACACTTCAAAAAGACTGGCTTGGGAAGCGACACTACTTACTCCAACATGCTGTCAGTGCTTATATTTTTAGAATTCCTTTTTGGGAAATCTCTGCAGAACCTTTAGCACATTCTATTGATTAGCCTTAATGAATCTGCAAACTTGGAAACCGTACTTGAGTTTTTAAACCAATTAAGGAGTCACACGGGCCTGCTATAGAGAATATGATGGATCATCAAGCAGAAGCAGAGTAATATACATTAGGTCAAAAATGAGATGTATGGGACTTCCCTGGCAGTCCAGTGGTTAAGAATCTGCCTTCCAATGCAGGGGATGCGGGTTCAATCCCTATTCGGGGAACTAAGATCCCACATACTGCAGGACAACTAAGCCCACGCACCGCAACTACTAAGCCCGCATGCTCTGGAACCCACATGCCACAATTACTGAGCCCACATGCTGCAACAAAGATCCCACGTGCCACAACTAAGACCCAACGCAGCCAAAAATAAATAAATAAATATTTTAAAAGATTACAGTAAAAGTCCCTTCTAAGTCATAAATGTTATTTAAAAAAAACATTAAAAAAAATTCATTAAGGGTTTTAGTTTTAAATTCAAGTTAAGACAACTGAGAATCCCCAAATTCTCTAAGAATATGCAATTTGATTTTAAAACACACTTTTAGAGATGTCAATTCCAACTGCTATAGGCAGGGACTGCAGAAAACTGTAGAAAAATCAACTTAGGATGGATGATATAGTAGTTCAGGTTCAAAGAGGTTAGGCCCTAAATTAGGTCCAGTTTGGCAAGACCACACTTCTTACAACTCAATCAAAATGTACAAATATGCTTTTTTTCTTATGCAGACATTTAAAAAAAATTTTAATGAGTTGTCATCATACTGTTTAATAGCATTTATTGAACACTTACAATGTCAGACAGTATACTAGGCATTACCTCATTTACTTCTCAGAACAGCTCTATGGAGGGAGGCACTATTATATCCCTATTTTAAAGGTAAGGAAACTCAGATCCACAAAGCTTACATAACCAGAGTCATAAAGCGTGGCAGACTGTATTTTCCAATGATGGCTACAAAAATATCTCCTATCCCACATGTTCTTTTTTTTTTTCCATAATAAACTTTTATTTCAGAAGTTTTAAATTTACAGAAAAATTGTGTTGACAGTATAGAATTCCCATATACCCCACACCCAGTTTCCCATAGTATTAACATCTTACATTGGTAGAGTACATTTGTCACAATTAATAAACCAATACTGACAAATTTTTAGTAACTACAGTCTATATTTAAATTTCCTTAGTGTTTATCTCATGTCCTTCTATTCCAGGATACCATATTACATTTAAGTCATCATGTCTCCTAAGTCCTCTTAGCAGTATCATTTTTCAGACTTATTTGTGATAACCTAGGAAATTAAAAAACTGAGACCCAGGGCTTCCCTGGTGGCGCAGTGGTTGAGAGTCCGCCTGCCGATGCAGGGGACGCGGGTTCATGCCCCGGTCCGGGAGGATCCCACATGCCGCGGAGCAGCTGGGCCCGTGAGCCATCGTCGCTGAGCCTGCGCGTCCGGAGCCTGTGCTCCGCAACGGGAGAGAGGCCACAACGGTGAGAGGCCCGCGCAAAAAAAAAAACAAAAAAAAAAACCTGAGACCCAGATGTGCTTCTTAACAACTCTCCAAACAACTTCCTGTAAACCAAATTGCTTGTCGTTAGAATTTTTAAGAGGTCCATGTGTTGATCAGTGCAGTGGGCCTGAACTGGCAGACCAATCACACTTGGCAAGTACATCCTACAATAGTACTTTTTTTGCCAGTAACTGCATTAATACATAGTATACTCAGAAGAATATATGAATGAGCTATCATGGTATATAAGACCATGTGACGCCAAAATATAATTTGACTCCAAAATGTAAGTAACATCATTCCCAGTGATAGACCAAGCAGGTAATGTATCAACTTCTTTTTAAGTAGCCATATTTGTTTTCCACACTGTAACAGAAAAACATAAACCAGAGAATTTTCTAAATATTCAAATAATTCCTGTTTACTTTCATTTAATAGGAGTACTTATAAAATATTATTAAATTTATTATGCACATTTTAGGGTTAAGTTGTAGCCAGTGCTAATTATAACATGTCTGGAAAAAATTTAAGCTACACTGATTAAAATTCTATTTATAAAGGAAAAATCTAAACCACAGAAACAGTGCTTAGTTTAGAACAAGAACATGTACATAACTGCCAAATGCAATCCCTGTTTAGATGTTGCTTACTGAAACACTGTAATTACAAAAAACCAAAATGACTTTCTAAGTGTTTCAAGATGAAATAGTCCTGGCATAATTTTCAAGGCTTATAATTACTTTCCTGAAAAGGTAAATACTCTAAGTTTTAACTTAATATAATATTAACTCTAGAAGTTAACACAGATTGAACATCCAATTTTACTCTAAAATGGAAGCCACCTATGAAATTCAGAACCTTTTAAATTAACAATCAAATGCTAACCAAAGAAAAATTACTGGGAGGCAAAGGCCAATGCTAACTTCCTACAGCCATTTATGGATAATGCAAACCTCCAAGCTTACTGAATGGGTTTTGAACATTAAGTGAACATCTACCCAATAGAGAAATGCATCATAATGACACACAGTCCCTCACTTCCCACTCCCTCTTCAGTCAACTACAGTCTGGCTTGTTGCCTCTAACACTCCACTGAAACCACGTCAGCAAAAAAGTCTATTTTCACACTGCCAAATCCAATGGCCACTCCTCTGTCCTCACTTTACTCCACCTCTTGGCAGCATTCCACATGAATGGCCACTTCCTCCTTGAAATGCTTGCCTCTCTTGGCTTTTGTGACACCACTTTTCCGGGTTTTCTTCTGACCTCATTGCTCCCTGTCTCAGGGTCTCCTTGTGGCTCCTCCTCCTCTACTAGACCGCTAAATGCTGGGGCTTCCTATCACTCAGATATTGGTTGTCTTCTATCCTTTTCCTCCTCCCCACTTCCTCTACATTATCCTCATGCTGACCTTTCCAAAATATATCTCCAACACAACCTTCTCCTCTGAGCTCAACTCACAGATTCAGCTGATTACCTGACACTTGGGTGTCTAACAGTTCTATCAAACTGAACACATTCAGAATAAATGTCATGATTATTCTTCCCCATTCCTCTACTCGCCACTCAGCCCTTGTTTTTCTCCATCTCTGTAAACGGTATCAGCAACCACCAAGATTCTCTACCAAGAAACCTAGGAGTCATCGTTCATTCTTTCCTTTCCCTAACCCCCCAAATCCAAAAAAATTAGCAACAGACCTGTCAACTGTTATTTCCAAAATATATCCTAAAACCACTACTTTCCATCACTTTGCATTGCCAAATATTATTGTAGTTTCTAATTACCAAAGTTACTTCATTATAAACTTCTAAAATGAATGTAATTTTCCTTAACTTATGGTGTTCAATAAGATTAAGATGTTTGGGGTAAAAGTAATCTATTTTCATACATATCTCTATGCCACAGAGGTTTATCTAATTTACAGTCAAATAAAATTTTGGTTCACAGATTAGAAATGCCCCAAGGTGGGAATTCTATCAAAATATGGACAGAGACAAGAGTCCCAAATTATGAGCAGGTAGCATGCCAAAACCTTGCGGCAAGTCAGCTGTTTGGAATTCACAATGCATTTTCTCACAGAAATTATATGATACATAAGTGATCAGGTTTTCAGGTCAGCCTACAAAAAGCCAGCTTCACTCATACATGCCTGAAAAATAGCACTAATAACAACACAGTCTTTAACCACTATGAATAAACACCTAACTTGGAACAATGATTTATAAAACTGTATTTTAATACCCCAATCTATTGTATTAACTCTTATAAACTGTAGGAGACCCTCTCCCACCTCCCTGTCTTCCAAATGTGACCAGCTTATACCCATTTTTTTTAATCTCTCACCAAAACGCTTCACTTTATGTTCCCAGATTCTGGGCCACACAGAATGCAAGAACACAACTTATCCCATAATTCCCATCCCCTGATATAACTCTTTGAGATTTTCACTGCTAGAAAAAAACTCTAGGAGGAGAAAGACAAAGAGAAACAGGAGAAACAAATTGGCGGGGTGGGGGAGGATCACAAAATCTCAAGAAACCCTAAAAAGTAATTATTCTATTTTTACGATGTGCCAAAAGGCACATGGAGTCGCATGGGATTTTTCTAAGCTCCTACTTTCACTGAAATAGTCTTCTCTAGAGCCCTGCTCAATCCTTCTAGACTTTTTAAAATCCTAGGCTGGGCACTTTATCTCCCCTTCCATTAAGAAAGCTGCTATTTTGTTCCTTCTCACATTCTCTCTTATTTCTCACTTAGAACCCTAAATGGAAAAATAAAGAAAGAGGCACATTGATAACAAGTCTTTAGGTAAACACAGAACTGAAGTAAGGGAGAGATGGAGCCTAAGGAGTAGCCAGGCCATTAAGGTCACCATTAATCTGTAACTTATTAAATACAAATGAGGAACAAATGATTTGGAGCAAAGAAAGGGTTTCATAAATGGACACAAGTTTCCAGAAACATGAAAAATCTACCTTATATATCTCAACATAATATATTCTATGGCTCACCTCTTTCCAACAATCACATCAAAGATGAATCCTATACTGTCTCTGTATGACTAACACGACCTGAGTGCACCACAAATAGGTAAAATCCAGGGTATCAAAAAGCCAACATTCCCAATCTGATAAAATTAATTTACCAACAAATGGAGAAATCAATTTCTACTTGGTCTAGGTAATGAAAACCAAATGGACAGAGCTACAGTAGCATTAAGATCCAATGAAGACGGTAAATGACTCTGAAAGCCAAAAGAAAGCCAAAAGTCATAAATAAATTCGTAAGCATAGGAGTGAGCAGCGGATTCTCTAAACTTTAAAGAATAGATGTTTTACAGAAAGTAAACTAGGAAGGTAAGGCTGCATCATCTGTCTGTCAAATAAGTCTCTGAAATAAGTATCTTACAGGGACTTCCCTGGTGGTTCAGTGGTAAAGAATCCGCCTGCCAATGCAGGGGATGAGGGTTCGATCCCTGGTCAGGGAACTAAGATTTCACATGCCGTGGGGCAACTAAGTCCACGCGCCACAGCTGAGCTCGTGTGTCAGCTAGAGCCCACGTGCTGCAAACTACAGAGCCCACGTGCTCTGGAACCCACGCGCCACAACTACAGAGCCCATGCGTCCTGGAGCCTGTGAGCCACAACCTGAGAGGAGAAAACTCGCACACCACAACTAGAAAGAAGCCCGCACACCGCAACAAGATCCCTCGTGCCACAACTAAGACTTGACACAGCCAAAAATAAATAAAATAAATAAATAATAAATCTTTAAGAAACAAAGCAAAAGTATCTTATGGACAAAAAATTGTTAATGGACTAAAACATTTAGGTCCAAATTAGTAAACTACCACTTTCTGAATGAAATGAATATGAAACCACACACTTAAGTGTAGCAATGAAAACATAATGTATCCAAGAGTAATCTGAGCTAGCTTGAAATAGACAACCAATAGACAACCTGTCAACCTATAAACAATTAAAAATTACCGGACTTCCCTGGTGGCGCAATGGTTGAGAGTCCGCCTGCCAATGCAGGGGACACAGGTTCGAGCCCTGGTCCCAGAAGATCCCACATGCTGCGAAGCAACTGGGCCTGTGCACCACAACTACTGAGCCTGCGCTCTAGAGCCCGCAAGCCACAACTACTGAGCCCATGTGCTACAACTACTGAAGCCCGTGCACCTAGAGCCCGTGCTTCACAATGAGAGGCCTGTACATCGAAACGAAGAGTGGCCCCCGCTCGCCGCAACTGGAGAAGGCCCGTGCGCAGCAACGAAAACCCGACACTGCCAAAAATAAATAAATAATAAATTTTAAAAAAAAATTACCTTCACCTATTCACTATTATTTTATACAAGCTGGTCCTGGTTCCACCACTTACTGCATGAGTTTGAACAAATTATTTAACCTCTCTGGGTCTCAGTTTCTACACTCGTAAAACAGAACTAAAGATGACACCTACCTCATGACTGTGAGGATTAAAAGACATAAGGTAAATCGTTCTGAGCAGCTTCAGAAACAAAGTGTTCAACAAAGGTTAGTTACTATTGTTTTCTCCAAACTGATGCAGACAAAAGTTACTTGAAGTCACATCCATGCCTTAATACTACCTATGAAATCTTCACAACCCTCAGGACAGTGCTAAACACTGTGGATGCTCAGTATTCAGTAACTGAAAACTAGTTAAGTCATGAAATCTAGAACCTTGAAGCTGAAGATTTTAGAAGTCATCTGGAACAATTTCACTTAATTCAACAATAAGACTCGTGAGAGATTATCAAATCTTTGCTTAAACACTTCCTAGAACAGAAACTTGCCTTCTCAACAAGACATATAAAAACAGTTCTAATTACTAGAATGTTCCCTCTGAAGATTTCATTGTACTGATTACTGCCTCTCATAATTTCTTATCTGAAAGGCTGAATTCACTAGAGGGCATCACAATATTAGGAAAAGTCATCTGTCATGAAAAGGAAAGAATCGCTCAACATTTATTCTGGCTAAGAGAGAAATACTACACCCAATTGTATAAAACATGTATGTTAATTTAAAAATTATTTTGTTTAAACATACTTTAAAATGTTCAGAAGGAATTAAAAGGAAGTTAGATTATAAAATCATAGTTTACACATCCTTGTATATGTATAAGGGTAAGTAATTCAGATTATTATAAATCTTAGGCTCTTTCCAACACCACAATAAGGGCTCCCAAAATTTTTAAGCAATTTCAATATTTATATATTTATAAGAGAAAAGCATACAAAACCAGCATGATTTATTATTGCTCCTTGCAGCCATACTCCAAGTTACCTCCAGCTTTCCATAAAAAGATCCAGTGCCTGAGAGAAAATTAGCAACTTCTATAAAAAAGTTCAAACCTGGATCTGTATATAACGAATTATTTAAATGATCCAAAACCAAATTATTTTTTTAACATCTTTATTGGTGTATAATTGCTTTACAACGGTGTTAGTTTCTGCTGTATAACAAAGTGAATCAGCTATACACATACATATATCCCCATATCTCCTCCCTCTTGCGTCTCCCCTCCCACCCTCCCTATCCCACCCCTCTAGGTGGTCACAAAGCACCGAGCTGATCTCCCTGTGTTATGCGGCTGCTTCCCACTACAAAACCAAATTATTTTAATATGTCCACATTAATTAACAGAGTGATGGTACCACTGTAAAGGTTTACCAGGCTCCAAGAGGACCCAGAAGAACAGTCCTGGAATATCCTCTAACTCCCACTCACGTAGAGGAAAAAAACATGGAAAACTAGGCACTGTTTATAGCACACCCTTCCACCTCATCATACTCCACCGCTATGTGAAATTTTACAAATCTATAAACTGTAGGTAACTGAGAGACATGCAGAGTCATCGTGTCAGGAAGAGGGTTCATCCGACTTCGCTCACTGCTCATCGGCTCCCCCTCCCCCACAGACCGCTTTTGTCTCCATTTGCAATCCATTTCAACATTCCTTTACTCCATACAAATTTGTGGGACTTTTTTTCACTTTCCTTTGAACCAGTTATATACCATTCGCCCGGTTCTCTCATTGATTATGAATTAAATAAAATCCTTAACACATTTATTTTTATATTTCTGTAAGTCATTATATTATCGTTTAATGAGTAACTAGTCAACTGTCTTACCACTGATAAGACACCATTCAGTACTTAGATGTTGTTCAGCACTTAGATTATCAACACAAAATGACACTCCAACAGTGAGTATGAATCAGACTGGAAAGGTCCATCTCCCCATGTATATTAATAAACAGAACTTTGGCTTCTGAAAAATCAATCCTGGTGAATTGTGTTGGCATGAATGAAGTCATGAGCACCGGATGAAGCAAGAAAATCAGGTTTCAGAACCGCAAAGCCCATATTCAGACTGTGGATAACGGTGAAGCCAAGGAATAGCAGCCACAACAAGCTGTTGCCACTCATCTCCACTATCCATCCAGTGACCCCCTTTAAGAAGTTCAAACAGCTAAGGATAATGGCCAATTCAATGGCAGAATTCATGGCAGAAGATGAAAAAATAAGTTTGGTAGTCTGTTCTATAAAAGATCCTCAAATTTTGCCATCCCTTTGCACGTATCCATGTTCACCTCCCATCCATAAAAGTAGGTATATTTTTATTTCATTTTAGAAGAAATCAATACAAAAGTCTGTGTTCAGCTTCATAAATTATCAAGAGTATAATCATGGAGAATTATAAAGAGAAGTAAAGGATGAGAAACATACTGATAACAGAGTCAAAGAAGATGTTCCAGATGCAAGTGACCCACATCAGGAGAACTAGGTGGCTTCTAAGCTTCTTCTCCCTCTACCCACTCTCTTTATCCCAAAGACACTAACTAAAATAAAAAGGATCATAATAGACTTCAATTCCTTTTACTAGTAAGAGGCACACTGTGATGGCTACTTTTATATGTCAAATGGACTGGCCATGGAGTACCCAAATTAAACATTATTTCTGGATGTGTCGGTGAGGGTGTTTCAGGATAAGATTAGCACTTGAATGGAATATTATGTAATGTATATTAAGTATGTTACATATTAAACATATAGATACATACATACATATATATGAATGTATTAAAAAGAAACGTATAAATTTTAAACAAACTTAAATTTTTTTACATCTTTATTGGAGTATAATTGCTTTACAATGGTGTGTTAGTTTCTGCTTTATAACAAAGTGAATCAGTTATACATATACATATGTTCCCATATCTCTTCCCTCTTGCATCTCCCTCCCTCCCACCCTCCCTATCCCACCCCTCCAGGCGGTCACAAAGCACCGAGCTGATCTCCCTGTGCTATGCGGCTGTTTCCCACTAGCTATCTACCTTACGTTTGGTAGCGTATATATGTCCATGCCTCTCTCTTGCTTTGTCACAGCTTACCCTTCCCGCTCCCCATATCCTCAAGTCCATTCTCTAGTAGGTCTGTGTCTTTATTCCTGTCTTACCCCTAGGTTCTTCATGACATTTTTTTTTCTTAAATTCCATATATATGTGTTAGCACACGGTATTTGTCTTTCTCTTTCTGACTTACTTCACTCTGTAGGACAGACTCTAGGTCTATCCACCTCATTACAAACAATAGCTCAATTTCGTTTCTTTTTATGGCTGAGTAATATTCCACTGTATATATGTGCCACATCTTCTTTATCCATTCATCCGATGATGGACACTTAGGTTGTTTCCATCTCCTGGCTATTGTAAACAGAGCTGCAATGAACATTTTGGTACATGACTCTTTTTGAATTATGGTTTTCTCAGGGTATATGCCCAGTAGCAGGATGGCTGGGTCATATGGTAGTTCTATTTTTAGTTTTTTAAGGAACCTCCATACTGTTCTCCATAGTGGCTGTACCAATTCACATTCCCACCAGCAGTGCAAGAGTGTTCCCCTTTCTCCACACCCTCTCCAACATTTATTGTTTCTAGATTTTTTGATGATGGCCATTCTGACTGGTGTGAGATGATATCTCATTGTAGTTTTGATTTGCATTTCTCTAATGATTAATGATGTTGAGCATTCTTTCATGTGTTTGTTGGCAGTCTGTATATCTTCTTTGGAGAAATGTCTATTTAGGTCTTCTGCCCAAACTTAAATTTTTAATATTTAAGGTAGAGATATGTATAAATATCTCTATATCCTACTGGTTCTCTTTCTCTGGAGAAAGCTGACTCATACACACACACACACACACACACACACATATCCTGCCCTTGTTCAGGACTGTCTCAGAAATAAATAAACATATGTATACATGTATATAACAAATTAGCAATCAGAAATATCTATTCCAGGAAAACTATTTTCCAAGAGAAAACATCTGCTCTCCATTGACTGGTGAGGCCACAGGATATACTGTACACAAATATCAACTATATTCAGAGACAACAAATCATTACACTATTTTTTAAACTCCAGAGAGGATTGAGAGAAAGGCATAATTATGGTTTGTTTAATGCAAAAAGCTTTAGGCAACACACTGATCCACAGCTAATTTTTCCTTACCTCTGTGACTTAAAAGTCTCAATGCATTAGCTAAACATGGCACAAAAGATTCCGTTACAATATGGGGGGCAAGGTTGGGGGGAGGGAGGAATGCTGGCAAGACTCAAAGAAGCAAAATTATTCTAACAGGGGCTCTTGGATATTTTTCCCAAAAATGTTTAGGAAAACTGAAAATAACTTAAATGAGTAGGAAAGGTAACCACCTCCTGTCTCTCTGCAATATATTTCTAAGACCTGGTCCATCAAAAATATTTTGCATATCTGCCACTAAAATAACTATAAGGAAGACAAGTAGTAAGACAGTTTACCAAATGCAAGATTAGTGTGCATTCTGACTCTGGGGGCATTTCCATTTTTCTAAGAAAATGAGTTTCCATTTTTCTGAGCAACTTCTGATGCAGCCATTGGTCCATGGTTCTTTCCTCCTCAGAAAAGGCCTCAGAAAAACCAAGTTACTGATATTTATAAACATTTATTACAAACCAAGAAAGAAATTAACACATTAAAAAGCATTTTTAATTTTAAAAGGCTCAATCTGAGGAAAGTTTGTTTTCCTGCAAGCCAATATTAAAAAGTGAAGCCTTAGAAGTAGATGCAATTGTCAACTGCAACAGTTCAGGGAGTAAAACCCTGTATTCAATAAGCTCTGAAGGTCCTGTGTCCTTTTCTCCCCTTTTCCATAAATGCTTCCTGTATATTCCTGACCACGTAAGGACCAAATTATTACCGTACAAAAATTTCTTCTGTTCTCAATTTTGAGGCAACTTCCCATAAACTGGCAAAAAAATTTTAAATTAGTCTATTTAAAGTTGAGCAGTTTTAACTCCATTTAGAAAAATTTTAAAGATTTAAAAGAAAAATAAGGGCACTTAAAAAAAAACCTACAGCTAACATCATACTCAATGGTGAAAGAATGAAAGTTGTCCCCCTAAAATAAACTACAGATTTAATGCAATCTCTTTTGAAATTCCAACAGCCTGTTTTGCAGAAATGGAAAAGCTGATCCTCAAATTCATATGGAATTTCAAGGAGTCCCAAGTAGCCAAACAGTAATAAAAAAGAACAAAGTTGGAAGACTCACACTTCCCAACTTCAAAACTTACCACAAAGCTTATAATAATCACAACAGTACAGTACTGGCATAAGAAAAGACATGCAGATCAATGGAATAAAAGTGAGAGTCCAGAAATATACCCATACAGAAATATACCCATACATCTATGGCCAACTGATTTTTGACAAGGGTGCCAAGACCATTCAATGGGGAAAGAATAGTCTGAAACAAATGGTACTAGAACAGCTGGATATCCATATGCAAAAGAATGAACTGACCTCTGTATTATACCACAGACAAAAATTAACTCAAAAAGGATCAGTAACCTAAATGTAAGAGCTGAAACTATAAAACTCTTCGAAGAAAACATGTGGGTAAATCTTCACAACCTTAGATTTGGCAATGGATTCTTAGATATGACACTAAAACCACAACAAAAGACAAAAAACAAAATGAGTTGGACTTGATCAAAATTTAAAACTTCTGTACATCAAATAACACTATCAAGAAAGTGAAAAAACAACCCACATAATGGGAAAAAACTTTTGCAAATCAAGGGTCTAGTATCCAGAATATTAAAGAACTCTTACAACTCAACAACAAAAGACAAACAGCTTTTTTAAGTGAGCAAAGGACTTAAACAGACATTTCTCCAAAGATATACAGTCAATAAGCACGTGAAAAAAATGCTCAATGTCATTATCATTAGGGAAACACAAATCAACACCACAATGAGACACCACTACATACCCAACAAGAATGGCTATAATTTAAAAAATGGAAAATAACAAGTATTGGTGAAGATGCAGAAAATCTGGAAGCCTCATACACTGCTGATGAGAATGTAATATGGTGCAGCTGCTCTGGGAAAACAGGTTGGCAATTCCTCAAAAAGTTAAACATAGATTTACTTTATTATCCAGCATTTTCACTCCTAGGTATATACCTAGAAGAACTGGAGCTAGGTACGCAAATACTTGTTCACTAATTTTTATAACAGCACTATTTACCATAGCCAAAAGGTAGAAACTACCTAAATGCCCTTCAATGGATGAATGGGTAAACAAACTGTAGTATTATATATACATACAAGGGAATATTACTCAGCCTTAAAAAGGAATGAAGAAAAAAAAAGGGGGGGTGGCTTCCCTGGTGGCGCAGTGGTTAAGAATCTGCCTGCCAATGCAGGGGACACGGGTTCAAGCCCCGGTCTGGCAAGATCCCACATACTGCAGAGCAACTAAGCCCGTGAGCCACAACTACTGAGCCTGCGTGTCTAAAGCCCGTGCTCCACAGCAAGAGAAGCCAGGACAATGAGAAGCCGCACACAGCGATGAAGAGTAGCCCCCGCTTGCCGCAACTAGAGAAAGCCCTCACACAGAAACGAAGACCCAACACAGCCAAAAATAAATAAATAAATTTTTTAACAAAAGGAATGAAGTACTGATACGTGCTACAACATGGATGAACCTTGATAACAGTATGCTAGGTAAAAGAAGCGAGACACAAAAGGTCACATATTTATATATATATTTATATACATATTTATATAAAATATCCAGAAAAGGTAACTCATAGAGACAGACAGCTGATTGGTGGTTGCCACGGACTGGGGAGGAAAAGGTAGTAACAGGGTTTCCTTTTGGGGTGATGAAGTTTTTTTGGAACTAGACAGAGAAGCAGTGGCACAACAATGTGAATGTACTAAATGCCACTGATTTGTTCACTTTAAAATGGTTAATTTTATGATTTGTGAATTTCATCTCAATTTTTTTTTAATTAATAGAAACCAAATGTCATAGCCTAACTTTTTTTTCAAGGATCCATAGTGGAGATTATTTACAAAAATCAGTTGTCTGTTAAGCCACAATGGCAATCTCAATTAATTTACAGGGCATATTTTCTGATTATAACACAACAAAACCAATAATTAATAATGAATTCAAAACAAAGAATCCTAATACTGTAAATTTCTAAACTCTTAAATAATGCTGCAGTAATTTTTTAAAAATTAAAGGATAAACAAGACTTGTAGTTCTCAAATTTGGTGTGCACTCAGATTACCTGGGGAGCTTGTTTAAAATACAGAAGCTTAAGCCCTACACCCAGAGATTCTCATTTAATAGATCAAGAGTGGAGTTAGAGCATCTATACTTTTAATAAGCCCTCCACCAAAGTTTAAAAACAGTAACAGAATATTAAGGAAAAAATTTAAAGATGTTGCATATCAAAAGCTACGGAATTCATACAAAGCTGTACTCATATACATTGTCTAAAATAATAATACTTAAGAGAACATAAACTAAGCAGTCAATTTAAGATTTTAAAATAAAAGTGTTATTAAAGAAAACAGGAAAACAGAAATATGAATGAAAATAAAACTACATGATTAGGAAACTAAAAAAGCAGACCTTTAAAATGAGTGTGGTTAGAGTCCTGAAAATTCTAACAAAACAAAAAATTCTCAAAGAGACATAGAACTGGGAAAAGAGATTAATCATCTTCTTAAAAAAAGACATGAAAACATAAAACAAGGAAAATAAATTTTTCAGAAAACTCTGGAAAAATAAATTTTCTAATAACTCTAAATCTACACATGGTTAGTTCATCAAAAATATAAGAAATTACTTGTCAATGAAAAAAGTCATAAGTTCAATTATGGCATTAGGTATAATCTGCTACTTGGTTGAAAAAAAATTAGAACTTGTAAAGTAAGGAAAATTTTAACAAAATGCTACTATGAACTTGAAATTCTTTCCATTGCAGAAAAAAAAAAAAATGTATCAAACATTCAAACTGGTTAATAAGTACCCAGTAACTATCACACAGCTTCACTAGTAAGAAAAACAGACTTTATTCTCTGCAATCCAAAAGCAAAACTGAAAAGAACTTCATGATATAAATGATTACAAATTATTCTACTTTTCAGGTCTAAAAAAAAAATAGTCAAAATACATCACCATCAACTTTACAAATACCATTGAGGTTACATTTTCTTTTCTATTTTAAAGTCACTTCGTAGCCTATTTAACTTTAACCTCTGTTACTCAATCATGGGAACAAATAAATGATAGTCATTAACAAAGAGAAGCCAAGAGCCAAGTGTTATTACCAATAATTAATATAAGGGTAAATAAAATGAAAATGTTCTTAGTTTAATAAAGGGGAGAGAGCTAATGCTCTCCTCTCCTTAGGTGACATATTTCCCCCCCATGGCTGCTATAACAAATTACTTGGTGGCTTAGAACACCATAATAAATGTACTCTTTCACAGTTCTAGAGGCAAAAAGTCTGAGAAGAGTATTAGTAGGGCAATACTGAAATCAAGGTGTCAAGCCACACTCCCTTCAGAGGCTTTAGGGGAGAATCCATTCTTTGCCTCCTCCAGCTTCTGATGGTGCCAGAATTCCTTGACTTGTGGCCACATCACTCTAATCTCTGCCTCCATGGTGTCACCTTGCCTCCTCCTCTTCTCTGTGTGTACCATCTCCTTCTGCCTCCCTCTTAAAAGGGTATATTTAATTGCATTTAGAATACAACCAGATAATCCAGGGTTAACTGCCCCAGCTCAAGACCTCCAATTTATTCACATCTGCAAAGACCCTTTTGGCCATATAAGGTTACCAGAGATCAGGACTTGGATCTCTTTTGGAAAGCTATTTTCAGCCTACCACAGTGTGTCTCCTTAAAAACATACACCAAACCCTTTGGTCAGGAATTAGGTAATCTTAGTCTCCAGATTTCACAATGCAAAGTCACAGGCCTTCTGACTCTCATAACAATAAACACATACCTCTGAAATTAACTCAGGAATCTATCACCAGGTGTAAAGGAGACTATCACAGGGGACATCCATTTGTCTCTCAAAAATATAAAAGAAACATTAAATCTCTATTTTACTGTAAAGATGAATGAAATTCTACTCAAAGTTTGTAGTCTCTCCTGAACTATCTACATGCTTGTTATCTCACATGCATACCCAGTATATTGAGTTTTTTCTCCCTTCTACATTGGTAAAGAGGGGTCTTTTTGTTGGCAGGATTTTCTTATTTCCCCAACAAACATTATAGAATTGGGTAATAATAAACTAAGTTTTTAAATGAATTTGAAATGGACTACTTTCCAAAAGCAGCAAAAATTATTTTTATTGTCTGAATTTTTCCAACACATAATTTTAAGGCCCACCAGCCCTTGAACTCCTTCAGAATCAAGCAGTTTTCATTCCATAAAATCAAAATTCAAGATGAGTTAAAGAGTTATATGTAAAATATGAAAGCATTAAAAATTAGAATATAGCAATAGAAAAAATGAGCAAAGAAAACAGTCACATACGAAACACTAAAAAACAAAGAAATCAAATTAAAGCAATGTGATGTCATGTTTCCAACTACTACCCTTCCATATTTGACAAGGATAATATTGGGTTGGCCAAAAAGTTCGTTCGGGTTTTTCTGTAACATCTTATGGAAAAACCCAAACGAAGTTTTTGGCCACCCCAATACCTAGCAAAAGTGAGGGTATGGGGACACAGGGACTCTTAAACATACTATTACTGAGAATATAAAGTGATAGAGACCTTTTAAAAAGCAATTCAGCATAGCTGACAAGATTTAAAAGGCAAATAGATTTGCACCAAATAATTCTTCTTCTAATCATCTATCCTACAAAAATACTCATCAAAGTGAGGGAAAAAACTTACGTATAAAAATGCCCACTGGCGAAAGCAATCTTGAGAAAGAAAAACGGAACTGGAGGAATCAGGCGCCCTGACTTCAGACTATACTACAAAACTACAGTAATCAAAACGGTATGGTACTGGCACAAAAACAGAAATATAGATCAATAGAACAGAATAGAAAGCCCAGAAATAAACCAAAAAAATTACAGTCAATTAATCTACAACAAAGGAAACAAGACTAAACAATGGGGAAGAGACAGTCTCTTCAATAAGTGATGCTCAGAAAACTGGATAGCTACATGTAAAAGAATGAAATTACAACATTTTCTCACACCACATACAAAAATAAACTCAAAACGGATTAAAAAACTAAACGTTAAGACTGCAAACCATAAAACGCCTAGAAGAAAACAGGCAGAACACTCTCTGACCTAAATCATAGCAACATTTTTTTGGATCTGTCTCCCCAAGCAAAGGAAACAAAAGCAAAAATAAACAAAAGGGACCTAATTAAACTTAAAAGCTTTTGCACACAAAAAAACACCAACAAAACAAAAAGACAACCTACTGAATGGGAGAAAATATTTGCAAGTGATATGACTGATAAGGGGTTAATATCCAAATATATAAACAGCTCATAAAACTCAATATCAAAAAACAAACAACCCGATTAAAAAATGGGCAGAAGACCTAAACAGACATTTTTCCAAAGAAGACACACAGATGGTCAACAAGCACCTGAAAAGGTACTCAACATGGTTAATCATCAGAGAAATGCAAGTCAAAACCACAATGAGATATCACGTCACACCTGTCAGAATGACTATCATCAAAAAGAACACAAATAACAAATGTTGGCAAGGATGCGGAGAAAAGGGAAACATAGTACACTGCTAGTGGGAATGCAAACTGGTACAGCCACTACAGAAAACAGTATGGAGGTTCCTCAAAAAACGAAAAGTAGAAATACAATACAATCCAGCAATTTCACTCCTGGGTATTTACCTGAGAAAAAAAAAACAAAACCACTAATTTGAATAGATATATGCACCCCTATGTTTAGTGCAGTATTATACACAATAGCTAAGATATAGAAGCAATCTAAGTGTCCATCAACAGATGAATGGATAAGGAAGATGTGGTTTATATTTTTCATGTATATATATATATATATATATATAAAATGGAGTATTGCTCAGCCCTAAAAAAGAATGAAATTTTGCCATTTGCAACAACATGGATGGACCTGGAGGGTATTATGCTTAGTGAAATAAGTCAGAGAAAGATAAATACTGTATGTTATCACCTACATGTGGAATCTAAAAAGTGAAATGAATGAATATAACAAAACAGAAACAAACTTACAGATGTAGAGAACACACTACTGATTACCAGTGGGGAGAGGGAAGGGAGGTGGGGCAAGATAGGGGTAGGGGATTAAGAGATATAAACTATTGTGTATAAAATAAATAAGCTACAAGGATATATTGTACAGCACAGGGAATAGAGCCAATATTTTATAATAACTTCCTAACTTCCTTCCTTCCTTCCTCCCTCCCTCCCGCCTCCCTCCTTCCCTCCCTCCCTTCCTTTCTTTCTTCATTTATTTTTGGCCACGCTGCATGGCATGTAGGATCTTAGTTCCCTGACCAGGGATTGAACCCATGCCCCCTGCAGTGGAAGCACAGAGTCTTAACCACTGGACCACCAGGGAAGTCCCTATAGCAACTTTAAATGGCATATAATCTATAAAAGTATTGAATCACTATGTTGTACATCTGAAACTAATACTGTAAACCAATGATATTTCAATTAAATAAATAAATAAAAATTCACATGCTCACTGAAATTCTACTTGTATGTGAAAATTAGAAATAGTATAAACGCCCATCAATATAGAAATAGCTAAATGATGGTATATGTCTACAATGGAATTCAATGTAGCCAGTGAAAAATGAAATACAACAATATAAGCTGTCATTTAGAAAGCTAGCCATGATGCATTAAGTGAAAAAAGCACTTAAAATATAGTAAGTAAATTATTCTGTTTTTACTTAAAGGGAAAAAACAAAATAACAAACATATATAATTGTAATATGTTTACATATTAATAGAAGCTATATTTTCCAAAAAATCTTATGACATGGGAAAATCCTTACAAAATTAACTGAAAAGAGTACAACTACAAAATTGTATATGCAACTATATAAACAAAAGCAGTGCAATATTAATAAACAAGGGTGACTAATTACCTGAGTAACGTGATTTTGAACTGTTCTTTATACATTTTTTATTTTCCAAAATGCATGTTATTTACAAAATCACAATAAAAACTAAAGTTTTGTTTTGTTTTTATATTTTTTAATTTATTGATGTAAGTGTCCTTTTTTTTTTTTTTTTAATATTTATTTATTTGGCTGCGCCAGATCTTAGTTGCGGCACTCAGGATCTTCACTGCGGCATGCGGGCTCTTAGTTGAGGCACGCAGGATCTAGTTCCCTGACCAGGGATTGAACCCAAGCCCCCTGCATTGGGAGCATGGAGTCTTAACCACTGGACCACCAGGAAAGTCCCTTGTTTTGTTTTTAAATGGGAGCCCAGATGACCAAAAAACTGTTATGCTTTAGCGAGTCAGGAATGATTCAAACTCTACAGAATACAGGAGACTGAGTATAAAATGACATAGTGAGTTCAGGTACAAAAGAAGACCTTTAAAAATACATATTTACCAAAACTTGCCCAATATAAAGAATGCTATCTCCTTCAGACTGGTTACTTGAAATACTGTATTTATTCTGATGTTGCATTACTAAAAGTAATGTTAACCAACATGATCACCCAACTTTATCACCTAGGTAGGTCCTAAAATAGTTTTGGGGTCATTTCAAACAACTCTAGTTTCAAAGAACAGAGACCTAGCACAAATTCAGTTAGTTAAAACATTATGCTGCAGCTTTTGAAGACATGTTTTGAGACAGGGAATAGACCCTGGCCTTCAGAAAAGGTTCGCTCCACATAAACTATTCACTGGCATCAACACCACCTTTCCATACATGTCCAACAACCTCCTCCATTCCTTTCACTCATGAGCTTCCTCACTACAAGCGTCCTCTCCCCAGATGTGAAAATTATCAAAATCCTACCATCTTGGTAAGACCAAGCTCCAAATACACCTGCTCCATGAAGCTGCTGGTTTTTTGAACTCCAGAAGCATTTCAATATCTATACTGCTCATTGATCAGCATGTGTTATTTTTATACTGACAGTCTTTTAATATATTCTGACTTCCCAGTTATAGTTTATAAGGAACTGGAAGGCATGTCTTCCATCTCCAGTGCAGTTCACTGGAGATACACATTGAGTGGTGGCCCATCCAAGAAACACAATAGGTGTTTGTTTGCTTTGCTTCTATATAAAGTTTGGGACAGTATTATTGTTAGTTTGGGCTTGACGGACTGTGGTGAGCCTTGAATGGCTGCCTAAGAAGTGTGGGTTTTATCCTGCAATAATCTAGAGCTGAAAGTTCTTAAGCTCAAAAATGATGTGATAGAAGTGTATTCTAGCAAAAGTACTCCTTAGTCCACAGTTGCCAGATTTGGGGGAGACAGTAACATTTCAAGCAAGGAAGGAAGTCGGCTGAGCATAAAGGGTTAAAAGTCAGAAAGCACTGGGTTCTCTAACACCTCCAGCTCTTGGCAAGTTATACGACTTCTTAAGAGCTTCCTTTTCTTTATCTATAAAACAAGGATGAGAAAACCAGAACCTACCTAGCTGTAGTAAGTATTACAGAAAATCACAATGACAGCAAGTGCTACAGTGGGATTCAAGCACATCACAGTTCAAGCTGTTAAAAGGATAATTCAAACAAACAAAAAGATAACACTGTGTCTCCCATACAAATATAAAATGAACGCCTGTCTATGATTTTATGTAACTCATTAATTAATTATGGAATAAATAAGATGTTTCATCTGGTTCAAAAGTGGATCCAAAGAACACAAACATACAGGCATCAGGAATGGTGAAATGGATTTGCTTAATAGATCCAAAACCTGCTTCCCCCACAAAAGAGGAAAAGAAATCAACAGTACCTCCAACCAATAAAATTCATTTGCATGTCTAAGGACAAGAGCAATTTGCACTGCTGTGAGTTATTCACAACTTACAACATTATAAAATAAATAATAAAAGCTGTAGATCCTATAGATTAGATCTCCAGGAAATGTGCTTTAGACCACCTAGTTTCCAATGAAAACACCCGGTAATCCCTTTTGTACATTTCAAGACTTTCACAAATTTTCCTTACATAGTTCTTAACCACCATGCACATTGCCTTTTTCTTTTAGAAAAAAATCCACAGCTTCAAGATCTCTGACAACCATTAGAAAAACTGAGTTAGTCCCCTCCATAAAACTAATCTTTCACTACAATAAATTGTTTTCTTCACATACTAAACCAGAAATTTAGAATTATTATGCATTTATATATAAATGCAGAAATAAATTAATTCATTGGATTGTCAAGCTTCTTAAGAGATCTAAAACTAACGAGGGTTTGGTTTTACTGGACAATGACAAGGAGAATTACTCTCTGAAGGAAAAAAGACATAGTTAAATTGTCACTTCCAAGTAACTGGCCCAAAATTAACTTAAGTGTCTAACTGGCCAATATATGCATATTAATTTCCACCCTATGTTTTCTTCCATAAGAAAAATCAATCCCAGTCCAACTACCACTCCAGTAAAATCAAGTAGATGTACTGCTCCTACTGCTCCAGCTAAGTGCAACTAAAAACCCTGGACATCATATATGAAACAAACAAAAGACTCTGAAGGTGGGACTTCCCCAGCGGTCCAGGGGCTAAGGCTCCACACTCCCAATGTACGGGGCCCGGGTTCGATTCCTGATCAGGGAACTAGATCCCACATGCATGCCGCAACAACGAGTTCACATGCCGCAACTAAAGATCCCACATGCCACAACTGAAAAACCTGCCTGCGGCAACGAAGATCAAAGATCCCGCGTGCCACAACTAAGACCTGAGCAGCCAAATAAATAATTGAAAAAAAAAAAAAAAAGACTCTGAGCATGGAGAGAAGGCACACTAGCTAGGGAGGCACCTTGGGACCCGTTGAACAACAAGGTAGTGAGTTCTCTGGGTTTTCCTTTTGCCTCATATATATCACGTGGACACAAAGCTGAAGCAGGCAGTAATCCAGAAATACCAATGGGGGCTGACAAAAAAGTTCCTGCTCTTTCAGAAAACCAAGAAAAGAGCAGCAGAGCAAAACAGAAGACTTGCAGACAATAACCACTGGCACTCCAGCCAAAAACCACAGGAAAAACTGTGGCTCATCCCCACCCACAACAAGGTAAGCCAAATAGGGAGCCTGAACTTTCCCTCTCACCAGGCTGTACTGTTGTGCCTCAACATTACAGGTTCCCCCCTTACTCCCTCCCCTTACCCCCCACCCTCACTCCTGCAGGGATGGTATCAAAGGCAGAACTTTCTTCCCTTGCCAGGTAGGTGTAAGATTCCCCCTTGCCCTGCCTCAGTGTCTATGAAGACCACCTGGAGAGCCTGGACTTCTACTGCCATGACAGTAAGGAGGCTCCCCTTCTCATCTCCACCAGGATGGTATGAGACAAGGCCTAGTAGAGAGTCAGGACTTTCTCTGCCCTCCAGGGGTAAGAAGGCCATCCCCTCCCAGTGGTGTCAGTACAGGTGTCAGTGCATGTGGAGAACAGCAAGAAGGCATAGTAGTATCAGTGAAGGCCTAGAGAGGAGCTGAAACTTCCACCCCTGCCCAGCAGCAGTGAGGAGCCCTGCTTCGTGTGTCAATGGACCAATTCCTTGAAAGCACACAACTCACCCAAAATGAAATAGATAATCTGAATAGTCCTGTGACAATTAAGGAAATTAAACTCGTAATTTAAAACCTCATGAAAAAGAAATCTCCTGGCTAAGATTGTTTGATGAGAGAATTCTACCAAATGTTTAAAGAAAAATTAACACAATCTCTTCTGGTAAACACAAGAATAAGGAGCACTTCCCAATTTACTTTATGAAGCTAGTACTTCCCTGATGCAAAACCCAGGAAAAGACAGTACAAAAGAAAAAAACTATAGACCAATACATGAATGTAGGCACAAAAATCCTTAGTTGAATATTCAAGAATCAATGTAACCCACAATATTAACAAACTGATAAAATACATATTCACAGGATCATACCAATCTATACAGAAAAAATTATCTGATAAAAAACAATCCTGTTTATGAGTAAAACTCTCAGGAAAAAAAAAAAGGGAATACAGGGGAACTTCCTCAATTAGATAACAAGCAACTATAAAAAAACATACAGCAAACATCATTCCACCTAATGCTAAAAGAAAAAATGAACAATGCATTGCCCCTATTATTGAGAACAACGTCCACTCTCACCACTCTTATACAACACAGTACTGAAAACTCTAGTCAATGCAAGGAGGCAAGGAAAGGAAATAAAAGCCATACGGAAAGAAGAAATAAACCTGTCCCTATTTTGCAAATGACATGATGGTTTCCATAGACAATCCCAAGAAATCTATCCAAAAACCTCCTAGACCCTCCTAATATGTGAGTTCAGTAAGGGTGCAGATACAAGATAAATACACCAAAGAAAAAAAGCAACTGCAAACTGCATTTCAATGGAAAAGACAACCTACGGAATAGAAGAAAACTTCTGCAAATCATATATATGATAAGGGGCTTATAACAAGAATATATACAGAACTTCTATAACTCAGTAGTAAAAAGGCAAATAACCCAATTAAAAAATGGACAATGGATCTGAATAGACATTTCTCCAAAGAAAATACACTAATGCCTGATAACCACATGAAAAGATGCTTGACATCATGTGCCATCAGGGAAATGCAAATCAAAACCACAAAACCATCAACTCACTCAGGAGAATGTTTCATTACAACTTCTCTAGAATGGCTATAATCAAAAAGATAATAACAAGTGTTGGGGGAAGATGGAGAAATATGGGAACCCCCATATGCTGCGATGAGATTGTAAAATGGTACAGCCTGGAAAAGTCTGATGGTTCCCCCAAAAATTATACCATATTACCCAGAAATTCAACTCCTAGTTATATACCAAAAAAAAAAAAATTACAACATACATCTGCACAAAAAACTTGTACATGAGTGTCCACCAACTGATGAGTAGATAAATAAAATGTGGCATATCCACACAATGGAGTATTATTCGGCCATAAAAAGGAATTAAGTACTGTTACATGCTACAACAGGGATGAACACTTAAAACATTATGCTAAGTGAAAGAAGCCAGTCACAAAAGACCACATATTATATGATTCTACTTAAAGGAAATGTCCAGAACAGGCAGAAAGTAGATTAGTACTTGCCTAAGTCAAAGGTGGGAGGATGAGGGGACATGAGGTGTCACTGTTAATGGATACAGGGTTTCTTTCTGAGGTGATAAAAATGTTCTAAAATTAATTGTGGTAATGGTTGTACAACTCAATGAATATAGTATTAAAAATCACTGACTACCAGATCCACAGCTGACTTCTTTCTTGAAACTGACAAGCTGATTCTAAAATTCATAAAGACTTACAAGGGACCCAGAATAGACAACCCAATTTTGAAAAAGAAGAACAAAGTAGGAGGACTCATACTTCCTGTTTTCAAAACTTACCACAGGGCTTCCCTGGTGGCACAGTGGTTAAGAATCCGCCTGCCATGCCAATGCAGGGGACATGGGTTCGATCCCTGGCCTGGGAAGATGCCACATGCCATGGAGCAACTAAGCCCGTGTGCCACAACTACTGAGCCTGCACTCTAAAGCCTGTGACTCTCCATTGAGTAATAACATTGAACACCTTTCTATACGCATACTGGCCATACAGAGATCCTCTTTTAGAAAGTGCCTATTCAAAACTTTTGTGCATTTTTAAAGTAAATTGTCTTTTTCTTATTAATTTTACACAATACACATACATTCTGGATGTGAGTCCTTGGTCAGAGAGATGAATTGAGAATTTCTTCTTCCAGTCTGTATTTTGCCCTTCATTCTCTTCATGGTGTCTTTAGGTGGAGAGAAATTCTCAATTTTAACGAAGTCAAATTTATCAATCATTGTTATAGTCATTGCTTTAAGTCTTTTTTAAGAAATCTGTGCCTACTCTACTCAGTAGTTCTTTGATTTGTGCTTATGGTTTGAATGGTTCTGACCTTGCTCTGAATTCATGAATTCCTGCATCTTTGTAAGGTTTACAATTTCACCTTGCAGTCGATTTGAAATGCATTCATGTTATGTTGTTGGTGATAGACAACTTTAGTGTTATGAACGTCTGAGCGGAAATCAGTTTTACAACTAGAGGATCCATCTGTGACTACTTCCATATTATAATGACTTCTGTACAAATACATTAAAAACATACTGTTAAAAAGGTGAGAAAAACCCTCTAACACCTGTTATTCTAACATTTTACCCCAAACATACCTTAGATGATTCTTCCCACTCCCTTTGAGGGGCTTTCCTCCAATGGGTCATTTTATACTAGACCCTACTGACTTTGATGATATAATTAAGTGTTCTGTAGTCTCAGAAATCAAAAGCCTAGAGGCTTCTGTTAAGCCAGGTTCTATTACACCTTATTTGACCCAACAACCTCAGAGGGTTTACAATTCTCCAGAAAACCAGTAACAAAGAACTCCTTGCTCCATCCTTTTTCCTAAATTAATTAACAGAATCTCCTTTCTCCAACCACAGTTACCAAAGAACCAAAACGAACAAATGTAACAGCTTAGTCTTCTCTTTACTAGCTCAGCAGGTGCTCCCCTCCCCCATCCAGTTATTCTTCACACCCAGCCAATCTTCCATTCTGCCTTCCAAATGTGTGGTGGCCTCTGAACTTTGCTGTCACAGTTAATGCCCTGCTTCACTCCCTCACCATCTCTGGTCTGGAGTATGGGAACTGCCCTTGACTGGTCTCTTCCTTACATTTTGTCTTTGACCCTGTCACCACCAAAGTCCCCTCTCCAGAGCATAAAGTTGATCATGTTACTCATCTGATTAAGATCCTTCTATAGGTCCCACTGCCCACAGGATCAAGTCACTCTCTTAGCTGAGAATTCACAATCTGGCCCTAACCTTTCCTGGCTTCTTTCCTAGCAACTCCTGCAAAATCCTGGCCTTACACCTGGGCACCCATGCCCTCTTTCTCATCCTAATTTTGCACTGCTTCCTCCTTTGGCTAGAAGCCCCTTCTCCCTTTATCCTGCAATCAGCTCCTTCCCTTCTTGCACAGGACGACCCCAGCAGAAGCAATTGTTCCCTAATATGTGTTCCTGCAGCTCTCTGTACCCACAACTATACTTGAGTCCTTATCACCTGTACTAGTGAATCACTTATTTGTTTTTCTCACTCAGGATTAGGAATTAATCTTTACATCCCAAGGACTTGGCAGGGCAATTCCATGAAGGTTCAATGAAAGAATGAATGTCCCAGACACTTTTATTCATGTCACCCTCTTTCTATAAATAGACACTAGAAAAATTAGTACAAATATGTCAAAGCAATGAACCTAACACAAGCTGTCTTTTAAAAGTCACCCAGCTAAGTATTCTTTTAAAGAGTTTAATAAAAAACTAAAACCTTCCTCAATTATAGATGTGTGCTTCCTGTTAGAAATTAGTAACGACTCTTTGCTTTAAAATACTTTTAGGGACTTCCCTGGTGGCACAATGGTTAAGAATCCACCTGCCAATGCAGGGGACACGGTTTCAATCCCTGGTCCGGGAAGATCCCACATGCCGCGGAGCAACTAAGCCCGTGAGCCACAACTACTGAGCCTGCACTCTAGAGCCCACATGCCACAACTACTGAAGCCCGTGCGCCTAGAGCCCGTGCCCCACAACAAGAGAAGCCACCACAATGAGAAGCCCGCACACTGCAACGAAGAGTAGCCCCAGCTCACCGCAACTAGAGAAAGCCCGCGTGCAGCAACAGACCCAACGCAGCCAAAAATAAACTAAATAAATTAATTTTTAAAAATACTTTTTAAAAAATAGGCATCGGGCTCCCCTGGTGGCGCAGTGGTTGAGAGTCCGCCTGCCAATGCAGGGGACACGGGTTCGTGCCCCGGTCCGGGAAGATCCCACATGCCGCGGAGCGGCTGGGCCCGTGAGCCATGGCCGCTGAGCCTGCGCGTCCGGAGCCTGTGCTCTGCAGCAGGAGAGGCCACAACAGTGAGAGGCCGCAAAAAAACAAAACAAAAAAAAAAATAATAATGGGCATCAAAGGTGGCATGAATATACCACTTAACCAAAGTAACTGGAGTCATCACCATATAAATCACTACTGGATGCCAAGGGAATGAATCACAGTTATTATTTATACAACTAAAAGACCACAAACAAAATTACTTCATTGAAAGTCTGTTCATATATATCACCTTTACACATAACACATCTGCATGATACAGGAAGATGGTGTGCATGGTGGTTAAGAACACAGTCTGACACCATAATGCTAGTCTTGCAATTTGGGGAAAATAACTTAAAACTTCAATGTGCCTCAGCTTCCTCGTGTAAAACAAAGATGATACACAATGTTGCTGGGTGAGTGAGCCCTTAAAGGCTCTTGGAACAGTGCCTGAGGAGTAAATGCATAGTAATAAATGTCAACTGTCAACACAGTGCTTTTAACTTTTTTAAGTCCTTTTACATACACTTTTTTTTTTTTTTTTTCACAACAGCACAGTGAGATTGCTTGGAGAATCACTTTGTCCATTTCCGAGATAAAGTACTGATAGAGAGGTCATGATTTCCCTAAGATATTTTAAGTGGCAGAGTAAGAACCAGAAAGTACACCTAACCCCAGCCCCCAGACTACACCGACTAAATCTCCACAGATGCAGTGTGGAAGAAAGATTCTTTTGGGTTTTCCCCATTGTTTACCCTTGGTTATCAGCAACAGCCAGACTAAGCACCTGGTGGGAAGAAACGGACCTCCATTTGCTCAAATTAAAAGGTAAGAGAAGCCTCATTTTCACAGTGCCTGATGCATAGCAGGCAGTCCAAAAACAACTACTGATAACAAACAAAAAGTGCCACTGTGCTTTCTCAATAACAGAACAAGGCACTCCACAAAATTAAGACTGCTACCAAAAACAAAAGTCACTTAATTTACCTGTCACATCAAAGTACAATGTAGCAATAGGAACTTAAAAAAAAAAAATGTAATGAATCTTTTTCTTTTACTCTCAGAAACGTAACAGTTTTGCAAAAAGGGCTCTTTCATCAAGACAGTTTTTTGAAAACTAACCCAACTAGTTATACTTCATGACAGGTCTTTGCTCAAATAAGGGACCTACATGAACGGACAAAATTGCATTACTGTTAACACCTTCACCTATACTTATCTTCATTACATTCCTGGGCTTCAGCTGAAACTCAATCCTCAGTCTTAACATGCAGCCAAGTGCACATGGAATAGAGTTAATGAACTTCGAAGGCAAAGGCAATGCTCCCGGGGAACCCACCGGAACCAAGGAAATACCAGGAAGCAAAACGTCTCTCCCAACAGCTAAGCGCCCGAACTTTTTATTTCTTCTCTTCAAATGGACAACTAGGAGCTCAGATTCACCTTGACGATCAGACTTGACATCAGCCCCTGGCTAGGGCCTACCTTTCCTTTTGTGGCACTGCCACTCTGGCACCTACAGGCAGGCGCCCGGAGCATACACAAATAAGCCAGATCCAGCCCTTTCCCTCCACAGCTCACGTCCAAGCCTCGCACGTGGCGGCCACTTGGGACCTTTAGCACATCTGACTTAACAGCGGCAGAGCCAGGGCTGTGTTCGCAGCGGTGCAGCTCCCGGACCCGCCCCAATCTGGAGCAGGAAGATCTTGGTGCTCTTCTGTAAACACCTATCAGATACCTGGCCCTCCTCCTCCCGCGGCCACGTCGACCTGGCCCGAGCCGCCCCCGCGGCCCCCGACGCCTCCGCTAGCCTCCGGGAGTCGCTTCCCCGCGCCTCCTCTCACCTGAGCCGACGGCGCCGCCACCCGCGTGGTGACCCCAATTCCCCGTCAAGTAACCGTTACAGGGGGCCGCAGCCCAGGGAGGCCCGCGGGTCGGGTGGAAGAGCCCATGGGGCTGCTCCCCCTCCGCCGACCCAGGATTCCCCGGCCGCCGCCGCCATTTTCCCCGTGCCGTAAACCCCACCTGACGGTTCCAGCTTCTCACCTGTGACCAGCAGAGGACCACGCGCGACGCCGTGGGGAGCGCGTGGGCGAACTGGAGAATCCCTGGGGGTCACAACCTCCGTGCAGAACCCGCCGCTAATTCATCCCGAAGCGGGAGGCTTCGGGCCAGTCGCCCTTGTAATGCGTCCCGGCAGGCTCCATCCTGATTGGCTGCGAGCGCCTTGAGGCAGCGGCGTCCCCGGCTGCGTGAGAAGCCCAGGTCCCCGGAGCCCCGCCCCTGCTTCCCCCGCCTGGGGCTCCCCGGGCGCGCGACCCTGAGGGCTCCCTTAAAGTGACCACGCTCATTTCCGGCCCGCCTCCAGGAGAGGAGGGACCCACAGAGCGAGGGGGTGTAGGGGCGAGTAGCAATAAGAAATAGGGAATGCCGGAGGGCATTGTCCCAGGGAACCTAATGGTCCCTCTAACCCCTGGAGTTTCAAAGTGACAATAGAAATCTGGGGAGTTTAATTTACAAACTGTGGACTGACAAGAAAGGCACAACCTAAAAATTAAGAATTATGTTTTACTGGACGAACATACTGAGGACTTAAACCTCAAAGGCAGCCTCTCAGATCGCTCTGAGGGACTGTGCTGAAGAGGTAAGGAAGGAGCCAGAATATTTAGGAGCTTTTGCAACAAAAACTAGGTAGTCGGAACTTTAAAAGGTTACTGTTCATTAAAAACCAGACATCTCAAGTTAATGAAGTTAGCACTTTTCTACCTATGGAAAGACGCCAGACTCTGGGCATCAAAATCATTCCTTTGAAATGCACCTTAACTGTCTAGGGCCAGTATCCTGGTTTTTTTCCATCCTGAACTCCCTCAGGGTGCACAGTGCGGGGGAGGGGCGGCAACTGTGTTGGCTGATGGTTTGATGGCCACAACATCCTTTGTTTGTTGAAATGGCTGGTGATATTCTTTGTCCACAAAGCCTAACCTACAGGGGCAAATCAGTAGTAGAACCCGTTCTAGAGCTTAGGTTCCTGACGCGCAGCACCAAGCTCTCCCTGGCATGCAGCTTCCCCAGTCCTAGGGAAACTTTCCCTCCTCTGAGCATCCGCAGTACTTTCATGATAACCCTCATAAAAGGCGTTCAGCACTTTCTACTGTGGGACATCTGTCCCCTAACCTACTAAACTCTAAAGCTCCTTAATGGTGGGTACTGTGATTAAACCTTTTTTCATTTCCTACACCATGCCTTCCTCCTGCGAGTCTTCAACAAAGATTCACTGAATTAAAATCCTGAAAAGAATAAACATAGCCACCCATCACACACTTAGCCACTATACGTATGTTTATGTGTTTTATTCATTTATTCAACAAGGTACAGAAGGGGATGAATTTTTTTTCAAAGTACAAGATTCCTGTCCTCATATATTTGTAGTGTAACAATAATGAACATCTAGGTTTGGGATGCATAGCTTCAGTATAGCTAAATTATATTCCATAGGCATTTCCTGGCAGTCCAGAGTTTAGGACTTGGCACTCTCACTGCCTGGGTCTGGGTTCAATCCCCGGTCAGGGAACGAAGGTCCCGAAAGCCATGCATCGCGGACAAAATATATATATATATACACTCCAGAGCTCTCTGTGAATCAAAAGTTCCCTTGTTCTTTTTCTAAATCAGCTTCACAGACTCTCCAATTTTGTTCAGAAATATTGAAATATTTTAAGATATGCTGAAATTGTGTTCGAAAATGAAGATAAACAACAGAGGGAAACACCAATACAAAAGCCAACTCTGTCAATTACCCCTGTGACCTTAGGCCTCCTTTTTTATCTGTAAAATAAGATCACTAATATAAAAGTCCTCTAAATTCTTTTCTTCCCCTCACCCCTACAAGTTTTTAACTTTCTTGATGTCAGAGGCCAGCGGGGAAAACCCTGAAGGCATTGGAGACGGGGTTTTGAAAGAAGAGATTATAATCTCTTCTTTATAAAAGATTATAATAGTTTATCTTTGCATCTCCGCAACTCCTAAAACAAACAGTGCCAACTGAGAAAGAGAACACCACACATCTGAATACAGCAGATGCTAAATAAAGTTTAACTGACTTGATGAATCATCCTGGTTTCTTCTCTATTTCACTTTCCTAGCCTTAGGCTTTTTTGGAGGGTGGAGTGGTAGAACCTGAAGGAAAGGGTCAAAACTATGGAGTCTGAAGGTATTAGCTCTTTTTTACCCAAACTGCTTCTGACACCCACCACATGTGTGGCTTCTCCACACCAAGCAGTACTCCAGTTCTCTGTGGACACTAACTAGGTGTCCTGCAATGTAATTCAGTTTTGACACTAACTGCTTGGAATTAATGCAGACTCCACAGGTTAAGGGCTTAGTTCCACAAAACTGCTCTGCACTTCAGACACCAATAGAAAGTCTGGGTCTCAGGACTTCCCTGGCGGTCCAGTGGTTAAGACTCCACACTTCCACTGCAGGGTGTGCGGGTTCGATCCCTGGTCAGGGAAGCAAGATCCCACATGCTGCGCGGGGTGGCCAAAAAAGAAAAAAAAAGGAAGTCTGGGCCTTGGGTACTTCTGACAAACTGGCTATAAATCGGAGCATCCCACAATGCCCTGCTCAGGGTCCAATTTGCTAGAACAGATCGCAGAACTCAGGAGAATGCTTTACTTACATTTACAGGTTTATTATAAAGGATACAACTTAGGAACAGTCAAATGGAAGAGGTACGTAGGGCAAGATATGGGTTGCGGAGAGGGTACTCAGAGCTTTCATTCTCCCTCTGGGTGTGTCGCCCTCCCAGCACCTTGCTGATTATACCAACCAGGAAACTCTCCGAACCCTGTTGTCAGTGTTCTTTATGCAGATTTCATTACCTAGGCATGATTGATTAAATCACTGACCACTAATGATTAACTCAACCCCCTCCCTGGAGGTTGAAGGGTGGAGTTGAAAGTTCCAACCCTCTAATCTCAGGGTTGGTTTCTCTGACATCCAGCCTCCATGCTCCCAGAATCAACTCACTAGCATAAACACAGGTTTAGAGAGGCTTGTTATAAATACCCAAAGACCCTCCTATCCCCCTCTGAAACAGAGCAGGACCCTATGGTCCTTCCCCGCCCGTGTCCTCCACCTGCCTTTTTTCTGTAGAAAAATTTTAGCCAAAGAATAAGTTTAATCAGAAAAGTGGGAAAATGCAGAAACAAAGGAAAACAGTCAAAGGAGACCAAATAATAATAATTTAGTCATTAAGCAAAGTCAAGGACCCTTAGTTCCTTCTCAAGGGCTAGAGATAATATTCTGAGCCATAACCTGTGAGCTGTCTGATACTGAAAGCCCCACCAGATGAAAGAAGTTAAGTATATGATGACCAGACTGTAGTCATGACATAAGCTGCCACAATTCTGAGAATTGGCCTCAAGGAAGTGGGAGCAAACCGACCCTGGAACTAAAGATTAATTGTACTTAAAACAATCAAGATGACTCTGGTCAGACCACCGATGACCAATTTCAAGATGACTGTCAGAGCTGACTGTGCTGTTTCTGCATGTGGCCCCCTGCCTCTGTCTATAAAAGCTCTTACCCCCTGATTGTTGGGAGGGGGAGGCGGGGGGAGTTGGCCTTTGGACAGGTGTCTGCCCCACCCCCTGCTGTTGCTGGTGTCCAAAATAAAGCAAACTTTCCTTTCCACCAACCTTGCCTCTTTATTGGTTTTTGAGCGGTGAGCAGCTGGACCCCACTTTCGGTTACACCTTCACTCAACAAAATACTACAAGGGGTGGCGCAGTGGTTGAGAATCTGCCTGCCAATGCAGGGGACACGGGTTCAAGCGCTGGTCTGGGAAGATCCCACATGCCGCGGAACAACTGGGCCCGTGAGCCACAATTACTGAGCCTGCGTGTCTGGAGCCTGTGCTCCCCAACAAGAGAGGCCGTGACAGTGAGAGGCCCGTGCACCGCGATGAAGAGTGGCCCCCACTTGCCACAACTAGAGAAAGCACAGAAACGAAGACCCAACACAGGCATAAATAAATAAATAAAAAATTTTTAAAAATACTACAAGGATTTTAGAATTTTGTTGCCCTTAATCCTAACTCTTCTGCCAAGCTGTGTTGAATGTTCTTTGGGGATCATTAGCATATGATACAAAGATTCTCACAATTTATGTTCACTGCCTTAGGTCTCTACCCCAGGTTTTCCTGTCTCCAGTCTTCCAAGCTTGCTCCTTCCAGACCCACTGACGAGCCAGCTAAGCCATTTGCCACTGCCAGGCGTCCATGTATATCCTTCTCTTGAGCCAATTCTCTCCCACACAAAATAGATGACCAGTAACACAGGCCTAAACCCTGCCCATTGGGATAATTACGCTCACCTTCAGGAGGTCTGCAGTGAAGAAGTAATCCATTTTCCTCTTGTATCCACAGACCAAACCTATCAATCTTCAATGAAGCTCAGGCTTTTCCGCCTCCATCCTCTAGTTAAGAGAACTCCCCACGGATTAAGGAAGACGTGTGGGTACAACAGTGGTAGGAGAAACGGGATCTGGGCCATCCGTTCATGCAGCTTGTGTGTGTGCTCTGAACCTGCTCAAACTCATTCCCAATGCACCACTTCCATTTGAAAAGATTGTTGCTAGGCCTGCCCACACTTATGAGGTGGTGGGCCTGCTATTATCCAATTCATGATGGGCAGTTTGGGTTGCATGGTCACTTGATGCCCCATGAGATGTTCAGCTTCTATTAGGGCTCAGTAGCATGCCAGGAGATGCTTTTCTTTTTGGCCACACTGCATGGCTTGCAGGATCTTAGTGCACAGATCATGGATTGAACCTGGACCATGGCAGTGAAAGCACTGAGTCCTAACCACTGGACTGCCAGGGAATTCCCCAGAGATGCTTTTCAAATGTGTATGTTTCTCTCCCACAGTTGGCATGGCCATTCTCCAGAACCATATTGGGCCACACTGTGACTCTTCTTTTGGGTCTTGCCAGAGACTCCACTTGGCCTTTTCTCTACCACAGATACTTCTAGTATCATGAGATGTATCAGGTGATAGAGCCCAAATGGCAGGACTGCTTACTCTGAGGCTGGACCTGCTACTGAGTCCTTTATGGATCTGAGCCCTACTTAAAACTAGCCACCTTCCACCTCAACCTGAAGAGATCTACCAAGCATTCTTTCTTAGTGGCAGAAGGTACAAGGTACTGTAAGTTGTCCTTTACTTGGGAGGAAATGTCCTTGCAGGCCTTAGACCATTGGTCTACTTCACCATCCACATAAGTTCTGTGCTTTATATAATAGTATTGTACCAAGGTTATTTTCTTAGTTTTGATATATGTTCTGTGCTTATATAAGATGTTAACATAAGGGCAAGCTGGGTAAAGTACCTGCAGAAAATCTCAGTTTTCTTCTTGCGTCTCTCCTATCAATCTAAAATTATCTCAAAATGTTAAAAGTAATAATTGGCATTTAAAATTTTCATCAACGTAGCAGGCTTCTGAATTTTTATGGGATTTATTCATCCTCTGGAAAGCATGTGTCTCATCAAGACATCCAGATTACTTGCATTTATTGCTCATCGGGGCCAAGTAACATGATATTTCACCGTGATAGACTAATGTGATGTTCTGTGGAATGGCCAGATGGTCCGGGTCCCTTTGGAATATATTATGACAGAAAACAGGAAAGTAAACATAGCCTTGGAGCAAGACTGTAAAAGTAGAATGTTTTCTGTCCTATGTGAATGTTATCTTCCTCTGGATGTGATACTGTTTTGGTTTACTATCTTCATTGGAGCAGGGGAGATGCAGTTCCAGGGGCTTTACTTGGCTTTTCCTACTACAATAGCTCTTCCTCTACAGACCAAGGAGCAATGTGGGGATTCTGTCAACTGCTAAGCACATCCATTCCAATCATACATTTGGGAATCAAGGAAACAACCACCAGGTTGGTAAGAAGAGCCAGTGGACCTACTCAGAGACAGACCAGAAGACTCCATTTATTATCTGACTCCAATATGCCCCTTCTCTAACAGGAGTGCCTGATGGTGCTTTGGACCCCTGGGTATCCCCATCAACTTAGACCCTGTATCCAATATCCCTCAAATATCAGATTATCCCTCTTTTCCCAGTCTGTGGTTATCCAAGGAAACAACCATAAATCAATTTGGAGAAGGACTGAAAAATATCTGTATACACTTGCCCTGACGTTCCAGGTTCTTCCTTATAGACACCCAGTCTCTCCTTTGGTCCATGCATTCTAGGTTTGAGAACAGGCTCTGGTCTTTAAATCAGGCAAGTTATTATGACTTTCTACTGGAGTGATGTTGACCCCAGTCTTCTACTATTAATCTCTTCTCATTATATATTAAGCAGTACACTTTCTGGCTGCCCATCTATCTTGTCCCTAGAAATACATGTTCTACTAGACATTGCCATAGGTCAGGTCAGCCCCCCAGGCTGCCACTTCAACCTTACTATCCATTATGGTAATAAGTTCACCATTGCTTCTCATATTTGTCTCTGCTATTCTAGAATCCTGTCATCCCCACCACTGCTAGAAGAACCTGTTCTGTGACAGCATGAGCCCTGGTCTGCAGAGGACAAACTCCACTGAGCTGCTCAATGATGCTGGTGCCCCTTCCAGACATTTGCTATCATTCTTGATAGTCATCCCGGCCCTCCTGAAAAACAGTCAGCTGAAAGGTTTCTAGTCTTGTTTGGTTGATGCATTTTAGCATGCTTGCTTCTTGGAGCTTTTTGATTCCTACATCCACATTCTGCCATGACGGTTCTGACATCTCTGCTTTTTTTTTTTTTTTTTTTTTTGGCCGCACTGTGCGGTATGCAGGATCTTACTTCCCCTACCAGGGATCAAACCTGAGCTCCCTGCAGTGGAAGCACGGAGTCTTAACCATTGGACGGCCAGGGAAGTCCCAAGGCATCTCTGCTTTATTTAATGTGATCATCGCTTTTTCCCAACTTCCAAGAACCATAACAGCAGTATATTAGAACTGGGTCCCAGAGCTCTTGCCATGTTATTGAACACTATGTGATGGGAATGTGCCTCTTATTGGCAAATTCCCCTAAACAAGCTTTATATTCTCTGTCTCCTTAATCCAGTACCTCAGGTTCCACACGTAGGCAGAATCTCCCTGCTGTGAGCCAGCGCCTGCAGCCCCTGTGGCATATAATCCTTTCTCTTTTTTATAGCCCTCGACCTTCCCCGGTCAGGTCAAGGTGAGACTTGACCCACTTTAAGTAAGGGTTGCCTCTTTCTTCCAACAAGGTAGAGAGACCCACTTCTGCAGGCCCAGATGGTTCTGGGAATTGAGGGTTCAAGATTCTCAAGTGCATCTACTCAGATATCCCAACCCCAAGTCTCAAGGGTTTTTTTTTTTCCAGCTTTATTGAGATATAATTGACATATAACATCGTGTAAGTTTAAGGTGTACAATGTGATGATTTGATATACATATATATTGCAAAATGATGACCACAAAGTTAGTTGGCTCATCTATCACCTCACATAGTTATCTTTGTGTGTGTGTGGTAAGAATTTTTAAAAATCTACCCTCTTAGCAACTTTCAAGTATACAGTACGGTACTGTTAACTATAGTCACCAGGCTGTATATTAGATCCCCAGAGCTTATTTATCTTATAACTGGAAGTTTGTACCCTCTCACCACCTTCACCTGTTTTCCCCACTCCACCCCTCCCCCAACCTCTGGCAACCACAGATCTACTCTCTGTTTTTATGAGTTGGATTATTTTAGATTTCACGTGTAAGTGAGATCATACAATATTTGTCTTTCTCTGTCTTGCTTATTTTACATAGCATTATGCCCTCATCTGTGTTGTTGCAAGTGGCAGGATTCCTTCTTTTTATGGCTGGATAATATTCCAGCCATAATATATATATATATATATATATATATATATATATACACATATGACAGTTTCTTTATCCATTCAGCTGTTAGTGGACACTTAGGCTGTTTCCACATCTTGGCTATTGTAAATAATGCTGCAATGAACATGGGGGTACAGATATATCTTTGAGATAACGGTTTCATTTCCTTTGGATATATAACCAGAAGTGGGATTGCTGGATCATATGGTAGTTCTATTTTTAATCTTTTGAGGAATCTCCATACTGTTTTCCATAGCAGCTGCACCAGTTTACATTCCCACCAACAGTGCACCAGGGCTCCCTTTCCTTCACAGCCTGGCCTGGCCAGCACTTGTTATCTCTTGTCTTCTCAGGGTTCTGCTTCTTTCCTATCAAGGCCCTGACCTTGACACTGGAGATTTACCTAGGCAGAGAAGGCAGCCTTCTCTGAAGGTCTGCCACACTTACAGCTAAGCCCGAAGTCTGATCTCCAGCTCTGGCTGTCCTCTGGCTGCAGACGATGAGAATCTTTCTAGATGCTTCTATAAGAACCCTTCAGACTCTCACACATTGCTTGCTTAGCAATAGTCACCCAATTCCACAATCCTTAGAGATACTAATTTGCTCCATACCTCTCAAACCCCAGAGACGCTGCATCAGCTAGAGCATCTTCTTTCACCTGCATCCTTTCCTGGTTCACCAGAAGTAATCTGCCACACCACAGTGTCAGGAACAATCCATGTTCCACCTGTAACTAGTGACGGGTGGATCCTCATGACATCCTCCCATCAAATGATTTATTTTCAGAATCCCATGTTTGGAGTCTTTTTCCTAGAACCAGCTCCCTTAAGGAGGCTTCCTAGAAGCAGCACCTAAAGCAAGGACCCTTGTATAGATCATTCTTTGAAGAAGTGCTCTCAAGAGAAGAGGAGTAATAAAAGCAGGGTACAGGGCACAAGAGAAAAATTAAGTAAGAATCTGGTCTCAGCAGGAGAATAGCTTCAGCCTGATCTCACAGAAGCTCTGGAGCATGAATTATACCACAACGTTATTCAACCTCGAGACAGGGGGTCCGGGCTCTTATTTTCCTATATCAGTCAGTTATTGGCTGCAGGTTGCCTAAGGGTGGAGGTGCATAACCAGCTGAGCAAGGCAGCTCCTATTTGGCTGAGGGGAATCCCTGGAGCCAGAGGGAAGCTGTGAGCCGTTAGCTGCCAGTGCTCACAGCAGCAGGGAGACGAGTGCCCCATCTGAGTGGGGCACCAGTGGCATCCACTGTAGACACAACATAAATACTAAGTAAATGTTAGTTTCTTCGGGACTTCCCTGACGGTCCAGTGGTTAAGATTCAGCACTTCCACGGCAGGTGGCATGGGTTCGATCCCTGGGTGGGGAACTAAGAGCTCACATACCATGCGGTGAGGCAAAAAAAAAAAAAAAAAAAAAAAAAAAAAAAAAGAATACATATATGATTGTACATGTCTAGAATATCTGGGAAGGCTCTGTAAGAAACCACTGCTGTAGTTGCCTCTGGGAAGAGAAACTGGACACCACTAAACTGACACATCAACGTATTCCCTTTAGTACTGACTGATTTTAGCCAGATGTACGTGTTACCATTTTAATTTGGGGGAAAAAAAATGAAAAGCCCCTTTGATGTGCCTATGAGCCTAAGAGATGGGATTAACCTACTCTGCTGCCCAGAAAGGTAATTTCCCCACAAGTTTCTGAATCCTCCCTGACCTCTGCAACAGAGTATCACAGCTGATGGATTTCTTAACCTCATGAGCCATCAATTTAACAATCACATTTAATAGGGCACTCTCTGCAGTGCTCAGGAAGGCACTGTGACAATCAGGGAGCCCCAAGTCCGTATTCTTATTGCACTTTAATTATCATTGAGGTAATCTCTATGCCTGTGTAATGGCTTCCTCCTCTTCAAAATGTGACAGTAATAAGGTGAAACATGGACTCAATAACAGACCCCAGAAAAGAGCCAAGTGAGCTGCTGCCAGTAACACTGGGATGATGTTCTTCTGTGGTAATGAGGGGAAGGAACAGGCAGCCCAGAGCTGGCAGAGGCCACAGATGCTTAACTGGACACCTAGAGCTACTTGTTTCTTCTAGCCCCCAGTTTCCCTATGGTCGAGACTCAGCATACTCTTTGTTACCCAGTGATATTCTGGACTTCAAAGGTATTTGAAATCAAAGGTTTTGATTTCCTGAGAAGGCAGCCAAGTCCTTGGTAGTTTAGGAGTCTTGGTGCTAGAATGAGTAGCTTAGAAGTGACAGCTTTACATTAACACAAACCAGTGGTGGAACTGAATTCTTATTATTCTCTTTTTGCTCTTCTAACTCTCCCCCCCACTCCCACATACACACACACATTTTATGCTGACTTGTCCAACTTGCATCTCCTGGCTCCCTGACCCTTTGTCTCTGGCAGCGTTCAGCCAAGGGGACGGCACTGGAAGGAGTCTGCAGGGTGGACTGAGAAAGAGACCAAGGTGTTGTTCCCTTGACTGCCTCCCTGTGAGATTAGAGGGTGGCAGTGGCTTCATACTCCACCTAAGGCCATAGCTCCTCTCAAACAGCTCAGCTCTCACTAAGTCCTGGGACACTCCTTTTCCCCTGGGCAGGGCCTAATTTATTATCTCTAGCCCCAGGGTGCTCCATCATCCACTGATTCCACCCCTTTAACTCTCTCTAATCATTCTTTCTGCTTCTTGCCAAAACCCTAACTGATACATTGATGGACCAAAATTTCACTTAGTGAAATTGCCAGGAAGCAAATCTAGCCACTCATCCAACATAGACATAAATCTTTCTCCTACAAACCCTCTATATCAGTAAAGAATGTTTTCAGCTATAAGTATCGTCAAACTCAATTTATTGATACAATGGCTTAAGCCACAAGGACATTTATTATTACTTAACTTGAAGTATAGAGGTAGGCAATCTCAAAATTGGTTCTGTAACTCAAGGATGACAACAAGGACCCAAGTTCTTTCCATCTTTCTGCTCTGCCTTCCTTAGTATGTTGACTTTACATTTTCATGCTTACTGCCTCATAGCCACAAGATGGTTGCCACAACTCCAGGCATCACAGTCATATCCAAAGGCAAGAAACAGTAAACAGAGGAAAAGGTGTTCTCCTTGTGAGGCTTTATTTTTTTATCAAGGATGAAAAATCCTTCCCCAAAACTCCATAACAAATGTCCTCAATTGTCCCATTGGCCAGGACTTAGTCACATGGCCACCTGTATAAAGCATGTGGGAAAGCAAGCATCTGACTTTCTAGGCTTTGTAGGGGGAGGTTGGAATAGAAATTGAGTATCCAAACAAGGGTCTGTCACATCCTGTGCTACAGGTGAACCTTCAGCCCAGTGTCACTCTCTGAGAAATTACTTATGCTCTCTTCCAAAAAGACATGTCTGTTACCTCTTCTCTGTTGTTTTTCTAAATAGTAATAAACTTTAAGGCCCAATTCAAATTCTTTCAACATCTAGTTATGACCTCCTTTGAATCGCCCCTGATGTCCACATAATCTGTTTGGGACGGCCACCCAGAAAACTGTACTAACTATATTTTCTTATTTTCTGTATTGTTGATGTTCTAGCATCTGCGGTCTCATTCCTAGAGAGAGCAAACTCCATGCCTGGGAGCATGCTTTTTATATGCAAAGTCACCATCTAGAGTTCACCTCCACCCACCTTCAACACACACACACCTCTTCCATCCAGCTCTTACACTCTAGGCAATTTTCCCTGCCTTAATTCCCCAAGGCCAGGTACCAGACTAGTGGAGACAGCCCCTATAGCCCAGAGCCTGGTGAAAGTATTCAGACTAACCAATCCTAAACCACTTATTCTACCTTTCCTGTTCCTTCCCATGGAAACCACAGTAGAGGCTTTTGCCCACATTTTCTTTCCACCACTTCCACCTCCTGACTGAATCTGGTGCTTCCTCATGTAGTCACCCTGTGGTGTGCAGTGCCCCCTCTTCTTGGGAACTGTAACAAACGATCTTTTCAATGGCAGTCCCCTGATCTGTTGGCCTCACCTTACCTGAATAATAATAAAACCTACCTTTTAAAACAAAACCCTTCCCCATAATCTACTTCCCTTGGTGGTTTCCTGCCTATTTGCCTTCTCTACCCAGGGACAAGCTCTGTGAACTTATTGGCCCTGGACTACGGTTGGTCAGGTCTTACTGTCCTTCTCCACAATAGGCTCATATGTCCCATAGTCTTCCCACCAGGGCTCCTACAACACAAACAAACCTTTCCTTGCTGAGAGTGGCCACCTCCATTACTGTAACTTACGTCAAAGACCACATGCTTTCAGGGTTGAGGGAAAAGGAATAAGGGGCATAATAGGAAAAGAACTCTATCTTTATGGAGTTAAATTGGGTAAATTATTTAATTTTACTATAGCTCCTGAAATGATATATTGTCCTCATTTTACAGATGTAAAAACTAAGGCTCAGGGGCTTCCCTGGTGGCGCAGTGGTTGAGAGTCCGCCTGCCTATGCAGGGGACACAGGTTCGTGCCCCGGTCCGGGAAGATCCCACATGCCGCGGAGCGGCTGGGCCCGTGAGCCATGGCCGCTGAGCCTGCGCGTCCAGAGCCTGTGCTCCTCAACAGGAGAGGCCACAACGGTGAGAGGCCCGCGTACTGCAAAAAAACCCCACAAAAATATAAACTAAGACTCAGTGTATTCATTTCCTATTGCTGCTGTAACAAATTTCCACAAATTTAGTGGCTTGAAACAACACAAATTCATCCTCTTACTAGAGGTCAGAAGTCCAAAATCAATTTTACTGGAGGTGCTGGTCCCTTCTGGAGGCTCTGAGGGGAGAATTCATTTCCTTACCTTTTTCAGCTTCTAGTGACTGTCTTGGTTTGTGGCCCCTTCCTCTACCTTCATACACATCAGGCCAATCTCTGCTTCCAGTATCACCTTCTTTTCCATAGTAAAATCTCTGCCTTTCTCCTTTATGGATACTTGTGATTACATTTAAGGCCCACGCAAATAATCCAGGATGATCTTCTCATCTCAGAATTCTTAATTTAGTTATGATTTCTGAGTCCCTTTTGCCATATAAGGTAACATTCATAGGTTACAAGAATTAGCACTGGGTATTTTTGAGGCTCAGCATTCAGCCTATCACAGTGGGTTTCACCGAGCTAAAATCATGGTGTCAGCATTCCTGCATGCTGCATTCTTCTGGAAGGTCTAAGGGAGGATCCATTTCCTTGCTTCTTCCAGCTTTTAAAGGCCACCTGAATTCCTTGGCTTGTGGCTCATTCTTCCACTTTTTTTTTTTTTTTTTTTTTTTTTGCGGTACGCGGGCCTCTCACTGTTGTGGCCTCTCCCGTTGCGGAGCACAGGCTCCGGACGCGCAGGCTCAGCGGCCATGGCTCACGGGCCCAGCCGCTCCGCGGCATGTGGGATCCTCCCGGACTGGGGCACGAACCTGCGTCCCCTGCACCAGCAGGCGGACTCTCAACCACTGCGCCACCAGGGAAGCCCCTTCTTCCACTTTTTAATTATGACACTTAAAAAATTTTTTTTGGCCATGCTGCACTGCCTGCGGGATCTTAGTTCCCCGACCAGGGATCAAACCCGCGTCCCCTGCAGTGGAAGCGCGGAGTCTTAACCACTGGACTGCCAGGGAAGTCCCTCCTTCTTCCACTTTCACAGCCAGCAATGTATCGTCTTCAAATCTCTCACTGACTCCAATCCCTGCTTCCATCGTCACATCTCCTTCTTTGACTCTGACCGTCCTGCCTCCCTCCCTCTTTCCCTTGTGGTTACATTGGGCCCAGGAGAATGTCATCTGCAAAGTCCCTTTGCCTTTAATGTAACATATTCACACATTTGGGGGATTAGGACATGGACATCTTTGGGAGTGGGGGCTGTTACTTTTGTCTACCCCACTCAGGCAGAAAGCAGCTCAGTGGTTGCTGGGGACCAGGGTGGAGAAGAATAGAAAGGGGGGCCTACAGAGGAGCAGGAGAAAACTTTTGGGGGTGATGGTTGTGATTATCTTGATCGGGTGATGTTTTCGTGGGTATACCATACCTCTATCAAAACTTAACAAATTGTACGCTTTAAATAAATACACGCAGTAAGCTGTATGTCAGTTATACCTCAATAAAGCTGTAAAAAAATAAAAGTAAATGAGAAAAAACCCCTGAGGCTCAGGGACTTTGGCCAAGTTTACTGAACTAGGCGGTGGTGTAACCAAGATGTACACCCAGGTCAGTTCATCTGATGCCGAAAATCTGTGCCTGTGATAGAGTGTCCTTTCCTTTATCCTCTTTTCTCTATATTTGGGATGATAATACTTGCCCCTTAAGGCTGTGAATCCATGGTTAGATGCTTAATAAATGTCCAGTTCCTTCCCTTTCTCCTTTTAGCCAAGTTTTTGAGTATCCTGGAGCAGATTCTATTGATAGTTTACAGAACTTGAAAATTACCATGTTCTCCATGAGAGAGAGAGAAAGGTATCTAAGAAAAATGACAGATGGAGCCAACAGGTAGTAAATAGGTCTTGCCTTCAGGTATTCTCAGCCAGAAACGTCTCAGACTCTAGAATGCAAATCAACACACAGGATCAGACATAAGTGTGTTATTCAGGTCTCTCAGAAATCTAGGCTGGTGTGTTTGCCTGGTGATGGGAGCCAATGCTCACGAACAAGCAAGAGGAGGCAAGCACGTGGAAGCCGCCCCATCGTTATAAACAGTGGTACAAATGATGATTGTTGTGCCCAAGGTCACAAAGCCCTTTTGACTGATGTACCACACTTGGTCCAAAGTGGTGAAATAAAACAGAACGGTACTTCCAGCTGGCCAAGAAACCCAAACCTATTTCCAGGGTTTCCTCAAAAGAAGAAAATGTACCCATGTTTCCCTCATTTATTTATTTTTGTGTGTGTGTATTTAGAAGCCAGCATCTTTTATTCCTAGATAAATTGAAAATGTCTTAAAAAAAGGGTCCACATTTCCAATTTCCACTGGAATTCTTCATTGGTTACCGTATCCTTGGTGGGGCTGTCCTAGGCTTCTGATTCAGATTGTAAGGTTCACCTTGAATTCATTTCCTATTTCTTTACCTTTCTATCTACTTCTCCCACCCAAGGCCATGTGTGTTAGATGATCATATTCAACTTATGTTGGTCACATCAATCAAATTAGGGAAAAAGGAACAAATAAATCAAAAGTACGATGAGAAAGAAAAGAAGGGAGAGAATAGCAGATACTGCAACCCTCAGTTTGTCACCACAAAGCACTGTCCAGTTCATAGACCTGCAGGCAAGCTACCAATATAAAGTGAATTTAAGGTTTATAGTCATGGTTTCGTAAGTGGTAAATATAGTAGAGAGAGCCTGGCACAGTTAAGTTCCACTGCCCCTGATCAACTCCATGATTTGCAGCAAATTAGCTTAACTCCTCTGTGCCACAGTTTCCTCATTTGTAAACGAGAGTAATAAATAGTTTCTGCCTTGCGGAGCTGTTATGAGGTGCGGGCACATGCAATAGATCCTTAGCAGATGCACACTGCTTTTTTCTTCTTCCTCTCCTGTCCAACTTTACCTCATTTGGCTTATGAATTTGCTCCAGCTAAATGCTTCAGGTGAGATGAAAATGTGAACGTCAATCAACCTAGAAAGAAAGTGCTAGTACACCACGACCCATGACGGACCATTAGTCCTCAAAAGCCCTGGGAGTAGGCAATTTTGGCCTGCAGCCAGATTTTGGCACTGAATCATGTCCTGTTTTGCATCGTTCCCTAATTGTTTCAAGTCCTTTCCCCTCTCTAGGATTCAATATCCTAGCTAGTTAAAGCATGAGATTGGATAAGATCCTCTGTGCCCCATCTAGTTCTTCTCAGTTCCTTCTTCTACCATATACCTCTACTTGCATAACAAAAACACAGAAAATAGTCATGGGGATGGAGGGCTAAGTCAACCCCTTATATTTATTTATTTTTCTTTGGCAAATGCCACACGGCTTGTGGGATCTTAGTTCCCCAACCAGGGACTGAACCCATGGCCCCTGCAGTGGAAGCGCGGCATCTTAACCACTGGACCGCCAGGGAAGTCCCCAAGCCCTTATATTTAGAGCAAGTTCTCTCCAGCATGAGGTTGAGGCACGGATCGGGGCCTCTGACTGCTGCCCAGAACACTGGCTCTCCTGGACCAATCTATTACAGAGTCATCACCCACCACACCCAACTCGATTCCCACCCCTCAGAGAGCATATGATGACAAAAGCGGAATCTCTGAGCTCAGGCAGTGCAAGACCAGAGTTCAGAAGAGCCCTGTTAGAATCAGTCGGTTCACAGGTGTTTGCAGCTGCCGCTTCCCATAAACTAGCTGAACCGGTCACGCTTTGTGCTTACTCCCAAGAACTGTAGTTCTACACGTTGGTCACATGTCAGAATCACCTGGGGAGCTTTAAACCAGCAGAAATGATAGTTGTATTGGTGCGGGATGGGGCCTGGGCACTGATATTTTTTTAAAGCTCCCCAGGCAATTCTAAGTGCATTCAAGATTGAGAATTATCGACCTAGGAGTGTAATTCTTGGGGCCCGTACCTGAGTTTCTGAGCACACCTGCAATAGCACAGTGACAGGCCTGAAGTAGCACAGCTGAGTCAATGACTGTTTCTGAATCCCCGGTACTTAGCATGGTGCCTCCCATGTAGTAGGTACGCAATAAATGTTTGTTGGACAGATAAATGCATAAATGGACAAATAAGTATGAAATAGTATGTGGAAAGCGTATTGGACTGAAGGCCAAAAGACCATGTCCTCAGTTGTAGTATGATGATTTATAATAAGAAGCGTGTACTTGGTCTTCTTCCCCATTTCTGGCACCACTCCTAAACATTTTGAACTTCCTAAGTGCTGAGAGCTATAAAGGTGTCTTCTGTTATGTTAATGCAGTGATTTTGGAAAGCCCCTAGGTAACCTAAGGATGGGGGCCGCCTGCCAGGAGAACCAGCCCTGTGACTAGAGGGTTGGAACTTTCAGTGCCGGACACCCCTTGACCTCCGGGGAAAGGAGAGGAGCTGGAGATTGATTCCAACCACCAATGGCCATTGATTTAATCAATCGTACCTATGTAATGAAGCCTCCATAGAATCCAGAAGGATGGGGTTTGGAGAACTTCTGGGTTCATGGGTACCTGGAGATGTGGGGAGAGTGACAGGGAGCATGGAAGCGCCACACCCGCTCCCACATACCTTGCCTTACGCATCTCCTCCATCTGGCTGTTCTCGAGTTACACCCTTTTCTTGACATACTAAACTGGGAATCTAGTAAGTAAAAATTTTCTCTGGGTTCTGTGAACCACTCCAGTAAATTAACTGAAACCAAGGAGGGGAGGGGGTCATGGGAATCTCCAATATATAGCCAGTTGCACAAGTTACTTTAGCGCAAGTAACAACATGGACATGTGATTAGCGGCCTCTGAAATGGGGGGCACTTTAGTAAGACTGAGCCCTTAAGCTGTGGGATCTGATGCTACCTCCAAGTATATAGTGTCAGAATTGAGTTAATTACTTGCAAGCTTTGGAAAAAGCATATCAGAGCCACCCTCACCCTACTACTATGTAAATGTGGGCAGTTATGTTTTTCTAAGCCTCAGTTTACTCTCTTGTGATAATAGTACCTGCTTTATCCTATTCACAGCATCATTGTGAAGCTAAGTAAGTGAGAGTGCGTATGTGTATTGCATAGTTTTAAGAAATTTTTAGAAGTCAAACATAACAGTCATCCTAGCCAGCTGGTTTTTCTATCAAACCTGGAAACATGTGGATTAATGCAGAAACTGCTTGGGTTAGAAGCTTGTTGGAGGGGTCCGAGTGGGAAGGAGATGCCCCACTGCAGTGGAGTTGTTTCCGTTCCCCTTAGTTGGAGCCCAACATGGCTATTCTTCTTGGGGATCTTGAAGCCATGCTGGCTGACCCACATCCCAGCAAGCCTTGAGCAGTAAGGCCTGCCTCCCCAGGGAGTCCTTGCTTGCCTTTGCTCCCAGTTCCCTGGTTCTCAGCACAGTGCTGGCCCAAAGTGGGTGCTCAGTGGATGAACAAATGAATGTGCCTGGATTTCTGCCTTTGAGTACAGTTTTCATATTGCCTCTGTCTCTTTTGTTCTGTCAACTCCCTGGCCACCCATCTGATGGCTGTGGACTTGGTTTCCTGAAAGGGCCGTGAACCTGCTGGCTCCTCCGTTTGGATGTCCCCTGATGCCACACGGGAGAAGCATTTGCCCCACCACCCACTGCTGTTCAGGCACGCCGCTAGCCAAGCCAGGCCTTGGCCCTTCATGCCAGGGTACTGCCAATTCAGACAAAACATATGGTGTTTGCCCAGGATCTTGCTGTTTTTATTTATGTTTTTAAATAACTTGTTTTTCTTATTATTACAAAATAACGCATGTTCATTTGAAAAAAATTGGAAAAAAACCAGGCAAGCAAAAATTAAGAAAATCTTTCATAAATCCCTCAGTCTTAGAGGATCACTGTTTAATGTTCCTAGTTTTGTGTATGCATGTACACACACGTGCACACACGAGTACATATTTAGAGAAATGGGATCATCTCGTACTTAGTGATTTGTAACCTGCTTTGTTCACTTAACAATGCCTCGCTGCCTTAAATGGTCATCTTGAGCTATTATTAATCCCCACCCCCAAGGATCCACTTCTGTGGTCATTAGTTGCTTACAGTTATTTACAAAGTGAGCAACCTCAGTCAAAACAACCCAAATCAGTCGGCAAGGGGGAGGGCTTTTCTGGCTAACCGATGCAGTGGTAATCTGTGCTTTGACCAGCGGTGTCTGCTCAGACAGAAACCCTACATCTCATAAAATGTTTGTTTCCTCAAGGGCTCCAGGGCTCAGGCTATAATGGAAACAAAGAGTTTACTGAGTAGCCATAACCTTAAAGTTGCTACAATTTCTATGAAACTGGAAAATTCCATTGCTGCGGCCAATGTCAACAGTACAGGCAAGAAAGGAATGTAGGAATTCAAAGGAAGGGAAGAATTTGATTAAGAGAGACTATGGGTAACTGGCAGAAACGCTGTGAAAATGTCCTGGCTTCCAGCATCAGCATCCAGAAATTAGATTACAGGCACTGGCCCTCCCTGGACTGGGTGAGGCAGCAGGCCTGTAACACGTATTTGTGTAAAGAATGAATCTAGGCTAGGTTTCAGGTTGTGGCAGCGATGTAGCTGGCTGACAGCATCCTGAGAAGCCCCTTCCCCCTGCCTTGGGACCTGGTCCCCTGATCGCATGGTGCTCCTCTGTCAAGTGCCCACGTGTGCACACACCTCGGGCACCTCCTCTGAAAGCTGTGCCTCAGGATGAGAAGCATGATGGCCGGGGTGGGGTGGGCATGGAGGCTTGCAGGGGGAGTGATAGGAGTCAGACTGAGGACGAAGACAGGAGGTATCACTCCCATCACACATCAGACAAGGAGCGGTTAAGTTCAGATAGCTCCTAGTTCATCCTTCTCACCGGGATTACCGCAGGAGCCTCTGAACTGGGCTCCCTTGCTTCCTGACGCCATTCTTCACGATCCACTCACCAAAATGCCACCCAGAGTGGCAAAAAGCCGTCATACTCTAATTATAGACTTTCTTGTTTAAAATGTTCTCTTCTGATATTTGGCAAAAGCAAGTACTACCTGCACATTGTTTAAAAATCAAACAGAACCAAAAGGCTCATAATGGAAAGCATCAGTCACTTGCTTCTACTCCCCACTGATTCCCTACCGCCTCTGCCCCAGCTTTGGCTACCAAAGGCAGCTACATCTAACTTTTTTTTTTTTTTTGGAGGGGCGGTTCTTCTGGCATTTAACTCCATATTTCTAAGTATTATGCTTATATTATTATTTCCTGGCCCCTCAATTTTAAACTTTATAGCTGTCTCCTTTTTGTGTAGATGAGGATTTATTTTTAATTTGTAAACATTTTATTGAGGTATAATAGACATACAATAAATTGATATTCAAAGTGTACAATTTGATAAATTTTGACACAGGTCCATCGATGAAACTGATGGAAGAAATTTTCACATACTGAGGGATGGGGAAGTCATTCTGACTTATACATGATTTGGCTTGAATTTTATACTAACTAGAACAGGCTGTCTTATGGCCTGTGAAATACACATTGTACATCTGTTTTAACCATTAAAGAAAAGAATGCATTTAAAAATCAAAATGGAGTAATTGTGGTTCAGGCATTGAAAATGGAGCCTGGCGGCCATTGTGGACGTGGTTTCAGACACACTCCTGTGTCACTGGGAACTTGAATTTTCCGAACTGTATCAAACTCAAGGACACCACCAGCTGTTTCCAAGACAATACCTGCTAGTAGCTACCAGTTGCAACCTTATGATGTCAAAGTCTCCCTTTGTAACTATGCAGCCATTTAGGATCCCAACCAATCCTTGCTTAACAAGCACCCTTACTTCTTACCTGCTCCAATCCTAATTCTTGACAAACTACTCATGTAACTTTGTGGATTTTGCCTGTACTATAAACCTCCCCCACTTTGTAGTCTGGCAGAACACAATTCAAGTGCTTCTTTTTCTTTTTTATTTATTTTTGGCTGCGTTGGGTCTTCGTTGCTGCACGTGGGCTTTCTCTAGTTGAGGCGAGCGGGGGCTACTCTTCCTTGCGGGGTGCGGGCTTCTCATTGCGGTGGCTTCTCTTGTTGCGGAGCACGGGCTCCAGGCGCACAGGCTTCAGTAATTGTGGCGCACGGGCTTAGTTGCTCCGTGGCACGTGGGATCTTCCCGGACCAGGGCTCGAACCCGTGTCCCCTGCATTGGCAGGCGGATTCTTAACCGCTGCACCACCAGGGAAGTCCTCAAGTGCTTCTTGATTCTGTGTCTCCTGGACTGTAGTCCTCAGTTTGGCTCACATAAAACTCTTCTCTTTCTATTATAGATTGTTTATTGATTATTTGTGTTGACAAAACCATCACCACAATCGAAATTAGTCATCTAACTCTGTCCTTTCTTCAAAGTTGTTTGGGTTCTTCCAGGACCTTTGTGTTTCCTTTAAAATCAGCTTGTCAGGACTTCCCTGGTGGCGCAGTGGTTAAGAATCCACCTGCCAATACAGGGAACACGGGTTCAAGCCCTGGTCCGGGAAGATCCCACATGCCGCGGAGCAACTAAGCCCGTGTGCCACAACTACTGAGCCTGCGCTCTAGAGCCCCCGAGCCACAACTACTGAAGCCTGCGTGCCTAGAGCCCATGCTCTGCAACAAGAGAAGCCACCGCAATGAGAAGCCCACGCACCACAATGAAGAGTAGCCCCCGCTCGCCGCAACTAGAGAAAGCCCGCGTGCAGCAATGAAGACCCAACGCAGCCAAAAATAAATAAATAAAATAAATTTAAAAAAAAATCAGCTTGTCAATTTCTACAGGCAATTCCGTTGTGATTTTGATTGGAAGTACGTTGAATCTGTACAACAATTTGGGAAGAATCAACACGTTAAAATATTAAGTCTTCTGACCCTTGAGGATTTTACATTTTTATCTCTCTACTCCCTTCATCTGAACCTCCTACTTCTATTTTCAGTATTATCAACAATCAGTCAGTATTTACATAATCACACAAAACCAAGTAGTATACTGAAAAAAATTTGTTTTTGAACAGCTCTGTGGTTTTTCTTGAGTTTATAATTGCTTCTTTTCCTTTTTATAATTTTCCACAGACAAATCTCTAATTCTCTTTTTATACTCCATCACATTGTCTAACTTATTAGCCACTCTATCAGGTGTACTTTTGTACTGATGATCTCCTCTAAGAGTCCTCCATTTCCTGGATTCAGAATAAACCTACCACGTAGCCCTCCCCCTGTGTTTTCTTCTGGCTAATGTTCTGAGGTGGACAGACTGTTTCCTGTGTCCTGTTTTAATTTTTCTTGGTTTACTTTTGAATTTGGTGGAGTACACCTTTTAGTAACTTCCTAAAAAAGCGTATATGGGAAGTAAGCTTTCTGAATTTTTGAATTTCTTAACATATCTTTATTCTGCCCTCACACTTGCCTAGTTATAGAATTCTAGGATGAAAATAATTTTCTCACCAAATTTTGAAAATTTTATCAATTATATTTTAGTTTCCCCATTTGGTGTTGAGAAATAAAACGCCATCCTGCGGGTCTTTTAAAATTCATTTTTCCCAACTTAATGGGATCTTTTAACCTGGACATTTATATTATTCAGTCATAAAGAATTTTATCAAATTATTTGGTTAATAATTTCCTTCCTTTTAATTTATTTGTTCCCTCTTTACTGGTAGTGTTGCCAGATAAGATACAGAATTAAATTTGAATTCCAGATAATCCACAAATATTTTTTTAGTATAAATATGTTCTGTAGGACTTCCCTGGTGGTGCAGTGGTTAAGAATCTGCCTGCCAATGCAGGGGACAGGGGTTCAATCCCTGGGCCGGGAAGATCCCACATGCCGTGGAGCAACTAAGCCCATGCTCCACAACTACTGAGGCCACGCGCTGCAACTACTGAAGCCCACATGCTCTAGGGCCTGCATGCCACAACTACTGAGCCCGTGTGCTGCAACTACTGATGCCTGCGCACCTAGAGTCCATGATCTGCAGCAAGAGAAGCCACCAAAATGAGAAGCCCGTGCGCTGCAATGAAGAGTAGCCCCTGCTCACCGCAACTAGAGAAAGCCCACACACAGCAACGAAGACCCAACGCGGCCAAAAAAAAAAAGAAAATTCTGTGTAATATTTTTAGTGCAAATATGTTCCATGTGACATTTGGGACATATTTACTGTAAATAGTTATTTGTTGTTCATCTGAAATTCTGATATTCAAAATTAACTGGGCAGCCTGTGTTTTTATTTGCTAAATCTGGCCAACTTATTTACTGAAATTCTTATTATCAGATTTAATATCAGAATTCTTTTATCAGACCTCCTGGCTGCAGTTCACATTTTTAAAAAAATCTATTTATTTATTTATGGCTGTGCGGGGTCTTAGTTACGGCATGTGGGATCTTTTGGTAGCAACATGCGGACTTCTTAGTAGTGGCATGCGGCCCTCTTAGTTGTGGCATGCATGTGGGATCTAGTGCCCCGACCACGAATTGAAACTGGGTCCCCTGCATTGGGAGTGTGGAGTCTTACCCACTGGACCACCAGGGAAGTCCCAGAAATTCATTTTTTTCCCTTACATTTCATTGTCTCCTTAACTATTTGTTCAATTTTCTGAAAGATTTTTTTAACTTTATTTTCCAACTTTCTATTAAATTTTCTTGTACCTATTTTAAAGAACTATCTTTTGTTCTGCTATGGTCCTCATTTAATTCTATTCTTGTTTTATAGATAAAATATCTTTTCATATCTCTTTTTATATTTTTCCCCCTATTCCCTGAATTATCTCTTTTTCTTCTGAGTTCTTTTTTCTGTTTATTGAGTTGGTCATTTCTATGTTGGGACTTTCCCCAAATGTCAGGTGATTCTTGGTTGTCTGTAGATGTTTAAGAGTGTGGTAAAAAGCTGTTGGAAACTTTGAGGGATGGTAGGGGTTGAATAGTGGAGGAATTCCCTTTTATTGATGGGGCAAGTCAGACATTTCACTAGCACAGTGGGATCTCAATGATCAATTTCTGGAGGTTTCTGGGGCTGTTCTTTGTGTCTAAAGAAGGATTCTTTGAGCTATAGCCTAGAAGGTGAACATCTGGTGGCTGACAGGTGTCTCATCTCCTGTGATTACCAGATGTGTTTTATATTCCAGCGGGACTAATGAACACTTCTCTGCACAATACCATTTACTTCTAGGTCTTTATTTCTGGAATGTCTTCCCTCTGTATTCTCCACTTTATAAAATCCTACACACTCTCCAAAACTCAGATATATAGCAGTCTTCTATCTCCCTCTTAGGTAAGCTTCATTAACCTCCACCTATCCCACCCCCAACCAGGTTTATCCATGAGTTTCTGTATCGTGTTCCCATTACCTCTTGTTTATATCTTCACCAAAGCAAGGTCACAGTCTGGCTGGCTGTTACAGTTTTCAACTCCTTCTATGCTACTTTCTACCGTTCTACCCCCTTGAACCAAATGATCCTCCCAATCAGGGAACCATTTCATTTCCTGATCTCTATATCCCTCCATGCCCAAAGAGCCCCTTGCACAGAGTCTTGTGTCTAGAAGAAATCTGAAAACATTAGTTGAGCGAACTGAACTGGATGCTTCCTTGTCCAGGTGACTTCCTGCCAGGTCTGTACTTGACGGAGCCTGGCCAAACACGAGGAGGGGATGATGGAGAGACACTAAGGGAAGCTGGAGCTGGGGAAAGCAATGTGGACAGCAGAGGGCCAGAAGGCCAAAGGGACAGAAGGGAGTGAAGGGAAGTGAAAAAATGGTCAGAAGACGGCAAGGAGGGGATTATGATGCCAAAGAGATGAACAGTAAGAAGTCAAAAGTGCAGCTCCTCCAGGAGGCTTGCCCCAGCCTCCGCGGTCGGAGCTAGGTGAGTCTTTACTTGCACTCGCAGCCTCCTGTGAGAATCCTGGTAGAGTGGCAAACCTGCTGTATTTCACCCTTTATTTTCTTGTCAAGGAGACTATGCGCTCCCAAGGGCAGGGGTGGAGTCGATTTAGTTTTTTTTATTCTGAGATGCTAACGCAGTGCCTACGCTATGAAGGTTGGAGTGGATAGACAAATGGGGAAGGTCTGGCTGCTCTTCTGGGAGGCGGTGGGGCTGAGCCACAGAGCTGCCCAGGCTGCTATTACTTATCTGCCCGCTGTGGAGTCTGACAGGTGCCCTCACATCCTGGTGGATGGGGTTTTCTCATCTGATGCGGAAGCACTGAGAGGTTAAAATGGTTTGTGTTTAATCAGTTTGTGTCCCTAAACTCCAACCATATGTTATGAAGTCTACGTAGCGACATGAAAAATTCTTATTGTAATGTTAAATGGAATGATGTAGGGTACCAAATTATATGATTATGTTAAAAAAAAAAAAGACAGAGAGAGAGTGGAGCATTGGAAAGATGCATAGCAGGAAATATTACAAAACCAATATTATAAAATCTGACCAACTGCATTTGGTTGGAATTGTTTTTCTCTTTATTTTCTGATGGTTTTGAAATATAGTTAGATCAATAGATAGCATTTTCTAAGAACTTACCATGGGTCAAGAACTGTGGATTATTTAATTTAAATCTTAGAAAACCTTACCAAGTTGCTATTATTATTCCCATTTCACAGATGATGAAATTGAGAATCAGAGAGGTTAAGTGACTTGCTCCAAATTGCACAGCCAGTAAATGGTGGCTCTAGACTCACTTTATGTTACTTTTATAATTTTAAGGCCAGATTCTATGTGTATAACCATCATCTAAACACTCAAAATTAAGCTTTATTAGGGCAGAATATCACCAAATATACCCATCCCTTCATCTAGCTCCAGCTTTCTTAGATAAGATAACAAGTGGAAGAGAGGTTCAAGGAATTGAAGCAAAAAACAGCTTCAAAAGAACCTATAGATCAGTCCATCTAGGCTTGTATTGCCTGCACGGGGGATGGGTGGCTTGACTTGGGGTTCGGGGCCGGGGGCTGCAATGTAGAGAGGTAGTTTCTTTCTTTGACAATTTTTTTCTTTCTTTTTCTCTTTCTCTCCTTCCTTTCTCATTCTTTCTTCCTTCCTTTTCTCCCTTCCTTTCTTCCTTCCTTTCCTTCCTTTCTTCCTCTTTCTTTCTCTCTCTCTCTTTCTTTCTTTCTCCCTTTCCTTCTTTCTTCCTTCCTTCCTTTCTTTCTTCCTTTCTCTTTCCCAACTCCTCTCCTTTTTCTCCTTCTTTTTGGTTCTTTGAAGATGGCAGACTTAATAATGTTATTTTTTTATTCTGGGGGACAAAAAGAGAACCTCCATCCTTGCTAAGGAAGCCTATGTGGGACCTCAAAACACCTAACCCTGGGGATCACTTCCTAGTCTCATTTTATATTATTTTTTATTTTATTTATTTATTTTTTTGGCTGTACCACACAGCATGTGGGATCCTAGTTTCCTGACCAGGGATCGAACTCGCGCCTCCTGCATTGGAAGTGCAGAGTCTTAACCACTGGACCACCAGGGAAGTCCACCTAGTCTCATTTTAACTCCACGGATCACCTCCTGTACTCCAGGGTCACTCCTCCAAATAAGACAAGGAGACAAACTGAGTAAAATGAGCTTCAGGGAGTCCTGGACACAGACACTTTTCATACTGAAGACGAGCTCTCTATGGAGTGCGTGTGAACAGGCCAGCACACTGTTGCCCCTCAAAGTTGCCGCTACACAGGAAGTGCACCTCGCACCCCGGCACCCAGACACTCCAAAGGAGAGAGGCATGTTTGGGGGCTACCAAAATTTACCATTACTTCGATTTGATTTAGAGAAATGGAGAGTTCCAATCTGTGTTCATGGGGACAAGAAGATAGAATTGGAACATTGAGTTTTGATGTGATACAATTACTTCACAGATGCTATCTGGTATTTAGCTCTCAGGACCCAAGAGATGGTGTTAGATTGGAAGGAGTACATAGAAGAAGGCAGGGTGGGATGCTGGCAGATTTCAAGTGTGAAAAACAAAAGCATTCAAGCATTGTTTCTGAAAATCACATCAGAGAAGAGAGTGAATGAAAACAAGCTATGGAATTTCTCTATTATATGAACTGATATGTAAATAACCAAACAGTTTTCTCCTGATTCATCGGACTTTGAAGCATACAAAAACCAAAGGAAAAAAAAATCCTATAAGAGAGAATCTGAGCACAGGGAGCTGAACATAGACAAGGGCAATTCTAAAGTGATGAAGAGATGGAGGAATCAGATGACATGTGCAGGAGTGTTCCCTGTATGAGACAGACAGCTCTGGATCTAGATAAAAGAGGCAGAGCAGTTATTGCCTGGGCTGGGCCATGGAGAAAAAGGCTGGTGCGGACATGGGGAAATTGCAAGCAAAATATTGCAGCTCATTGAGGGTCTCTGCCAGAAAGATAGGAGCTCAGATAGGAGCTCAGATAGGAGCTTGTGATTCACATATCAGAGTCTGAGATGACAATGGCTTTGAAGATTGGGTCTGAGGGGCAAGAGGAAAACTGGCACCAGCAGAACATGGATTAGCCTAAGCAGGAAATAAAGGGGAGCAATAAAACCAAATGTTTCAAGGTAGGAAGAGACTGCTGGTGATGAACGGCCGGAAAGAGATTTGAGAGAGCAACATTTTATTACTTTTGGATGCCGACAACCAAGGTATCATATCCAAGTTTCCTAGTCGTAGAGTAACAACAAAGGCAATAATACAGGACAAAACGATCAAATAGAACAAGATTCATTTTATTTAGTTACTATGGTTGGCAAAGGCAGATGTGGTGCAAGGCAAAGAAATAGAAACCAATTCGATGGAATAAAGGGGAAAATGTGTGAACCAAATAGGAAATCCAGTTACACAAAGCAGGATGAAGAAAGACAAAGGGTCAGAACAGGTAGTTTGAACAAGGGATAAGACATTGGAAAATTGGAAGCATTCAGGGGTCTTGGTACTTTTCCAGAAAAGAACTCTGTTGTCCTTTATCACTAGGTCTGTGAACCCATGTGGGGACCCAGAAGCCGGGGTGACTCAGAGGAATCAATGACAGCCCTGCCAAATGCCACAGAGGACCTCAGCTTCTGAGATCCCAAAGCTCTGCAGTTCCCAAGGGCACTGAGCAATTGCTTGATCAACCTCAGTAGTGTAGAATTTTAAAACTGTCCTTTTTAATCTCTGGAAATTGAACCGGTGAGATGGCACACAGACTTGAACTCTATACAGATCTCACTTGGTATTTTCCATGTTCTGACCCTCACACCCTCTTCATTTAGGTCTTTGTTGGACCCCTGGCTAGATGCTGGACATGGCTTTCCTACACAAGGCCTGGACCCCATGCTTCTAATCCTGTCTTCCAGATTCTGCTCTCAGTCAACACACTGCTGTCCCATTCCAGGATCATTAATTCAGCATCCCCATAACCAGTGAATGACTTAAGGTTAGGAAAGATACATTTGCAAACAGACACTTCCCCCACGTTTCACAGAAAATCAAGGACCTCCTCCTCCTTTCGTCGTCGGCGGCGGCATTGGCGTCTCATCATTATCATCACCATCGTCACCATCCGAACAGATGTCGAGCACCATGGTTCCACTGGGCGAAGAGCTTTAAATCTAACACCTTCTGTAATCTTCATCTCAACACTATAAAGAAAACACTGTCATCATCCCCATTGTATAGATGAGGAAATTGAGGTTTAGTTTGCCCAACACTAAGCACATGGGGAATGGCAGATCTGACGATGATATCAAGAGCCTGTACCTTATCCATTAAGCTCACTACTGCTGATAATCTTCTACTTCTCCCTATCAACTTATTTTTCCTAGTAAAAAAAATGTTATAAATTTCCCTATTGGTTTGGGCTAGGTATACAGTAGGTGCTCAATAAATGTTCAGTTGAATTGAAACAAAGGAGCCCTGAGCTCTCTGGAGCTCACAGTTGCATTAAGAATCCACTGGCCCCACAGATCCTGCTTTTGAGGTTTTATCTTGGTCACTTCTTCATCAGCTCCTTCCCTTCAATCAGCCCGCCAACCTTGCATTATGTAAAGTAACACTGTTCAAGCCTCAAGCCCTGGCCTACTGTGACCCAGTGAGGGGAGAAGCACAGGGTAAATTCTCATTATTGGCAACTCTTATTTCACCCGCAGCTGGAGGGGGAACGCTGAGGCTCGGATGCTAGGAGGCTATCAGCTTGACTCGGTGTCTTGGCACCCTTAGCAATTGCCATGGAAGAGCTGAATCCAGAATGAACATCTGCCCAGGCTAGGCAGAGAGGAAACAGCTTCTGCTTAGCTAATTAACAGCTTTTGCATCTGCATCAGATGATTCCATTTTAGCACAGTGTCTTGAACACAGAGGTCTTGGATTCACTAAGATTCACTCTTTTCACATTTCTTAGGTAGTGCTCTTAGGTCATTGTATCTCCCAGCGCAGGTCCCATCCTATCTGGCTGAGGCTTTATTTTATTTTTCTTTTAAATGAGGTCTTTTTAAAAAATTAATTAATTAATTTGTTTGGCTGCATTGGGTCTTCGTTGCTGTGCATGCGCTTTCTCTAGTTGTGGCGAGCGGGGGCTACTCTTCGTTGTAGTGCGCGGGCTTCTCATTGCAGTGGTTTCTTTTGTTGTGGAGCACGGGCTCTAGGCACACAGGCTTCAGTAGTTGTGGCATGCAGGCTCAGCAGTTGTGGCTCGCGGGCTCTAGAGCACAGGCTCAGTAGTTGTGGTGCACGGGCCTAGTTGCTCCGCAGCATGTGGAATCTTCCCGGACCAGGGCTTGAACCCATGTCCCCCTCCATTGGCAGGTGGATTCTTAGCCACTGTGCCACCAGGGAAGCACTGGCTGAGGATTTTAGAAGAAGAGGACTTCACATCTGTCGGGGCTAACTCAAGGATTGACTTATTCTTCCCTAAAGGCATGGCCATCACACCTGGAGGGCTTTCTAGCCCATTTGTTTTGGGACTGGGACCCACATGTGCCTCTCACTGTACTCAGATGGTTTCACTTGTGATTTACCAGAGTTCTACGTTTAGTGAGGGAGTCTTACAATCAGGGCTATGTTATTTGTGGGGCCTCTTGTTCAAATGGCAGGAAAAAAGTGCCGTGAGAGGTACAAAATTACAAAGTTTTTGCTTTTTTCTTCCTGCAGTCTCTGCCTTGACTTGTCATGGCACTTTTTATGTCCTATTTAATGTCATTCCAAGGAAATTATCATTTCAAAAGTATCTGCATGAATTTTACCATTCACCTTTATATTGTGCGATGTCAGTTTTAAGTACAAGAGCATTTAACTCTCATGTGTATTCATGAAATTACATTATGTGTATTTCATAGCTCATACTTGCCTATCCACTTAGTTTTTCCCAGAATAGTGGAAATGCATACAACTCATTCGATTGTTTTAACTTCACTTCTTGATACATGACATTTTACCAACACTGTCTTCAGCTTACTGATGGGTAAGGAAGGACCAAAGGAAAAAAGGACCACTGGTTGCCCTATGAGTCCCTTGCCTTCTATGTCGACGTGTGTGTGTGTGTTTGTAGACAGTCCCCAGAGGCCACCCCAGAACTTTCTGCTTTGAATGCAGAAATAAGGCACTTGTGTTCTCAGAAACACTAATGACCGAGGAACGCTATCATATCCTTTCCTACTCATGTTACTTCCCTGCACTGTATTAAATTTGGGTTGGAATGTGCCTTTCTAGAAGCATTGTATATTTAAAAAGAACCACAAAACCTTTGACCCTTTTCCACTTTGTCTTTTCCATTATGCTTCCTCATAAAAGAGACCTCTGTAATACTCGCAGATGTTCATTAGGAAAGCTTAGACCCAGAACCTATGCTCACACTCATGGCTCAGTGGTACAGGAATTATAGAATTCTTAATTAAAAATAATGGGTGTTTGCTTTTGAGGTGAAATCATTGGGGTGATTTTGGAGGATGTGTGCTGATGTGTATGGATGGTGACTGTGTTGTGTCTGGGTGAGGTTTAGACGGCGAGGGCGATGTGTGTGTGTGTGTGTGTGTGTGTGTGTGTGTGTGTGTGTGTGGTATTTGTGGTACATGTTTTGTGTGTCTGTGTGATTTGTATGTAGGGTTTGTGGTATGTTTGTCTATGTGTGCCATGTGAAATGAATATGAGTTTAAGTTTTCTCAGCAAACTTTTCCTCTGGGCTGGAGGGCACATATCTTTTGCTTTCCCCTGAAACGCCAGTCTGTTCTCATGTTCTTCTAAGTAAAATAACATGCAGCTTTTTGACATTCACAAACAAAACCCAGTGGTTTTTAGCTGAGTCAAGTGCTCCCTGGGGCTTTGTTTTTTTTCCCTCCTCCTTCCTGTAAATCCATTTTATGCGTTGGAGTTAGAAGATGACATCTTGTTACATCATGTTAGACAGCACCATAATTTTTTCCAGCAAACCATTTCCAATCTGGTGAAGCAGACAGAACTGAACAAAGACAGACAACCCAGCATAAATAAAGGATCAGCTCACAGCCTCCTGAGGGACGGACTCAGAAGAGCCTTGTCCCCAAATCTCAGGCTGATTTGCCATTTTAAGTTTTAACTCTTTAAGACTGGACTGGAGAACTCGATCCAGGAGCACAGTGATGCTGCACAGCCTCCCTCTGTAGAAGATGAGGATGTCTGTAGCGGAAGGGGTGCTCACGCAGGGGGAGGGAGCACGTGGTGAGACTGATGTGTTGCCCAGGGTCCTTTCTATACTATGCACAGGTCAGGCCTGTCTTTTGCTTTCCAGCCACAGCTGCTATTTACAGCCCTGGCTCTGTTTGCCATTCTGCCTGTGACCCCTGTGGTTAGCTCAAGGCCTATGTTTAAAAAGAGTTGTTCTGTGCTCAAGTTCAAGCCCACCACTGCAGCTTCCCTTCAGTCTGCAATCTCCATGATGAGGGCTCTGGCTCTGGGTGCCCTCCCCACGCCCCGGTATGCCATGTATCAGACTGGGTGTCTGGTTTCCCTCAACCCTGTCATGTGTCTGTACCCACAGCCTGTGCTGTGGTCAGAATTAGCTCTGGGTGGGGCATTGTGCTGTGTCTTTCTGATCTTATTGTGGGTGATCTGCCAGAATGTTCCTTCTAAACATCTCACCCTGTCAGCCTTCGGCCTGCAAATATTGACTGGCTCACAAGCTGTACTGCCTAGATAACTAAGGCACGAAACCTTAGATCTGTAAAATCTATTTTTTTAAAAAAGAAAGAAAGAAAAAGAATACTGAACTTAGAACCAGATGAGCCAGGTCTGGACCACAATTCCAAGCTGTGTGACCCTGGTCAGGTAGTGAAACTCTCTGAGCTTTTCCTTCCTCCACTCAAAGAGAGCGCCTGCCTCCTGGGGATGCTGTGAGGACTAAAATGAGACCATGCCTGTGTGCAAGTAGTCTGGAAACTTCCCAACTCTCATAGTCTATTGTTTCAACTTCTCACACTTCTCAAAAGTACATGACAAGAAAGGAAGGTAGGAACGAATTGAGATGCTCTGGAGGTGATAGTGTAAAAGACTCCTATGTGTGACTCAATCACCCAGCAAAGAGAGGTAAAAATTGATTTTTTTAATAAAAAAAATAATCCAAGGGCTTCCCTGGTGGCGCAGTGGTTGAGAGTCCGTCTGCCGATGCAGGGGACGTGGGTTCGTGCCCCGGTCCGGGAGGATCCCACATGCCGCGGAGCAGCTGGGCCCGTGAGCCATGGCCACTGAACCTGCGCGTCCGGAGCCTGTGCTCCGCAACGGGAGAGGCCACAACAGTGAGAGGCCTGCGTACAGCAAAAAAAAAAAAAAAAAAAGTTGATGTATAGAAAATGTTTATGATAAAATGACAAAAGCGGGAATATGAAATTTAATATGATATCAATATAATAATTACAATTTATGTAGGATTGATCTGTTTTAACAAAACAAGAAGAAAATATGCAAAAGTATGAAAATATTTGTATTAGGGTATTAAGATTGTGACTTTATTTTATTTCCTATTTTAAATTTTTTAATAAATTTATTTATTTTTTAAATTTATTTCTGGCTGTGTTGGGTCTTCGTTGCTGTGCGCAGGCTTTTCTTTTTTTCTCTAGTTGCCGCAAGCGGGGGCCACTCCTCGCTGCGGTGCGCGGGCTTCTCATTGCGGTGGCTTCCCTGGTTGCAGAGCACGGACTTTAGGCATGTGGGCTTCAGTAGTTGTGGCACGTGGGCTCAGTAGTTGTGGCACGTGGGCTCAGTAGTTGTGGCGCACGGGCTTAGTTTCTCCGCGGCATGTGGGATCTTCCCGGAGCAGGGCTTGAACCTGTGTCCCCTGCATTGGCAGGCAGATTCTTAACCACTGTGCCACGAGGGAAGCCCAAGATTGTGACTTTTTAAAATAAAAAATGTTTCCTTAATTTTGCTGTATTGGTTTTTAATTTGGAAAAAATATTAAAAAGAAGAAAAAACCTCCCCATGTTGGTTTGAACTTAAATTCCTCTCCCAGCTCTTGCTACTTCTACTTTGACTGCTCCTTATAGACACATCCCCCATTGCCCAGCCCTAACTCTACTACAGGGAAAACTCCAAATTCCTGGCTGCCTAGTGGCTTCTGATGCAGCTGTTTGTGTCAACACTATCCTGGCAGAAAGCAAGGAAGGAAATGTTTTCTTCCAATCACAACCGCTCCCAGATTTCCCCTTTCTATTCTAGAGTAGCATCCCTATGGGCCCCTCAGTGCCCACTGAGAACAACACGTGCATCTACCCCCTTGTAACGTGCTCAGCTGTTTCACTAGAGTTAGAGGAAGGTGCAGACTAGCTGATAAGCACATAGTTCCAGCATCTGCAGTTAGCTTGGAAAGAGAATACCAGTGGGAATTAAGTGCTTTCCTTCATTCCTCTCCCCTTCCACTTTCTAGTCCCCTTCTTAGGACTGTGGCTTACAAAGATAAGACATGGCCCGTGGTCTCAAGGTGCTTGATATCCAGTGGGAAGACAGATATTAAGCCAAAATTTTCCCCCATATAAACATGCTAAGTCCCAAGTCTGACATCTGAGAAATATGAAGAGTGTGCTGGCCTAATCTGGAAATTCAGAGATGGCGTGATTCAGGGTTAGCTAGACAAAGAAGGGCGAGGTGGGATCAGGTAGGGTGGGGTTGGGGGGAAGTGAGGGATACTTAAGACAGAGGCAACAGCATGAGGTAAGCTCAGTCTGAATGACAGCAGGCATGGTAAGCATGATGAGAACTACTTTTCAGCTCCATGCTCCTTTTTAAAAAAGCAAGCTCTTTTAGTGTCAGAGACAGGATCCACTCCTTTTTAATCCTCCAGATATGCTAGAGAAGCCCTTCTCTCGAACATCACACTTGGGAACCCCAGTCTTTGGCCCACCCTTTCACTCCCTGTTCTCCTCTCCTTTACTTCTCTATTCTCCCCGAGAGTCCTTGCCTTTACTACGTCTTCATCTCTAACCCCATGTTTACATTTTCCACAGCTACTCCGCCAGCCTTTAGCCCCCTGTCTATCCCTGGACTGAGGCAGGGGTAGGGAGGGGAAAGAATTCTCTGTGACGCTGCTTCCACTGTTAATGTTAAGTAACCATTTCCAGGCAAGGGATGACTCTCCTTTTTGCTTAATTTATGACAGATTCTAACAAGTTGCACCCATTTATGGAGGGCTGTAAAGTCAGCTCACCTCCTCTTATCGGTCATGTGCTCTGCTTACCAAAAATCAACCCATGAGATTTACTTTCCAATTACCTTTGTTTTACATTATTAGTTTAAAAGTCCATGTGGTTTCCCTTGTGAAAATGCGCAAACTTGGATGCTGTTAAGTTGGATGGATTCTGAGGTGTGAAGGGGGAAGTCAGGTTGATGCAATTGTTATATATTTTTTTAAAACAAATCTTGGTATTGTCAAGGCTTTTATATCTCAGGAATGAACAAATGACCTTATTTCAAGAGATGAGTTCAAGAAAGTAGCAGTGTAAAATATGAATGAGGAATTGACTTCCAACAAGAGTGTGAAGGCTATTCAGTAGGGAAAGAATAGTCTTTTGAACAAGTGGTTTTGGGACAGATCGCTAACCACATGCAACAGAATGAATTTGGATATCTTATCAGATATAAAACGTAACTAAAAATAAATCAAAGACAAATATAAGAGCTAAAACTAGAAAACTCTTAGAAGGAAATATGGGTATAAATCTTCAGGACCTTGGATTAGGCAATGGTTTCTTAGATATGACACCAAAAGCACAAACAACAAAAGAAAAAAATTTGGACTTAATCAAAATAAAAAGCTTTTGTGCATCAAAGGCCACCATCAAGACACTGAAAAGACAACCCACAGAATGAGAGAAAATAGTTTTAAGTCACATATCTGATAAGCGTCTAGTATCCAGAATGTACAAAGAACTCTTACAACTCAATAAAAAGAAGATAAACAACCCAATTTTAAAACGAGTAAAGGACTTGAATAGACATTCCGTCAAAGGAGATCTACAAATGGCCAGTAAACACCTGAGAAAGTGCTCAACCTCACCAGTCATTAGAGAGAGTGCAGTTCAAAACCACAACAAGAAGCCATTTCACACCCACTAGGATGGCTATAATAAAAAACAAAAACAAAACAAAACAACAACAAAGAGAGAGAAAATAATAAGTACTGACAAGGATGTGAAGAAATTAGAGCCCGCATCTGTTGCTGGTGGGACTGCAAAATGGTGCAGTTGCTTTGGAAAAGCTTGGCAATTCCTCAAAATGTTAAATGTAGAGTTACCATATGACCCACCAATTCCTCTCATAGGAAACATATGTCTACACAGAAACATGTAAACTAATATTCATGCAGCATTATTCATCATAGCTAAAAAGTAGAAACGATCCAAATGTTCATCAACTGACGACTGGATAAACAAAATGAACTGACACATGCTACGACATGGATGAACCTTGAAAATATCATCATGAAAGAAGCCAGATACACAAGGCCACAAACTGTATGATTTCATTTGTATGAAATGTCCAGAATAGGCAAATCCATAGAGATGAAAGTAGATTAGTGTGGTTCCCTGGGGCTGGGGGAGGAGACGATAGGAAGTGATTATTTAATTGTTATGGGGTCTCTTTTGGGGATGATAAGGTGTTTGGAGTTAGTGGTGATAGTTTCACAACACTGCGAATATACTAAAAACCACTGAACTATACACTTTAAAGTGATTATTAAAAGAGTGACTTTTATGTTTTGTAAATTTTATCTGAAAAGAAAAAAAAAGAATGGAAAGAATGAGGAGGGTCTCTTACACATCACTGCTGTGGATTTAAGCTGGCTTTTGGGACTTCACGGTGACCATAAGTGATACGATTCAATTTGACAAGCACTTTTTATGCTAGGTTGTGGGAGTGGGTGGAAAAAAATATGAATAAAACACAGGCTCTGTCCTCAAGGTGCTCACACCCTGTTGGAAGACGCAGATGCATACTTCACTGACTAGTACACAAATCAGAAGACAATAAGCATCACAGTGGAGACAGATGGTTCTGCTGGAATACAAGGAAAGAAGTGATTTATACTGCCTGAAGGAATATTGGAAAGCTTTGCAGAAGGGAAGATATTCGAACTGGGTTTTTAAGGATGAGTAGGAGTTTGACAAGCAAAGAAGGTGGTACATTCTAGGCAGAGGGACCCTGTTGAGCAAAGGCCTGGGGCTGTATAAAGCATTCAAAGACATACTAGACGGTATGATTTGAGCTATGGTTTTTCTCTCCTAGTATTCTGCTACTGATTGTTTTTTTAATTAAAAAACATTTTTTTAAACTTTTACTTTTATATTGGAGTATAGGTGATTAACAATGTGGTGTTAGTTTCAGGTGTACAGCAGTGATTCAGTTATACATATATATGTACCTATTCTTTTTCAAATTCTCTTCCCATTTGTGTTGTTACATAATATTGAGCAGAGTTCCCTGTGCTGTGCAATAAGTCCTTGTTGGTTATCCATTTAAAATATAGCAGTGTGTACATGTCAATCCCAAACTCCCTATCTACCAGTTCTTTTTATTAAACATCACAGCCATGTCCACTTTGATCCTTGGTTCTTGCCTTGCAGAATACGAGCCTCCGACGGAAAAATAGAGAAACAGAAATGTGGAGCTTGAGCCTTGGTGGGGTTTAGCAGGGTCCCCCAAGTTCCCTTGCTCCCTCCACATCCCCCCTGTGGTTGTCCAAGCACCTGGAACCTATCTGGCAGCTGCTCTGCTTCTGCCCTGTTTGTCCAATCCGAGAGCCCCTCTTGGCTGTAACAACTGGCTCCATCCATCTTCTAGATGGATGAGCCCTCCTTCCCTCTTGAAAAGGTTCTTGCTTGAGTGGTGGCTCCTTCATTCCAGGCCTGCCTGCCCTCTGGTGCATCCAGAGGGGGAAATCAGGGAGGAGGAAACAACGAGAGGCCCATCCCGTTCCCTCGGGAAGAGTCATCCCATCTGGCTCGTTTGGCAGCTGCTTTCTTTGGCTCCTATTTGGATTGTGAACCCATTGCTTTGAGTGGAAGTGGGAAAACAAGCTCTCAAGACAAGTGCTCTTGTAGGAGGAGTTTGGTGCCTAATGAATCATTCAGCGAAGAGGGCTAAGCACAAAGCGTTCCAGAAGGAAAGAAGATTTCAGTATGGATCCCTGAGACCCCCCATGCTTCCCAGGCGAAAAGCTAGCAGAACGGTCCTCCCAAATGTGGAAAACTGATACTTGCTCCCCGATGCACTAAGCATAAGCCCAGTTTATTGTGTTTACAATTGCATATCTTCAGAGCATAACTGATTCACTGAAAACAAGAGTGCGCTGGACAGTGGAGGCATCTCTGCACAGGCTTTTCCCTAAAGCCAGGAATAATCCCCTGCAAGAGATCCAGTTTGATGAACTATTCAGTGTTCCCAAGCCTCAGATACTTGGGGGAGATCAGGACACAGAGACATCTGGTCTCAGGCATTTTCGCTCAGGATAGAATATTGTTCTCCCCTGGGGAGAACTTGTTAGCAAATGAGGCCAGTGCGCCTGCCTGAGACTGGGGCTCCTGCACTTTGACACCTGGGGAAGGAGTCGGGGACCAGGCAGTGCTGTAAATATGCTCCCCAAAAATCCCGATAAAAAGAAACATGGATTTAACACTGACTTCTCCTTGAACCAGCTGTTAACTTTTTTAAAATAAATTTATTTATTTATTTGTTTGTTTTTATTTTGGGCTGTGTTGGGTCTTCGTTGCTGTGCATGGGCTTTCTCTAGTTGAGGCAAGCAGGGGCTACTCTTCATTGCAGTGAGCAGGCTTCTCGTTATCGTGGCTTCTCTTGTTGCAGAGCACAGGGCTCTAGAGCGCAGGCTCAGTAGTTGTGGCTCACGGGCTCGGCAGTTGTGGCTCGCGGACTCTAGAGCGCAGGCTCAGTAGTTGTGGCTCACGGGCTCAGCAGTTGTGGCTCGCGGACTCTAGAGCGCAGGCTCAGCAGTTGTGGTGCATGGGCTCAGTTGCTCCGTGGCATGTGGCATCTCGGACCAGGGCTCGAACCCGTGTCCCTGCATTGGCAGGTGGATTCTTAACCACTGAGCAACCAGTGAAGCCCTAATTTTTTTTTATCAACTTCAATTCCATTGTCTCCAGTTCTCCGAGGCCTGAATGCCCTGACAGTGCAGACAAGGAGCAGATGTGCAGTGGAAGGGTCAGTCTGTACTGGTAGGGGCGAGGAGAAAGGAGGGGAAGCAGGCCTGAATGTCATTACTTGAAGGGGCCGGGGGGTCAGTGACAGTGGCAAGGAACAGATTTTTCCAGCTGCTTTCAGGCTGAGATTTGCACTGCATAATCTGAATGCTTTTATCTGTTTCTGAAAATAGACAGGAATTTTTTCCACAGGCTGCTCCAATCTGGCTGTGGAGACGTGAGGGAGGACGGCCGGGAGACAGTTGTATGTGGTCCAGTAGGTACGTTTTGTGACCCTCTGCCCCCCAGCCAGCCCTTCTGCATATTGGTTCCCTGAGCCATGTTATCTTAACATCCCTTGAAGTAGGGAGTCATACATGCTGGAAATACTTTCCGTTCTGAATTTCGTATAGCTTCTAGTATATTGAGCTATCATTTCTTACTATTACTAAAATATATAGACTGAATGGCCTTTGTGAGGTCAGAAGTACCTGTTCAGAGGGAATGATCGCTTGAGTCTTTACAGAATGACCTACGTGGGAAATGTAAACGAGACAGAAAGAAGAAAATGGTTTGATCAGAAATGATAGTTTGCGGTTGTTAGCGATGCCACAGATCATATTCTCCACCTTTGTCCTACATTTAGACTACAAAGAAGCATCACAAATTATCTACAAAGATCTTCTGGAAAGTTAACTCTGGATTAAATCAGACTCCATCTCTCCGCAGCTGGTCCCTCTCATCTCAGATCAAAAGGATCTTGAACCTTCTAAGTGAACTGCTGTCAAGCTAACAGCAGGGGAATCTCTAATATTATTTACACAGCATTTTCCTTTTTTTCCAATTATGTATTGGTTTCTCCTTGTTACAAGCCTATCTTGTAAATATGGAAACCAAGACACAGAAAAAGGAAACAATGTTTAGGGCCATGTGGGCTGTCAGAGGTGGAACTGGGAATAACACAAGAGCCTTTTAATCTGCAGATCAATGTATCTAGATGCAGCCTCTGGTTATTCCAACAATCCTTTACAATTGCATTCACCCACCCACTAAGAAGTTATCAGTGCTGAGCTTGCAGTGAAGCATGCCAATTTCGTGGATTTTTCAACCTGGAGAGTTTCTTGGGCTCAGAGAGAGTGATACCAGTCTTTGAGGCTGGAAATTATTTGCAAATTTCCTCTAAAACAAATCTTATTGTGAATGGCAGCAAGAGGAGAGTGCCAGATTATTCTGGAATGCTGCCAATGTCCTGTGTCTCTGGAACTCCTTTGCTGTCCTTATGACCAAAGAACCCCACGGCTAACTCAGGTATATGAGGAGGAAAGAAGGTGAGCAGAAATAGGGACTCTCACAGTCAGCACTGCAGGCTGAGGTCTCTTCTCCGGTTGGAGGCTCTGCCTAGCAACTGCAATTTGTTAAGTCAATGTCTTAATGATGCAGTTCTTTCAGCTCCAGACCCTGCCGAGCATCAAGTGCAATGTCTCCTCTGTCGGCCCCCCAGGAACCCCACACCTGGCACTGCAGTATCATGAAGATTGCTGCAGTCAGGGAAAGGTGATCCCAACTCGCTGTGTGTGTAACGCTGTGTATCTCCCCAGTTTTGCTAGTCACCAGATCATCAAGGAGAAGAAAGAATGGGAAGACGGAGAGAGCAGAGGGAAAAGGTCAAACAGTTACCAGGGAGAAGGACTGGAAAGATGAAAAAAAAAAAAAAGACGGAGAAGAACATTATGGGGAAGTAGGTGGTGGGTTTTGAAAGTACCAGAGCAAAGACAAAGGCAAAAGGGGAAAAGGTTTAGCGGAGAGAATGGAGCACACAGTGGCACCTCTGCCTCCCATATCACAAAGCTCATGATGGAGCTGGACTAACAGCCCATCCCTCCCCGGACTTTCAAGCACGACCATACACAGGGTTCAAAGGAAAGAAAAGCAGAAGTTGGTTGGTTTCAGGTCCTTGGAAAAGAAGTGGGCTGGCATCTGACTCATCCCGCTCTGGTCCAAGCCCCCAGCACACACAGAAGCTTTCAGATGAGGTCATCTGAGCATCACTTATAAAAAGACTGATTTGGTGGCGTATGGGGATGGGTGCTTTATCAACATTATTCCTTGCTTTTCCCAGCACAGCTTGAGGTGTGTAGCACTGCAGTTCTCGTGTAATAATAAATAATTTTATGGACAGGAAAAATGAAGTCCAGGTCACAGTGGATGTAAATTGGTGGCAGAGCTGGGATTGGGGCACCTGGCTTCCAAGGTAGTACTGCTACCTCTTCACCTGCCTGCCTATCTGTACAGGTGATCCTGATGGTTCTTGAACAGAGTCAAGTGCATTTTTCCTGCTAAATTACCAACTGGACGGTACTTCTTGGCGATAACTCCTCAGGGGAAAAGATACAGGTAAAAATAACTGAACTAGCTGTCTCCCCCCTTATTCCTCCCCACCCTCTTACCACCCCAGGTCATGGCACAAAGCAGATAACCCCTCCATCTCCTGGGTGCTATCAGGGGGCAGCAGAGAGATTCCTGCATACAACGTGCTGGTGGCTCCCTCAAGCCTTGCCATGAGCTTTTCCTGATTTCCCAGGAGGACACAGCAACAGGGACTTTGCCATGGTGGGATGTTTTTTCCAGCAGCCTTGGCTTATGGGAAGCCATCCAATGGCTGTTCAGGAAGTCAGCTGAACCCTCTCTGCCAGTAAGAAGGTTCAAAACTGGCCAGAACCTCAGGGACATCTGAGCTATTACTGGAAAGTGAATCAACTCTGAGTCCCTGCAAGGCCCGCGAAGTATAAACGACATTTACGTGGACTGCACAGTGCATCTGGAGAGGCTTGTGGAAAGAAGGAAGGGAGAGGTAGCCTCATCCCAGGCTGTTCATGTTAGTTAGGATCAGGACAGCCAGTTGACGTGTCTCTTTCAGGGCCGAGAGCTCTGCAGAGGTAGAAGTCAGGAGGGCAGGATATTTAAGATGAAAGGAGAGACGAAGAGGAACTGGGAACAAAGATTGTCTGGGGCCACATCTGGGCCCAACCTTGCCTCAGGGCTGAGTTCGAGACAGGCCTCCACTTCTCTTCAGCTGGAGGGAAGGTGCCAGAAACGAGTGAAAATGAAGGGAAGCCTCTTCTCTGTCCCTTGCAAAATGGGATCTCTCTCTATGCCCAGGTGAGGCTTTGCATTTTAGAAAAATGGGTACTTAGGTACTGACTGGGGCAGAATCTATTTCCTAGATGCCAGTGCAGAGGCTCCAGATGCCCTGTCCTTCATCTGGGCTTGGAAGCCTTCACATTGGCCAGATGTTTTCAAGGCTGTGATAGCAAAGCCAAGGGCACCTACAGGCTGCCAACATCCTGCCGAGTCTAGGACACAGGATGCTTTGCCCTCCACTGGGGCGGGGGTTGGGGGGAGGGCAGTTCCTGTATATGCATGAAAGGGCAGGTCAGACCCCGACCAGGCTGGGCAGGGGGGCTTTCTGAGCTGAGGGCCTTTCTTCTCCCTAACAACACCCCCGCATCCACTGCCCCAAGATTACCTCCACGCTCAGTTTCCCTCTTCATGTTCACATAAGGGGCCAGGCTCAGGGGTGTACTTTGGGAAGAAGGCTGCCTGCCCACCTGTCCACTTTTTCCAACACACACACACACACACGCATGCACGCATGCACGCCTGCAAGATCTCCACTCTTGACTGACTCTATCAGCCCAGTCTCATTTCCTTCCACAGCAGGGCCCTTGGAGCCCAGGGCCGAGATGGTGTGTGCTCTAAAAATAACTGTGTCCGACATGATGGATGGGAAGGCTTTGCTCTCCTTTTCCTGCCTCGGCGTCGGGGTCTGAATCATGCTGGGAAATGACATTCTGTTAACACAAGCACTTTTGCTTCCTCCCATGCTCTCTCCCCATCCGGTGGGGGCCCTGGCTGGGACTGGCTTTCAATGTTTAAAGCCTCCCTGGGGGTCCATTCAATAACCCATCCACTGACATTAAGGAAAGCTGTGGATAGAAATGGAGGGAAGCACCCTGCACCTCCCTATGGGATGCTAAGGATGTGCTGAGGCACAGACACGTCCCCAACTGACTCCTCCAAAAGAGGCCCAGAGCATCAGATGCCCAGTGGCCCCCGGGGTCAGGAGCAACCTCAGCCCAGCCCCTGGCTCAGGTAGCCGCTCAGTAGGGACTGTACAAAGGAAAGCCACCTGCACCCAGACTTGTTGCGGAGCAGACTTCTCAGCAATGCAGGGGAAGAATTTTTGGAAATACACTTTAAAACTTCCCAGATTAAAGGAAGTTCGGCTTCTCTTGACCTTGTTCTAAGTTCTGTGAGGCCACGGATCCTGCTCAGCTTATCTTTGCATCCCCAGAAACCCAACCACCGTGCCTGGCTCAGAACAGGTGTTTGATAAGTTCGTTTTGGTTTCAAAGGAATAAATAGCACCTAGAGGGTCACAGTGAGAGAATGTGAGTCGTTTACCTTTGAAAGAACAAAGCTGGGGCCTCTGGTATGGAGAGATTCTGCAAAGCCCACACGAGAGTCCTGGAGAAAGATCATTTCCTACAGTCTAACTTCCAGCCTTGATTCCCTCCTAGCTCAGTGCCACCTGGGAGCCTGTGATGCTCCAGAGCAAAGGATCTGACAGCTCATATCCCCCTCAGACGGAAACCAGCTCCTCTGCGGAGCCTCTATTCTGGTCCCTAAGTCTCACTTCTACTTTTCTGCATGGATGTGTATGGGATCTTGGTTAATGGAACCCGTTTTAAATGACCTTTTTGACCCCCTATTGAACGGATTCTCTTAACCTTTAACCGGTTCTCAAACACAATGACAGAAGCTTTGGGCTTAAGCAGTAAACCCACAATCAGAAGCCGAGGAAATTCACATTCTCAGTAATGGGAGAGTTTCATTGTTCATTGTTTTTTTAAAAAAAAATGTGCTTGCTGGGCTTCCCTGGTGGCGCAGTGGTTGAGAGTCCGCCTGCCGACGCAGGGGACATGGGTTCGTGCCCTGGTCCGGGAAGATCCCACATGCCGCGGAGCGGCTGGGCCCGTGAGCCATGGCCACTGAGCCTGCGCTTCCGGAGCCTGTGCTCCGCAACGGGAGAGGCCGCAACAGTGAGAGGCCCGCGTACCGGAAAAAAAAAAAAAAAAGTGCTTATTGATTTATTGGCTGCCTTGGGTCTTCGTTGCGGTGCACGGGCTTCTCACTGTGGTGGCTTCTTTGTTGTGGAGCACGGGCTCTAGGCATGCGGGCTCGGTAGTTGTGGCTCGTGGGCTCTAGAGCGCAGGCTCAGTAGTTGTGGTGCACGGGCTTAGTTGCTCTGCGGCATGTGGGATCTTCCCGGACCAGGGCTCAAACCCGTGTCCCCTGCATTGGCAGGCAGATTCTTAACCACTGTGCCACCAGGGAAGTCCTTGTTGTTCATTGTTGGACTAGGGCAGAAAGTAACCAGTGCTCAAATACATATTACCCACAGACCCACACGTGATCATCTCTCCCATCTGTGTGTCTGTACGTGTGCAGGACACTGGGGACAGGCCTTAGTGGCCACCTGCCTGCTCCCCTGCTCCATGCACATCCACACACTGACCCCTCCTGAGGAATCACACACGTGCCTGCCCTGAAAGGAGGTGGGAAACATGTGGGCCTGAGAGCAAAAGTCCACACCCCTGAGGAGTCCAGGAGGGGCCCCTGAGCTGGCCGTGAAAGGCAGCAGCAGACAGGCCCACGGCTGCCGGCAGAGGCTGCTGCCCACATGTGAGCCCAGGGGCACAGGTGTGCTACCTACAGCAGGAGGCACAGGTTCACATGCAAGAGGCCAAGATGGGAGGATCTCTGGGGTGGAGAAACAGATGCTACGGGAGACCCAGATTCCAAAAATCAGGCATAGAGACGCACACCCTCTGGGGGGCTAGAAATTGATGGAGGGAGGGGAGGGCATTGGGGCTTGGGAAGGAGGAGACCTTGGCTCCAACTGGGGCTCTACCACCAGCTCTTGAGATGACCTTAGGTATCTTCATTGGTAAAATGAGAAGGCAGGATTGATTTCCAATTCTCTGATGCTGATGCACTTTTGTATTCACAGATATGGGAGGAATTGGTCAACGGAAGGAAGAGAACAGCCTCTGTGGCTCACCTGGTTGGTGGTGGGATGGCCCAGGAGGTCCCCAAATAGAAGGCTCTCCTCTGCCTTTTCAATTTCTTGACTCTTTCTCTGTAACTTTTTGTAATGGGTCAAAAGCACTCACTCTTAGACGGTCTGGACTCATCTTGCTGGTTAGAGCCCCATTAAATTCCACCCAACACCTTATCAGATCCCCTCCCTCCCTCTTGTCCACCCAGCTGCCTTTAGACTGGCTTTCCCCCCCCCCCCGACTTCCTTGGCTGCTGAGCGAGTGGGGAGCCTTTTCTCTGGGTTCTCTGGGCCTCAGTAGAAGTCAGGCTGGCCCTGACTTCAGAAGGTCCCTGGGCTCCTCGAGCAGTGCTCTTCCCTGCCCTCCCTATCACAGGCACTTCTTAGAGGTGTGTTCCTAGTTCGAGGTGTCTCTTCCCCAAGTCAACTTCTCTGAGGCTCTCCATGCTCTAGCTCGCTCTCCAAACTTCTTTCATGATCACTCTCTGAAGACCTTTCCTGAGTCAACTCTTTCTCATACTGACCTTCCCAATATTTCTTGTTTGGACATATGACTCATTGTATCTCTTTTCAGTCTTGCCTCTTCTCCAAGACTTTCATTTTCTATTTTTACTCGAGCTCTTGTACCGATCATCAGAGATTAAAATACAGAGCATCACTGAGGTAACACCAAGGAGAAAGAGATCACGCAGACCTGATCCCCTCCCCTCAAAGTTACCTCGATTGAGAAAAGGTTACTGCACAAGCCCAAGAGTCTCGGGTACTTTACCCCTGCAGGTTAAGATGGTTAATAGTTCGCAGGTATGTTTTCAGAGTGGAGCCAAAGCTCACCTTCAGGATATTTACAGAGGCGACCAGAAATCTCCAGTGCTGATAAATGTAAAGTATTTGCATGCAGTGCTTGTTCGCTTTTGCTAAATCCTCTCCATTTGTAGGTGTCACTCCCTTGCTGAGGGTTAACTGCTCTGGAGGCTTTTGATCTGCATGTGAGAAAGCAACCAATGTCGATCCAGCAGGCAGCCCAGTTTGCTAGCCCTCTCCTTTTCTTCTCTGCTTCTAGATGACATCCAGATAGCCCTGTTCTGAGGGGTGCCAGAGAGTAACTATTCTAAAATTAAAGGGCAAGGAAGTCTTTTCAAAAAAACAATTTTTTTTTAAACTTGGGCCCTGTAACTTAACCTTTCCCTCCCTGAGGTCAGCTTCTAGGAGAGCTGGTTTTACTGCTGTAAAGATAAATGAAAGGCCGAGTGGGTGTGAGAGTACCTCCTGAGGCTATGGCTGGTGACTTGACAAGTCATTTATTCCAGGGCACAGTCTGGCTTCCTGCCAGGCCCTCCAGTGGAAACGCAGAGAAGGAGAAACCCGAGTGAGGTGGCTGACCCCCGGCATGGGTCCTGTGCTTCCCAGCAAGGGCCTCCCAGCATCTGGTGGATGTGCACAATTAGTAATGCTTTTGAGGATAACGCTTTGGTCTCATGGAAAAAGGAGAATTCGTCCAAGATAATGTCTGGTAAACTTTGACATTCCACCCCGAAGTGATTGTATACTCCTGTAGGATCGCTAAACAGCTGCGCGGTCATATTACAGAACCTTCCTCAAGAGCCAGCTTGTCATTGAATCCATCCCCAAATTCCAGATTTTCTCAAACAAAAGGAGCCCTGATGTGGAAGGAGCTGTAATCAACCAGATGGAAAAGAGGTGTAGATTGCCAAGATTGGAAGCACCCTTTAAGATGTTTTGGCCCAGTCCCCCTCATTTTGTACATGAAAAAACTGAGGTCCAAAGAAGAGGAGAGAATTTCCTAAGGTCACTCAGTAGAAGAACTCGGACAAGAGAATAGCACTCTTGAACTGCAGAACCACCAGGCCAAGGTGCCCATTCACCTCTTAGAGATGGACAGACCTCCTTGACCCTGTTCCTTAAAGGAGCTATGAGGATGAGAGTCTAGGCCAGAGGGGTAGTGATGGAATCTCTTTAGTGAAAAGAAATGAAGTTGTATTGAGAGAGTCTGCCAAAAGGAGAAACCTTGCACCTATAGAGGGGAGAAGAAGGGAAGGTGGTGGCAAAGTCCAGGTTTTACTAAGCCATAGCTACAAAGTGAAGCAAGATGAAACCAGTTATCTAGGTCTGGGACCCTGCTAAGAACCTGCATCACGGAGGGTTTTCCAGATGATCAAACAGAAAAGAGCAAATAATGTTAGTCATTCAACAGCAAGTCTTAAGCACCTACTTTGTGCAGGACGTCGTGCCGGGTGCTGCAGAGATAAAGAAGGTAAAATGCAACAGAGAGTAGCAGTTCCAAGAGCCAGTCTTGTGCTCATTAATGACAATGTTTTCACAGGTGCACACACACACAAAGGCGCGCACGTTAAGGCGTGGAGTATTTCGTAATGCTCAATTTTTTCTTTTTATTCTGAGATCACGTCCTGTCTTTCTGCCCATTGTTAATATAACTTTCTCATTTCTTAACAATATCCTCTGAATAAAATGTTGGCAACCCAATCAGTGTCCTCTTGAGTGCTTTTGAAACTGCATTGGTTGATGAAATCTAAAAGCCTGGCAACCATGGCTGTGGTTCAAAGGACATGGGGTCTAGGGGCAGACAGACATGGATTGCAATCGGGGTTCAGCTATTTATTCACTGTGTGACGTTGGGCAAGCTTCTTAACACTCAGAGTTCAAGTTTCCTGCCTGTGACACACACAAGTCCCCAGAACAGCAGGGACTTCCTATGGAAGTACTCACCAACGTTATTGCCCATCTTTTAGAAAAATTTCCTGTGTGTGTATATGCACCTATGTGCACCTATGTTGTATGAGGTGCTATATGGGAAATGGGAGATCTTTAATAGCCTTTGCTCTCAAAGAGTTAAAAATGTTGCTGGTGAGACAGTCCACCTCAACGGAAATCATGGGAGAGACGTGATGTCTAGCATATCTTTCTCCTCCTCGTGAACAGCTTCTTCGGTTTGGTAACAGTGACAGAATTTTCAGATATTGCTTTCCATTATATTATTTTTCCATGGCTGATTTCGGTTTATACTAAGGCTCCCTCAAAACTCATAAAGTTCCCTTTAAATCCTCATAAAGTTTCACCTGTGCATGTTTATTGCCCACAGGATGTGAGCTGTGTCCATTTGGTTTTGATAGATTTACCATTATTCAACTTGGGCCCCCGTTTCCCACCAGCCTTATGAACATAGCTGCCTCCTGGTTTTAGCACAGGGAGCTCTCCCCTTTGTCCCTCAGTGAGGAAATATTTCAGCTCCCTGGAATTGAGCTGGGTTCATGGGCAATGATTCTTACTCCTAGATTCCTGAGGTCCAAGAATTTGCTCCAGCTCTGGGCAGTGGATGTTCTCCATGAAGGTCACCAAGCTCTCCCCACCCTGTCCAGGCAATTCCCAGATGCCATTCCCAAGAATTCATCCACAAGTGAGTGAGGAATTCACTCACCTACACGGGGACTGGCATTTGAGAGATGACTAGGATGTTAAAGATGTTCCTGCTAAAGTCAAGGGCAATTCTCAAGTGCATAAAAATAATCCAAAGTAATTCTTTATAATGACCTCAGATTCACCTCCCTGGGACATTCATCCATTGGCTCTAGTCCTATATGACAGTCTTATAAACATTTGCAGAAAGACAGCATGTCTCCCCTTTAAGCTCTTTTTCAGGCCAAATGCCACAACTTCATTGCATCTGACTTTAAGGACCTGGTTTCCAGATTCCTTGCCATCCTGGTGGGTCTCCTTTGAGGTTCCCATTTGGGTGTGTGTCTGATTCACACTGGAGTTAAGTGTCTTAGGGGTATATATTAGGGGTATATCTAAGTCTTCATGGCTCAAGATCCTTCTTCTCGGGATAAAGAATGGACCTGGATGTAGGGAGGCACCTCAAGGGCAGACAAAGAGTGTTCAAGGTTCACAGTATACTCAGACCCTGGTCAAGTAAAGGCCAACTCTGGGAAGTCCAAACAGGCAGACAGAGCCCCAGACCAGAGAATCCAGAACAATCTGGGAGTCTAGGCCACAGAGTCAGAATCAAAGAACAAGTCCAGTGATACTGACTGGGATAACATGGAAGGAGGAAGGGGTCACCTGCAACTGGAGGTTCCTAAGCCACAGGCCTAGGGGATACTGGGTCCTGGATGTGATTGACATACAGGAGGTGCAGGGAGGAAGCTAGAGCAGCAGTCCCGAGTCAAGAACTGTTATTTAATTCTGAGTTTCAACAGAAGGTAGGGCCAAAGCTGTTGACCTGTCCCTTGTCTGTATTATGAGGATTCCTTTGCTTGGAAGGGTAGGCACCAAACTCATCTTTGCCTTAAGCACAAAGGTTCATATAACTGCAAAGTACTGATCCTGAGGGTAGCTCCTGCTTCAGGAACTGTTGTATCTAGGTGACTTTACCTCTCATCTCTAAGTTGATGTTCCTCTCAGGCTGATGTTTCCAAGTGGTAGCTTCTAGAAGCTTTCATTCACTTCCTCCCAGCTTCAAATTCAGCTGAAAATGGATTTATGTTTCCTAAGAATTCTGTAAAAAACAACCCCAGAATTGAGTCATGTGCACATTTCCGGAAAGAGGTGGATGTCTAACCACGTAAGGTTGATGAGGATGATGGAGGGTGCTTTCCCAGAAGAATATGAGGGTGGATCTGGGGAAGCCTAGCTGGTAGATGTCCACCACTCTGCCTCACTTCAGATTAGCTCTGGATCTGGGGATACCGCCCAGGATGGGGCAATGGGAAGAGCTGGCAGTGACAATGAGTTAAAGGCGTCTGCAACTGGAAGGCCTCCTTTATCAAAACTCAACCCAGCACTTCAGACATGGTCCAACTAGTGAGGAGCACAGAAGAGCCATCTCCATACTCCAGGTCCTATCCTTTAACAAAAATCCAGGCCTGAATTGCACACGCCCTTCTGAAGCTTCAACACTCCTTCTGGACACTCAGGTAATGCCCCCAAATCCTCTGCACATGAATTGTCATTAAGGTATTCCATCTCTACCCTTTCTCATCCAGGCCGTTGTATATTCAGGATTTTGCTTTTAGCTCAGTCCCATTCCAACATCAGGGGACATTTTCTGGGGTGAAGAAAGAACATTTTAAGCAATCCTGCCTCCCTTCATCTTTTTCTTTCTCTGGAAATAATCACAACAAAGCCTCACCAGAATTTTAAAATTCAAGGCTTGTCTCAGCTGGGTAAGCCAGGGTCTGACTTGGACAATAATGCCAGCACCAAACTCAGCTCAGCCTGGATCCCTGCTGAGTTGTTTATCTTCCCTGATCTTAATCTCAACACTCTCTTGCAAAGGTTTTTTGGGAGGGGGCACTGCTCAGAGTGGGGCTTCGGGGAGAGGCTGAGTGATTTCATCTCCCCTGCCCCCCGGGCACGCTGTCTTCTTCCTTTTGGAAAACAAGAATCTTATCCTTGCCTGTCCTCCCTTTCGACTCTTTCACTCTTCAAGCTGGAAGCATTCCCGACAAAGTAAATTCAGAGGTGACACATCATATATGGGTCGCATTCTTGTGCCTTCTCCTCCTCTTGGCTACCCTTAGGCTAGAGAGTCTGGAAAGTGTCAAATGATTCAGAAAGTGAGCTGAATGGGTTCTTCATGCTTTGCATTTGGTGCCAGGGAGCAGAGCAGTAGCTGATGCAAGAATTGGACAGAGTAGGAGTTGAGCTTAAAAAAAAAAAAAGATAAAAAGAACCCAACCATAACTAAGGACTCCCACACAGAATACTTAGGAAAAGCACTCAATGGGGGACAATGCATGGCTGTGGAGCTTTAGTTGCTGCCGGAAGACAGGCAGGGCAGGGCTCTGCCTGCAGGATATGCTCGGTCAATGCTTACAGGATCCGCTCTCTGCGCCTGGGGCCATTGAAAAGGGAGTGACTCCCTCAGGCAGTTGGGGCAGTGGGGATGGGGCTCAGCAAAATCCTGGGGTGTGGACAAGTGTCACTTATCACATCCACAGGTGACAAGCAGGCAGCTATGGAGAAAAGACCCTGATGGGCAGTGACTTGCACCCATGCCGTCCTTCAGCACATTCAACAGGCTGTGCGCACCCCAGTGGTGATGGCGGCCTGCAGGTGTGGTCTTTGGGAGCGTGCAGCCCCTGTCAATGGAGAAGACCACTGGGTCACTGCTGATTCCACCCTTCTCCATGAATCCAGCAGGACCACCCCTCCAGCCCAGCCACTGGTCTTCTCCTGCTCGTCTCCCTCCCAGCCAGCTCCCAGCCCAGGGGAACTTGTCTGGTCTTCCGGGGGCCAGGGGCCCAAGCGGGGCAGTCTGGTCTCCCCCCATGCCCCTCCCAGTCAGTGCTGAGCATAAACTCTCCATCTTGTTTCCTTCAGGGCTGTCCTCTTCGATGTCACGCACCTTTCCTTCTTTCAACAAAACTCTTGCTGTATGGATAGAATTACTTGGTTTTCAAAAATATTAAATTTGGAAGTAAAAAAATTAATAAACGAACATTGGCTTTTTTCCCTTGACATTCTTGTTTGAGCAATCCTAATTATCCCCCAAATTACAATCCTCCTCCTTGAGGAGGATTAAGACTGAGAAAGTATAGACAAGAAAAGCACAAAGATTGATATTTTGATGTGTAATTACATTCCATTCTCATTGGTCCTTTGCAGCCAAATAATTTCCTAACAGAAAACTAACCTCGGGCTTCCCTGGTGGCGCAGTGGTTGAGAATCTGCCTGCCGATGCAGGGGACACGGGTTCGAGCCCTGGTCTGGGAAGATCCCACATGCCACGGAGCGGCTGGGCCCGTGAGCCACAACCGCTGAGCCTGCGCGTCTGGAGCCTGTGCTCCGCAACAAGAGAGGCCGCGATAGTGAGAGGGCCCGCGCACCGCGATGAAGAGTGGCCCCCGCTTGCCGCAACTAGAGAAAGCCCTCGCACAGAAACGAAGACCCAACACAGCCAAAAATAAATAAATAAAATACTGAATACATAACTACTTTAAAAAAGAAAAAAACTAACCTCCACAAATAATCTTTTTTTAACAATTTTTTGGTGATGTTTTTCATATACAATACAATTCACTCACCTAAAGTATATGATTCAATAGTTTTTTGCTTTATCATATTCACAGATTTGTCACAAGTGATCTTTCAATACAAGCAGTGCTTTAGGAGAGCAGATACTGGGGCAACGATACTTTTTTCTTTTTTTTAAACTCTACAAAAAGTCCAACTCAAACACAGTAAGCTACCTCACGTAAAATCCAGTCCAGGTGTGTTTGCGGCACAGTCACAAACTCAGGATTAGGGGGAAAGGGAATGCACGTTAGTTAATGAGCCCAGCCCCTGACATAGATTTTATTGTGTAATCTTCACAAGAAGATTCTCCCTCTAGGGGAAGATATTATCCCCATTTTTCAAATGAAGTAACTAAATTTAAAGTCACACAGCTAAAAAATAAGACAAAATAAAATGAAGTCACCTAGCTAGTAAGTGGCGGAGCTAGAGATTTTAATGCAAGTCTATATGAATTACAGGCATTCTGTCCACAGCAACTTCTCCTGCCTTAGACAGCCTCTGAGACCAAACGATGGCATGAGAGCTATTCTAGAAAAGTTTCTGAACTTAGATTCTGAACTCCTCTACTATTTATGGAACCCCTCAGAGGAAAGCTATGCCACAGACTGGTGTTCTCAAAATGTGGTTTTGAAATTGCTGGTTTGTCTGCTATGGCCCTAGGTTGAAACTTCAGAGGTTTGGGGAAGACTTTTGCCACGGGCCTCCCTCAAAAAGAACAGGCAATGTGGCCTAGTGTCATGGGCTCCGATCCTGAGACCCTGGGCAATGAATGCTTCTGGAATTATCACAGTACTGCCCTTAGTCCTGGGGACCCACTACCCAGGACAGAGGGTCACTCCTGGGGTTTGACCCTGGAGCATCCTCATCCTTCTGGGACCAGAGCAGAGTAGGCAAGAGTCTGTCTGCACACGGGCCAGTTAGCCCTCTGCCCTTGACTTCCCCCTCCTTCCTAGGACTTCTTGAACCCTCTGATGTATTTTCTTATGCCTCCCTACCTTCTTCTTTGGATTTCCTTATTTCTTTCTGTTCCAATAAAGCCTTCATGGAAAACATTTGAAAGATTGATAGTACCTAGTATTGACACGTAGATGGGAAAACCTCATTAATCTCTGGTGGGAATTTTAAGTGGTGCATCCCACCTGGAAGGCAATTGGCAATATCTGTGACAAACTTAAATAGGCGAATCCAGTCTCAACAGTTTCAGTTCATGAAACTAATACCACAGAAATACTCTCACAGTTGTGCAAAGATGTATGTGCAAGGCTGTTTGTGCTCATTATGTGACAGCTCTCATCCTTCTATTCCTTGTCTTATTTCAGAACAACCTTATGAATATTATTATTGTTCCTATTTTCAGGTAAGGCTTTGCAAAATATTTACAAACCTTGCCCCAGTACCATACAGCTAATGAGTAGCCAAGCTGAGATGGAAACCCAGATCTGTTTCACTCATAGGCTCTCCAGTATAATTGCATTTTTGCAGGAAATATGAAGAAAGTATATGTACGCGTTGATATTAGCGCAATATGGAGGAAATAAAGGTTTGCTTGGTAAACTTCATCTTTCTAGACTGCCCAGGTGTTTAACTTCTCTTCTTCCATCCCAGGCAGAGTTAACCACCCCTTCTGGGGTGCTTCCAGAGCCACTTGTGCACACACCAAACACGCCTCACCAACCTCCATCTTAAACATTAGTTTTTATGTTTGCACCACTATTACCATGTTTTGTCCTTGGGGGCTGAGTCTGGCTTATTTGGTTTTATACCCCAATTCTTGGCATAATGTAGATAGATGCTCTCAGAACATTTGTTGAAAACCTATGAGGGTGTCATACACACTGAGCCAAGGGTCAGGGGGTCGGTTCAGTGTCAAGGTGTCAAACCAGATGACCACTGCTGCTATTCCTGGGAAAGGGCCTGTTGGGCGGACCAGGGAACTATGTAGCATTAGCTCCCATGGTTGCCTGAGCAGAGTTTGAGCCCCAGAAGGAAGCCTTCCACTGGCCAGAGCAGATTTTCTGGGAAGCTTGTAAACCTAAACCTGCAGGACCCCTCAAGGTCCAGTACATACTTTTGCATTTGTGATTTTATAGTCTTTACTTTTGAGAGGATCCCCCAAATGACATTAGCTTCAAACTCCATCAAACCTGGATCCACCCCGTCCAGAGCTTCTTCCTTCTCTCACAGGCAGGACTCCTCCCTCCCTATTCCTGGGGCATCTATTCTTTCCTAAGTGCTCCTTCAAAGGCCAGGTTTCTTGGTCCTGAGTGTCCCCCTCATCTGTCACCTTAATCGTCACCTTCTGAACTTCAAAGCAGTGTTCCGCAGGAAGGTAGACTGGGTGTCTTGGGTCTCCAAGGGTGTTCAAACGTTTCGGGAAGCCAAGGGGGAGAAACACATTTATCAGTCATCAGAACTCAAAGGTCTGAAATGTCAACTGGAGCTGCACACGGCTGCATTGTACCTGCTCACTCGGGGACACCGAGTGCTGTGCTCCTCAGAAGCCTGACTGGCAAACACATTCATCTATGATTAATTAGAACATGGAGAAACACAGTCATCTTAATGGGTCATTTAAAAAAAAAGTCATTTAATTGCTTGGAGACCAAATCTTTCAAAAGCAAATGTTTAGGGAGAGGCTCTTGGAAACAAAAATACTGAGAATCACTCCTTTAAACCTTCAGTCTCCAGAACAATTAGCCTCTTCAAAAGCTGAACAGATCCCAGAGCCAGGAGCAAGCAGCCCTGAGCACATTAGGTGAGATGGAGCAGAAAACACACACCCTCGCTGCAGGACTGTCTCTCCCAGCGTGGGGCTCCCGAAGGCTCTCGTGGAGGGAGGGAAACTGATGGGTTTTATTCTAATGAAGGGATCATTGAATGGCTCCTGCAAAAATCCCCCTGCTACCCTGGACTCTGCTCACACAGCCCGATTCCCCAGGTGGTAGGAGAGGCTGTCTGCCTGTGGCATCTGGTTTAAGAATAGTTCATCTTTCAAAAAAAACTCCCATCTTAGCCCGTCTCTCAGCCCCACGTTATCTACTCTGGAAATGTTCATTGGCCAGCAGAAAAGAGCAGGAGAAGAAAAGTGAGGGAGGAAAGTAAAAGAGAGGAGCAGAGTTAGATGAGAAAAGGGAAAAGGGGGTATGACCAGTGCCACCTGAAGAACAGCAAGGTCTGTGAGAGAGCTATGGCCACGAAGCCAAGGGTATCCTTTAGAAACCCTCAGGAAAGGAAAAAGTGCCTTCCCTACAAACGTAAGATGCCTCGTCCTTTCCAGGTCTTCTCTCCCCCTCCCCCTTCATTTCCAGAACCCACTTCTCCAACACATGATTCTAGTCTTCCAGCCAATCTGGGGGAGTCCTATGAGATGACTTTGGTCTTTCAGGCTCGTGATGGGGTTTTGCAAAACCCAAACGATACATAGACATGGATCAACTGATTCCTCAGATACTACCACCTGGGGCAAATGTGGGCCAGCTGTTGAACACCTGGACCACATCAGCACTCAGCGCCAGAGGTGGAGCAGAGGCTGCAATTCAATGAGATAAAGAGGAGCCTCCTGGGCCAGACAAGCACAATGAGAGCCTGGCAGAGCCCACTGAAGCATCAGCACTGGTCCTTGGCCTGGCTTTTCTTCGCCTTTCCAGTTTTATTATAAATACACTCATACAACAATAAGTACCACTCTACTTTTGTATAACACTTTATAATTTAAGCATTTCCCATGCATTATCCCACTGGATCCCTCAGCATTTAAAATTGTTTAAAAACTAGCTAATGTCAAATGTATTTATAATTTTCCCCGCCCAACCCACATATTTTCCACAAACACTGTCTATCGCTTTCTAATAAATGCAGCACATGCAAAAAAAAAAAAAATCCTTTCACCTTTTTCTCTGTTTTTTCTAAAGTAGTCTTTCCTCTTCTGGCCAGTTCTCTTGACACCATTATTTTGGGTTTTTGCAATTTTGCTTTCCTGTCTACATCCCCAAGATTGTAATCCTTTGTTCCCTTTTCCACTTACCTTTGGAAAAATGTTTGTTCTTTGCACCTGTGGCTTGCCCCTTACCTCCTCCTCCCACACTTATTTAGCCAACTGTCTGCAAATTCTTTCCTGACCGGAGGACAATTAGAGGCACAAAAATAGTGCTGCTGCATCACCTCCTACGTACATCCTCTCCCTGCAGCCACCTTCTGCTCCTAAATCTTATACTGTCTTGAATCCAACGCTTCCATTACTAGCCAGGTGACCTTGAGAAAGTTATTTAACCTCTCTGAACCTCAGTTCTCTAACTGTAAATCAGGATACTAGGAGAACTGACCTCATATGACTGAGGCTTAAAGAGGTAATGATGCCTGAAGTGCGGTATTGTGAGGACACTTAACTGTGGAATCACAAGACCTATGTTTAATTACAGCTTTTGCCTCCTTGGGCAGACGTTTATTATGATCTCATTTTGCATGTGCATAAAATGAGGATAATGAAAATCTTCTCTACCCATCAATCAACATGGTTGTAAGGATAAAATGGAAAGAGTATAAAAGTGCCTTCCTAACTAAAACATGACAAACTGACACAATTATTACTGATAAGGCATTCATAGCATACTATGTTTTGTCCTACTTTAAAAAATGTCCTGTAGCTTCCTAAGGAGCTTTTTAAAAAAACAGTAATAAAACACAAATATAAAATTTATCACTTAACCATTTTGAAGTGTGCTAAGTATATTTCAAATTGTTGTGCAACCAACCTCCAGAACTTTTTCATCTTAAAAAACTGAGGGAGCATTTTAAATGTCCTTATCCTTAGAACAACAGCATCTACTGTATAAAGATCTATTTCCTTGTTGAGATTTCGTTCTTAAGCCCTCAAGGCTAAGGTGGGTCATTGAATTTGTTCTGAGGCAGCCAGCAGAAGATGTTTTAAAGTTAAGAGCTGTCTGGGGCTTCCCTGGTGGTGCAGTGGTTGAGAATCCGCCTGCCAATGCAAGGGACATGGGTTCAAGCCCTGGTCCGGGAAGATCTCACAGGCCGCAGAGCAGCTAAGCCCATGTGCCACAGCTACTGAGTCTGCACTCTAGAGCCCGTGAGCCACAACTACTGAGGCCACGTGCCACAACTACTGAAGCCCGCACGCCTAGAGCCCATGCTCCGCAACAAGAGAAGCCACTGCAATGAGAAGAAGCCTGTGCACCGCAACGAAGAGTAGCCCCCACTCACCACAACTAGAGAAAGCCCACACGCAGCAACAAAGACCCAACACAGCCAAAAATGTAAAAAAAAAAAAAAGAGAGCTGTCTTTTAAAAGATCAGTGGTTACCAGAGGTTGTAGTTTTGGGGGAGGGGGAGGGGGACTCTGCAGTCTGATTGTCTGCGATTGGATCCTGCTTCTATATGATTGTGGTCAAAGTTACTCTCTGTGTCTCAATTTTCTTATCTTTATAATGGGTATAGATTTTACCACAAAGAATTTTTGTGAGGATATTACAATTGAGAATAATGGACAAGGAATTTCCTCCCAGAAAGCAGATCTAGGGCCTGCCAGATTGGTTTTACTTTACTGCCAGGGCAAGATGTTCCCTCTTTTTCTGATCAGTAGGATTTGATATATTCTATGGTCCAGTGTGAATTCCCTACTTTCCCTTTGTCTGAGTTAGGTTGGAGTTTTTATTGTGGTTATTGGTTTCCTCCATACCTTTGTATATCATGTATATGGGGGCAGATAAGCTGTCTTTTCAACCTACAGACTGTGGTCCTGCGAGGCACACACAGACCCAGTGGGGAGCTCTGCACAGTGACCAGAGATCCTGGACTTTGAACTGGATGAGGCTTTGGGTTTTCTTCCTTGGCAATGGAGAGTGAGAATATGTAAAAGAATAGGAGACCTTGGGTGCTGAGGAGCCAAAGGAGTAATTATGACAGATATCATTCAATAGCTCATCAGTATTCATTTTAAATTACCTTACCTTGTTCCTTTCCCAGTGCAGAGGTAAAGACACAGTTCTCCATTTCCCAGCTTCCTTACAGCGGCAGTGACATATAATGCAGTCTGGTCCATGAAATGTAGGTGAAAGTCTACTGGAGAAGTCTTAGCTTCCTGAGTGAAAAGAAAGACTTGTAAGGAGAAAGCCCTTCATTGTTTCTTTTTCTTTTTAAAAAATTTTTATTGGGATACAGTTGATTTACAATGTTGTGTTAGTTTCAGGTGTACAGCAAAGTGAATCATTTACACATATATCTACTTTTTTTTAGACTCTTTTCCCACATAGGCCATTACAGAGTATCGAGTAGAGTTCCCTGTGTTATGCAGAAGGTCCTTATTAGTTATCTATTTTATATATAGTAGTGTGTATATGTCAATTCCAATCTCCCAATTTACCCCTCCCCGACTTCATCATTTCTTCTTCTCACTGCCTTAAACATGGATGCAAGGCTACAACGTCATGGTTGCAACCACGAGGCAACAAGCCAGAACATGTAAGCCGGGAGGCCAAAGATGGAGGAAAGGAAAGAAAGTGCCCAAGTCCCCAGTGGAATGATTGAGCAACTGCTTCCCCGACCCACCTACATCTCCACTACTTGAAATGTGAACCTCCTATTTGTTTATGCCATAGCAGGCTCTCTCTCTCTTTTTTTTTTTTTTTTTTTTTTCTGTTGATTGTAATCCTAGTTTATATAAGAGCAGGGGTATTAAACTTTTTTTGTTTTAATTTAATAACTATCCCCTGAGAATGGGGTTCCTTGAAGCGTCAGGGGATGTGGGAAGAGTTGTCTATTTGCACGGTGAAGAACTTAGGTGAAGGTGATTCTGGGCCTGAAACAGAGAGCATTCTCTTCACTCAGGGGCTGTGAGCTTTAGTAGAGGATGAGAAATTTGTCTCTCATGCAAGAGTTAATTTACAGACAAGAGGCTCCTTGGAAGATGGCCAATGTGACCCTTTTGAGACTAGGCCCAAGACATAGTGTAGAACAATGGATTCGCAGAATAACACTCGGACTGACCAACTCCTGATTGTATTTCAGGAAGATGTGACAAGATGGAGTTAAGTTGAGCTGTAGATACTAGGATATCGCATGCTCATTAAACTAAGCTTTAGTTACCTATGTTGATAAATTACTGCATTTGTGAGCATTGGGGGAAAGAGGATTGGGTTTCCTTTTCTCAAATATTCTTGGTCTTCTTTATACGTTTCACTTGAAAGGTGTCAATTGTTTCTCTTTGCACAAACAGAAAAATTCATGCTCTGAAGATAGGCAAGGTGCTGCTAATGGCCCTCCTAGGCAAAGAAGTGGGGAGAAGCCAGCTGAACTGGAGCAGAGATGTGGAAACTCTAAGGATAGGAAGGCCGCAGAGATTCTGTGTTCATCCCAAGTTTTCACCAGCGTTCTTTCCTTGAACAATTGATTTCCTTCCCAATAGCTGTACATTAAATTAAATTGACACCATTTGGCTGCACCCTTTCGTCATTTTACCATTTTTCCATACTTCTCTACATTTGTGGGAAATTGTGTGGTCCTCAGCAGTAAGGTTACAGGACTCTGGAGCATGGCCCCTTTCATCAGCCTGATGGTTGCTGCTTTCTTGAACAGTGATGTCTCTTGCGACGACTTGCAGCTCTTGGAAGGCAGATACATTCTGGACCTTTCCCTCCTATGTGCCACTTGCCATCTTTCTCTTTGTTCTTTTTCTTAATTAACCTTCTCTATATTCACTCATCTCCATGACCCTGTTTATGGAAACTTCCCTCATTTGTTCTTTGATTTTTGCTATTTCTGTTCCTCTTTCTTCACCTTTACAGGGGAAACATACTCTACATTGATCACTCCTGAGCAAGAGGAGAGTTATTCTCTTATTTAAAGTCCCTGGCTTGGTGCCTCCCTTTGAACATTTTTTAAATATATTTTTAACATGTCCTATTTCTTCATGGCATCTTGAAGAGGGAGCAAGTCTCCTCTCCCCTTAATGACCCCTTTCATAGTTCTACTTTCTTCCTGTTCCAATAGGAATTTGCATATGCTCTATTTGATCTTGCCAAGTTTCCAAGATTTTGAGAATTCCATTTTGATCAGGAGAGAGAATCTTGGTCATCACCCCACTTCCTTAAGCCATGTGACTTTGGGTCATTCACTTGGCTCTGTGCACCTCTGCTTTTCCATTTTCATAAAAGGATAAAAATACTTTACCGTAAGGCAAAGTGATGGATAAGATAACTTCTCAAGCACCTTTACTGCTTTAAGACCCGGACTTCTATGATTGGAAAAGAGATGGCTTTTGTTTTGTAATAACCTTTATTTCATGATTATCCTGTCCTTTTTATTAGCCATTTCTCTCTCACTTTTCTTTCAGTAAGTTTAGGTCAGATTATTGGGATAATGAAGCTACTGTAGCACTTATAGTGTTCAAATACTTTTAATATGCATTAGCTAGCTTTGTTCCATTGCTAGTACACATAACTAACGAGCCTTAAATTCTGCATCCTTAAAAATTATCACATAAATTACGATCATGCTATGCTTCCTCTCTGTTACTCCACTTTCCCCCATAAGATTATATCAGGAACTGATTGCAAAGTTCATATATGAACCTTTACCTTATTCCTTTTTTTAAAATAAATTTATTTATTTTATTTATTTATTTTTGGCTGCACTGGGTCTTCACTGCTGCTTGCGGGCTTTCTCTAGTTGCAGCAAGCGGGGGCTACTCTTCGCTGTGGTGCACAGGCTTCTCATTGCGGTGGCTTCTCTTATTGTGGAGCACAGGCTCTAGGCACGCGGGCTTCCATAGTTGTGGCATGTGACCTCAGTAGTTGTGGCTCGCGGGCTCAGTAGTTGTGGTTCGCAGGCTCCAGAGCGCAGGCTCAGCAGCTGTGGCGCACGGGCCCAGCTGCTCCGTGGCATGTGGGATCTTCCTGGACCAGGGCTCGAAACCACATCCCCTGCATTGGCAGGTGGGCTCTCAATCACTGCACCACCAGGGAAGCCCTACCTTATTCTTTTTAATGGCTGCATAATATTCAATTGTATGGATGTACCATAATATATCTAATCAACCTCCTAAAAATGAGATAATTAGATTTTCAGTTTTTTGCTATCATAAATAATACTGCAATGAATATAATTGTACATATATATTCATGCAATTATTTCTGTAAGATATTTTCCAAGATGTAGGATCACTGCTTCTAGGATATGCTTACTCTTAGTTTAATAGCACAGAGTCCAAAATCTTTCCATCCATATATTACTTTTTAACATCTGGCTGTCCCTCTTCCTCATGACAACTGAATTCTTCTCTATTTAAAATATGGCATTGTCCTGAAATAGATATGTTCTTCCTTCAAAAAATTCTAATTCTGAAAGTTTATAGAAATAATTAAGGATGAATACAGAGATCAGCTATAAGGACTTTAACAAAATTGTTATCATTATTAGTATGTACCTATTATGTGCCAGGTACTGTATAAAATGTTTAAAATATATCATTTCACTTAATTCTAACAACAAGTTTTAGTGTATGTATATTATTAAACTCATTCCACAGATGAAGAAACTGAGCCTTAAAGAGATTAAATTTCCCAAAGGTATACAGTCAACATGCAAGGAATCTGGGAGCTGAACTTAGAAGTCTTGTCACTGGAATCCACAGGTTTAACCTTGACATCAACTCCCTATATCACAGTATGCAGTAAAGAAATGTTGGAGGGCTTCCCTGGTGGTGCAGTGGTTGAAAATCCGCCTGCCGATGCAAGGGACACGGGTTCGTGCCCTGGTCCGGGAAGATCCCACATGCCGCGGAGCGGCTGGGCCCGTGAGCCATGGCCTGTGAACCTGCACATCCGGAGCCTGTGCTCCGCAACGGGAGAGGCCACAACAGTGAGAGGCCTGTGTACCGCAAAAAAAAAAAAAAAAAAAAAAAAAGAAATGTTGGAAATAGTCTAACTATCCAAAAATAAAGGAATAGTTAAATAAATATGATATACTTTTACAATAAATATTGTATGTAGCCATTAAAATTGCTGCTCAAATTTATTTATTGTTCCTATACAACAATATATTCCTGACATGGTTATTTTATAAGACATTGCAAAATGGCATGAAGATGAGCCCATATTTGTTTTTTAAAAAAGGTGAGTGAACTTAGTTCCTTCAATATGCACAGAAGAATTAGAAGAATGTTTGCAAGATTACCTTTGGGTTGGTAGGATTGAGAATATTTTTAATATTATTGGGTTGGCCAAAAAGTTCGTTCAGGTTTTTCCATAGGATGTTACAGAAAAGTCCGAATCGGGCTTACCTGATGGCTCAGTGGTTAAGAATCCGCCTGCCAATGCAGGGGACATGGGGTTCGAGCCCTAGTCCAGGAAGATGCTACATGCCACTGAGCAACTGAGCCTGTGCGCCACAACTACTGAGCCTGCGCTCTAGAGCCCGCAAGCCACAACTACTGAGCCCATGTGCCACAACTACTGAAGCCCACACACCTAGAGTCCATGCTGCACAACAAGAGAAGCCACCGCAATAAGAAGCCTGAGTACCGCAACCAAGAGTAGCCCTTGCTCGCCGCAACTTGAGAAAGCCCGCATGCAGAAACGAAGACCGAATGCAGCCATAAATAAATAAAAAATTTATATTAAAAAAAAAAAAGTCCAAATGAACTTTTTGGCCAACCCAATATCTTTTGGGTTTATTTCTTCTGATTACTTTTCTATAATGATCATATATTACTTTTGTAATAAGATTAAAATGAAGGCTTTAAAAATAATAAAAAAGAGATTCAGTTTTGCTACAGAGGTGTTTTTGTTTTTACATATTGCAGAAGGAGATTGGATATTATTGAAATGGGTTTGAATTTTTAATAAATTTATTTCACCTATTTGATATTTCAGCTTGTTTCTGGTATTACCTGTAAACTGATATAAAATAACCAACATTTTCCTTTTGCTCCTTTTGGGAAAGTCATGAATATTTGCAAGTCAGTCCTTTTACTTTCCCTTTCACTCTTTTACTTTCTCTTTCACATTTGTTCATCTTTCCAACCAGCTCCCATAGCTTTTGAAAATCCACATTCCTCTCACAGTCTTACTTCTACTTCTGGAGATGTTGGGCTCTAATACACCTTTAGCTTAACACCCCTGTCTCCTGACACTATAGAGTTCCTGTGGAACCTCTGTATTCATTTTGTAGGAAGCTAATTACAGCAACTATACATATTTAACTAGGGTTTTACAGTTTAAACGTGCTTTTGCATGCATAATCTCATTTGATTTTCCCTGTAGGTCTTTATAGGAAGTAGGGAAAACCTCATGAACCCCATTTTGCCTAAGAGAAAACTGAGCTTCATCAAGCTTGACTTCACTAAAGCCACACACCTAGCAAGCTGGCAACGCTGGAAGCAAAACCTAGGTCTCCCGATTCCAGGCTCTTGATTCCAAGTTCCTCTTTCTCTCTACATTCTATAATATCTCTGAATAGCTATCAAAGGCCACCAGCTAGATGGCAAATATTCCCTAGATCTAAAGTCTTATACCTTAATTGGGTGAACAGATCTTTTTAACACATCCAAAATGGAACCCAGGCAGTGAGGCTAATCACTGTAGCAATGGGTTAAAAGGCCACTCTTGTCCCAGACACAGGGCCAGCATAGAGCTATCCATGGTCCTGAGATTACTGCCCTGAGCCCATGCTGACCCCTTGGGCTCTCGCCCATCTGACTTGTTCATTACTTGTCCATTATTGCACCATTTATTCATTTGAATCTCATTGACTATTCTGTCTCACATTGCCTCTATTTCTCTCCTTGGTTATCATTTCTGCGGGTCTCAGGGTCAGTAGTGCCTACTGGTCCAGAGCTCCAAGAAAACCTTTCCCTGCATGACTGTCATCCTTGAATCCAGGAGTAAAGCCAGGTCCTTGATAAATAATGAATTTCTCTCATCTTCATCGTCAAAAAATTTAAATCAACCAGCATGAAAATTTTCTCTTTAGTCTTCCTCATATTTATGCCCTTTGCTCTGTATCTGCTTTCAGTCCTGCTTTACCAAAACTTGTGCTGATGCCTTTCTCCTTCAAGTCTTTTTTATTTTTCTCTTAAATTTGCCTTGTTTGTCTCTTCCTTGCTTCTCAGGCTTTATGCAATGCTTTACTTCTATTGCCACTTCCTACTTCTGGGTTCTTGGTTCCATCAATAGTTAACCAATATGCTTCTTAGTTTTAATTTGTCTTATCTGGCTCAGTGTTTGTCAAAGAATGACCAGAGTATATCTGAATTAAAGTTCTCTGTGGTTATCACTAACATTTAGATTTCTGGGCTCCATCTCTGGCTGATTCTTCGGCTTTGGCCTGGGGCCGTTTTCCTTCTGGTTTACTTTGTATCGGCTGGGAAATCCCCATCTCCAACAAAGTCCTGGCCAGCACACAAGAAAGTGGATCTGAGCTCTGCCTCTCAAGACCCCACACAGTCATTCCTATCAGTAGCTATTTCTGCTCTGCCACTCTCTGGCCCCAGCAGACTGTGCATGGCTGGTGAGCACACTATGTTCTCACATGTATCCCCTCCTGCCCTTCCTTCCTTCTCACCCTCCTCTTTGTCCCCCACCTCACCCCCACTTCTCCTTATTGCTCTTCTTGGGTAGCCTGCCTGAATTGCTCTGGTGTTTTCTATAGCTCTAGTGTATAAATAGTTCCAGTATTACTATAGTATTTCCTCACTCTTCTCTTTTTTATTATTTCTGGGGGATATACATTTTCATCTGAGAAGGTACCATTTATAAGACAAAGCTAGTTTGGTTCTAATGATAAAGTTGTGAGAGAAATGAAATATGTATTATCATTCCTTTCTTACATGGAACCTGAGATCTGGAAAACTTTATGTTCAAGGTCAGTGGCAGAAGTAATACTAGAAACATGGTCTCAAGACTTTTGTATAACAATTCCATTCCACAAATACTTCCTGAGTCTCTACTATGGGCAAAGCATTGAATTAGCCACTAGAGATTCAAACATGGAGAAAAACTGCCCTCTCTGGCTTCACGAACCTTCCAGTGGTAACGAAGAAGTTAAGAAATGCCCAAATAACATAGCACCAGGAGGTGTGTGCAGTGCTTCAAGCTCTTATACATTTACTTATGAAGTATGAGAACCTATAGGAGGGAAGAAATGCTTTTATGCTTTTAACTAGGCGGTAAGGAGAGATGGCACAGGGAGGAATTCTCGGGCATGTCGAGTTTGATGCGGGCATTGAAAACCATGTGAGAATTTCCGGTGGCAGTACATTGCATGTTTGAAGAATGTTCTGGGGATTTCAAGCACGGAGTTGAGAGATTTGAGAAGTAAGTTTAGGGAGATAACTGAGGCCACATCATGTAAGGGCTTCAATGTCAAACTAACTTGGAGGTGGGTGGGGAAGTCTATGGCTCTTATCGTTAGACCAGGCTGCCTTCACACATGCATGGGATAAACACGGTATCTGAAGTATCATTTTACAAATAATAGCACAGATTCAGGCACATGAAATGAAGAATTTACCCAAATGGAGGATGAGACAAGTACAAATGTCCCTGAGCAAGGTGGTGGCAGCCATCCTGAGCATCAAGTGATGACTCAACACTCCAAGAGTGGCCCTGGAGAGGGCAGGCCCTCCGTCTCAAAGAGAGAGCTGATACATGCTGCCCAGGGCTGGTGTTGGCTTTCTGATGGGTGTTCTGAGTCTGAACTATAGCATTTATGGCCTGAATCTTGGGATCTTTTTGTGTCTTTCACATTGTAGTAGTGGTAAATAAAAATTCCTATAAATGCTTCAAGCCACTTAGGCAGTGAAATGGGGGAGTGTGGAGAAAGGTGATGTTTAAGTACAAGGCAAAGAGCTGACTTTCCTAAAGCATGTATTAGCAGCATGTGGCTAAAAATAGCCACCTGTTCCATGTCGGATTCCAAATTGGAAGAGCTCTTTACATACCAGATTCAAAAAAGCATCTGTCTCCCGGTAGCCATGGAAACAGGCATCCCTGAATAAATGTGGAGAGATGTTTTCAGAATGTGGCTGGGAAAGGAAGTGGACAAGACAGCCTCTGGATAAGGGGTGAGACTTTCTGTTCCTCCCCTGAGTTGAAGCCTTATCTTTCTTTCCTACTTCCCAGCCCTTCTAATTTTGCACAGTCATTGGTTCTTGTCTTCTCTGAAGAAATATCTTCTATAGTTAGTGCCTGTCCAATGGGCTAGACAGGGAGAGGAGATGGGGAGAAGGGTCAGACATTCCCACTGGCATGAAGAGATGGGATGGGAGGCCAAGCTGCTTGGGCTCAGAATCTCATGTATGCTATATTGTTTTGCTGTTTGCATATTTCCTTTGTCAATGGTCCCCTTAAAAAATGTATTTGTCCCTTCATGTTAACTATATTAAGTGCCGTGGGCCTGTCTTCTTGTTTCTATTGCTTTGTATCCTTTGTCAACTCCTTGAGGGCAGGGAGTCCTCTTTCTAATTCCACTTACAGCATGAAAACACTCCTCCAGTCTGTCAGTGTTGCTTGCACAATACAGCAGCATAAAATTCTCTTAGGACTCAGAGTCCTACCCCAAAGCCGTATTTAGCTTTCCACCTGCCAATTCTTAGAATCCCCAATTCTGACAAATGGTTGAATTGTATTAAGCAGGACTCTGTTGTTACAGGTCCTCCTTGAAGACAATTGTAAGTTATAAGTAAGACCACTCCAAACCACTGCTCACAGTAAATGCTCTTAAGTGTATGAATGAACGTAAATGACTAAAGACGCTTGGGATGACCTTGGTGATGAGGGCAGAAATGTAAGGAAGAAAAAGAAGCCAGCATTCGCTGAGTGTGTTCTCTCAGGGAGAGAACACACTCTGCCTGAATAAGAGAGACATTTGGCCCCTGGAGAGAGAGGATTAAAATCAGATTACTAGTCAGGTGAGGAGTCACCAGATGCTTCCTGAAGACGTAGTCAGGAGTCCCTGCAGCATCCATCGGATCTTCACTGTACAAAATCTGCAAACTATCTAGATTCCTCTAGGAAGAACTCTCCACAAGCACATAGTTCTAGATCCTGGCTAATAAGGCTGTTGAGCATCTCTTTTCCCTGGTATTGTCCTCATTGCCCTCTTTCTTACCTGATTGAAGAAAATAAGATATTTATTGAGTATCTACACCTATGTGTCCCCCACAGTGCATGAAGCTCCAGGCTTGGCAGGCATGGGACCGTTCATTCATTCACTCACTCATTTAACAAATCCCTCCTGAGAGCTACCATGTGCTGGGTGCTACATGGTCCCTGTCCTCATGGACCTTGCCTTAGGGAAAGGATGGGACATCATTGTTATTGTGGTGATGGCTCCTGACGATGATGATAATCGCCCCAGCTATGCAAGAGCAGTGCACAAGGCAGCCCAGTTTAATGCGTAAGTATATTGACTATATTTTCTTATCTTCTCTATTCTTGATGCTCTGGCATATGGGGCCCAGCTGATCCTGCAGAGAGTGACTCTCCCAGGACTAGCTAATTCCTAGAGACAGCAAATAACTCCCCTGTGAGGGTGCCTATCATATGCAAACCTACCAATCCAGAGCCCGGAGCTGCCTACTACCTCCTTTATGGAGCTCTCACAGGTTGAGCCACTATCTCCTGCCATAATCCCCCAGGGCCAGGTACCAGGCAACTAGGGGCAGCCCCTACACCTGTGAGCACCCTGAAATTACTCAAACTAGTCAATCCTAGACCCGTGTGGCCTGCTTACCCTGTTTCACCCATTCCTTCCCAGGAAAATTGCAATAAAGGCTCTTTCCCATGCTTTCCCCTCACTCCTTTGCCTCCTGACCAATCCTGGGGCTTCCTGTGTGGCCCTGCATGGTGTGGAGTGCCCCCTCCTCTTGAGAACTGTAACAAACTATCTTTTCAACAGCGATCGTCTCCTGGTCTGTTGGTCTCATCATACCTGAATAATAATAAAAACTACGTTTTGAAACAATAAGAGCTCAAACTCTGGAGTCAGGTCTCCTGGATTCAAAGTCATCTCCATCATTTACTGGCTATGGGATACAGTCTCAATTTTTCATTTCTACAACAGAAACAATAATATCTAACCTGTTGGGCTGTTAGGAGGATTAAATGAAATAACCCATATAAAGCACTTAACCTACAGTAACTGCCATATGTGAATGCTAAATAAACATGAGATCTAGATTTATATTTGGGAGCAAAAAGAAGGCAGAGCTCATGCCTTTTTGAAGTCTGTAATCAATGGAACATTCTAGAATCTCCAGAGCCTTCCTATTCCTTACCTTTTCTGGTCCTTATAGCTCTGAGAAGATGGATGGGTAGGTGGGGCACCCATGTTTTACAGACAAGGAAATTGAGACTAAAAGGGCACTAGCTAGTCAGTGGAAAAGGTTGGACTAGAATCCAGCTCTCCTGACAACTAGTTCTTTCTCCCAGGCCAGATGTGGTGCGTATGAAGACTTGGCAGTCAGACAGACCAGGCTTAAAAGCCAGCTCCACCACTTCTAAACCTTGCACATGCTGAGGCAAGTTGGAGATCTCTAAGCTTCCATTTCATCAACTGTTGAAAAGGGAAAAATGATTTTTTCACTTATTATTTAACTGAGGTTTTTTAGAGGAAATTTAACCAAAGCTGGTTAGGGCATGGGGAAATGAGCACTCGCCTATACTAAGAGCTCTCTTATTTTCCTACAAAGAGAATCTCAAATACTAAAAAAGCTTTCTGCACAGGCTTGTTCATCCCAACGTTACTATCTAAATATAATTTGAAAGCAAATGACATATTCAATAACAGGGAAATAGATAAATAAATTGTAGTATATCCACAGAATGGGATAATATACTGCCATTAAAAATGATGTTTAGGGCTTCCCTGGTGGCGCAGTGGTTGAGAATCTGCCTGCCAATGCAGGGGACACGGGTTCGAGTCCTGGTCTGGGAAGATCCCACATGCCGCAGAGCAACTAGGCCCGTGAGCCACAACTACTGAGCCTGCGCGTCTGGAGCCTGTGCTCCGCAACAAGAGAGGCCGCGCACCGCGATGAAGAGTGGCCCCCGCTTGCCGCAACTAGAGAAAGCCCTCGCACAGAAACAAGACCCAATACAGCCATAAATAAACAAATAAAAACGATGTTTACTAATAAGAGCCTGCTGTATAGCACAGAACTCCACTTCGCTGTACAGTAGAAACTAACACAACATTGTAAAACAACTGTACCCCAATTAAAACAAAGAAACCCCGATGTTTACAAAGTTCATGACAAAAACTGTATTCACAATTAGGTCAATAAATCACGCCTCATGTTGTTTCATTTTCATCAAAGTCACGCAAAGATTAAAGAGGCAAATAGTGCAACAAGCCTTGCTGGAGAAAACAACAGTTACCCCCCTCATTCCCATTTCCCAGATGCAACTATTTTCAACTCCTTTAGCTGATTATTTGGTATGTTCTTTTTTACGTCTAAGTAGTAATATTTTCTTGTTCCTTCTTGATTTTTTTAAACTCAGAGAAAGAGGCCAGAAAGAGACGAGGTCTCCCTCTGCCTCTTTTATCGATTTCACTTTGCTGGAATAATTTCTTACCAAAGTGCCCATCCCTCAGGAATGTCGTAGATGTTCTCACTCCACCATATAAAATGTACAAGTAAGAAGCAAGCATTTCTGTCCTAATGTTTGCAAAGTATGACGTAACATGGGAGATATGTTTCTATTTTAATATTGAGTGAAAAGGGATTTCACTTAGTGTGGTTCCAATTATATACCCATGAATAAAGGGTCAGGAGGAAAACAACCACTACTATATTGAAGGTAGTTTCTGGATGGAAGAATTACGGGTGATGTTTTTCTTTCTTTTTTTCATATTTTCCAAAATTTCTACGATGATCATTTCTTTTATTGTGGATAAAAATCTTTGGTTCTAAAAAGATGAAAATCCTATTTACTTCTGTTTTTTTTTTTGTTTTTTTTTGTTTTTTTTTTTGCGGTACGCGGGCCTCTCACTGTTGTGGCCTCTCCTGTTGCGGAGCACAGGCTCCGGACGCGCAGGCTCAGCGGCCATGGCTCACGGGACCAGCCGCTCCGCGGCATGTGGGATCTTCCCGGACCGGGGCACGAACCCGTGTCCCTTGCATCGGCAGGCGGACTCTCAACCACTGTGCCACCAGGGAAGCCCCTATTTCTTACAATTGTTGTAAGGCCATACTCACATGGAGCCTGGTACACATTAACTGGGGACCCCAGGAATGGCAGTTTCCTTTCCTCTGACCACTCCTGTGGCCTCTGCTCCTTGTGGAGTGGATGGAGAGGTGGACACTTGTAGTCAGATCCAGGAATGGACCATCGGAAGGCCATGGAACTGCTATTGGAATTTGACTCAGCAGCATCTGGTTAGAAAACCCAAAAAGAAAGAAAAGGGACCCTCCTACCCGGCTGGTGGGAATGTGAATTGGTGCAGCCACTATGGAGAACAGTATGGCGGTTCCTCAAAAAACTACAAATAGAGCTACCATATGACCCAGCAATCCCACTCCTGGGCATATATCCAGAAAAGACAAAAATGCTAATTTGAAAAGATACATGCACCCCATGTTCACTGCAGCACTATGTACAGTAGCCAAGACATGGAAGCCACCTAAAAGTTCATCCACAGATGACTGGATAAAGATGTGGTGCACATATATACAATGGAATATTACTCAGCCATAAAAAGAAAGAAATAATGTCATTTGCTGCAATATGGATGGACCTAAGAGATTATCACACTAAGTCAGACAAAGACAAATATCACATGACATCACTTCCATGTGGAATCTAAAAAAATGATACAAATGAACTTATTTACAAAACAGAAATAGACTCTCAGACATAGAAAACAAAGTTATGGTTACCAAAGGGGAAAGTAGGGGAGGGATAAATTGGCAATTTGGGATTAACAGATATACACTACTATATATAAAATAGATAAACAACAAGGACATACTGTATAGCACAGGAAACTATATTCAATATCTTCTAATAATCTATAATGGAAAAGAATCTGAAAAAGAATATGTATATGTATTATATATATGTGTGTGTGTGTGTGTGTGTATATATATATATATATATATATATACACACACACAACTGAATCACTTTGCTGTACACCTGAAACATTACAAACCAACTATACTTCAATAAAAAAGGAATCAATCCAAAACAGAAAATTTAATAATATTTTCTCTTTTAAAAAAGTAAGAAAGAAAAAAAGAAAACCCAGAAAGACTTCAGGGTCCAGAGTGTGGGCATGGCCAAGAGGAGGCCTCAGCCACCCAGACCCAGGTCCACCCCAACGTACTGGTGACTCAGCCCAGCACTGGCAGCTGGGGAGGGAGGAACAGGCCTGGGCAGGGGAAGGGCTGAGGTTTGTGGGGGAGAGGATTGGCTGAGAATGGGGTGCATGGAAAGGGGTGCAAAGGAAGTTAATACTAACAAGGCTCCTCAGGCCCCAAAGAGGAATAGGCAGCTCAGTGTCTCCGTTTGGGTTTCCCCCAGAAGCAAACCCTGAGGCAAGAATTCAAGGGCAAGGAGTTCATTTAGCAAGAGCAGGAAACACTGAAGAAGTGCAGCAGGGACGGGGCAGCCGACAAAGGGGTCATATTAAGTAGCTACTACTGTGGGCGACCGGAGCATAATCTTATGGGGAAATTCTGGGAAATGGTGTGGAGCACACACCTGGCTCTCTCCCGTCGAGGGGTGAGGATGACAGGCCATGATACACAGTCCCCTTCTGTCGCTGGTTGAGGGCTGCTCCTGAGGGACATTGATTCCCTGGCATTATTGGCCTGGTGTGCATGCCCAGAGCAGCTTTCTGTGGCTTCTGAAAAACTCAAGCGAATCGCAGCCTGAGGGAGAGGAGCACGCTGACGTGGTAAGGCCGAGGGGGCAGGCCCTACTGCCCTTGGGTGGAAGGTACCACTTCCCACCCAACGGGTTAGTAAAAGTTGTTTTTCCTCCCTGTAGGATGGTCATATAATTTATTATCCAAACTAGGACACTTACAAAGTGAAAGGGGACACTATTAAACTTGATGCTGGGACAACAGGTATAGATGGGGACAGTCCAAGCACACCAGGTATAGTCACACCATCTCTCTGGATGTCCTCCTGACCTGGGACAGTAAACTCTCTCCCTTTTGCTTTTATGTAAACAAGCCCCAAAGTGACAAAAACAACTCAGGGAAAGGGTAGCTAAAGTATTAACTAATGTTGCTGGATATATAACAAAGACTAGGGAAGATGTAAGAGAGTCATTCATTTATTCATTCGCTCACTCATTCATCAAACACTAAGAATCTACTCTGTCCCAGGCACTGCTCTAGACTTGGGGGCCACAGAGATGATGAAGACAGCATTCCTGCCCACAAGAGATTTATCATCTAGCTGTGGAGACAGATGTACAATCAAATAAATTACAACATAGTGCATGGCTGCAATTGAAACCTTTTCCTAAATCATACATGGATCACAATAATAGCACTGGGAAGAGAGTGACGTGTGTGTTTGTGTGTGTGTGTGTTTGTGTGTGTGTGTGTCTCTCTCTGTCTGGAAAGGCTTCCTGGGGAAGATGGAATGTGTGCCTAGAAGAATAAAAAGTTTCTCTAAGAATAAGGAGAAGGGCTTCTATGCAGAGCATATAGCAATATATATAGGCAAGGATGCACAAAACAAATATTTAGTTGGACACCTATTATGCACCAGCGTTGTTCCAGACCATGGGGAATGCTAGATAACAAGATTCCTCTGTTCAGATATTTGTACAGCAGTGGTTACAGCAGCATTATTCACAATGGCCCAAAGGTAGAAATAATCAAAATATACTTCAACAAATGAATGGATAAACAAAATGTGGTATATCCATACAGTGGAATATTATTCAGCCATAAAAAGGAATGGAGTTCTGATACATGCTACAACACGGATGAACTTCGAAAACATTATGTTGTGAGATAAGCCAGACACAAAAGGACAAACATTATGCAATTCCACTTGTGTGAGGTACTTAGAGTAGTCAAATTCCTAGAGACAGAAAGACTACTAGGGATTACCTGGGGCTGAGGGGAGGAGATAATGGGGAGTTACAGTTTAGTGGGCACAGAGTTTGTTTGGGATGATGAAAAAGTTCTGGAAATGTGTAGTGGGGACGGTTGCACCACACCATGCATGCCCTGAATTGTACCCTTAAAAATGGTTAAAATGGTAAATTTTATGTTATGTATATTTTATAAAAAATTTTTTTGCAAGATTCCTGTTTTCATAAACCTTATATTAGAGGAGACCGACAAAAAACAAATGGAGAGATAACAGACCCATTATGTATTATGATAAATACAATAAAGAAAAAAGCAGAGGGATAAGATAAAGTGACCAGGGGAGTTTATTTTAGTGTAGTGAACATATCGTGTAAAGGTACACTTAGAAAATAAAATCAAGAGAAGGACGGTGGGAGATGGGGCTAGAAATTAGGTGGGAGCCAGTGTTCACATAATGGAGAACCCTGTTTGTCATACCAAGGTGTTTGGCTTTATCCTGAGAACCAATGAAGGCTTTTAAGAAAGGCAGTCGTGTGGTTGGCTTTGGCCCCCACGGTCGGGAAGTGCTGGTGGGTGAAGCCAGATGTAGGAACACCGCTGTAGGAGGCTGTTTCCCCTATTCTCCATCAGAGATGAGGAAGGTCTCAGCTTGGGTGGTGGCAGAGGACGAGAGTGGAGAAGCCTTCCAGAGTTAGAATCGGCAAGCCCAGGGAACTGGTCAGGTATGGGAAGAGAGGGACAGGAAAGAATGCAGGTTTCTGGTTTTGAGACTGGGCGGATGGTAGTACATCAGCTAAGCGAGGGATCAGATCCAGAGGAAAAGACGATGAGTTTAAAATTGAACGTGTTGTGTCTGCAGGGCCTGGGAGAGCCATTGATAGCCATTGGCCCTGAAATGTGAGAGTGGTTTGAATCAGAAATATAGATCACGGAGTCATAAGCCTTGAAAATTTCCCAGAAGAGAGTGCAGAGTGGGAAGAGGAGAGAGCCAGAATCGGGATCCTGGGGAACGCCTAATACCAAAAGACGGAGAGATGAAGGGGAAACAGGCCATCAGGAGTGAGAAATCGTCACTGAGGAGCCCACTTTGTAGTGGCAGTTCGGAGGTCCTTGGAGATCTTTGCGGATTGCGCAAGGGATCAGGGTGAAGCCCAGCTGTGACCAGAAGAGCAGTGAATGGGGAGAAGAAAGCAGATACAATGCATGTGGACCAGCCTTTCCAGAAACTTGACCGAGAAGGGAAGGAAAGAGATGGAGGAATAGGTAGAAGTGTGGGGTGAAGGGAGGTTTTTGTTTTTTAAAGAATGGTAATGTCTTTTTTAAAAAATGTATCTTGAAATAGTTGTGAATTTCTATGTCTACCCATCTATATATTCAAAACCATAAGTTCACGTTAATACCTTCAGTTCCAATCTAATACCACAAGTTTCATTCCGGCCTTTCCCCTTCGCTTATTTGTAACTCTTTTCTCCAACAGTGAGGAGCCTAGCTCTCATTATCTGTAATATATTTACATTTGCTCACTTCCAGTATACATGTAAGGGGGCTTCAGAACTGCTACTCATACTCTTGTGAGAAGTAATATGCTAGATAGAGGATGATATCTGTATATAGTTCATTTTGTCTTTCGCCTTAGAGTATATAGTCAAATGTTGGTTTTCAAATTACTTAGGTTGGCTATGTTCTTCCCCACCCCCTTCAGTATGGTTATATATTCATTTCTAATAGAATTAGGTTCAGTCATTACTGTCTGTATTCCATCTGAAGTTCTGTCGACATCCTGGTTGATAGTCTTTCTGTATTACTGGAGGGCATGTGAAACGTTACCATGGTTTAAGAGTCAGAACTATTCAAAAAGGACCTCTCAGAGAACTGTCACTCCCCTACCAACCCAAATACCCCTCTCCCGCTCCATGAAGGGAGTGGGGAGTTTTAAACTTGTTTGTATACTGAGGAACAGGACTCCAAGGAGATGGGAGAGTACAATTGAGAGAAAAGGGTTCGTGATGGAGAAAGTCCCCTATAAAAGAGGAGGAGAGATTATCTCCTGAGACCAAAGGTGGCGGAGGAGAAGGCAGAGTGGAGAGAGGGTGGCTGTGAGTGGCAGGACAGAGCAGGGAACGAGGAAGGCTACTAACAGGGTCAGTCCAAGATGGGGCTCTGTAGGGGGTGTGGAGAAGGAGGTTTGTGAGGATGGCTGGTGAGAGGCTAGTTCCTGGAGTCCAGGCTGGATCAAGACAGAGCAAGGTGGAGGGCGGCTGGGAGATTAAAAGATGGTCTGTGGAGAAGAATAAAAGGTGGGGTTGAAAAGGTGGATGTTTTCATTTTAATTCCAGAAGCGGAGCCACCCAGGATGATGACACCATTCATTCATTCAACAAAGATTAAGTATACATTCTGTGCCAGACATTGCATTTAGCTGGGGACAATGCTTCCTTGGAGCTAATATTCTTTCCTATTAATGATACTATTTATGAAGTCCCAACTATGTGCCATATATTGTATTAACTCTTTAATCCCACAGCACCCATTGATACAGGTTCTAATAGCATCCCACATGGAGGTACAGAGTGGTGATCTACCTTGCCCAAGGTTACACAACTTGAAAATGGCGGAACCATTAAGGCACACTGGCTCCTGCGGGCATACTATGAACCACAATGCTGAAGTGTAGAGGTAAACTTGGATGCCTGAAGTAGAGATGTAGGTGTCAATCAACTGGGAGACCTGGGAATCAGGAAAGTCTACTACATGGATGCAGAAATCAGCCAGGGTGGGGCAGGAATTGAGGCAAAGAGGAAGACTGTGAGTCAGGTGTCAGCTGAGGGGGTCATGGCCTTCCTTATTCCTTCCTCCACAGGCCTCTCAGCCCCGAGGATATGTCAAGTCTATCCTTAGCTGAAGGTGAAGCTCTATCCACACTTGTCAATAGAGATAAGGCTTGAATCCAGTAGTTCTCAGACTCAGCTTTGGGGCCTCTCAGTCCTGGTGTCCTTCTGACCTGGCCCCACTACCTGTTGGATTCAGGTTGACCCCAGCCCTCTCTAGGCATGGGATCCTGGGAGCAGTTTCAGGGTCGACAGATGGTAACAGTGACTGAAATAATTCTCTTGAGTTGATCTCCTAGTTGAGACCTGTTTTCTGGACTCATCCCCACCTGCCGGCCACCATCTAGATCTACTTCGACTCCTGGCTGCAAGTCTTCCTGCCCATTCTGGTATTACCTGAGTGCTGAATGGGGACTCCCTGTGGCCTGCATGAGTGTCTCAGTGTAAGGTTTCGAAAAAACAGACCTGGAACGTGGTATATGAGCCCATAGATTGGACACTCACACCCCAATCCTTTGGAGAGTACCATAATGGCCCTGGGAAGGAAGGTTACCACTGATGCCTTGCTTTCCTCACACTGGGGCCGCCCTCCCTCCCTTTCTGAGCATCTCTGGGCTGATTCATACCCTAGTGCTTAGCAACATTTTCTGCATCCTCCCTCTGCGCTCTGCAACCTGCCTTCCTCTGCGCCTCTAGGTTTGCCCTGCCTGCATCTTCGCTTTCTCACATGGGTCAGCTTAAACATTCCTTGCTCTGTAAAACCACTCCTGGCTTGTAACAGGATTGGATGCACCTACTGTATGTTTCCTGGTAGGTGGAACTTCTCCATCCTCACACCCATCAGTCTCCACTGTAATCCCTGGGCAGATGTCCTTCTTCTCCACTAGGCTGGACGTTGCTCTAGGGCAGGGCCTGGGGTGTCTTTCTTGCCATCATTTCCCCAGCACTCCACACACAGGGGCTCAGTACACTTTGATAGATGAATGAATTGCATGTGTGCGTGTATGTGTGTACGTATGTATGTATGCATGTGTGAGTGTGTGTGTGTGTGTGTGTGTGTGTGTGTGTGTGTGTGTGTAAGGAGGACTTAGGGTATGAGTTTCTGGAATTCTGAGTAGAACTCTGCCAGCCAACGAACAGTTCACCTCATTCCTGCTTTTATTGCTCTTCCCGGTGCAAGCAGCTTTTGCCAGGAAAAGGCTCTTTGCAGGAAAGTGCTCTTTGCAGGAGGCACTCCTTTATCTTGTCACTAACCTTAAGCCAGACACCCCCATGCTCTACTCATCTCCAGCCCTAGCACAACTTTCAAATCTTTTGATCACACAATATTTTGCCTAACTTGTTGGTTCTTTCCGACGATCAAAGAAGTAGAAATGAAGAATAAGTAATTAACAGATGGGGACTTCCCTGGTGGTGCAGTGGTTAAGAATCTGCCTGCCAATGCAGGGGACATGGGTTTCATCCCTGGTCTGGGAAGATCCCACATGCTGTGGAGCAACTAAGCCCGCACACCACAACTACTGAGCCTGCACTCTACAGCCTGCGAGCCACAACTACTGAGCCTGCATGCTGCAACTACTGAAGCCCCTGCGCCTAGAGCCCGTGCTCTGCAGCAAGAGGAGCGACGGCAATGAGAAGCCCGCGCCCAGCAACGAAGACCCAACGCAGCCAAAAATAAATTAATTAATTCATTTTTTAAAAAACTGTAATTAACAGATGACCAGATCTCTTCCCTAGCTTCCCCTTCAGTAATCTCGTGAACAAACTACATGAACAAGATAGCATCTAAAGGAAGATCACAAGGTGTCCACAAGCTGGTAAACAAGCCTGCACATAGTGGGGGATGGTGATGACCTTGATCTCCTAACTCAATGATTAAGATTACTTCCCTGTTCCCCTTTAAAAGCTTTCATGGCCAAGCAGAATCTTCGCATTCTGATTAAAGGCAACTTTCCTTTCTAACAAGATTTGTGCGTATTGATCTTGTAAGCAGTGAGCTGAGGGGCTCAATTTGATAACAGCAGCTTGTGGAAAGCAAAGCCAGTAATCGCCCCCAGGACACGAGCATTACCCTTGTGTTGCCCTGTGGCAGCTCAGAGCCTCAGGAAGGACGCGAGGGTGTTGCTAGCCTGCTCTTGCTCTGGCCCCACAGAAGCTCTAGGACAGCCCTCCAGGGACTGGCACTACTCAGCAAGTACTGAGACCAAGGAGGCTCTGCCGGGGAGGATCGGGACGTGCTCACCCCACGAAGCCCGGAGCGGAGCGTCCGCTCCCCTTTGGCACTGTTTGTGTGTCTGCCTGCTTCCTCCCAAACAGCTCATCCCAGCTGGATCATAAATAAGAGAACAATATAGCTACATATTTATAATCTCCATGAATCACTGGTGACTAATTTTTCCCATTTTGTAACCCCAAATAGTTTTTCTCTTTAGGCTCCCGTGAGGGCACAAACCAGCCAATCATTCAGACGACAACACATATTTGTATTAAAAATAAAAAATTCCTTTCTTAACCTGGGACAGAAGGTTCACAAATACAAACTTTTAACCAAACAGTGACTGGCTTTCTTTCTTTAACGGTAACATTTTTATCTGCACCCAGCTCAGGAGAGTCAAAGAACTTTTACCCACTGAACCTTTAGATTAGTGTTTTACTAGCCCTTGGAAAGGCCTTTCCAAGGATCTACAATCTGTTCTAACACCCAGGGAAGATTTAAAAATAAAAATACTACCCCAGCAAAAACAAAAAACCCAAAAAACCCCAAAACAAAAAACTCCCAGAGTGAAAAGTACATCTCCTGTTTTTCTACTTGGTTTGCTGGCTGGGTCTCTGTAGCAAAGAAATGGTCTTCCAGCATTTGGGTTACATATTATTATGTTCCACTGAGTAAACCCAACTTACAAAAAGAGGCAGATGCAACCAGTTTCCAATGCCCCCAGTGTCCCTGACATGTTCTCATTTACTGCGAATTGCTCCCTGTAAAATTTGGCCTCCTGAATTTTGTTTTTCCACGATCAGCATTCCTCGCGTCTCTTACCAAAAGGCTCCATCACTCATACATATCTCAGATCATTTATTGCATTGCCTCTGAGGAATTTATTTCTATGGTGTGTTTCTAGAAAACTCATTCAGTGTCTAAATCACACAGTGGAGGGATCCAGGGCATGAGGACTGAGGAGAAGGGTCTGGAGAGGAGATCCGGGGTGAGAGGAGAAAATATCTGAGAATGTTTAACCAGAAAACCAGACTTTCTGCATTCAGCATGCCTAAACTGCTGAGAAATCAATTGACAAAGGCGTTTGGTACAGGAATGAGTATCTGGCTTGGAGATGGCCCGTGTGCGTGTAGAGGTGACAGCACGTGGGGACTGAGGAGGCATGGCCAGCAAAGTGTGGGGGCAGCCCGGGCAGCAGAGGGAGAATGAGGGGAGGAGGAGTGGAAGGCCGGTGGGTTTCGGAAGGACAGACCGGCTCCGGCAAGCCTTGGTCTCCTCTGACCTGGCTGAGGTCCCATCACAGCGCAAGGCTAATGGCCTACACCTTTCCCCTAAAGACTCTGTCCGGCAAGGACTGGCAGACTCTTCTGAACCCCCACTGCGATGAACGTGTCTGTGAAATAATTTAAACTGGTGATCTGTAACGAGTTGAGGCATGCAACGCCCTTTTGCCCTAAAGAGCTGAAACCTGTGACTTAGGGTTTGAGTCAGTTTCTCGCTCCCAGAAGTGAATGACTTTTCACCTCTGGATCTCTACCCAAGGCATGTATCGACCATGGAGCCAGGCAGTCTTCAAGGAGCCAGGTTTTCCTGCCTGCCAGTTGAGATCTGCCAATGCTGGTTTTACACATTCCTATTAGTTTTTAACAAGTATTTTGTCTTAGCTATAAAATCTCAACTGCAGGGCCATAAATTTACAGATCACGTGATTGGAAGGGCCTGCTTTAATTTTCTAAGGGTCTCCATGTAGAACTGAGCTCCTAACCCTACATTTACCCCGCTCCTTCGTCAACTACTTCACAAGTGTTCATTGAGCACTTACTGTTTGCAAAGCCCCATGCTAGATACTGTAGAAGGTGTGAAAGAGGCCAGAGCCTCCTCTCAGGATTTGAGATGGGAAAAGAGGGAGGAAATGGGTACTAAGCAGTGACTCCATCAAACCAAACTGATGGCCGGCACCCTCTCACCTCTCAAGCCTCATCTTCCTCCACCCCACTGCCCTCTGTGCTCCAACCAGCCACTGCTCTCTGTTCCAGCAGGGGATGTCCTTTCTCTGGTCACTGGTCATTCATACCTGCTGTTTAGTGGCTTAAAACTCTAGTCTCCCTTAAACTGTCACCTTTCCTAGGAAGTCCTCCCTGACTAACCCTAGCCGCCTCTCTCCCCACCCACCCAGCCTGCCAAGTGCTCCTAGATGCCCATACACTCCCCGGGTCACATACTCCATTGTTGTTCCTTGTTTGATTGTCTGTAACTCTTGCAGGCTCTGTGAGGGTGGGGCCTGCATCTGTCTCCCTCATCACTGTAGCTCCAGGGCCCAGCACAGTGCCCGACTGGAATAGAAGGGACCCAATTAAAGAGTACCGAAGGAGGGAGAAACACCTTCCCCGCAAGGCGCGTCGAGAGAGGCTCTGTAGCTGCTCACATCATGACCTGTCCTACTTTATCTCACCCGCTCTGAATTCAGGGTGGCGACAACACACTTCTCCCTTCACACCGCATGGCTTCGGGAGTCCCAGACGGGTCTTCCCCGAGCCTGGTTAGGTCAAAGCTTTGGGGTCTCACACCCCAGCCATTGGCTCAAACACTGAGTGACCAACCCTCTATGAGAGTTTTTAGAGTCATTCATGAATCTTTAGATTTGGGGCTGGTCAAGGGCTGTTGCATCCAGGGACTCCTGCTGGCATCTGTCTCCCCAGAATACAAGCAAGCCCCTCACCATGCCTCACCCTGTATCTCACTTTAGGCCTGTTAGGACCAGATGTACAACTCTTGTCTTCTTTCCTCCCAGCAAGTGGGAAAACACAGGAAATGGCAGGAAAATGGTGACTCTAAGCCAGGAGAAGTTGGCTTTGATTGACTTTCATTTCTCTGCCATATAGTCACTTGGGGACATCTCAGCCATCTTTGGAATCTATATTCATACATACATGTATACACATACACACACACATACTTATGAATGTTCACTACAGTTCTGGTTACAAAGGTCTGGACAGCATGGCCGTGTAACACCAGGGCAGGGATTGGGGTCTTTGGGATAAAAGCCAGCAGTGGGGACAGCTAGGAGCCAAAGGTTTGGGCCAAGCTGGAGAGAACAAATAACCCCCATCTGGAAGGCCAGAGGTAAGGCCTGAGGTCAGAATCATAGATTCAAGAGTGGGTGTTGGGTGGAAATGGGATGAATGCAAGAGCAGGTCGGGAGTGAGGGAATGCTTGGGTGGCTGCCTGGAACACTGAGTAGCACTTGGTGAGCCAGCAGGGGTGTGGTCCTGGGTGGATCAGGCTGGTCTCAGTGGCTCCCGGCAAGACGTATAAAACAGGACAAAGTTTGTGCCCTCAATGAGCTTAAACATTGTAGGTGGAAGAGGAGGTGTGGGCATAAACAGTTATATGAGAAGAGCCGGTTCGGGGGAGGATTTTGGAGGTGGTAGCATTTTAGAGGTGCCTCAGTGCTGGAAGTGATATAAAATGTGTCTGGGTGAGGGGGGAGTGGGGGGCAAGTTAGCAGAGCTGAGCCATGAATACAAGGCTGTGCTCCAGTTGGCTGCAGACTGGGCTGGGAGGGGACTGACACCTGTTAAACCTGCTCCATGCCAGATCCTGTGCGAGAATTCACTTCTAGTTGAGTTTTTATCAAAATTGATTTGCTAATAGTACTTAGAATTTGTACCATAACACAGTACGAAATGAACGATTAACTCTAGTTTAGAGATGAATAAACTGAGGCTCAGAGACATGAAGGAAATTTGCCTAAAGGCCTGTGAAGTTACAGTTAGGAGAGTGGTGGGAGAGGGAAGCTGGGGTGGGCCATGCGGAGGAAGACCTGAGAGTCCAGGTGAAGGGTTTGTATTTTGTACATAGAGACTTTTGATTATTTGAGTTTTGTTTTTTAGGACACCGACAATTCCATATGATTGTCAAAGACATTTCGGAGCCTAGGACGAGCTCTAACCCTTTGCCCTGCCCTTCCAGGGGCTTTGATATGTGGAATGTTCGTGCTGTGTGTTTCTTTCCCACTCAGGAAGTGAAAGGAAGCACTAGTGGTCTTAAAGGAGCCAGACAGCCAACACAACAAGCGCTTGGCTTTGGAGGCCCAAGGCTTTGATCCAGGAATGAGAGAGGAAACACGAAAAGGAGATGTGATATGAGATGTGTAAAATCTTTCCTTTTTTAAACATTCCTCCTTACCCCTCACTGCACCCCAGACCAACACCCCTAACCTGGAAAAGAGGAAGAGAGTTTGGAGAGCTAGATGAACCTCCAAGGTCCAGTCCTCTCCTGGATCCTAGGGTGGGGAAAATGAAAGATCAGTCCTGTAAGGATGGAGCCCAGGCATGGTGAGCCCCTGTGCCTCACTTCTCTGGGAGCCCAGGGAGGATGATGAGCCTCAGGGAGTCCTCTCGGCCACCATGGTGAGCTACAGAGCTACGGAGGAGTGGCAGTGTGGCAGGTCTTGGCAGAGAACGCCCCCCGCCTCACTCCCCATCACCTCCCCCCCCGGCCCTGTCCCGCACACACAGGTTTCTCAGGCTCTTGCAGTGGGAATGGAATCAAGACTTGAGAGAGTGATCACGAGGAAGCTGCAGGCCTGTAAGTGGGCCTTTAGCAGAAACAGGGCACAATATAGAGAGTGGGCAGCAACATGGAGCACCCGGCCGGGGGGCGGGTGGGGTGCGTGTACCAGTTTATGGGGCCGGAGGTGGGGAGGGCATGTCTGACGACCAGACAGGAGCACCTTCCATCTCAAAGGAGGACTTGGGGCAGATGTAGCAGAGGTGTAGCCTTCCTCTCTCCACAGATGTGGTCAATAGCATCAGCTCCAGGGAGGGAATGAGGACAGAAATCTTGAATTTAATAGAGCTGAGTACTGAAATGTTTGAGAAAATGACTCATGTGACTGGGTTACCTGGAAGTAACTATACTAGTTTTTCTGCATCAGCCAGAACAGGGGCTTGAGACAGAAAATAAACCCACTTACAGAAAAAGAAAGAAAGAAAATTACATTGTACAGACCAGTCTTCTGACTGGGAGAACCAAACCATCTGCATTTACCTCTTGCCTACACCTCTTCCCATCCTGTTCCTATCCCATCCGCTTCAACATGCTGACCTGTTGATGGGAGAACTGTGGGCCTAGTAAGAAGACAGGAATTTACGGCACCCAATAGTAAAGTTAGATGGGACCTTAGAGGTTGTTTTGTCCAACCCCTTCATTCCGCCAATAAGGAAACCGGGGCCCCATGACTTGCATGGGATCCTAATGCGACCAAGTGACAAGCTGAGAAAACTTGGTTCTTGAGATTTTCCCACCACCCTTTCCCTACCAGCTCCTGTCCCTACAGGTCTCCCAGGTGAGCAGACCCTCCTCACCATGCCTCGGCCTTGCCCCACAGTCACAGCTCACGCACAGCCCTCTCTGGGCCCAGGCACAAGCTGCACAGTCTCCCTGGCTGGACGGGTGATCCGGAGCAGCTGGTGTGAGGACGGGGGGTGGGGATCGAGGGGCGAGGGGAGCTGTCCAGCATGGAGACCCATGGATGACCCTCCTACAAACTGACCCCTTGGCCCCGGAACAAAGCACTTCTCCAGCACACCATGGATCATGGCTTGTGCGGGCCAATGTGACACATGCCAGAGATTCTTTCCAAGCCACAATTGCTCTGGAGCTATGGCAGCCAGTCTCTGCCTGCTGGGGCCTGTTAGCTCCCCCGAGGCTGTGCTGGAAGGAAGGGAAGTCTCAGGCCTCACTGAGTTGGGAACCCCAGCTGCCAGGAGACCACCCTGAACCTTGAGAACTTGAGGCAGCAAGCAGTTGGGTCTCCCTGCCCTGAGGGTCAGCTCTAAATCAATGCCAACCTTACAAAGAGGGAAAAGGCCAGTGTGGGTTCACTCTGCCAGCACTGGGCTTGGAGCTTTGATCACTGTTCTCATTTCACCCTCACAGTCTCCTTTTTAGAGATGAGGAAAATGAAGTTTGGAAAGATTAGGTGACTTTGTCAAGTTTTTAAGGAGAGGATCTGGGATTGGAAATCTGGTGTGTATCACTCATTGGATGCTGCGGTCTTTAAGACAGATCCTTGCATGTCTTTAGCTGCAAGGTAGCCTTGGCCATGCTTCAGGGGCTCCCTGAGTCTCTCTCTCAGGAATCTCTTTCCTAGGAGTCCTTCCCACAAGAACTGGGGTGTAAGGAGGGGGATTATGAACAGCCAGCTCAGACTTGCGGATTTGGGGTTGGGAGTCAGGACACTTGGGCATTGGGCTTCACCTCTCGCAGGCCACATTCCCTTCACTTCTCTCCCAAGGAGGCTGTCCTCGGGGGCTGGGCAGTGACTGGAACTGATTCTCTGGGTCTCTCACATTAGGGATGCTGTAAGCTCTGAGCACAGCAGCTCTGTCTCAGGAGCAACAGTCACTGAAGCCTGATCACCAATGAGTAGAGCTTAATGTAGTCAGATACACCTACACCAAAGTCAGTCTTACATAAGCCTGAGTGACAAGCATCGTCATTATCAAGCTATATGGAAATGGTGAGCAGTTTCTGAAACTGATTCTATGTTCCTTTTACACAACTCAGACAAAAGTTTACTTTTTCTATTCTCACTTGGTTGGCTCTTAGGTTATAATCTATGCTCAGGGTTGACAGTTTTCCTTGGTATTATGAATGGTTTCATCTTCACTTTACTCCCACTGTTCATACCCCCTTCACACACACATTCAAAGGTAGAGGTTGGCACTGCCGCTATCTAATAGCAGGGCCCTTGCCAGCCCCTCCCATGGTCCAGGGATGAGGTTCCTGGTGCTTCCTCTTAAGTTTATTGATGATTCTAGCTTCTTCTGCCCACACCATCCCCCTGCCACACAGACTCACACACACATACACATGCCTGAGCGTGCCTTTTGACATGGGAGGAATCCTTAAAATGCCATTTATGCCCCACCCCAAGCCTTGCCTGCTAGATGGGCTCCAGGTGCAGAAACTTGGGCCCTGATGCTGTGGAAGGTCCATCCATAAGGTCACAGGCTGGAAAGATCCCCTGCATCCTCCCTTCAGGCCCTCAGCTGTGTCTTCTCTTGTTCCCTGAAGGGTTAAGGTGTCCTGCAGTGACTAAGCAGGTCCAGAGCCTGGTTCACTGGTGGCCTGACTCAGAGAGTAGCAGTTTGTGGTTCCTCCGCAACATCCTGTTGTGAAGGATGCTGTTCCCTGTTTCCGAGGACCTGCTCTAATCCCCAGGCAGGCAGAGGAAGTAAGGAACGGGAAACAGCCTTGGGGTTTAGATAAGAGCCTGGCCTTGGCCTCCTGCCTGTGGGACAGATTTCTTGGGCTCCTTCGTCTCCCCAGGAGCAGAGCGTGCTGTGGATGGGCTCTTGTGGTCTAGGCCAGAGAGCAAAGGAAAGGTAGTATTGGCACATGCTAAAAATAGGCCCTGTGGTTATTTTAGAGTTGTTTTGCTTGAATTGGAGGAGCAACTCGGATTTTGCTCAAACTTCCTGTCAGTCCCACGGGTCTCTTCCTCTGCAAGCTCACCCTCCTGTCTGGAGGCGTTCAGAGGGTTCTATCTAGGATCCACGGGCATTTTACATTCAGGCTCTGCATATACACAAGCAAACACACAGAACTGAAAAGTTTCACAAATGGTACTTCCCTCTACCAAGTACAACGAGCTTTATTTTCTATCCTATGCTAGTTCATTTTTTTTAAACTCCCACTTACGACCAACTCATGAATTTAATGACCCACTAGTGAGTAGCACCTACAGTTTGAAAAACATTAACCAGTCTATCCTTCCTTTTTTCTTTTCTCTGATGCCATCACTAACCAGTCACATGGCTTTGGCCAAGTCACCTTAAACTTTCCAGAGCCTTTGACTCTTTTCATCCATAAAAAAAGAAGCTCCAATACCTCCTCAATTCCCTAAAGTTGTGGTGGTTTGGTCTCAGTCTTCCTTTTAAAAGAGTTATCTGTGGCATTTCCTGGGAAGGCCCCATTTGACACTCAAAGCATCAAGTTCAAATCAAAAAGGGGTTGGTGTCTTCCTCTCCTGCTCTGGCTATGGCTTTGTGGTAAATAGTCGAGCTCTGATCCCAATGTTCACAGCAGCATTATTCACAATAGCCAAGACATGGAAGCAACTTAAATGTCCATTGACAGATAAATGGATAAAGAAAATGTGGTGTGTATACACATACACACACACAAACACACACACACACACACACACACACACACACACAATGGAATACCACTCAGCCATGAAAAGAACGAAATAATGCCATTTGCAGCCACATGGATGCAACTAGAGATTATCATACTAAGTGAAGTCAGAAAGAGAAAGACAAATACCATATGACATCACTTATATGTGGAATCTAAAAAAACATGTTACAAATGAACTTATTTACAAAACAGAAATAGACTCACAGACATAGAAAACAAACTTATGGTTACTAAAGGGGATAGCGGGGAGGGGAGATGGATAAATTAGGAGTTTGCGATTAACAGGTACATGCTACTGTATATAAAATAAACAACAAGGACCTACTGTATAGCACAGGGAACTCTACTCAATATCTTGTAGTAATCTATAAAGAATCTGAAAAAGAATATATATATGTATAACCGAATCACTTTGCTGTACACTTGAAACTAACACAACATTGTAAATTAACTATACTTCAATTAAAAAAAAAAAAGAAAGATCTGAGTTTGGAGATGGGCAGATCAAACCCCAGGTTCCCACAGGTTAGTGGTGTGGCTTCCTTGACCTGTCTGTGCCTCAGTTTCCCCAAATACAGATGAGGATGGTTGTGTCCCATAGGTTGTTTCGGGGGAAGGGTTAAATAGTTCACTGGCCGTGCAGTCCTGAGCTCTACTTCCCTCCCCTCCCCACATCTTCTTTCCTCTCTCTTTCCCTCTTAGGTTTACTCAACTTCTTTGTGGAGAAACCTTCTCAACACCATGTCCTCTCTCTAGAGTTTTACAGTTTGCAGAGCGCGTAGCGTACACCGTGGTCCTCATAAGGACTCTGCGGTTTGGTGGGTGAACTGTGATGCCCATTTTGTGGATGAGGAAAAGGAGACCAAAGCAACTCGCTCACGGTCGTTCAGCTATTAGAGGCCGTAGGCTCAGAGCTTCTCATGCCAGAGTCGCTGGTTTCCCCTGCAAACCCGTTAACTTAGTACAGCCTTGAGTGGAGCCCTTGACCTGGGGAGGGGCTGCTGGTGGTGATGGGATGAGTAACCAGGTCTGATCACAGGCAGATCCGACTTCACACAAGAGTGTTAATTATTTTTGTGGACAGTTGCCAAACATTGCTTACAACAAGCATAGAAAAGGTTTTGACTCATTCTGACCTTTGCTATAGTTTCCAATGATCATATTTGTTCATTTACTTATTTTTATCTTTTTCCCTTTCCAAGATATACACTCCCTCTGCGCAAAGACCGGGTTTGCTTAGTCATGACTGTATCTGCAATACCTAGCATGGGGTCTGGCCCAAGAAATATTTCTTGCAAGACAAATGTTTGTTTTGACGAAATGACTAAACGTGCCACCTGTTAAGAGACTGGGGTGGGAAACTTTATCTTTATCTATGTGCCTTATTTAATATCTGTGTTCCCTGACCTGGATGCTGCTATGTCTTATCCACACAAAGTGAACGGGAAAATGGTGGCAATTCGAGTAGAAGATACACCACCCACTCCAACCTCAATTACCTGGTTATTTTAGGTGGAAGTAGCTTAAAACCTGAAGAACTGGAATGATTGCTTACTTTCTCAATTTCACTTGACTCTTGCAGTCCTAGATGCAGACAGATGTGGAAATGCTTCCCTGTTTGGAACATGTCCTCACCCACCCCCATCAGACACAGCACACAGGCATGGTACACACACAGGGACGAAGGAAAACAGGAGTGGGAGAGTGATAGGAGAGAGGGTGTCCAGGAGGTTCGCTTTCCGCCAGAAGAACCTGCATGCCCGGCCTTCCCCAGCATTCAACTTCCTCCCCCAAGTGTGCATTGCTGGAGTGAAGGTAATCACTCCTTGACCTTGGCGAACTGGACTAGCTCCAAGCTGGACCCTTGCGGGCAGAAAGGACTGGGTTGGCAGACACAGTTCTAAAGCAGTCACATTCTTCAATTTGGGATTTAAAAAAAGAACAGAAAAAATTCAAGCCCAAGCCAAGAAGTTTAGCTTTGTCATGTCAATAGTATTTAAAGATGTTATTTGGCCGGAACTGGAAGTTCTGCAAATGAAAAACAACTTGGCTCTCTTCTATCCCTTCCTTCCCTCTGCCTGCTGGTTCCCAGCTCCATCCTTAGCTCTCCGCTGATACCTCACCTCCTGATGTGGTCTAAAGGCACCTCTGATTGGGGAAATTGTGTATTTTTTTTTTTTTTTTTTTGCGGTACGTGGGCCTCTCACTGTTGTGGCCTCTCCTGTTGCGGAGCACAGGCTCCGGACGCGTAGGCTCAGCGGCCATGGCTCACGGGCCCAGCCGCTCCGCGGCATGTGGGATCTTCCCGGACCAGGGCACAAACCCGTGACCCCTGCATCGGCAGGCAGGCTCTCAACCACTGCGCCATCAGGGAAGCCTGAAATCGTGTATATTTGATGCCCGCCTAGCTCATGCCCTGTTCTCCCCAGTCCCACCCCGTGCTGCTTGCTCCTGAGCAATGGGGCTCTCTCAGGGGACCCACCAGTCCCCTGAGAAGAATGTCAGTGGGATGGGGGCAGAGCAGCTTCTCGTCATTTTAGGGAAGGAAAAATGGAGGCCAAAAGAAGGAAGGAACAGGAGGAGACACGGCAGGTACTGCCCACCTTGTACCGAGCAGGCAGTGAGTTGCTTTACGTGATAACGTATTCAAAGCTCAAACACTCTGTGAAATGGTTACTGTAGGCGGTTACATCTCTATTTTACAGATGAGAAAACTGAAGCTCAGAGGGGTTAAGCAAGTTATCTAAAGTCACATGCTTAGTACACGGCCAGATCTTTTGGATTCCAAAACCACGTGCTTTCAACCACGTACAGGGAAGTGATTTGTCCTAAGTCACGGAGCCATCTGAGGCCTGTATCAAAATGCATTCAGCCCTCATTTGTTCTTGCCTCCGAGCCTTTGCTGACAAAGTTCCCTCAGCCCCTGTCAATGTTCTAGCCATCTCTCAGGCCTGGTCCACCTTTTCCCTCCTTCACAAAGTTTCTCTTGATTCCCCAGGCCAGAATTATAACCACTTTCTTCTGTGTCCCTACAGTGTGTCTATTAATTAACAGCTGTGTGGAAGCATCTATGTAGGTCTGACTTGTGGTACGGTTGCTGGGGCGACAGTTAAAGAGGCCGGGACATTCTGTTCCAGCCTGGCCTCAGCTGAGAAGGCACAGGGTGGGGACAAGGTGTGGGGGGTACAGGGCAAAGGAGAGTCTTCTCTACTCCAAGGCTTGGGGGGACACTCAAAACCCAGAGGCTGCAAACATTGCCCTCCGCTGGACGCTGTCACACGGAGGCCTCCCCACATCACACTCAGATTCCAGAAGAAGGCCTCCTTCATCCTGTTGGGAAGTCAGCAGTACCGGAAACATTGGGGGATAGAAGTTCTGAGCTTCCTCAAAGCAGGATATGGGTCTGCTTCAGAAATGGTTGAGAGGTGAACAGGTAAATGACTTAATGACTCAATGCTGTTACTATGAGGAGCCACCCTGCTTGGTCCCAGGGCAGGGGAGCTACAGGAAGATGACTAAGTATCACCCCCTGAATCCCCGTGGTTTTACCCTGAGCACGAAGGTGCGACCCGGGCACTGGCTGGTTTTCTAGGGCCTTCCTGGGATAAGCCCAGCATTTTGTCCTCTCTAGGGTACATACGGGATGCAGTAAAGCTAAGGCCCTATATATACCCCTGCCTGCTGGCTGGAGGGTAGATCTCCAGCCTCCTCTTTGTTGCATTCTTCTTGGTCTAACTGTCCACCTTGCTGCTGGGATAACGCAGAGCAACCAGAGCAGAAAGGGATCCCTGTCTTAGTCCTTTTCTCACCCTAACAGCAGCAGCAAAGATGTGCCTGAGGCTGGAGCACAAGCCCATAGCTTTCCACAAATATCAGCTTCTGACCTGAACCTGGGGACACAATGTGTGCGTCAGTGTGAGTGACTGTGCATTCCTGTGAGTGTGTGTGTATGTGTGTACACGTGTGCTTGTATAGGTAGGGTGGTTCTCAGGCTCAGGGTATCCAGAGACACCAGATTGTACTTGGACAGAGTTTGAAGTTCAGCCCATCCAATCCCTTCATTTCATAAATAAACGGTTTTACTCAATGGGAGCCTTTCCCTGATATGTGGGATGTCAAAAGTATGTAGGCAGACCCCGTGGCACCCAGGAGGACGGGTCCCTGCGCATGCTGGCCTCCGCACCTCCTCCACCACCGCCGTGTGGTCTAGAGCCCGTCCTCTCCTCACAGGGAGTTCTCTCCTTTCCTCAAAGCCTTTATTAGATACAAGCAAACAGAAGACATCATTGAGGATGCAAAGATCCTTTTCGTCGCCTGGGGCCCCCATCTATCCTGACCCTGTCCAGTGTGTGGCCCAGCCTATCCCAGCAGGCTCACACTCTACCACACACCTTACACCTTTTGTCCCTTCTGTCTTGTAGCCTTACAACGACCTTGTGAGTATGGTCTCATTATCCCCACTTTACAGGTGAGAAGACCGAGGCTCAGAGAAGTCAAGTGACTTGTCCACAGCACCCAGATGGTACCGAGCAGGAGTAGGATTGGAACCTCATCCGTCCAGACCTCAAGTGTGTGCTCTGAGCCAGCAGGGTGGGGACAACTCTGGGGTGAATGCACAGTGTCCTGTGACTCTCAGGCTCCTCTAGGCCACAGAGCTTCCTGGAAGGAAGCCCACCGCTGCTTCCCCCCACCCCCTGCCCCCTGCCCTCTCTCCACACTCCAGAAGCACTGGGCTTGAACTGATAACGATGGCAGGTGCTTGTGAAATGGCTCTGACAGCACAGGAGCCCTTGGAGGGGCCAGCCTGGGGGTGTCTGCAGAATCCGGAGCTCCCCTCCACCCACACCTGTGGAAGGGCTCCTCCTGCCCCAGCCCCACTGGCTCCTGCACAATGGGTGCCCCCCAGAGCCCTGACCCAGCTGTCAGCACCAGCTCTCCTCACTCAGGAGCTAAGCCCTGGCACTTCCCAGGTCTCAAGAGGCCAAGATTCCTTCCAGAGAAACACTTCATCTGTCTCAGAGCCCAGGGCCTTGTCCCCCATCCAGTGTCTTCATAGTTCAGATTCCTGTCGCCATGAAGAGGTTGGCACCTGCAAGCAGGAGCCCTTCCAGCTGAGTTCCATGAGAAAGGTGATGCCTTTTCCATGAAATACCAGGCCCTTGAGTCCTAAAGGCCATTACAGGATTAGAAGACACTTCCTCCAAAATTCTGGTGACCTCTGATCCAACCCAGATACCCTGGGTATCCCCTGTGATGGAGATGTTGGATTTCCATCCCCGGCAAAGGCCTGGGGTGGAGTCAAAACCTGGGGACGAGGCTCTGGAGCTGGACGAGAACAAAGGAATGCTGGCAGCAAGTGAAGCAGCAGCTGGGGACCCCACATTTGAGGGAGTCACATCTTATAGGGGGTTACTCTCCGAAATCAGTGAATAAGGAGAGATCGTGAACGGTCAAAATCCCTTTGACTCCTCCTTCAGAAGGTACCATGTTGGGGTCTCTGACAAACTGCCTCCCATTTAGTCCTACCAGCAGCAGAGGAACAGATGCTCACTTTGGGTGAGCATGCATCAAGGTGGCTGACGCACAGTCGGGGACCATGTTGTGCGAAAAGTGTGTACATTAAGCACTAGACTCACACTCACCCACGACGCAGACAGACGCATGTCTCCCGCACCCAGGGCACGTGCGCACTAACCAACAGCTGACCTGTGCTCCCACGACCGCCCCTAAGCTAAGGGTCACACAATGTGATTTGGCCGAGCGTTCCCAGGCCCAGGTGTGTCCGGCTGGGCAAAGCAACGGGACCAGGGTGAACAACACCGAGGAGTTGAGGGGCTGCCCCAGAGGCTGGAACCCTGTGCACCTACGTCACCTTTGCTCTCCTTTTCGGAAAGTTTCTCATTTTGAGGTGCTCCCAATGGCTGTCTCCTCACTACGTCATATCTGGGGGCAGCCAGTCTTTGGGTCACTTTCTGGGACAAAACTGTGAAATCTCGTTGGCACGATGATTCTTTTACAGCCTCTTCCCTCTGCCTGTTCCTGCACTGAGAGTTATCGTTTGTTAAGGGGTAACTGATCCTGCAGATTGGATGGCTTCCTGTAGCTGTGTGGAGAGGGGAAGGCAGAGGGTGCTTGTGATGACAAAGCAGTAGCGGGGAGAGAAGAGCTGATTGGGCCTGAAATGCTCCCAGTGGCAGAGCGAAGGGCAGCCCCAGGACTAAGGCACCTGTCGTTTCAAACAGCCAAGATAAGGGAGAGGGCACGGAATTGTGCCTAGGTTGCCATCATTTGAAAATCTTTCTCCAAATGACTGATTTTCCCTGAAAGTCCATTTGAAAGCATAGGTAACCGGTGTTCTGCAAATATTTATACCAGCATTTTAAAATTCATTTTTTAATGACAAACGTAGCATAGTGGTTATTATGCAAAAGCTAAATATCAAAGATACAGAGGGCCAAAAAAACTGAACGTCCCCCTGTAATTCCACTGGGCCAAAAAAGTGAACGTCCCCCTGTAATTCCAGGGCCAAAAAAGTGAACGTCCCCCTGTAATTCCACTGGGCTGGGAAAAAAAACAGTTAAACAGCTTAGGGTGTTTATATTAGGGTTTTAATCAATCATTTATTTACATAGGAACGGCGCGTGCAGGAGGGGAAGCACGTGTTTAACTTGCCTTTCCACTGTCCCTATCTGGAGAGCACCTTGCCGGGGCCCTTGCAGACCAAGCCTCACTACCCACCTGGTGGCACTACCTGCATTTCCTGGTGGGATGGAGTTGCCCAGCTCTGGCTGCCTTTCCAGTTCAGTAGTGGAGATCTCAGCCCTGTATCCTCCCTCCCCTTCCTCACGCCCCAGTCACATCTCACAGGTGATTGGTATGACATCTGGGTCCTTCCCCAGGACTCCTTTGGGCAGGTAACACTCCCAGGGCACCCCGAGTCCTGCCCTGTCCTTAAGGTGCGAGTATGGTCAGATTCTCAATCCCACTCTGGTTCAGAATCTTCTCTGTTCATTGTTATATAGTAGAAAATGGGCTGAATTTGTGATGGGGGTTGGGTAGGGAAAACATCGTTGTTTCTGGAACACTTTTGCCATTGAAAGAGTTTAAATACATTTACAACTTTCATCGTGAGGTTAAATGACTCAAGGTTACACAGTTAGTCATTGGGAGAGGTGATCCTAAAAGCCAGTCCGGCTGATGACAAATTAGAAGATCCTGGCTGGGGTCCTTACTTGGGGTTGTGGGCTGCGTGTCCTTGGGAGGGCTGCTTCCCCTCTCTGGGCTCACCGTCCTCATCTATAAAGCCAGGAGGTTGGTTCTCAAGCCTGACTGTGTGTTGGAATCTCCTGTGAGGCTTTAATGAGTAGCTGCCTTGGCTCCACCTGGGGATTCAGATTTAATCAGTGAGGGATGTGGTCTGAGCGTCTCACCTTATGTGGTTCTGCTGCTGAGCTGGTGGTCCAAGGGGTCCAGGTGTGGAGGGCCAGACCTGGACTGCCCCTCATGGGGGGATGGATGTTGCTGTCCCCCACTTTGCTTCGTCTCCCTAGGTCTGGTTCCCCAGACTAAAAATTCTCCTGCCTAGGAGGGTGTTAGAGCCCCAAAGCTGTGAGTTCACATCTCGGTCCTCTCGGTGACCTCAGGCTGACTGCTTAACCTCTCTGTGCTTCCATTTCCTGACCTATAAGACGAGGAGGGGGGCTTCCCTGGTGGCGCAGTGGTTGAGAGTCCACCTGCCGATTCAGGGGACATGGGTTCACGTCCCGGTCTGGGAAGATCCCACATGCCGCAGAGCGGCTGGGCCCGTGAGCCATGGCCGCTGAGCCTGCGCGTCCGGAGCCTGTGCTCCGCAACGGGAGAGGCCACAACAGTGAGAGGCCCGCGTGCAGCAAAAAAAAAAAAAACAAAACAAAAGACGAGGAGGAAAATAGTGCTTCCTCGCAGGCCTCTTGGGAGAACGAGACACTAGGTGCAGAGCACCGCGCGCAGAGTCTGCCAGTGGGTCGGGCTTTCTCTGTCTCCTTTCCTACTTCCTCCACGGAAGCTCCTTCAGTGACTGTAGCCAAGCAGAATGACTTCCACTAAACTCTGTAATGATTAGCTCCGAGTTCAAAGGATCACACGAAAGTGTCTTGGGGGTCACAATAAAGGGAAACCAGAAGAAGGTCCAGGCAGAAGCACCCAGGGGAGATAAACCCTTTTTTTGGCAGATTAGCGAGTTGTCTCTGTGACCTTATCATTCTCACCGGACCTCTCCCTGAGATGCCCAGATGCAGGGCTTGCAAACTTTTGCCAGCTGCTCAACCTTTCGTAGAAGCTGGAGGAATTGCCTCTCGGAGATCCAGAGCACCTCAGCCAGGTGGTGGGCGCCTCCTCCATCCCTGCCCCCTTCTACATGCCCAGAAAAGCCCTCCTGCCCTGTCCCATACACATACACACTGTCCCTTTTTCCCCCAAGGGTTGCGTTGTGACTCACATTTTTGGGCGCCCTGTGGTTGAGCTTTCCAAGGTTTGTCCGAGGGAGACCCAGCTCCTTCTTCAGGATTCACTCTTCGCAGTCTCCAGGCCCAGCTTTGCCTGGTGCGGATGCAGCTTAGAAGGATCTCCGCCTCCAGGGAGGGCGGGAGCCCTGAGCAGGGGAACCAGACACACCTGCGTTCCCTCCTTTGCTTTCCACTTGTGAGCTCTGGGATATTGGACCTGGGGTTTTGCCTCTTGAGAGGAGCTCAGACACACGTTAATCTATTTGACTCCATCCTCCTATCCGGCTTGATCATAGGGCATGATTACTTCCTCATAACTGAGAGAAAGTTGAAGAGGTAGATGGGTCAGGATCAGAGTGAAATTTCTGGGCCTCCCAGCCCAGAAACCTGGAAAGAGCATGGTCCACCAAGCCTGCAAGCCTGACTCACAGCCCTGGCTCAGCTGCCAGCAGACTGCCACCTTGGGCAAACCCACAGCTTCTCTGGACCTCATTTCCACTGCTGTGTCTAACCCACAGCTTCTCTGGACCTCATTTCCACAGCTGTGTCTAAGGCAGTTGGTCTAAATCAGTCATTCCCCAAAGTGAATTATTTAGTACACTGGTTTGGCAAGCTGCTTCTCAAAAAAAAAAAAAAGTCTCAAGGGTCAAATAAGTTTGTGGACTACTGTAAATCCCACCCCCAATTAGCACATCGTAATATATACATCAGCCTGTTAAAGGCGCTGAGAGATCCAGGAACACAGAGGCCAGTTTGGCTTTGTTTAACTCACCTTTTCCTAAACTCATTTAACCATGAAGCTTTTCATTCCTATTAACGTCCTGGAGTACTAGTGATTGGAGAAAACCATGTGAGAAATCTGGAGCTGGGGTTCTCAAACTTGAAGGTGTGTGCAAAACGCCAGGCACTCTTGTTAAAATGCAGATCCTAATTTAGAAGCTCTGGGCTGGGGTCTGAGATTCTATTAGTCTACCAAGCTGCCAGGTGATGCTGACTCTACTGGCCCAGAAACCACATAGTGAGTCCCAGAGGGCTGGTTCCTAAGGCTCTTTTCAGCTTCAATAGTAGAAGCCGTGCAGAAACGGCGAGTCGGGGTCTGGACTTCCAGAGACCTGGGTTAGGGTCCTGGCCTCCCCCACTTAGCAGCAGTGTGGCCTTGAGTAAGACTCTACTTCCCTGAACATTCGAAGTTTAGATATAAATAGTACCTGCTCCATAGGATTGCCCGAGGATGCAATAATCTATGGAAAGGTAAAACATGTAGTGCTAGACCTAGCCCATGATAGGAGCAAAATATATATTAGGCATCATGAATAATAAGAGGATACGATGCTGGCCTGGCCCCATCTGTAAGCTGACACCACCTCTTCGCCTGCCCCACCTTCACTTGCCCTGCTGACTGCTGCCCACAGACCTCTGTCCTCCCAGCATGACAGCACTGCTATCTCAGTTTAGGAGACTACACGACCTCTCTTCTCTAGCAGATTCTGGTAACCTCTCTTGCTTTCAGGGCATCAGAGGAGCTGAGAGACAACAGAAAATCCTGCTAGTGGCTTCTAATAGCACAACCCACTCCAGCTGAAGTGGGTGACATGAGTCCTTCCTGACTTAAAGGGTCCTCATAGACGGGGGAAGCACCAGCCTCATCCCATCACATTATCCGGGTCACAGGCCCTGCCAACTGCTGTAGAATTTCTGGGTGTCACAGGCAGCTTCTGTGAGAGTATAGCTCTCATTTAATTCGCCTTTGTGTTCCTTTATAAGTGTTTCTGCAACCGAATTACACAAAAATCTTCATATAAATATATTCACATGGTAGAAAAAAATCCCGAGTCAGCAAAGCCTGTCTGTATTTGGGCTCTATTAAGCTCCCTGTTTGTATGTAGACAGTGGATTAGAACCACATCACCCTGGCTGTCCTGATCTCACCTCATCTTGGAAGCTAAGGCAGGAAACGGGAAGGAGGATCACTATTTATTGATCACGTCTCAGTGTTTGGCTCATTATTATTTAAGCCTGTTGGCAACCCTCTGTGATAGCTATCAGTATTCTTATTAGGCTCAGAGAGGCTAATTAATTTGCCTAAAGATACACAGCTAGTGGGCTTCCCTGGTGGCGCAGTGGTTGAGAGTCCGCCTGTCGATGCAGGGGACACGGGTTCGTGTCCTGGTCCGGGAAGATCCCACATGCCGCAGAGTGGCTGGGCCCGTGAGCCATGGCCGCTGAGCCTGTGCGTCCGGAGCCTGTGCTCCGCGACGGGAGAGGCCACAACAGTGAGAGGCCCGCGTACGGCAAAAAAAAAAAAAAAAAAAAAAAAAAGATACACAGCTAGTAAGTAGTGGAGCCTGGATTAGAGCTTAGGGTGATTTGACTTTATTCTCACTATATTTTTCTCTGTCCCCAAAATACATGGCAGAAGATGACTGCCTACAGCTTCCAAGTTTTACCTGTGATTGGAACACATGGAGAGAAAATAAGTCCTCTCTCACCTTGATCCCTGTCTTAGGCCAAGTCCTACATCGGGGCCAATCAAATCTGACCATTGCCCTATTGTACAAAGATGGCAGCTTCTGTTCTGACCACGTGTGATGTGAGTGGTGGTGGAGGAGAAAGTGTTAGTCAATGCCAAGAACAGGGTGCTGGGCAGGGTCCATTCTGCCTGCCAGTCTATGGAATACACCTCATTAGGGGCACTAACTGGAAACAGTGACATTGAAAGGGCAGATGAGAAGGAAAACTTCACCTTGACCAGATCCAGGCACCACGCTGGCCACCTTCTGACCCTCGTGCAGGTTAGCACAGCCAGCACCCCGCCTGCATCAGCCTTGGTCATCTCTGGCAGCCTCATCCCTGGAGGGTCCCAGGGATGGAAGCAAATCATAACCTCCTTCCTTGCCTCTGGCCTAGACTAAGTCATCCCTCCGTCTGGTCACAGAGACTGATACGTGGTGAGGTTCGTCCGGCTGAGCACACACAGCTGCACACACCTGGGAGGTTCTGGACCCCTGGATCCCTGCCACTGTGTCACCTGCTTAGTCTCTCTGCCCGTCAATTTTTCCGGTGATGGAAGGGAGAGTGAGCATAGGACCCATGTCATGGGCCCTTGTGAGATACCACTGAAACCAAGACTTTCTGGAATCTTCATGGAAATGCAGGGTAAAATGAGGTGAAGTGCTAGGTGTTTGTCAAGCATTCCACCCGACTTCTAAAAATTGACCTTGGAGAGCCTCTCTGATCCCCATCGCCAACAAGTCATCGAGAGGCACAAACTCTATTCAAAGCTGACAGCTACGCAGCCGATGACTGTGCCCTACACCACACAGAGGGGCTGTCTGCCCCACACTCAGCACCTTTCTCTCAGTGCCCCTGTGAGCTGATTTTTAATTATCTTTCGGGACTGTCGCCTCTTGGAATGCAGGAATGGGAATGCTCGTCCCATCTGGGCTGGGGCCAGGCCTGTCGGAGAACAATGTCCACCTCCAAGCCCACTGTGTTATCTCCCGACTGGGCTGCTGGCCCTCAGACCGGGAGGAGCTTCTCCAGCAAACCAGGAGGCAGAAGGAGCTCGCTGCCTTGTCAGCACTTCTGTGGCTGCAGAGCTGACATGCTTCACAGTAGCAACTCTTCGTAAACTTTGTTTCCGGGAGTGCCTCACTGAACAAGGCAACTGGGGTCTTTTATTAATTTTCGAATCAACACCATTAGGATTATTTTTCCTTTAATTTGCCAGTTGGCGTTCATTGAGCGCCTACTCTGTGCCAGGTCCTCTGTGTCGCACACGTCACCTCATACAAGCCTTGCAGCTGTGTGCGGTAGGTACATTTCTACCCCATTTCACAGATGACAGGCTCAGAGAAGGGAAGCCCCCTCCCCCGCCCGAGGCTGCACAGTGGCAAGAAGATGGTGCTGGGATTCGAGCCCAGGCAGTCGGACCCCAGAGTCTACCCGTTAGCCATCACCCCTTCCTCTCCCCCTTAGAATTAGGTATCTGTTCAGTTCTATGGACCTGGGAGCGAGTATTGGGAAAACACCCCAAAATAGCTCAAGCTTCTGACTTATAACTTTCACCCACTCCATCCCAGCAACATATGCTCACCTGCTTCTGAACAACAGAAGGGCTGGGTAGGGTCAAGGCACCGTATTCTTCCCACCACAGTGAGGTGCAAGGGCCAGGGGCTCACAGACAAAGGCACAGGCAGGTGTCTGTTTCTAGGATGGGAAGGCTAAGCTCCTGGGCTTACAGGTTCTGACATGTTCTCTAGCCAGCTCCACTGGATGTCTTACGAAGGAGATGGCTTATTCTTTCTTTATGCAGAAGAGAAGAATCTGGAAAGATGCAAAGAGAGAAGAGGTTGAGAAATGGGTAAGAGGGGAGCAAGATACTCCCAACAGCAGACTTTCCTGCCTTCGCTGTTTATTGTTTTCCATGGCACCTGCTGGCTTCTTCTCCTTCTCTGCTCTACCTCATCCCCCCTATTTCTACCAAATGGTAGAAGTTGCTAGACCAATAGTCTTGCCAGTACTTCTTCCGGGAACTCAGGGAGAGGGACGTGCCATGTGTGAGGTGAAGCCACGTGGAGAGCAGGTGGCGGCTCCAGGGGACAGACCTGCGAGGGCGTTGATCAAGAATTCACTGGAAACAAGACATTGGATTGAGAGCAGTGTACCTGCAGAAGTCCCAGGGATTGGGCAGGAAGGATAACTGCTAGTGGGGTGGGAGGGCTAGGCAGGTGCCCTGGACGTTAAAAGAAAAGAAAAGGTGAGCTCAGAGGCTGGAGGGCTCGGGGACAGCCAGCAGCAGTTCTTGGGTTTGACTCGGCCCTTTCCCCGCCGTGCTCGCACCGTGTGTAGCGTACAACGAATTCCCAATAAATCCCTAATAAATAAATTATGTCTTGCAGGGTCCATTTGGAACCAAAATACTATATATTGATAAGATGCATGGGAAGATCCCAGGCTACAAACCAAAATCAAACTACACACGGGGAGCTTGCAAGGTTTGTGGTTTCCCTTTTCATTCCCTCCTGGCCCAACAGAATTTTTTTCTTTTTCTCTTTCCCAGGTTTTCTTCTAAACAAATTCTCCCCAGTGACTGTTCCCAACTGGTAAACATTTTTTATCAGATAATTGTTCCCTACAACCTAGAATTCTCATCAGTGCAAGCTTTTATTTCTCCTGTTCCTTTAAAGCAAATTCTATTACTTTTTATGTCCCGGACTTGACATCTCCCAATCTCTTGCTCTCTCTCTCCTGATTTATTGAGATATAATTTACCTACCATAATATTCAGCCTTTTAAAATACAGCTCAGTGGTTTTTAGACTCTTCAGCGTTGTGTAACCATCACCACTTTACAAGTCCCCGACATTTTCATCGCCCCAAAAGGAAGTCACCCCCGATTTCCTCTTCCTTCAAGCCCTTGGAAACCACTAGTCTACTTTCTGTCGCTATGGCTTTGCTTATTCTGGACACAATATAAACGGAATCACACAATATGTGGCTGGCCTTTTGTGTCTGGCTTTTTTTTTTTCACTTAGCACAATGCTTTCAGCTGAGCCATGCTGTAGCCTGCACCCATACTTCATTCCTTTTGTTGTAGTTGAATAACATTCCATTGTATGGACATACCACTTTGGTTTATTTATTTATTAGTTGATGGATATTTGAGTTGGTTCATTTTCTAACTACTAGGAATCATGTTGCTATGAACATTCATGGAAAAGTTTGTGTGTGATCACACATAATCATTTCTCTTGGGTAGATGCGTGGGAGTGGAAATGCTGAGTCACGTGATAACTCCATGTTTAACATTTTGAGAACCTGTCAAATTGTTTTCCAAAGTGGCTGCAGCATTTCACATCCCCACCAGCCGTGTATGACTGTTCTGACTTCTCCACATCCTCACCAACACTTGTTCTGCCTGTTTTTTCCATTTTTACTCCCAATCTCATTAAAAAATGTGATCTTCTTTTACTCCTTCTCTTTGACCCTTTGATGAAAAGACTGTCACATAAGACAGGAGTTGAAAATTTTTCACCTGAAATAAATATCAACATGTCTAAACCCTTCATTTCTATTACAGTTATTTCTGTTTGCTGTAGCGCACAAACTCAGACCCACTTCAGAAAGGAGTTTCCCCCAACCCTGGTGGGAAAGAGACGAATATGGAAGAATGCTTCTTCTCTTAGTTCCTGGAGAAACTGCATGCAGAGATTGTCTGTGTTCCTTGTTCCTTGGAGACATGAGATTGAAGGACAATCACAGTTTACATAGTACTAACTAGTCCCCGCGGAGCTCAGGCAGGAATAACCAGTATTTGTCAGCATTCTACTAGCAACAAAACATGCTATGGTCCTGGCATTTAATTTGCTTTCTCTCAGAAACCTCAGGGCAACTGCTAGGAATCTCTCCATCTTGTATGTGAGTCTACTTGCCTGAGGTCGCCCAGCTGATAAATGATAGAACAGAAATTCCAATGCAGGCCAGGCTGTGCTCCCCTCTCCCATCCTGTCACTGACCTGGGGGCTGCAGCAGGACCCTTTTCCTACATCTCCCGCTCTCTGCCGGTAAAGCGGACATCTGCAGCCCTAGCTGCTCGCAGGCCTGGCTTGGGCTTCCAGGGCCTGCCTAGGCTGTGTGGGGCTTGTTTGGCCAAAACTGAGCTCTAGATTTTGCTTTAGCTGTTTTCTTTTCCACTTCTTTGTTTCCCTAGGATGTCTGCCTTCCCAAAATAGCATGAGGGCATTCCAGGTAAATTCAACATCCAACCAAAATACCCATTCAGCCCGAGGGGTACCGGCTCGCCACTGTTTTCCTCCCTTCCTTTGATTACTGTGGCTTGGGAGGGGTGAGAGTCTGGGACAGCCTCATGGTGGAGCCTGGACAGAGAGGAAAGCGAGAGGGGGCGAGGAAGGGGCTTGGCCTTGCTCTCGTGGAAGCTGGCCAACTGACCTCCAACCGGCTGCCCCAGCGCTAGAGGGTGGGTATGCCTCTGGCCTTGGGGAATGTTACGGAGACTGAGGGCTAGAACTGGGCAGGGTCCTGTGGCCTACGTTGTACTAATCAGAGAAAGAAATACAATAGTGTGGACTTAAATTTTTCTCTGACTTTTCGAGGCAGCATCGTACTATGGAGCAACACTGGCTTTGGATGAAAACAGAGCGGGCTGAACACTGGCTCTAGTGCTTACTAGAGCTATAAGCCATAAGGCAGCTGTAGTCATATTAGCAACTCATTTATCACTCTGAGCCTCTGATTCCTCATCAGTAAAACGGGGATAATAGTGCCCACCATGAGCAATAAAGACCGATGGAGAGATGGGAAGTGAGCACACGCCGCACAGCAGCTCGGGATCCTCCACCCTCCCCGCCTGCTGCTTCCTGTGCCTCTGCTGCTGCTATCGCCACCTCGGCGTGCCCCTGCTCCAGTCCCTTTCTCAGGACAGCACCGCCACCACCGCTCAGCCCTGCCCCACGCCTGCGCCGCACAGCCCGTATGTGCTCCCGGATGCCGCCTTCCTCCCCAGACTGGTTTATAATGCAATAATTCAAGAATTTGATCATACAGGGGAGTAGCTTAACAATGGCCTGTGTGCTTCCCATGGTATGTTCTCTACATTCCAAATTAAAACTAATTGGGACCAGAAGGCAGACAGCAAAAGCAAGAAGAACTAAAGTTCTGCAGCCTGTGGAAGGAAAACCATATTCACAGAAAGAGAGACAAAATGAAAAGGCAGAGGACTTTGTACCAGATGAAGGAACAAGGTAGAACCTCAGAAAAACAACTAAATGAAGTGCAGATAGGCAACCTTCCAGGAAAAGAATTCAGAATAATGATAGTGAAGATGATCCAGGACCTCAGAAAAAGAATGGAGGCAAAGATCGAGAAGATGCAAGAAATGTTTAACAAAGACCTGGAAGGATTAAAGAACAAAAAAAAAGAGATGAACAATACAATAACTGAAATGAAAACTACACTAGAAGGAATCAATAGCAGGATAACTGAGGCAGAAGAATGGATAAGCGACCTGGAAGACAGAACGGTGGAATTTACTGCCATGGAACAGAATAAAGAAAAAAGAATGAAAAGAAATGAAGACAGCCTAAGAGACCTCTGGGACAGGATTAAATGCAACAACATTTGCAGTATAGGGGGCCCAGAAGGAGAAGAGAGAGAGAAAGGGCCTGAGAAAATATTTGAAGAGATTATAGTCGAAAACTTCCCTAACATGGGAAAGGAAATAGCCATCCAAGTCCAGGAAGTGCAGAGAGTCCCAGGCAGGATTCAACCCAAGGAGAAACATGCTGATACACATAGTAATCAAACTGACAAAAATTAAAGACAAAGAAAAATTATTGAAAGCAGCAGGGGAAAAATGACAAATAACATACAAGGGAACTCCCATAAGGCTAACAGATGATTTCTCAACAGAAATTCTATAAGCCAGAAGGGAGTAGCATGATATATTTAAAATGATGAAAGGGAAGAACCTACAACCAAGATTACTCTACCCTGCAAGGATCTCATTCAGATTCGACCGAGAAATCAAAAGTTTTACAGACAAGCAAAAGCTAAGAGAATTCAGCACCACCAAACCAGCTCTACAACAAATGCTAAAGGAACTTTTCTAAGTGGGAAACACAAGAGAAGTAAAGGATCTACAAAAACAAACCCATAAAAATTAAGAAAATGGTTATAGGAACATGCATATCGATAATTACCTTAAACATGAATGGATTAAATGCTCCAACCAAAAGACACAGGCTCACTGAATGGATACAAAAACAAGACCCATATATGCTATCTACAAAAGACCCACTTCAGACCTAGGGACACATACAGACTGAAAGTGAGGGGATGGAAAAAGATAGTCCATGCAAATAGAATCAAAAGATAGCTGGAGTAGCAATACTCATATCAGATAAAATAGACTTTAAAATAAAGAATGTTACATGAGACTAGGAAGGACACTACATAATGATCAAGGGATCAATCCAAGAAGAAGATATAACAATTAAAAATATATATGCACCCAACATAGGAGCACCTCAATACATAAGGCAACTGCTAACAGCTATAAAAGAGGAAACTGACAGTAACACAATAATAGTGGGGGACTTTAAGACCTCACTTACACCAATGGACAGATCATCCAGACAGAAAATTAATAAGGAAACACAAGCTTTAAATAACACAATAAATAAATTTAATTGACACTTATAGGACATTCCATCTAAAAACAGCAGATTACACTTTCTTCTCAAGTGCACAAAGAACATTCTCCAGGATAGATCACACCTTGGATCACAAATCAAGCCTCAGTAAATTTAAGAAAATTGAAATCATATCAAGCATCTTTTCTGACCACAATGCTATGAGATTAGAAATCAATTACAGGGGAAAAAATGTAAAAAACACAAACACCTGGAAGCTAAACAATACATTACTAAATAACCAAGAGATCACTGAAGAAATCAAAGAGGAACCCAAAAAATACCTAGAGACAAATTACAACAAAAACACGATGATCCAAAACCTATGAGATGCAGCAAAAGCAGTTCTAAGAGGGAAGTTTATAGCAATACAAGCCGACCTCAAGAAACAAGAAAAATCTCAAATAAACAATCTAACCTTACACCTAAAGGAACTAGAGACCCAAAGTTAGTAGAAGGAAAGAAATAATAAAGATCAGAGTGAAATAAAAGCAATAGAAACAAAGAAAACAATAGCAAAGATCAATAAAACTAAAAGCTGGTTCTTTGGGAAGATAAACAAAATTGATAAACCTTTAGCCAGACTCATCAAGAAAAAGAGGGAGAGGACTCAAATCAATAGAATTAGAAATGAAAAAGGAGAAGTTACAACAGACACGGCAGAAATACAAAGCATCCTAAGAGACTACTACAAGCAACTCTATGCCAATAAAATGGACAACCTGAAAAAAAAGGACAAATTCTTAGAAAGGTATAACCTTCCAAGACAGAACCAGGAAGAAATAGAAAATATGAATAGACCAATCACAAGTACTGAAATTTAAACTGTGATTAAAAATCTTCCAAAAAACAAAAGTCCAGGACCAGATGGCTTCACGGGTGAATTCTCTCAAACATTTAGAGAAGACATAACACCCATCCTTCTCAAACTCTTCCAAAAAATTGCAGAGGAAGTAACCCACACTCCCAAACTCATGCTATGAGGCCACCATCACCCTGATACCAAAACCAGAAAAAGATACTACAAGAAAATAAAATTACAGACCAATATTACTGATGAATAGAATATAGATGCAAAAATCCTCAACAAAATACTAGCAAACAGAATTCAACAACACATTAAAAGGATCATACACCATGATCAAGTGGGATTTATCCCAGGGATGCAAGGATTCTTCAATATACGCAAATCAATCAAGGTGGTACACCATATTAACAAACTGAAGAATAAAAACCATATGATCATCTCAATAGATGCAGAAAAAGCTTTTGACAAAATTCAATACCCATTTATGATAAAAGCTCTCCAGAAAGTGGGCATAGAGGGAACCTACCTCGACATAATAAAGGCCATAGATGACAAACCCACAGCTAACATCATTCTCAATGGTGAAAAACTGAAAGCATTTCCTCTAAGATCAGGAACAAGACAAGGATTCCCACTCTCGCCACTATTATTCAATATAGTTTTGGAAGTCCTAACCACAGCAATCAGAGAAGAAAAAGAAATAAAAGGAATACGAATTGGAAAAGAAGAAACAAAACTATCACTGTTTGCAGATGACATGATACTATACATAGAGAATCCTAAAGATGCCACCATAAAGCTACTAGAGGTAATCAATGAATTTGGTAATGTTGCAGGATACAAAATTAATGCACATAAATCTCTTGCATTCCTATACACTAAGAATGAAAGATCATAAAGAGAAATTAAAGAAACCATCCCATTCACCATTGCAACAAAAAGAATAAAATACCTAGGAATAAACCTACCTAAGGAGGTAAAAGAACTGTACTCAGAAAACTATAAGACATTGATGAAAGAAATCAAAGATGACACAAACAGATGGAGAGATATACCATGTTCTTGGATTGGAAGAATCAATATTGTGAAAATGTCTATGCTACCCAAAGCAATCTACAGATTCAGTGCAATCCCTATCAAATTACCAGTGACATTTTTTTTACAGAACTAGAATAAAAAATTTCACAATTTTTATAGAGACAAAAAAGACCCCAAATAGCCAAAGCAGTCTTGAGGGAAAAAAATGGATCTGGAGGAATCAGATTCCCTGACTTCAGACTATACTACAAAGCTACAGTAATCAAGACAATATGGTACTGGCATGAAAACAGAAATATAGATCAATGGAACAGGATAGAAAGCCCAGAGATAAACCCACGCACCTATGGGCAACTAATCTATGACAAAGGAGGCAAGGATATACAATGGAGAAAAGAAAGCCTCTTCAATAAGTGGTGCTGGGAAAACTGGACAGCTACATGTAAAAGAATGAAATTAGAACACTCCCTAACATCATACACAAAAATAAACTCAAAATGGATTAGAGATCTAAATGTAAGACCGGACACTATAAAACTCTTAGAAGAAAACATAGGAAGAACACTCTTTGACATAAATCACAGTAAGATCTTTTTTGATCCACCTCCTAGAGTAATGGAAATAAAAACAAAAATAAACAAATGGGACCTAATGAAACTTCAAAGCTTTTGCACAGCAAAGGAAACCATAAACAAGACGAAAAGACAGCGCTCAAAATGGGAGAAAATATTTGCAAATGAATCAACAAAGGATTAATCTCCAAAATATATAAACAGCTCATGCAGCTCAATATTAAAAAAACAAACAACCCAATCCAAAAATGGGCAGAAGACCTAAATAGACATTTCTCCAAAGAAGACATACAGATGTCCAAGAAGCATGTGAAAAGCTGCTCAACGTCACTAATTATTAGAGAAATGCAAATCAAAACTACAATGAGGTATCACCTCACACCAGTTAGAATGGGAAGCATCAGAACGTCTACAAACAACAAACGCTGGAGAGGGTGTGGAGAAAAGGGAATCCTCTTGCACTGTTGGTGGGAATGTAAATTGAAACAGCCACTATGGAGAACAATATGGAGGTTCCTTAAAAAAATAAAAATAGAATTACCATATGACCCAGCAATCCCACTACTGGACATATACCCAGAGAAAACCATAATTTAAAAAGACACATGCACGCCAATGTTCATTGCAGCAATATTTACAATAGCCAGGTCATGGAGGCAAGCTAAATGCCTATTGACAGACAAATGGATAAAGAAGATATGGTACATATATACAGTGGAATATTACTCAGCCATAAAAAGGAACGAAATTGGGTCATTTGTAGAGATGTGGATGGATCTAGAGACTCTCATACAGAGTGAAGTAAGTCAGAAAGAGAAAAACAAATATTGTATATTAACACATGTATGTGGAACCTAGAAAAATGGTACAGATGAACTGGTTTGCAGGGCAAGACACAGATGCAGAGAACAAATGTATGGACACCAAGGGGGGAAAGTGGTGGGGAGGGTGGTGGTGGGATGAACTGGGAGATTGGGATTGACATATATACACCAATATGTATAAAATAGATAACTAATAAGAACCTGCTGTATAGAAAAATAAATAAAATAAAATTCAAAACAACAAACAAACAAAAAGATTGATGGATGCAAGACCCCTGATAGGGCCAGACCCATGGTAGACACTCAATCAATATAGGTTAGTTTCCTACCTACTTCCTAGAGTTCAAAAGAAAAAGTTGCTTGTTTTTTCATTGCCTGTTTTAACCATTTTTTTTTTGTAGTGAGAACATATAACATGTTCTCACTACTCTCTTAGCAAATTTCAAGTATGCAATACAGTGTTATTAATTATAGTCACATGCTGTACATTAGCTCCCCAGAACTTACTCATAACTAAAAATTTACTAACATTTCCCCATTTTCCCATCCCCAAGCTTCATTGACTTTGGTGTTATTATTACCCAAGTATTGAGGCCAACTAAAAGAAGTGAAAAAAAGCATAGAATTCCATCAGACGGGCAGGGGCAGCAATCCTAACTTTGCTTGCTTATGTACGTACCCCGAACATAATTTTCTAAAACTATCCACTCCCACCTCCGGCACATTTAAAAGATGAAGGCTAGAAATTGTTTGTCCAAGCTTAAATAGCTGTAGAGTGTGTGATTTCTGGCATATTGTAAATATTGACATTTAAAACTAGCTGTTACATCACATTTTAAAATTTATCCCATGAAATATACCATCTATGATTTGATACCCACTGTGATCCACTTAAAAATGTATGAAAAGGTTCATTTAACATTCAGAAACTTTACATCCTTTTATCTCCCTGAACGTGTATTACTATTCCCACATCCTCTACAGATTTCTGTCTCGACATATTATTTTTGATGCTTCAAAGTATTTTATTGATCATATTTAAGTAAACGGAGAAAGCTATTTTTAGCATTCAATACGTTTTCTTTTTGCTCTCATAGGACTCTCCCTCGAGTATGCATTCTTTGATGAAGCAGGAAGGAAGAAAAACAAAGTTATTAAATGAAAATTGTTATTTCTCCCCACTGCCAGTGCAGGAGTACCACAGGCTCTGTGGGTATGAAATCCTCCACAGAATTGTTCCCTATGTTGGGTTTTGCAAAGTGGGGAGAGCCCAAGCGTGTGACTTCAGTCTTATTCCCAGGTAATTCCATTTTAGGAAAGACGGCCCATGGAAGTTGAAGATCTGGAAAGTGTTTTCCTGATTACTATTTTTGCCTGATTACCCTCTGGAATGTCCTGTGTTATCCCAAAGGACAGCTGTGTTCGAATTTGAAATCCAGCTTCACCACTTACTAGGGTGTTTGATAACCCCAAGCAAATGATCAAACCTGTAGGTTTCCACAGAGGATTGTTATTAGAGTAAAATGAGGCTATAAGATACTCTCAATAATATAAGGCTCTCAATAAATAACACGGATTCTCAGGGACACACTTTTCACTATGTAGTGTAGATGAAATTAGGATGTGTATTATTATTATCAGGGTGCACTTTTTATGGGGTAGGGTTTTCCCCCCAGACCTGTTATTAAATTTATGGTATGTCTTGCAATTGACGACCACAAGGAATTAGGGATATGGGGCAGCCTCCATCCTTCTGGCTTGCCCTCAGCCTGGCTTCTTTTGGTTGCCAGGGTTGAATGTTATTTGGGTTTAGCTAATAACATTCTGAACAGGTCTCACTGGCTTTGGGGCCAATTCTACAGCGACAGAGTATGATGCCTCCTGGATGCTTTTCCTGGGTTGTGGCTATGGCTCAGAGCTCAACATCCTGTAAGTTTCGTTGGATTCTTTACTCTAGGTCCATCTACCTGACCTGTGAGCACCTCTAAACTTCATCTGATGCTTGTTTTCCCCTCCACAGCTTTGTGAAAATGTCCTGCAATTTTCTTTGAGTGATTTGACCATTCATTGTCCAGAGGAGCTAATGACTTCCTCAGATTGGGAGATATCACTGAGTACTCCCTATCATTTAAAAGAAACCAAGTCAACTAAAGAGAGTGCCTTAACATTGACCCCTGTGAGACATGACTTGAAGTTACCTCCAGAGAAGCCTTTGTTCCTCCACTCTAAGGAGATCCCCATTCAGCATGAAACATTTTCTCCGATCACATATTAGGTACTCAGCAAACGTTGTCAAATGAATGAATGAATGAATGAATGCCATGGAAATTCATTTTTTAAAAATTTTAGTATTGAAGATTTCAAACAAATACAGAATTAAATAGCATCGTAATTCCAAAATATAATTGCTGCTTTAAAACCTTACTGTGGCTTTCCAGTGCCTTTAGAAACAAAGTCAAGCTCCTTATCTTTATGGACAAGGTTCTCCACAACCTTCCCTCCTATCTCCTCCTCACCTTGAGACCCTCCCCTCCTTGCTCCCTGTTAGCCAGCCTCATTCTTTCCTGACTCACACCCAGTTCTTTCATGTTTTAGGGCACCCGCTGAAAGCATAATGTCTGCTCCAATTTTTGTCAATAAAGTTTTATTGGAACACCAGCAATACAGACATTTATGGACTATGAAGCCTCACGTGTTTACTATCTGACCTTTACAGAAAAGGTCTGCTGACCCCTGTGTTAGGGCTTTGACTTTGCCTCAGGCTGTTCCCCAACATTTGGCCCAGCTGGTTCCTTGACTTTGAACTCAAAGAGAGCTTCCTTGACAACCTTGCTGTAACAGCAGCTTTTCCCTCAGCCCCCGCTGTCACTCCCATCCCTTTATTCTCCATCCACTCTGCTTCTTACCGTTCTAGCACTTTCTCAATTTGATATCACATATATATATATATTTATTTATCTGCCTATTTGTTGTCCGTTTCTTCCCTTACCACACGAAGCTCCACGAGGGCAGGGACTATGGCAATTTTTTTTTGCATTGTGCCCCTGACACCTCCAAGGGCCTTCTTTTACTAATAAACTCCTGGAATGGACTTTCCCTTTCAAAGTGCTCCCCTTCGCGTCACCGCTGCCCTTGCCTGTGTGCCAGTCCAGCAATTCTGAGAGCAGCATGGGGGCGAGGATGCTCCCCGAGACAGTGAGCGCTGAGTTCGTGAAAACAGCCCAGGAGTCACCTGGCTTGGGAGCACCCACCCCAGACATCTGTGGAGCAAAGTCTACAACCTCCACAGCCGCCAGGGGGCCGCGCCAACTTCCTGGCTCCTGACTCCTTCCTTACTTCCCCAGAGTGCAGGTCGCCGGGCTCTGCTGAGCTGGGAATCCAGGGGAGCAGCCACAGCTCAAGGGGAGGGAGGAAGCAGGCCTGGCGTTCCTCCTTGGGGACAGGCCGGGCACAGGGGGTGGGAGCCCGCCGACACACTGACACATCAGACTGCGTTGCAGAAGCAAGCACACTGGCTTCAGATACGCACAGGCAGCCATGGGGTGGAGAGGGTAGAGCAGGAAGTGGCTTAGAGAACCACTCCCTCTTCTTCACAGATGAGAACACGGAGATCTAGAGAAAGGAGGTAGCTGGTTAAAATTAGAACCAACTAGAACTCAGGTCTCCCCATTCTCTGGTTCTGTCCCTCTAGGCTGAATCTTCTAGGCTGTTTTTCTGGGCAGCATCTAGACTAGCAGAACACGGGTAGGATTTTTCTGGAAAACTTCCATAGAGAAGGCTTGAAAAAGTACTGGATTTAACCTCAGACAGACCTGGGCTTGAATCTTGGGCACCCAAGAGCTGTGAGGCCAAGGCGACACACCTGTGAGGCTCACACCTCTCTGAGCCTCAGTTTCATGTCCATAAATTGGAACAAGAGTCCCTGAATTGCTGGGAAGTTCCAAGGATTGAATGAAATAACACCTAAGGTGTGCCCAGCAAGTACCAGACACCTAGTAGACATGTGGGCGTTCCATCAAGATTAGTTGAATTTTGAGCAGTCAAGCTGGCAGAGGAGAGGGCAGAGGCAGGAGTTCAAATATCCATGGGTTATAACAGCCTCTATAATAATTACAACTAAATTCACAGAAGGAAGAATCCACGACAAATGTCCCTTTCCCATCCCATTCCTTCTATCCCGACCTCCAAGAAGGCCGATACAGCTACTGATTCTGGGCCACCTTTCGTAAGTAACAGAAATGAAGAAACATTTAACTCTGGCTCCAGGAAAGTTCCGTGACCAGGTGTTCCAAGGATGATGGCCTCTCCTTCACGTGTCTCCTGAGTAATCAGGGTGTGTTCTGCTAACATTTTACCTCCTGGGATCCAGGCCTCAGTATTTCCCAACCCTGCTCCCGTCTTTGGATATGTCCTTAGGAAACGCATTCCACCCTTTCTAGGCCATTTTATAATTATCCAGTACAACATGCGATTATTATTGTGACATTTTGCTTTCTTGGAAGGTCAGAAATAAATGTGTCTACACAAAATGTACATAAAGTGTAGACATTTATCACCGTAATGGACGACCGGCTACCTAGTCCGGGGGTTAAAGCGATGGATGCCAAGGTCATGGGTTTGGTCCCATTTATGCAGATAATATTCCCTCCCTCTTCCCTAGCCAGGTAACCTTCTGGGAACAAGGTGGGAGGGACTTGTGTATATCCATTAGCTCTTTCTGGAAGAAAAGCTCCAATGTATGGGCCACTGATGGCTGTGAGCTAAAAGGACACAATTTGTTTTAACGTGAACATTTATGCAGAGGCCCTTGAGACTTCAGTGTCCTGCTTCTCTCAGATCCAGCTTGTCCAACTGTGCTTTGAGGAATTCTGGGTGTTAGCAGAGCCTGCAGTGGAGAGCAGGGCTGAGCCTCTCACCAGCCTCCCTCCTGAGAAGTACCCTAACCATTTGCACGTTGGGCATCTCTATAAGATTACATTTGAACTGAAAGTTCTGCAGCTAAAAACCATTTTGAAAACTGGTGCGTTAGAGACTTAAAATAATGAAGACCAGCCTTTGTTCTAGGTGGTCTATGTGTCATCTTGTGACATATGTTCCTCCTTATAACCAGTTCAGTAGGCATTGTTAGACCCATTTCACTGACGAGGAAACCAAGACTCAAAGAAATGAAGGAATTGGCCCTAAGCACTAAAGAAGGAAGGAGCCTGGGACTGGAACCCAGGGTTGCCTGGCTGGAAGCATTTCCTCCAGACCCTGCAGAGTCATATCAGAGAAAGGTGGGAATAACATGGGACTTTGGGCAGGAGATCTGCGTTCAAGTTGGACTTTGGCGTCTCCCTACCTGAGAGGTCCCTGACTAGACATTTTATGTGTTCTGAGCCTCATTTTCCTCCCCCGCAAAATGGGCACGATAATAATCCCAGTGAGAAGAGGCACACGCCACATCAAATCCTCATGGTGCTATTGTGTGGAGTCTTGGGAAATAGCCCAGACTGCCTCCCTCAGGACCCCTCACTCCCTAATGAGGCTGGGCGGGCATGGCAGCCAGCAGACTCCCTGACTCCCAATGACCCAGGCTTGGGGTTGCTGAACTGCAAGGGCAGAGTCTCCCTGGGGGACCAGAGCCCCTAGCTGCTGGCAGTCTGGGGCCGCGGGCCAGGCTCAGGCTCAAAGTAAGTGCTCTGCTCTCTGGGGTGAGACACACATCCTTCACCACACAGACCTCTTGAATTAGCTGGGAGCCTTAGAGCAATACCTTCTACGGGGGCTTATCAGCACTTCCTGATAAAGTAATTAATGGGTTTCTCTTCACTGAGCATCCCCCTTCCCTGAGAGGGCTGCACCAGGAAGGAAGGTGCTAATTAGCTCCTGTGTGATTATCTAGTTGAAGCAACAGCTTCAAGTCGCTGCAAGTCATCCTCAGCCCTCGCCCTCCCCTGAGTGAGATTCCAGCTCTCTGTTTATCCCTTTTGCTGGTGCCAGCTCTGCCCACAAAGTTTAGCCCCTTCCGCAGACAACTTCTCTCTCTCTCTTACTGTCGGCATCTGCAAGTGGCACACTGGTGCCCAGGGCGCTGCCTCGAGCCTGTGAGCCATCACCGGGAAGCTGTCAGGGAGGCTCCTGGAAACACTACAAAGCCGGTCCAGGTCATCTAAGTCTGCCTCAATGAAAAGAGCAAGGGCGGCAGAGTGGTATGGAAAGAGCCCTCAGCTGGGGCCAAAGAACTGATTCTACACTGAGCTGTGTGACCTTGGGTAAACTCTGCTTTCTCTCCCTGCCTCAGTTTCCTTAGCTATCCAAAGAGGAATAGGTCTGTAATCAGGGACGGCAAATCCCCAATGCCAGCTGTGATGAACTGGCCACAGCTCTGCTCTGACTTGAGAATAATGAAGCCACAGCCAACCTCAGTGGGCAGGCTGAGTTGAAGAGGTAGACCAGTGATGCCCATCATGGTTGATGCAGGTGCCATGTTTCCCGACAGCAGCACTGTTGGCATTTGAGTAAGGACAATTCTTACAGTGTCTTACTGTGCCATGACATTCAGGATGCTCAGTGCCTTAGTCAACATTTGCTAAATGGCTAACAAACACCACACATTTCTAAAGGTCCCCTGTGGGGACCAAGCTGTCCTTGGTTGAGAACCACAGGTAGGGAGATGGAAGTAAGAGTCAGGATTGTTTTGGCTGAAGATGACAAAGACCATACTAAATTAGCTTAGCTAAAATGTAAATTATTTGTTTTATGTGATAGAGAAAGCATGGGAGAGGCCAGGGCTACATTTCTCCATCCAACAAAGACAATGTCTACTCCTCAGGGGAATTTGCAGTAAGGCAGGTTTTACATATGTTTGCCTCCCCTCACCCCTTTCTATTTGGGGAGAAATAACAAAACCAATGAGCAGCAAGGCTTTTCCAACTGTGGAAGCTGAGTGGGGGAGAGATAGCCCCTTTCTTCACCCCTGACATCTAGAGTATTAGCAGGGACTTAAGTGCAGCCAATCGTGGACACTTGCCTGGGACTTGGAATCTAGAGAGGCTCAAGGGTCCATCAGGGATTATTCCTGGCAGCAGCGTTGAAGTTGAGAGTTGGGGGCTGCTTAGTGTCCGGGGTGATGGGCTCCAGCAGGGCAGCAGGGTGTCCAGTGGTGATGGAGGCTGCAGCAGCAGCCCGGGCTGACTGTTCCTCCAGTGGACTTGGCTGAGCCCTTGTCATCCTTTGTTCCTGACTCCGCCCTGTTCTTCAGCCTTCCTGTTGATTCAGAGAGTGACCCAGTACCCTTCCAAGGAATGATTTTCGCTATTAAGCTAACCACAGCTGGTTTCTGTTGCTTGCAACCCAAACTTTCACTAACACAGTTTGAGTGGGGTATCTGGGCAGGATGGAAAACCAGAAAGCAAGTGGGGTGCTCTGTAGTCTCAGGGACCTCGGGAGAGGCAGTTTGGAGGCAAAAGCCAACAGAACCCAAAGCCAGCAAGGCAATTTTCCTTGACGGTCACTGTGCCAGTAATCTTGCTGAAGACTGGGAATTTACTTGCACAGGGCGGACTCAACTTGTGTTTAAGACTTGGCTGTTTGAGACTAGTTCCTAACGCCCCATCTCACGATCTACTTCTTTGCTAAGCTCAGGTCCCAAGAGCAAATACAGTGGCAGATGGGACGAATCTACATTGTACTCATCACACATGATGCCATCTTCTCTGCCACATAGGGCTAATTGGACAGGTGACTCCACACTTGTCATTGCCAATTCTAGAAAACAACAAGTGCCTGAACTTAACAAAGCGACCACACCACTGCCTGGGTCTTTCCCTCCTCCCTGATCAACCAAGACACAGCAAAAGAAGGTCTAAGATTGTTGCCGTGGAATCTGTGGGTGGGGAGAGTCCTCTTTGCAGTGGAGGTGATTATCATACCCTCCCCTTTTTCCTCCAGCAGGAAATGGCAAAAGGTAAAACCCTAGATGGGGCAGGAGTCAGAAGAAGCTATAGTAAGAACAATGAGAGCATCCTCCCTTGGAGCTGCGAAGAGAAGAACCCTGGATGTGAAACTGGTTGTTTTCCTTGGAGGTCCTCTGCCTCACTGTTGGACCTCAGCTGTGGCTCTTGTCTGAGTTACCTATTTAATTGTTCACCCCTCCGCACCACTACCTCACACATGCCTGGAGGGTGAAGCCATGGGAAGAGACTGGGGGTTGAGACCATGAACTGTGGACTCTGGAGCCAGATTTCCTGCATCCAAATTCCAGCTCTGTCACAAACTGTGTATATTTGGGCAAGTTATTACGTGACCATGCCTCAGTTTCCTCCCCTGGAATGATAAAAACAGTGATGGCTGCCTCATAAGATTAAATGAGTTATAAATATAATGTGCTCAGGATGGGGCCTGACACAGAGTAGTATCTTAATATATGTCAACAACATCTTAGTTCCTCTGTGCAGGACCTGGCACAGGGCTGGGTCTCCTGACCCGTTGAAGAAATGATCCAATTCTCCAGGGCATTCCTGAATGCGACCAGAAAACTAGGAAGCGCAAAGTCATCACAGTACGGGTGGGCCCAATGTTCATGTTCATTCCTTAACCAAAGAGATAGATTGCTCAATGGCCCCTGAAGTCTGCCACCTCAGGAACCTGTGACAGGCCAATGGGTGCATGTGCGTGTGTGCACACACACGCGTGCACACGCACACACGTGCGCATGCGCCCACAGACGCATAGGAGGCCAACCTCAGGCAGGCCAGCCACTGGCACCAAGCACCTTCCTGACATCTCCAACAACTCCTAGCTTCAGCTACCCAACTCCAACCTTCCCCCTACCCTCCCGGGAATGGGATTCCCCCAGTCACTTCTCCTAGCCTACAAACCATTTCTATACCCTCAGTGTCCAAGATCAAGGCCCTGCCTAGAAGAGGGAGAGCGGGCACTTGGTATAAACCAGTGTTCTTAAACTCCTCCCACCCATAAACCCTCTTGCTTTTCCTTCTCAATCACAGAATTCAGAAACCCAAGTGCTATTGACTCCTCTGAGGTCTGGGAACATACAGCCATGACCTTGCTCCCATCGTCTCTCCTAGGGCCAGAATAAGACCTTCGTGACAATAATAATAAGACGAATATGACTACTAATAGCTGTACTCATATTACTTACCACATGCTTAGAGTGTTTCTATATGCATTTTGTATATTAACTCTCTTTAATCCTCTCAAAATCTTATGAGGTAAGTACTAAGTTATTATCCCATTTTATGGAGGGAGAAAATGAATCACAAAGAAGTGGTAACTTGCCTAAGGTCACATAGTTAGTAAGAGGCAGCCAGTCTGACTCCAAAGGCTGAACCAGTAACCACTGGCAGATACTTTATTCTAAGCATGGAAAGGTTTACAGCATCCTCCCACCCCCACCCCACATATGTAGTTCAAAAATAAAACTAGGGCTAAATCATGAAAGAATGTGAGAAGGTGCAGGAGAGTTCTGATTGTTTCCTCTGATGACTACTGTAATGCTTTAAAAAAAAAAAATCTTTCCAAACATAGCTTTTCTCTCCTGCTTTGCTGGTGCCCTAAACATGGGCTGCTCAGCTTCACAGATAATCCAAGCACTGCTTTCTCCTCCCTCTGGCTGGAACAGCCTCTACCTGAAAAGTTCAAGGTTGGTCAAGTCTGGGATTGGCTGCTGCCCCTTGGGAGGCATGGAAGGTGCTTCTTGGCTAGAATGGAAGTGGCTTTGGCCACATAGCTCTCGCTATGTCTCTGAGTGTAATAGTGAATTTTGACTATGTAAATGAATATATATTATATATATAACATATATGTGTGTATATATATACACATATATATCTTTTTATTTTTCCTTTTTGTTATTATTAAGGCATTGAATTGAATTTTTGAAATTATGTGTGTAGTAGTTTATATTTTTATGAGTTTCATTTCAGGATAATATAGAGGGTGTTATAAAATATTTGTTGCAAAAGGAGGGCATAGAGTCTGATTAGTTTATCCTTTCAGCTTTGGTCTCAGCTGTCGTCCCTGATAGGTGCAATCTATTGAAATTTTACGGCTTTTAAGATTAGGAGTTGTTACCATCCCCTATGGCAACCCAATTATTAATGTTGCGAGTCCCCATGATGTGAATCATCTGTTCGGTCTCCAGCAGAAATGATTTGTGTGCTCGGGCCCACGTTGAATCTCAGTTCCTCCTAAATGACTTCTCTTGCTTTGGGAAGGACCTTGGGGCAGTGGGAAGAGTGAGCGGTGGGAATTTAGCTCCGGGCAGCAGGAATGGAGAAGGAATGGGCGGGGGGGTCTGCCGAAAGAGCTGACTTAGAAGATAGAAGCCTGGGTTGTAGACCCTGTGTGGCCACTAATCTGTGAATGGCTTTGGGCCTAGTGCACAGAACGAGAGGTGTATGGGCTGGGTCCATCCAGGGCCGTCAATCTGTGACTCTGCGACTGGTTCTTTGGTTCTGCAATGTGGCTCACGGCAGGCAGAGCAGCTAAAGAGCAAGTGTTTTAAAGTCAGGGTCTAGACTCCAAACCCTGGCTCCTCCATTTAAGAGCTGGGTGACCTTCAGCAAGTGACTTAACCTCTCTGAAGCTCAGTGTTCTTGCCTGTAATATGAGGATCAGAAAAGCACCCACCCCACAGGGGACTTGTGTGCATTGAACAAGAAAAGGCATGCAGCACTCCTGGTACCTACTAAATGGGTCCTGTTACTGGGGCCTTGCCCACCACCAGGGGCTCCTGGCTTTCTTGGCGAGGTGCTTCTCTTACAACGTCTGTTGTTATGGGGCGTGAGAGGTGCTCACATTGACTCACAGCAGTGCTCACAGCACAGGTAGCCTGCACGCACTCTATACCAAGCAGCCTAGTCTGACATTTCTGGTCTAAACAGCCCTGAACCAAAGCTGAGACCTTCTTGCACTCCAGATCACAGAGTCCAGCCGACACCAAGACAAGTCATCAGCTTTAAAATGAAAGGGGACCATGTTGAAGGCGTCCGGCTATTGAAATCATAGGTTGATATGAGCTCATCATTCATTCATTTAACAAATAATTTTCTATGCCTACTGTGTGCTTAGAGCTCTGCCAGGGGACCCGGTGGTGGAAGAACAGACATCTACCATGTGCAAATCAGAACAGTTGCCACCATTTTCTACTAGGCTGCCAGAGGCATACTATAGAGTTTAACAGTAATCACTTAAGAGTTTTCAAGGAACTTGCACACCAAACATGAGAGGAGTCACTATCACTCCCGTTATGTAGATCAGGAAATGGAGGCTCTAAGAAGTTATATGCATAGCTCAAGGTCAACCATCCCACTTGCAAGGGGCAGAGCAGAAACTCATACCCAGGTCAATCTAGCACTGTTTCTACTATGCCACACTTCCTCTCTGTACCGCATGGGGTGGATTGGGTGAAACTTAATCTCCTGACTATGCTAATAAAAAAATGCTCTTCCTGAATCAAATTGAGAGTGGCTTACTCTGGGGTCCCCGACCAAGCTAAATGTCAGTGGGATGATGGGATGGTTGGGATGTTGTGCCTCTATCTCCCACCCTAAGTTGGTTCAGAGGGTATCAGGAGATGAGGACCCTGGACAAAACCCAAGGCTATGACACTCTCAGGAAGCAAGTGGATTCAGTAGACGTGCAGACCAATATAGCATTTGCCCCAGCTGGAGGCTTTTGCTGTAACCATGGCCTCATCTATGCAACAGCTTGACGGCCTCTCTTCCTGAAGGTAGGGGGCTGGGCAGGATGACCCTGTGTGGTCCCGTCTTGCTCTCAAAACCTTGATTATGAGTTGGTGACTCAGAGCTTCTTCACGGCTGAGAGGTGTTAATTGGTTCACATGTCGTTTTCCAAGATGTGAGCTGGGAAGGGCTCTTCTGGCGCAACCCATTCTAGAATGTTCCCTAGGGTTGTCCATGATCCTGGGGCAGGACATGGGGGAGGGGCAGTGAAGAGGAGAGAAGTAGTAGAAAATGTGAACAAGGAGTGGAAGTGATAAATCCACTAACTACCCAAATTACTCAAGCTGAAGACAGCAGACTACTCTGTAGAAAGAAGTTCTAGGGATTCTTTTCCCATCAGCCTGTGAGCAAGTGTATGTGCCCGTCTGTCCCTGATGGGATTATAGTTCAAGTCCTTGTGGTTCAAGCTCCCCAGGGTCATAGAGGGTAAAGGCAAAGACATAGTTACCTCCAACCAAGTCCTCAGGAGTCTCCCAGCCTTTCTACATTTCCATTCGCTCTGTTCCTTCTTCCCTCACTGGGCTGACCAACAAGAAGGTAAAGGTAAGGCAGGGCCTAGAAGACATGATAGACAAGAAGTCAAGAAGTTGTGTGTGTGTGTGTGTGTGTGTGTGTGTGAGAGAGAGAGAGAGAGAGAGAGAGAGAGAGAGGGAGAGAGAGAGAGAGAGAGAGAGAGAGAGGGAGAGAGAGAGAGGGAGGGAGAGAGAGGGAGAGAATGTGCACACACTGGGAGGGGCTTGCAGAATGAATAGGGTCTGGGGCACATTTTATCTGGTGAATTGGGGCCTTCCCAAGAATGAACACGCCTGGCCATGAGCTGGCCAGGCCTGCTCCCTGGGAGAGAGGGCGAGAGGGCTGAGGCCCATGTGACTTTATTAATAGACCAAGCATCTCAGGACCATTTTTCCCTAAGCCATTTTCATTTGTGGTTCCAATGCGGTTTTGTTTTTGGTTCTCATGAGTTATTTTCTGCCCTCTGCCCTTCTGCGGTGGGTCCACTGGGGGAGCTGAGCACGGGGCCTGACTGGTGGCACGTGGTCCCTTTCTCCAAGAAAGAGAGAAGGGCCATGGGGGTGGAGTGGGGCCTTCCATAGAAAGCCTCCCACAAGTGCATTGTCGGGACTGCAGGGTTATTGCGGCAGAGAACTGGGACCCATTGGCAACAAACTAGGCATTTAGAAAAAAATGTAAGGGACCTGTGTGGAGGTGCTTCTGAGGACTGCCAGGGCCTAAGGCTCAACCTAAGGAGAGGGATAAATGTGTTCCCTTGGTACAGAAGGAGGGAGCGCTCCCAAGGTCGCAGCCCAGAATTCCTCGAATAGACACCGAGGCTGAAAATGCATGCTCACTCGCCTAGTTTCTGTCTTCCTCATCTCTGGGGCCAAGGTTTGTAATATTGACCAGAGACTCCATTGTGCTGGTTTATACACAGCATCATAACTGAACACCTTACCAACTTAAGCCAGCTTCGTTAAGAAAGAGGGAGCATCTTGTGGCTTAATAGCTGCCATTATTTGGTGAGGGCGGGGCTTTCATCTTGCCTATTCCTTACTCTACCTCTCAGGAATTTTGGATGGATCGCTATGTTTACCGAGTATTTCCTGCTTTGGGAGGAAGAGGAGGGCAGCTGACTGTAGGACCTTCAGGAGGTGGGGATGGCTGAGGCAGGACATTTAGGAGGAGAGTCAGCCCTAGATTTGATTTGTAAATTTGGGAGTGATTGATTCACTGTGAGTTGAAGCTTGAAGTTGCGAAAGTGGATGAGATCTTTGAGAAATACTGTACTGGAACTGCAAATTCCTCTAAGGATTAAAGCTTGGAGTAGATCACATAGAGGAGTGAAGGGAGGAGGGAAATCATGCTTAATGCAGCTTTGTCTCTTAAACCAGCCCAGTGCCTAGAATGTGAAGGAAGAGGGAAGGGAGGGAGAGAGGGAGGGAGGGAGGAAAAAATAAAGGAAGGAAGGAAGGGAGGGAGGGTGGGCAGGGGGGAATCAGAATGGCAAGGGAACTTGTATTTATCCAACACCTACTCTGTACCACGCACTTGGAACACATCACCACCCTCGACTCTCCCCACAATTCTGTACAATGAAGATGATCATTCTTATGTTACAGATGAAGGTCCAGCAGTTCAGAGACAGGTGCCCAAAGATACACAGGTAGTCTGTGGTAGAGATCAGATGTGATGCCAGCCTGTTTGATACCCCCTTACCTTACACCGTATTTCCTATAGGTGGAAAATCAAATACAGAGTCAAGGGTAGAGAGAATTGGTAGCTCACAGGGGAAGCAAGAGCAAACCAAAGTGTTTTCAAGATTGGGAAGACTGGAGCACATCTTTAGATAAGGTGGATGGAACCCCAAGAGAGGAAGAAATGAAAGATTCTGGGTGGGAAGGGAGCAGCATTTAAGAGAACATATTGCTCAGTCCCACTTCATGGCATCTCTAGTTCTACATTTCAAATATTTATAATGCCTCCTCTCTACTGAGAAAATACATGTACATAAATAACCACAGTGCAAATGCTAGGAGAGGCCCCCACAGGTGATAAGGGCATTCAAAAGGAGAGCAGCCTAGAGGGGGAGGGAAAGGCTCAGGGAAGTCTGCAGAGATTTGAGATGAATGGAAAATAAGAGTTCACTAGAAGAAAAGGCAGCGAAGGGCAGTTTGGCAGGGGGAGTCCCAAGAACAAAGGTATGGAGGCCTTAACTTTATCATATATCATTTAAGATTGTGTTTGGCAGGGAGTAGCTTAAACAAGTAAGGGGTTCGTCTTTCTCATAAACTGGAAGAACAGAGGGAGAGAGCCCAGGGCTGACATGGCAGTTTAATGAGGCCACTGGGACCAATTCCTTCTGTCCTCCTGCTCTGCCATTTTTAGCTCAAAGCTTTTGCCCTATTCATCATAAAATGGTCGCCATACCTCCAAACATTGCATCAGAGTTCCAGGCAGGAAGGAAAAAGAAATGATAGACAAAGCTTTGCCCATTTATGTCAGTAGGAAACCTTCCTCCAGGACTTCTGCCTATCTTGAACCAGCCAGAATAGTATAACCAAGCTGGTGCCTTACTTGCAAGACAAGGTGGGGATTTGAGTAGTTCTTTTTCTACTTTCTGTAGTAGAGGAAGGTATGGCAGAAGTGTATTGGAATCGATGTCAATTAAGCCAAACTATGGTATCTGCCATAGTGTGTTTAGGGAAGGTATGAGTGGTCCAGAGTAGTCAGAAGATGTGAGAAGTGACTGGAGATTGGGCTGTTTGATGGGAATTGAATTGTGAATGTCCTTCTTTCTCAAGACTTGGTTTAAACTGCTTCTAAGAGGCCAGGCCCTGGTGAAGTGTCAGTTTTTTAGTTGTGACCCTAAGCAGGGTAAGTACATTTCTACAGGGAGTCTACTCTTAATTCTTAGGAAAATCTCATGGGTAAACATGTTTTTCTTTTGCTCCCATCATATCCCTTCTCTCTCCTATCCATCTATCCATGCATCCATCTATCCATCCAGTATCCAATCAAGTATCTACTATCTGTGCCAGACGTTATGTTAAGCTTGTCACCTCTCTCTCTCTCTTTCTCTCTCTCTCCCTCCCCACACCCCCAGGCTGGGCTAAGACCTTTTCCAAACGTGGGAGCCTAAGGAGGAAGAGTTATCTAAGACAACTGCTATTTCAGTCCAGAACTTGAAGCTAAAAATGTACGAATGGAAAAAAAAAGTTTAAAAATATAGATGTGTATTTTTCTAAAACCCCATTAAGCTGTCAAGGGCCCTCAGCGTGTGCTTCCTTTCCCATCATTGCAAATCAGCAAGGTATGTGTGTGTCCCAAACAGAAGAGTAGCCAGCCTCCCCCTCCTCTTCATCCTCCCCACCCTCTTTCTGCTGTTGCTGGCACTCGAGCTGTACCCTAGCCTTGGGAATGCAGGAGCCAGGCCTCCACTCCCCAGGGAGACTGCTAGACGGAACAGCAACCCAGCTCCTTCACAGAGGCTAGGACACCAACGCCGGCTTCCTAGTGGCACAGTCGGACCATCTGGGTTCAAGTACTGGCTGTAGCACTTACTAGATATATAACTTTGAGTGCTTTATTTTTCTAGGTCTCATCTTCCTCATCTGCAAAATGGGGATAGATAACATTACGTACATCTTCATGTCACTGTGAGATTAAATGAACACGTAAAACACGTAGGACAGTATCCGGGTTCTTAGGAGACACTCAATACATGTTGTCTATTATTATTATTATTGTTATTAGTACTAGTATTACTATTGCCTCATTGCTCTCCATTCCTTTCCCCAAATTTGGAGAGTCTTAGACTAGAAGAACTAAAAAACAGACCTTGTGATCACCTTATCCAATCACAAAATTTGAAGATGAGGAAATGAAATGGAACAGACTTCCTTGAAGCTGCCCAGTTAGTTAGTGGCAGTCAGAACATGGGTCCACTGTCCTTTCCACACTAACATTGCTTGGGCCACCCCTCCTCTGGTCTTCTCAGTCCATCAGACGCTTGCACAAAAGTATTTCATATTCTCATTGTTTACAAACGTGTCCCGTAACTCCATCTCATCATCGCGGTCCGTCTCGCGTTGCTAATGTCCAGAGAGTGGAAACCATGCATGCAGCTTGCTTTGCTCAGTGCCTGTCACAGCAGCCACACAGACAGAAGTCCAAGAAAGAGTTGCTTAGAAGAGAGGCTCCAATGGTGAGGATGCCACGCAGCAGACCCAGAAGAGTGGCTCTCAATTCAGATTCAGGGCAACATCTTGGGACCCTCCCTCTTCCTCAACTTCTCCTTTGACTAAATGGGAGATTGCTTCAGAGGAAGTATTTACAAGAGGAGCTTTGAATATGCCAGAATATATAGAGCATTTTCTAGCCCTGGGACCATATGATTCTGATACTTATTTATATAAACACATAGCATCATTTCCAACCAGTGGATAAGAGGTAGGGGACCCAGATTCTGGGTTATTGTGGACATTCCCACTTATTGATCTGTGGTGATTTAGGAGTAGCCTAAATATGTATATAAATATATAAAAATACTTTATATATAATTTGTTCTGTATATTATTATGTTTTGACATCTTAAAAAGCCTTTCTGGCTGGGAGGGGAATGCTCCTCCCAGGGCTAGCCAATTCTTAGGGATAGCAAAGTACTCATAAGACGAATACCTTTGATATACAAACTCCCCAATCCAGAGCCACACATTTTCTACCTGGCCCAATGCATTCTGGGAGGCAATATCCCTTGGCCTTAATCATCCTGGGGCCAGGTACCAGGCAACTAGAGACCACTTCTATAGCCCAAAGCCCACTGAAATCTTCCCAACTAGTCAACCCTAAGCTGTTCCCCCAGCTCTGCCTTTGCTTTTCCCACAAAAACCCCAATGAGGCCACGGTTTAAACCTTCCTCTTGCTCCTGTCTTCTATCTCCTGAGCACCCTGGTGTCTTTCCCACATGACCCTACATGGAGCGTGGGCCTCCTGTCTCTGGCACCTGTGAACATAATAAACTTTGTTTTTCCCTGAGCCTCTCCTTCGTCTCCTCTTGTGGCCGAACCTGACTGACCATCACATAAAAGAATACAGAATGAGGTGCCAAAATTCCCCAAACATCTCACCACCCCATGAAAGTACTTCGGTGCCAAAATTCCCCAAACATCTCACCACCCCATGAAAGTACTTCGGTGCCAAAATTCCCCAAACATCTCACCACCCCATGAAAGTACTTCAGTGCCAAAATTCCCCAAACATCTCACCACCCCATGAAAGTACTTCGGGTCCCTTCACCACATTGCTTAGAAATCAAGCTGACTGATGGTCGGATGTCGAGTGGCCTACGTGTGCCACAGGGCGTCCCAAGACAGGCGCGTCAAGACCTCAGCTTTTGAGAAGCTGGCAATTTTGCTGGGAAGCAACAAACAGGTGAATAGAGAGTTTGAGACACCCCAGCACAGTCCAGGGTGAGGACAAATAAGCTACAGCCCCAGGGTGCTGGGCAAGGCTGCTGGGTGGGGGGTTAGGAGAGGAGGGCTCTGTTCCCAAGACCACCAACATCTTGCTCTGTTACCCGAGTAATCCATGACCTCCTGGGAGGTGAGTGTTTGGCCTGGACCCCTAAGCCCCTGTGTTTGGCTCACTGGGCCCCCAATCTCCTCATTCTATAAACATGGTGGGACTTGTGCTCAGTCTCCAGGTCTGCTTCAGCTCTCAGAATACCTGCTACACAAGTTCAGGGCTGGGACTGGGCTTCTGGGGGAAGAGCCAGCTGTAAGACTGGTGGCCTGTATCACACCTCACCATCCGCTCCTGGGAGGTGCAGCCCCCTCCCCACGCCAGGCAACTGGTCGACCAAAGAGAGCAGGGTCGGGAGAGCTCCAGATGGGGGTTCTTGTGGAGGCAGTGCACGGCCTCGGCACCTGACTCACTGTGGAAGACGTGCAGTGAGGAGAACAGAAGCACTTCTATTTTGGGGAAACGGTCTCAGAAAGACACTCTGCACTTGGAGACAGCTTTTATTGTCTCTAATTTATTTTAAATGAAACAAGGGTTCAGGCAAATCCTAGCACTTTACTTTCGGCTGTTGGCCTGAGGGAGACCCTGTGTGTGGCCACAGTGGCCCACTTTTCAGCACAGCTCCCATCTTCTGAGAGGCCTGAACCACATCCCTTATGAATATCCAAATGTTTGCAACCCTACAAAACTAACCTCCCTCCTGCCCTTCTCGCTCAAGCCTGCCTCCATAAAATGTGCTGTGGGCAGTAAAAGCTTCTTTCTTAGCAAGAGAAGCCCCCGTCAAACCTTGGGAGGTTTGAAGCTGCAAGCCTCAGAACATCTTGTTGATAGTGGCATAGAGAGCTTCACTCTCGCATTTAACAAGAAGTCTGGAAGCAGGCAGTGGTTATGATTGTCTAGTGGCTCAATGATTTCAGCAGGGCCTGGGCTTTTTCTCTGCTTTCTTTCTACCACTCTCATGGTTACAAAATAGCCATAGTTCCAAGTGGCAAATCCTCACATGAGATACCATAATTCGAAGTGGACGGAGCTAATGGTCATTTCTCTTCACATCGCTCTTTGATCAAGGAGGAAAGCCTCTCCCAGATCGGATTCCTTTATGTTTCATGGGCCAGAACTGGATCAGATACCCACCCCAATCATTGGCAAAAGCAATTCTTTGTTGACTAAGACCTTAACTTCTCAGTGGGGGTGATATCACCCTCCACGGGATGAAACTTGGTTCTTGGCGGGGCGGGGGAGCAAAAAAATCTTACTCTTTTTATGTATAAGCACAGATATACAAACAGTATATAGACATATACAGTGTGTCTGTGGTATTAAAATTTCATGGGGGGGCACTTAGGGAAAAAAATGTCTAAAAAACTCCCTAAGGGGATAAAAATAATTTTTTAAAAGATTGATTGGCACGAAAACATGCACACAGATATTTATAGCAGTTTTATTCATAATTGCCAAAACTTGGAAGCAACCACGATGTCTTTTAGTAGGTTAGCAGACAACTAAACTGTGGTACCACCAGGCAATGGATTATTATTCAGCGCCAAAAAGAAATGAGTTGATCAAGCCATGAATAGACGTGGAGGAAACTTAAATGTATATTATTAAGTGAAAGAAGCCAATCTGAAAAGGCTCCCTACTGTATGATTCCAACTATATGACATTCTGGAAAAGACAAAACTATGGAGACAGTAAAAAGATCACTGATTTCCAGGGGCTGTGGGGAGGGAAGGACGAATAGAGCACAAAGGATTTTTCGGGCATATACTCTGGATGATATTATAATGGTAGATACATGTCATACATTTGTCCAAACCCATAGACTGTATGGCACCAAGAGAGTACCCTGGTGTAGACTATGCGCTTTGGATGATAATGACGCATCAATGCAGGTTCATCCTTGGTAACAGGTGTCCCACTCTGGTGGGGGATGTTGATAATGGGGGAGACTGTGAATGTGTAGGGCACGGGGGATATGGGAAATCTCTGTACCTTCCCTTCAATTTTGCTTTGAACCTAGGACTGCTCTAAAAAAACAAAGTCTTTAAAAAAATTCAAAAGTTGAGAGCCACTGACGTGGACCAATCCCAATTCATTGCCAGAGCCTAGGAACATTTCTTTTGGCCGGGAATTCTGGGGAATGATGGTCACATCCTGCCTAGAAAGAAATGTGCTCTGTGGGGTGAATTCTTGGTGGGTGTGTGTGTAGGTGTGAAACTTCAAGGGCACATTTTTGATTACGATACGTAACCACTGACTTGTTTTCAAAGGTGGGCAGGGCTGGCTAACTCCATGGTTGAGCTGCGGTTGTAAGCTGAGGGCCAGAGCTGGATTTCTGGGGTCAATAAGGAGAATTGGCAAGGGATTTTGGAGAAACAACAGAGCCATTTAAAAGAGGGCTGTGTGGTGAATGACTGCGGTAAATGATTCAGTTTTTGGTGGTTTCTCTCTCCCTCTCTCCCTCTCTCCCTCTCTCCCTCTCTCCCTCCCTCTCCCTCTCCCTCTCTCTCTCTCTGTGTGTGTGTGTGTGTGTGTGTGTGTCTCCAACAAGATGAAGGCTGGGGCTCTAGATCTGGCCCTCTACTCCAATGAGCCCGGAACACTGTGCTCAGTGAAAAAAGGGTGAGGGAACAAAACTTTTGGAACAGTTGGCTAACTCCAGGCAGTGTGAGAAAGTCAGAGGCACAAGGGGCTTCTTGCATTCTTCCATTCCTAGAATCCATCTCAAATCCTCCCCCTACTTTTTCCTCTGATGTTTGTCCTTCTCTTCAGGTTACTAGATAACTGCATTTCCAAGCCCTTACCTCTGCTTTTAGTCAAGTCAACGAAGTTTCTCTGCTCAGAAGTTCCAGGGTTTTTTTGTTTTTTTTTTAAAGAAGATGTTGGGGGTAGTTTATTGATTAATTAATTTATTTTTGCTGTGTTGGGTCTTTGTTTCTGTGCGAGGGCTTTCTCCAGTTGTGGCAAGCGGGGGCCACTTTTCATTGCGGTGTGCGGGCCTCTCACTATCGCGGCCTCTCTCGCTGTGGAGCACAGGCTCCAGACGTGCAGGCTCGGTAGTTGTGGCTCACGGGCACAGTTGCTCCGCGGCATGTGGGATCTTCCCAGACCAGGGCTTGAACCCGTGTCCTCTGCATTAGCAGACAGACTCTCAACCATTGCACCACCAGGGAAGCCCAGAAGTTCCAGGTTCGGCTAAGCATTCTTTGCTGGGGGTTGGGTAGGCTGAGGAAGACGCACCGGTTCCCTGGAGTCATGGTGGAATTTCCCACACCTCTCCACCCACCACCACTTTCACATCCTCCGTTTCGGTTCTCCTGGAGTCTTGTCTTACAAACTTGAAAGGCTGCCTGGATGTTTGCTTTTTCAGCATCTTTGTGACCCTAGGAGGTAGGGACAAGCAGCACCACAGACATCTAAAACACCTGGTTCTTGAGACAGGACGGGGTGAGCGTCTCCTCTGGTACAGCACACCTGGAGGACCCCAGATGATGCTCCTTGAAAGGTGTAAACACCAGTGTTCCCACTCCTTGACCTGGTCCCTGCAGCCCACACCAATGACTCCAGGCAATGGGAGTTTAGGTGATGCTCACTCTCTTCTTTATGCCTTTGTGTAGATTGGGGGTTCTCAGCCCTGACTGTACCTTTAAGTCACCTGGGGAGCTTTCAAGTCACTCTTACTGCCTAGACCCAAGCCCAGACTAATTAAATCAGAATCTCTGGGGATGGGGGTGGGGCCAGGCTTCAGGATTTTTTTTTTTTCTTTTTTTGTGGTATGCGGGCCTCTCACTGTTGTGGCCTCTCCCGCCGCGGAGCACAGGCTCCCGACGCGCAGGCTCAGCGGCCATGGCTCACGGGCCCAGCCGCTCCGCGGCATGTGGGATCTTCCCGGACCGGGGCACGAACCCGTGTCCCCTGCATCGGCAGGCGGACTCTCAACCACTGCGCCACCAGGGAAGCCCCCCTCTTTTCTTTTTTTAAAACCAATTTTATTGTGATAGAACTTACAAACAAGAAATGCACTCATTTAAAATGTTCAGCTCAATGAGTTTTGACAAATGTATACACACCCATGCAAAATCCACCCCGTCAAGAAATAGAGCATTTCTATCACCCCGAAGAATTCCTTCTCCTACCACCCCAGAAATAGCTGATCTGCTTTCTCTCACTGCAAATTAGTTTGACCTGTTCTAGCAGTTCATATAAGAGGAGTCATACGATATGTTCTCTTTGGTCCCTAAAGGCTTCTTCCTCTCAGCATGTTTTTGAGATTCATCCACATTTTTGCATCTATCAAGTTGCCTTTTATCGCTGAGTAGGATTTCACTGTACGGATAGGCCTCAAAATTTTTCACCTGTTGATGGGCTTTTATTTCCCTACTTTGGGTCTATAATGAATAAAGCTGTGATGAGTATATGTGTATATGACTTTGTGTGGACATGTGTTTTCACTTCTCTTAGGTAAATAGGAGGATTCCTGAGCCACATTTTAAGAGTATGTTTATTTTTAAAAAATTAAAAAAAAACCCTGCCAGACTTCTCTAAAGTGACTGTACCCTTTCACACGCCACCATTAATATATAAGGTTGTAGCTGCCCAACATCCTTGTCAACACTTGTTGTGGTTGGTCTTTTCCATTTTAGCCATTACAGGAGGTATAGTGGTATCTCACTGCGGTTATCATTTGCATTTCCATGTGACTAATGATGTTATACATCCCTTCATGTGCTTCTTTGGCCAATCATATATCAAGAAAATTAAACCTTTTTGAATCTCAGTTTCCTTGTCTGCAATGGGGCTTAGTCTTCCTAATTCTCCTCAAAAGGGTGACGGTAGCAGATGTGAAAAGTTTTTTAAACTCTGAAGATGGACCTAATGTAAGAAGATTCTATTTCTCCAAATGAGGAACTTCTTATATTAGACAATAGGCCCTGGGAGTACCCACAATATTGATTTTTCTTGAACATCACTTTGTCATCCTCTCTTGTTCAAGAAAAGTCAGTGGGTCCCTCTTAGTTACTTTATGAGACCCACGCTCCTCATTCTATGTCTAAAACCCAGTAGTGGCAACCTGTCCACTCCCACCTTAGCCAACCTCACCAGTCAGTTTGTCTTCATCTCTGCAATGTTAGTTCTCCCCAGCAGCTGAGAGTCCGTCCTCTGTCCCTCTCCTGGCTTTGCACAAACCACTTTGCATTCCACGTGACCCTCCTCCTGGGTTTTTTTCCTGTGACCCCACGGCATTTCCTTTTGCAAAGCTCTCTTTTCAACCTTTTGCAGGAAGCCCTCTCATGTGCCTCTAGCCAGTTTCCCCTTTGTAACCCTTTAGCCCTTAAACAGATAGATTGTGGCATAGGGACTTTGTTCTGAGCCCCTCAAAGCTCCATGTTTCCAAGCTGGATGTCTCCACCTGAATGTTCCACAGGCACCTCAAACTCAACATGACCCCAGAAGGTTCATCACCTCTCCATCCCCCATGATCTCCCTTCTCCCTTTGACTTCCCTGTTTCTGCTCACACATCACCACTCTCCTAGTCACCCAGACTCGAAACCCTGGGCTGATCTGCAACTCCTCCCTTTTCCTAATCTCTTATGGCTCATCAGTTACCAAGTCCTGCCAATTCCACCTCTTGAATTCTCTTCTTCCTCTTCCTCCTTGCCTCTATGACCCTGGCCTTCATCTCCCGAGACCTGTTGCTCAGTCTATTTGTGACCAAGCAGTAGACATTGCTGGCTGCCTGCCTCGTAGCTATTCCCCATCCTTCCCTCCCTACCAGCAGACCCCACTTACCATGATAGAGACAGAAAGTCCAGATGCTTCCTTTTCCAGCCTCCTTTGTAGCCAGGCATGGCCATGTGACCTGGTTCTGGCCAATAAGATATCAGAGGAGGTTTTCTGGGAAGCTTCTGGAATGATTTGTTTCCCTCTTCTCATTTGCCCTCTGCTATTAATGACCCTTCTTGCTGTTCTTTTTTTTTAATTTTTAATTTTATATTGGAGTATAGTTGATTAACAATGTTGTGTTAGTTTCTGCTGTGCAAAGAAGTGAATCAGCTATATGTATACCTATATCACCTCCCTCTTGGCCCTCCCTCCCACCCCCCTCCCAGGGGAGAGTGGGACGAATTGACATATTCTTTTTCAAATTCTCTTCCCATTTAGGTTGTTACATAATATGGAGCAGAGTTCCCTGTGCTATATAGTAGGTCCTTGTTGAGACTTCCCTGCCAGTCCAGTGGCTGGGACCCTGTGCTTCCAATGCAGGGGGCTCAGGTTCGATCCCTGGTCAGGGAACTAGGATCCCGCAGTGCGGCCAAAAAAACCCCACCAAACTTCTCTTCCTGCTGTTCTTACTTCCCCCCCTCTCCTACCCTTTCATGCCAATTCTCTCCTGAACATGTCTGCCAAATCATCTCTCAAAAACGGAGTTTTGATCAGGTTATATTCCTGCTCTCAACAGCTCCCCCATGAGATGCTGGAGAAAGCCTAAAAACCTATAGTTTGGCATGTAAGGCTTTCCATGATTTAGTTCTAACATATCTTGCTTGTTTTCTGCCCTGAGATTTGCTTTCATATCCCTACACCTGGCCCAAAGGGGATAAATGCTTTCCCTGTGTATTAGTTCAGGCTCTCCAGAGCTTAGGAGGAGAGGTGGTCAGAAACAGGAGACTGACCTCCACTGGCCTGGCCTGTTACCCTGTTCAAGATGGCCTTAGGAGCAGGTCCATGGCGTGGCTGTCCATCATCATTGTGTGATCTGATTCAAGAATGCCAAGGCCCCCAGTGAAGTGGCACCATGGTGTCTGAAATGCCACCATTTGCAGAATCATAAATGCAGGGGTGATTATTATCTATGTCGTCCTCACAAGCACGGATTTATATGAGAGCTCAGGCTGGAGAAAGGCAAGGTTGTCCTGATCTCAAATAAACATCTTCCTAAATAAAGACCAGGAAGATTCAAATAAAGATCTTCTCAAATAAAGAGCAGGTAGATTCCAGAAATTATGGTGGTGCAGGGAGAGGAAAGCAGGGATGATGAGAGATAAGTTACACAAAGCACTTCAGCCTAAACTTCTCACTGACTTGTATGCCAGCCTCCAGGCTCATCAAACTTAACTACCCCCTTGGTTCTGCTTCCTGAAAATAGTCATAGTAAAAATAGCTAATATTTATCGAGCACTTCTGATGCCTGATCTCATTTAATCCTTACATGGCCCTAGGAAGCGAGCACCGTCATTCATCCCATTTTTCAGTTCCCTGCCTTAGGTTTATAGCTGGTAAGTGGCACAGCTGAGGCTAGAACTCCAAATGTCCTGTCCTGGAAGCCCTGCTGACATTCATTCATTCATTCACGCATGTGTGCATTTATTCATTCCTTTATCAGACATTTACTGAATCAGGGATTGTGCCACGGACCTATAGATAAATAATACATCCTGTCCCCAAGGAGCTCACAGCCTAGTGAGAGAAATACCCACATAAGCAAATATTCATGCTATATCCCAGTGAGCTCTACAGTAGGGGCCTGAGCAAGTTGTCCACGTTGCCCTCGATGTATAAGAAACTCTCAGAGTTTGTTCCTCCTCGTCCAATCCCAGTCTCTTTCCACAATCTTCTGTCATCCTCCATGATGCTGACGTTGGTGTTTGTGACTCCATCCGATACCCTCTGGCATGCTTTTTCTTGTGCTCCTAGACTTGGCTGCCCTCCAGCTCCATTTAGCATCCTGTCAGGTCTGGGGGGGGTGTAAAGGAAGGCGCCTGAGTCCAGCCTGGGGAGCCGGTTCTCCTTACGGCTCTGCCTCTGACTTGCAGCGAATCCTTGGACAAGCAACTTAATGTTAGGAGGCCTCATTCGCCAGTTTTTGTAGAAGAAAGAATAGGATTGGATGCTTTGAGGTCACTTTAACTTTCAGTATTAAAAAAAAATTTTATCTATTTACTTATTTATTTGGTTGTGCCGGGTCTTAGTTGTGGTAGGCGGGCTCCTTAGTTGCAGCTCATGGGGTCCTTAGTTGTGGCTTGCCTGGTCCTTAGCTGCGGCTCATGGGCTCCTTAGTTGCAGCATGCGAACTCTTAGTTGCAGCACGCATGTGGGATCTAGTTCCCTGACCAGGGATCGAACCTGAGCCCGCTGCATTAGGAGCGCAGAGTCTTAGCCACTGCACCACGAGGGAAGTCCCTAACTTCTGGTATTTTATGAAGCTAGCCTAACTTTCCAACATGGTGTCAGGGTGAGTGGTGTCATTGCCCTGAACTTTCCAGTAAGCCCACCTTCTCTTTTCTCCCCTATCCTAGGCCTCACTCCTGGAAAGCCTACCTTACTTCCCTAACGTGCTCCTCCTTTCTATCAGGAACCCCCTCAGTAGGTGTGCTCAGGTCCCTGGCTCTATCCTGGGTTATAATCTACCAGCTCCTGGCCTTGAATAGTTTCAAGGTTCCTTCACCCACATCTGGGGTCCAAATGACAGATCGGGCCATGAGTTACCTGTGGAAGCAGAGGAAATCCAGGATTCCGAATGCCTGGCTGAGGCGCAGATCCACTTGGGTGAGCTGGGTGCCTCCCTGATATGAGGGAAAAGACCTCCTTCCTCGCCAACAGATGATCACAGGACATAGAAGGGAAGTTCGCTGGCTGCCCCCAGACCCACACTCTCCCTTTGTCTAGGCCCGGAGTTTATTATTTAAGAGTAGCGCCTTGGGAATGGGTGCTGTGGGCACTTTCTTTATAGAAAAGCATCTCAGGTATGAACGTTTGTGGCTCAGGCTGTTCTTCTTTCTTCGCTTCTCCCCTAGATCAGCTGTGGGTAGGGAACTAGTGCTGTGCTAATGCCACCAGCTCCGCACCTTCTCCTGGCAGAGCCCGGATGACGTAACCACAGGATACTGAGAGTCACAGATGGGAAATGACGTATCGCAGGTTATTTAGCCAACAGCAGGCCTGGCCCCGATCAGACACTCATGTCTTCAGACACAAAGTCCTTTATCTCTATTTACAGTTTTGGTTTGCCTTCTCACACCCAGCTCTGGGCATACCGTTCAGATATGGAAAGACCTGCTATCCCTTCTGTGGCAGACTTGCACAGCAGAGGAGGACTTTGAGCTGGGATCTTGGTGTGAAATGAATTATTCTGCACCAGAAGATAGCATCTTAAATGCTTCTTCGCCTGAGCCCTGACTTTGCTTCCTTTGTGTTTCTGCCATTTGCTGTGATAAATACCTTTTCTCTCAATAGAAGGAACATACACATGAGGGCACAGCCGTCTCCCAAATATCTAGGCCCCTCCATCTGTCTCAGTAGCCAACCTTCTTCCCAGGACATCTGTCTCGCAGAACCACCCTCCTGGAGAAGGAGCCGGTGTTTACCCTTGTGTGATTCTTAAGCATTTTCTGAGCATCTGCTATGGCCTCAGCTCTGCAGGAGGCCCCTCTGCAACATGCAAATAATTTCCTTCAATAGACACTCATAGTGTGCTCTCCATGTGCAGAGAGTAAGGCCGTCCACAAGAGGCAAGTCCTTGCCCTCTTCCAGCTTACCTTCCAGGGGCATGTGAAACTGTGTAGGGAGATGAAAATATGTAAATATGACAAGAATAAGTCCTATTAAGACAAGAATAAGTCTTATCCTTAAGGAGTTATAATCGAATGGGGAAAATAAAATGTGGTGATCAATCAGCAGTAGTTTATCTAAAAACCATGGCCAATATCTAGCCAGCCAGCCCTCTGCTGCTGGGAAGAAAAATGGCCTCAGCTTCCATTGTGCTGACAAGGACACATGGTGGAGAGAGCTCTGGGTCTGGACTCAGCGCATCCAGATGGGCTTCCAGACTCAGCCGTATGCTGGCTGTGAGGTCTTGAGCAACTGCCTTAACCTTTGCGGGTTGTGGGCTCCTTGTCTGTAAAAGGGTTTAGCTTGCTTCCTTGGTGGCTTGTTATGACACAGGTAAGTTAGTATACATGCAAACAGCAGGCAAATTAGAAATAGCCCCGAGATGCAGTTATTCTTCTTGAGACAAAGGGTCAGTATTTTCAAAACTAAAATGTTTCATGTGTGATGCTAGTTCCCCTCAGATTCCCAAGGACTAGAGAGTTCATACAGTGACAAGCACAGCCATGTCAAGTACATCCATGTCAAAAATATTGGGGTGAGTTTCTAGTCATGACCTTCTACCAGACCAGGGTCAGTTTTCTTTTTTTTTTTTTTTTTGCTGTACGCAGGCCTCTCACTGTCGTGGCCTCTCCCGTTGCGGAGCACAGGCTCCGGACGCGCAGGCTCAGTGGCCATGGCTCACAGGCCCAGCTGCTCCTCGGCGTGTGGGATCTTCCCGGACCGGGGCACGAACCCGTGTCCCCTGCATCAGCAGACAGACTCCCAACCACTGCACCACCAGGGAAGCCCCCAAGGGTCAGTTTTAAATGAAATTCACCACCACCTACATGAGGGTGATTTCTAAACTGGCTACTGACATTGGAAACCTATGATCAGAATGTTAACACGTTAGCTTACGATAGTTAGATGGGGTTTTGTTATATGTTGAATGAAAACACCTCACCTCAGTTGAGAATGGGTTTGTATTCATGGCCACAAGTTCGGACACTGTGACTCATTCATTCAGCAAGTATCTACTCTGCACTGGGAAGATACTCTATCTGGGAAGACAATGGTGGTCGAGAGAGATATGTCCCTTGTGCTCGTGGAGCTACCGTCCAGTGGAGACCTGAGACACTGAACCAGCAATAGAAGGAGTAAGTGCAGCGATAGGACAGGTCAGGGGGATGTGGATGCACCAGGCAGGAGCATCTCATCCAGACTTGGAAGTGGGAGAGGGGGTTAGGAAATTGCTTTGGGAAGGAGGAAGTGCTATTTAAGTTGGTAGCTGGAGGATGAGCTGGAATAAACTGTGAAGGGGAGAGGTTCCTGGCAGAGGGAACAGTATATGCAAAGGTGCAGAGGGGAGAGAATAGGCAGGAGCTAAAAGAAACCTGGAGCCAGGAGGGAGAGCAGGGGCAGTGTGTCTAGAGATGAGGCTGCAGTGTCAGCCAGGGCCAATGATGAAGGATCCCATGTGCCACGGAAACCAGTTTGGACGTCCTCCCTAGGAAAGGTGACCTGTTTGCCAGGGACAGTCATAGTTTATGCTTGTTGCCTCAGGGGAATGATGAATAGCACCATTTCCTTTCACTCTTCAGAGCTGCCTGGGTTGGATGATTAATGATACGGTCACCCCTCCTTAGGGCAGTGGGAAGGTAGGAAGTCTGGCAGTGTCTGGGGGATGATGTGGGGAGAGAGGAACGTGGCCTCCTTTCCATGTTGCTGGGGAGTGTGGGCACAGACTGACATGTCTCAAAACGATAATGGGATCATTTCTACCTTTCAGATAACTATTTCTCAAATACCAAAAGAAGTGATTGAGTTCTAATTCAGTCTTATGGATTCTCTGTGACCACCAGCAACAATGCTAGTCACCCAAAGAAGCTTGAAGATGACATATCTTGCTTCCGAAGGGTCAGTTAAGAAGTCTCCCAGAGCCAGGTGAAGCCAGGAGTACAGGGCAGCCCTTCCTTCCAAAAAGCAGCAGGAAGCAGGCAGGACCTTCCTTTAGCCCAGGTTGGGGAAGGGTAGGAGTCTGAGACCCCTGACCTAGTTGGGCACCTCACCAATTCCCGGCTTTTGTGGGGTGAAGGCTGGCACTGTGGGGGGCATGCAGGCCTGTTCTCCTGCCTCTTCATGCTGGAAACTGGTCAGTGCTCCGATGCCCTGGGAATCAAGGGCCTCCTGGGAGCCTAGCTCCCTCCCCCATGGCTGCCAGCAAAGTAGGCCTGTTATCAGGGTTAATGAGAGTTAACTCACGGTTTAAGTGCTGTTTCCAGCCTAGAGTTGGCATTTCTGTTTTGGTTCACCCTCTCCCACTGTAATTAACTAATTAACCATCAACAACGGGGTGATGCAATTATGGCACAGCGAGCCTGGCTCCTTCTTCCCATCAAGAACCCCTGAGCCCTCTAGAATCAACAGAGGCTTGCCTGAGTTCAACAGGATGTCCTCTGCCCCAGCGCTGGTCACCAGCCAGTGTTCAAGGCCACTCCCCTCCTTGGTCCCAGAGGCCAGGCAGGGCCCGGAGTTGCGCTGAGGGTGAACACTGGACTCTTAGCCACCAACCTCTGCATGCCCTTAGGAAGGCTGAGCATTGTGGCCCAGGGATAGTCACTGAGGTTCCCTGAGCTTCTATCCCTCATCAGTAAACAGATATTAACAAAAGCCGCTTTTTTAGTGAATATAAAAGTGCTTTGTAACACACTATGCAATTGCTCCGCATAGCAGATGTGCCAATCAAGGCCCAAGGCATTAAGCGACTTGCCTAGGACCACCGGTAGGCAAGTGGAGCCTGGGTCAGAATCCAGGGCCCTGTGCCAGCCAACTTTACCCACTGCAGCTCGCTGAAGAGGGAGCCTCTGGCTTGCCAGTGCTCTTGGGACAGCAGACCCACCCGAGGGGCACCTTCTGAAGGTGGTGGACCAGGAGATCCAGAGAGCAAAGAGCTGGAGGCCCATTTACCCCAGCAGGATTCTGGGAAATTCCAGAAGGCACACATGAAGGGGCCTCAGCCCAAGTCTCTGGTCCTGAGGCCTATCACACGCCACTGAAGCTGGGCTGGGGCCTGAGCTGCAGTGGAGTTCCAGCTGGCCTGCAGCTTTGTTTTATCAAGTGCCTCCAACGTCCACAGGATGCCTGGGAGGGCTGTTTTGTACAAGCCCTCCCATCCCAGACTCTCGATACCTCGACTTGGACTCTTGAAGTGGAATAACTGTGGAGCAGCCTCCAGTCAGAATTCGCCTCACAGTCTTAGGTTTGGTGGTGGATCCCTAACTACACTGCGAGGTCCTCCCGGGACCAGGCTCAAGCCGCGGTGCCCTCTGCACTTCCCAAAGCACTTAACGCAGTGCCTCAGCCAAATAGCTGCTCAATTATGCGCATATTATCGATCACAGACTGTCTGTATCACTACTAATTTCTTCCCAGATCTTGTCCACGTAACTTCTAAACATGTTAGCATCACTGTAATGGTAGGCAAGTGCTATCTGATTCTCAAAATTTCTTATTTGACATTATTTTATCTGTTGCTCACTTCAGTGCGTAATCTGCATACCTGTCGTTGTTAATGGCTACACTGGACTCCAGGGTCCTGATGTCCCTCACTTTGTTTAAGCTTTCCCTGACTGCCGGGCATTTGGGTTGCCTCCAGTGTTTGAACACTATAAATAACACTGCTGGGCCACCTGGCTTTTCTCCCCTTCGCCTGGACATGGTTGAGGGGGTGGGGAAGTGGAATGGGGACGGGGACCGCCTCTTACCTGCATTCCTGGAAAGGCTATTCTTCACACTGCTTGCCTGGACTGGGGGGTAACAGAGGCCCAGGTCTGCTGCTCTGTCACAGACAGGACGGGGTCTCAGGCTGTCATCTGGGGACTTCTTATCTGGCTTGTGGTGCCCCAGGAATGGGAAAGGGCACTCGGCTGGCTGAAGCCTCTGGACTCTTGAATCAGCAGGGCTCCCACTTTGAACTCTTTGCTTCGGAGCTGGCCTTTTAGGTACAGTGGCTGTTGGACCATCTAATCAGACAGGCCCTGAGGGGAGACCCGATAATATCACTTATGTTCTGGCAGGTCAGTTCAAGGTTACACTGGGAATCACCAGTGTGTCTGAGCTGAAAAGGAAACTTTCCATGTATCCAATCCAACCTTTCTATCTTATAGCTGAGGAAACTGAAGGCCAGAGAGGTGACGTGACTTTTCCAAGATCACTCAACTCTTATGGTCAAGCTAGGCCGGGAGACAGGCGGCTCCTTACACCGAGGCTGGGCCTCAGCATCCTCCAGCCTCCCTGCTGGAGCATGTTTATGGATTGGAATACACCCCATAGGTAAGAAGTCAATTCTCCACAAATTGATCTCCATAATTGATCTCTCTCACATCCCAATACAATACAACTGGGATTGTATAACACAGTCCCAATCAAAATCATAGCAGGGGTCTTTGGAGACACAGGCAAAGAAATTCTAAAATTTATATGGAAAGGAAAAGCCAAAGCAATTTTGAAAAAGAACAAAGTTGGAGACTCACGCTATCTGACATTAAGGTGTACTGTAAGGCTACAGTAATCAAGGCAGGGTGGTGGTGATGAAAGGATGGACAGAATAAAGAACCCAGAAATGGACCCACACAAGTATGGTCAATTGATTTTTGAAAAAGATGCAAAGGCAGTTCAATGGAGAAAGGAGAGTCTTTTCAACAAATGGTGCTAAAACATTAGACATCCTATAAAAAACAATAAACTTTGACCTATACCTCCTACCTTACACAAAAATGAACTAAAAATAGATCATAGACCTAAATGTAAACTACAAAATTATAAAACTCTTAGAAGAAAACAGAGGACAAAATCTTTGTGATCTTGAATAAGTCAAAGTTCTTACACACAATAACACATGTATGGTCCATAAAAGAAAAATCAATAAATTGGACTTGATCAAATTAAACACTTTTACTCTTGCGAAAGACACCTTAAAGAGAATGACAGAAAAGCCCAAAGACTGGGAGAAAATATTTACAGATCACATACCACACCACAGACTTATATCCAGAATATACAAAGAACTCAAAATTTAATAAGAAAAGAAACAACCGAATGTACTGAATGGGTCAAAGATCTAAACAGAAGCCTCACCAAAGAATAAGATATACAGATGGCAAATAAGTACATGAAATGATGCTCAACATCCTTTGTCATTAAGGAAATGAAAATTAAAACCAGAATGAGATACCATCACATACCAATTAGAATGGCTAAAACTATTGACATCACCAAATGCTGTTATGGATATGAAGCAACTGGAACTCTCAGACATTGCTGATGGGAATGTGAAATACTCACAACTACTCTAGAAAATAGTTTGGTTATTTCTTATAGAGCTAAACATACATTTATCATATGACCCAGCAAATGTAAGTATTTGTACTAGAGAAATGAAAATGTATGTTTACATAAAAACCCATACATGAATGTGTATAACATTATTATTCACAATTTCCCAAATCTGGAAATAACCCAAATGTCTCTCATTGAGTGAATAAATAGACTGTGGTACACCCATGCAATGGGATACGATACCACTAGACAATAAAGAGCAAACGATCAATACATGCAACAGCTTGGCTAAATCTCAAATGCCTGACGCTAAGTGAAAAAAGCCAGTCTCAAAAAGTTACCATAGGGGAGGAAAAGTAATTTTTCCTCTACCTCCTATAATAAAAAACACATTAACAAGAGAAAAACAAACAGAGGTTTATTAACATGTGTACCTTCTGTGTACATGGGAGATACCCAGGAAAACTGAGTAATTCCGTGAGGTAGCCCAAGCTACCACCTTAAATACGATCATCAGAGACAAAAGAAAGAAGTCTGCAGGGGTTGGTGCAAGGAGGCTGGTTATGGCAGGGTACCAGGGAAAGCACGGTAAACAAGGATAAGGTTTATTATGCAGATTTAAGTCTTGCTTTCTCCACTGATGATTGTTTCTGAATATTCAGAGTCATCCTTCTTGGCACAGAGAGGAAGCTACACTTACACATGGGGACTCCTTTTATAAATGTAAATGCCCCTTACCAAAGGATAACTTCTACTGTTTTCTGATCTTCTCCTATATCTGCTCTTTCTTAAAATAATCAGCTCAAAATGATCCTTTTGCTAAAGAGGCATACTTTAGGGTGGCATATTCTGTTACCCTTCATTACATACTATATAATTCCATAATATGACATTCTGGAAAAGGTAAAAGTACAGGGACAGAGAATAGCTCAGAGGTCGCCAGGGGTTTGGGGTGGAGGAAGCGTCTGAATGCAAAGGGGTAGCATGAGGGAATTCTTATACTTTTGGAATTGTTCTTTATCTTGTCAGTGGGGATGGTTACAAGAATGTGCCTATGTTAAAACTCAGAGGTCGGGAAGAGGAAGGGGGGGACTCTTCCAGGCACTGGGGCTCAGGGGCAGATCTCCACACCCAAGAGGGATTGATCTCCAAAAGGCAAGCCTGAGGCACTAAGGGGCTGGAGAACTCATCAGATGGTCCAAACCAAGGGGAAACCAGACAGGGCTCCTGCATCTGGAGGTGGGTGTGAGGCGGGGGGGTTGGTCATGGGAACTTGGAGAGATCTCTGCTGCTTGCCCCAAAGCAGAAGGTCATAATAATATTGGGGGCCAGAGCCAGGACTGGTCCCACAGCCTGGAGTGGTGGTGCTACGCGGGCAGGTCAGAGTCTAGAGGTCCTGCTGGGGAACTGGAGTGAAGGAGAGGGACAGGGAGCTGAGGGTGACATGACACAGCCAGGTGTGAGGAACACATGTGTTGGGAGCAGTGGGGAACCTGACTGTGGAGTCAGAAGTTACTAGTAGTATGCATTGGACAGGACCCTGTTGCTCCCCAGGTCCAGGTTTCCTCACCTGTAGAATGAGGATGGGAAAACCAGGCTTGAAAGGTTCTTGTGAGCCTTAAATGACAATAACACACAAAGTGCCAACTACATAGTAGGTGAGGACACGAGAAGGGGATGAAGAGGGATCTAATTGGTTCATTTGTCTGCCAAGGAGGTAGAATGAATAGTGTAAACCAGTGGTTCTCAAACTTAAATGAACGTCGGAATCACCCGGAGCACTTGTCAAACCAGTTTGCTGCTTCCTGCCCCTGGAATTTCTGAGTCTGTAAGCTCTGGGGCGGGTTTTGAGAATTTGCATTTCTCACAAGTTCCCAGATGTTGTTGCCCCTGCTGCCTGGAGATCACACTTTGAGAACCATTGATATAATCAGGAGTGTGGACTTTTGAGCCACATACTTTTGAGTGATGGAAAATTCTGGTTCCACCACTTTGTACCTCTGGGACCTTAACTTCATTTTATCTCAGTTTTATCTCAGTTTCTTCACCTATAAGATAAAGATAGCTGTGCCTTAGGATGGTTGTGGATGTTGTAAAGATTAAATGAGCTAGTAAATGGGTAAAGTGCTTAGAAGAGAACCTGATAAAATGTGAGCACCCAAAAAGGTCAGCTCTCAGTACGTGCTAGGCTCTTAAAATACATCATCTCGTTTAGTTATCAAAAGACCATTAGAGGTTAAGAGCGTCATTTCCATTTTCAGATGGGGAAACACAGGGCCAGAAAGACAAGGGACAGCATGTAACTCACCAGAACCAGAGTGAGGACCTGAATCCATGTTACATAGATCTCACTGCTTGCTGTGGCCTGGTTCTCTTTCTTTAAACACCAAGTCCCGGGAGTGAATGACTGGGCCCTTAAGGCTATGTGGGAGAAAGGCAATGGGAAGGAGGAGGCCGCGGGAGGATGTTTGTCTGGGAACCCGGCACAGAACGATTCAGGATGCACGGAGTGGGCATTTTTGTGTCTTCAGAGGGCAGATACACGGAGTGACTCAATGTCCTGCCCACACATTCCTTCTTTTCTCTTGGCTGTGTAACTGATTGAAGTCATCAGTGAATGATGTGGCAGGTGCAAACGGATTACCCACTGATGGTTTACATAGCCCTGGAGGACACCCCTACTCCCAGCCTAATATGGACAGAAAATCCAGCTACTGGACTATAACATCAGCAAACACAGCAAGCCTTCGTGGGATGAATCAGAGCATCCCACTCACCCACATGGAACACAATGTCGTTAGAAGTAAGGATCAACAACAGCAAGTTCTTCTGTGGTGCGCGTGGGGGTCTTTGTATCCCACAGTCCCAACTGCAGTCAGTTGCCTTGTACTAAATGCTCATGAACTGCATTGGAGGAGGGTATAGGGTCAGCCTGACTGCTCATTTGCCAGAGAGGAAACTCTACCCAGGCCTGGCACTCGATGGGTTTTTAAATGGATGACTTCTGAATTCCAGACTTTTCTGTCCTCTGGCCTAGAAGATATATCTCCTTGGGAGTCTCCTACACTCCCTGGATTCACTGTGTCCAAACTTCCTCTCAGTATCTTCTTCCCTCAAAGTTTGCTCTTTCTCCTGCTTCCACTATCTCAGTGGATGACAGCATCCACTAAGCACCCAAGCCAGAGAGGCTCAGAGAGGAGCCAGGGTTGCACATTCTAAAGCAAAGTTCACCTACAGCAGATAATAGCCATGAGGTGGGTTACACAGGGTGTCCCCCAGACAAAGAGCCCTTGGACATCCTTGGCAGCCTCCCTGCCATCCTTTCCCCCTCGTCCCAGAAACGTTCACTCACCTCTGGGTGGTTCCCAGTTGCCCTGGCCCTGACCTGCCTCTTTCTGAGGGGAGCTGCCTGTGGTTTGTAGATTAACCCTTATCTTAAATACCAAGCTGGAAGAATCAGCTCACAGGAGCTTTGGAATGACTGATTATCTTTGATGTAGAATAAGATACATTAGACTTATTACAAGTCCTTCTTCTTGACCACAGTGCTTGCAGTTCATTCTCATTTTATTCCCTGTCAATTTCTTCTACTCAATGACTTAGTTTCTACAGTAGGGCCTCCATCACCAGCCCTGGATTCAGGGAGGGAACAAAAAGTGGGGAGGCAGAGGGGACTGGTGACAACTAGAATCCTAAAAAAAAAGCTCTCAGTCTGATGTCCACTGGATCCTGTTGGCCTCCCTTGCTGGTGCGCTAAGGGGAAGGAGTGCCTCTCCTCGCTCCCCTCTCCCACTCCCTCCTCCTCCCATGAAGCCCCCCAAGGCTGTTTCTGCTGTATGAAGGGACAGGGTGAGAGATGGGGAGGGTATGAGAGAGAAAATGGACAAGAAACTGAGGATTTAAACCATATTCCCACTCGCTCTTCACATTCTCACAACTGAAGACGTCTGTCAGCCTTTCAACGCTTAGATGCAGAAACAGTTAACATCAGAAGGACAATGGAATGATTTGGAATGCCTCCACTGGTTACAGGGAAAAGGAATGCATTGTTCAAATTTCTTAACCTCTTTTTTTTTTTAATTTAAGAGATGTGGGCTATTAAAATGTTTCCTCCAAAAAAAGCCTTTTGAAAATTCTATGAAGGTAGCCGCACTTCATTTATGTTTATTGTAACTAGATTTAGATGTGTATTTTGTGTACTGCTGGATATACTGTAAAGCCAGAATCACCTATGTGATGAACATTCTATACTCATGCCCAGAAAAATGCACTTTGATTATGTCCACTTTGCATACAGGGGTGGGGGGGGTGGTCTTAGATCCTCTGCAGTCACGCAGTCATGGCCACTAGGCTCACAAACTTTAAGAACCAAGCTCATAGCCACTAAGAAGCTGAGTGACCTTGAGCAAATCCCAGCCTGTGGTCTCAGGTTTTTCACCTGAAGTGTGGAGCCCAGACTGGTGGATCAAGAAGGGCTGTCCTAGTTTTCATGTTCTGATTCCGCACGTGTGTGTGTGCGTGTGTGCGCGTGTGCGAAGTGACCAAATTTGATAAATAATAAAATTACTAGACCGTGTCTATTGTTTTCTGACTCAACCCTGGCCTTAGAAGTCCCCACCAATACCCCTGCCCTCCTTTTTTTTTTTTTTTTTTTGCGGTACGCAGGCCTCTCACTGTTGTGGCCTCTCCCGTTGCGGAGCACGGGCTCCGAACGCGCAGGCTCAGTGGCCATGGCTCACGGGCCCAGCTGCTGCACAGCATGTGGGATCTTCCCGGATCGGGGCACGAACCCGTGTCCCCTGCATCGGCAGGCAGACTCTCAACCACTGCGCCACCAGGGAAGCCCCCACCCTCCTTCTTTATGGGCTTAACCACTCCTTGGCATCATCCCCTCTAGGAAGGAGCGTTCCCTTCAAAGAACCCAACTTCCCCATAACAAACTTTTATGAATATTGTAGAAACATTTTTTGTTTGTTTGTTTCAGTGGAAAACTAGAGCACTCCCTATTAGGTTATCATATTCTATTGCACATTGTCTCCAAGCTATCATGTAAGGCTGTGAATTCTAAGCAACTGATAGATAATGGTTGTCCCTGTCAATAGGTATTCACAGGGGACTGATTCCAGGACCCCAGCAGATACCAAAATCCATGGATGCTCAAGTCCCTTATATAAAATGGAAAAGCATATAAACTACACACATCCGTATACTTTAAATCATCTCTAGATTACTTATAATACCTAATACAATGTAGATGTTGTGTAATTCATTGTATATACAATGTAAATATTTGCTGGTGTGAAGCAAATTCAAGTTTTGCTTTTTGGAACTTTCTGGAATTAAAAAAAAATTTTCAATCTGCAGTCAGTTGAACTCATGGAAGTGGACCCCATGGGTAAGAGGGCCAACTGTATGTAAATCCTGTCTTGCTAGAGATTTAATTTTCCCAAAACCAGTTTTATCTCCATTTATCTTCATCTCAACATTCCTTTACTCAATATAAATTTGTGTGCTTTTGACTTTTCCTTTGAACATCTGCCTGGTTTTCTCACATTGTGAGGAAAATAAATTCCTGAACATGTACATTTTTATATCTGTATACGAGTCATGATTTTACCTTTCTCTGAAAAAATTATCTTTTAATAAGACATTGTCTCTTGCTAACCTTTTAGGAGACAGTTTCTGCTTTTACCTCATCATTTGAATTTTGTTCTAGTTCAGCGCTCTCCTATCCTCACTAATTACCCTTCTCATCACCCCCCTAGCCCACCCCATTTAATGCTCCTTCTAGATTCTTCTGTTCTTTTACCCTAGACTTGTAAAGAATCAGGCTTGAACATATCCAGGCACTGCTGGGAACCAAATGTTTTGGGGTTTGTTATTTTGGAAATTTCAGCTTCAGTGCTGAAGAAATACAGCCTGGGCATGTTTTGGTATTTGGGATCATTTAAGAGCTGCCTATTTGGTTCTTGGAGACAAAGACCGTAGTTAGCATTTTCCTAGCTTTGGAAGGCAGAGGTAGGGTCTGCATCTTTTCAGATAATTTGTATGACATCAATTGTGCACAAAAATCATTAACCCTTTGTTTCAGAATTTTTCACTTTATGACAGAGGGGGTTTAATATTGAGGTGGATCTCTGTTACCCTCAGTTAATGTTTTTGTTTTTGTTTACTAGTAAATTCTATTAAAAACTGCAACAAACCCTGAATGTGATTTTCCTAATATGTTTAGCTGGCTTATTTGGGCATGCACGTATGTGTGAAACACACACAGAAGATAGAGGAAATGAGAGAATGCTCCAACAATTTGCAAAGTGTATGAACTGTGATGCCTACATTTATAATTTCCGTTTTCTTCAGCTGTCAGCTTTGAGCCCCAAACTTTCTTATCCTGGGAGAAAACAAGAGCCCTTGCAGGCAGCCCAAGTTCATGGCTTTCCTGGGCCCCTGGCAGGGTGGGAAAAATTTGGTTACTTGGACAAGCTAATTAAAGACACTTTGTTTACTCTTGGTGAAATTCACAGCCAGGGAAGGTAGGATAGAAAGGAAGTGAAGGAGTCTCACTTGCTGAACTTTTTAAAAAAATTAACTCTTTCTTTACCCTGGTATGAACAAAGTACATTATAATCTCAAAAGTCACGGTTCCAACAGTTCACTTGTTTAACGTTCTCAGATCTCCTGCCAGAAAACATGTTGCTGAATCAAAGAAAGGGGAAAATTAAATGTGTGGTAGGTAGTTATGCCAGAGTGTTTTCTTCTGAAAATTGGGGTAGAGGGTGAATCACAGATTGGGACTAAACATAGATTCTGTGGGCCTTGAGGACATTTCTCTGGATAGCCCAGTGAGAACCGGGGAGGCCATTTCAACATTTTATGAATTCTTCATTAACATTTTTCTCATTGGAGAGAGACAGACTTGATCCTAGACTCACATAGTTGCATCACCAGGGATATTAATGTAATTTGAGGCATTGTATCATATTATAAAAATGCTGTGCTATAAAAGACTCTAATTTGCTAAGCTCTACTGGGCACAAGATGGTACACTTCCACAGAGAAATCTTCCCCTCGAACAGGAGAAAGGCTGTGATGTCATAGGAGAAATCGTGGATGTTCAGCATCTTGATGTGACACTGATGTTCTTTTGAGCCAGCAGAGAAAACAGCCCAGCAGACAGATACCCAGAGGGGAAGCATCAAGTTGTACATGTCCTGGAATTAGCCCTCTGGTCCTGACGGAGAGACTCAAAGGGGGTGATTGGAAACTCCCAGCCTCTGACAACCCCTCTGATGGCTTCACATGGGTCTTATTTCCTCTGACCCCACCAGAAGCCCAAATAGGAAACCTTCCATCATTTCAAACTCGTCCTTCTCCCTCTTAATGTGCTCACATGAAGCACCATCAATCCCAGCCCTGACTTTTCTGATCCCTGTGTTGGCTGCTGCCTGAGCTCCATCTTCTTTATTCCCTTGTCTGGATAAGCAGTGGGCTCTGCCTTGGGTGTCTCCCTGCCCTCCCCATCCTTTCCCTTCTACTTCCTACATGCTGTTAGAGAGGTTTTCTTAAATGCAAATCCTATCATGTCCCTCTCTTGCTTAAAAATCACTGGTGGCACCTCACTGCCTGCCCCAGTAATTGGAAAAATTGGCCCTAAAGGTTGTTTTGGTCCCACTTAAAAAACTTGAAAGCAAGTCTCAAAAGATCAAACTCCTTCCAAGTAACTTAACTGAGTCCCAGAATATAGCTCAAAAATATTTAAAGAAAAAACAAATCCAGGATTCAACAATGTAAAATTCACATTATCTGTCATCGAATAAAAAATTATCAGGCTTCCAAGAACCAGGACAATAAAATCCATAAGGAGAAAAAACAATCAATAGAAACAGATACAGAAATGACACAGATGAACCCACACTTTTATGGCCTATTAATCCACAACAAAGGTGGCAAGAATATACAACGGGGAAAAGACAGTCTCTTTAATAAATGATGTTGGGAAAACTGGACAGCTACATGTGAAAGATTCAAACCGGAGCACCTTATCACACCATATACAAAAATAAACTCAAAATGGATTAAAGACTTAAATGTAAGACCTGAAAGAAACCATAAAACTCTTAGAAGAAAACATAGGCAGTATGCTCTTTGACATCGGTCTTGGCAATATTTTTTTGGCTCTGTCTCCTCAGGCAAGGGGAACAAAAGCAAAAATAAACAAATGGAACTACATGAAACTAAAAAGCTTGTGCATAGCAAAGGAAACTATCAGCAACAACAGCGACAAAAAAGGCCGCCTACTGAACGGGAGAAGATACTTGCAAACAATCTATCCATAAGGGGTTAATATTCAAAATATACAAAGGACACCGACAACTCAATATCAAAAAAACAAACAACCCAATTTTAAAAATGGGCAGAGGGCCTGAATAGATATTTTTCCAAAAAAGACATACAGATGGTCAACAGACACATCAAAAGATGCTCAACATCACTAGTCATCAGGGAAATGCAAATCAAAACCACAATGAGATATCATTGTACACCTGTCAGAATGGCGATTATCAAAATGACAACAAATAAATGTTGCTGAGAATGTGGAGAAAAGGGAACCCTCGTGTACTGTCATTGAGATTGTAAATTGGCATAGCCACTATGAAAAACAGTATGGCGATTCCTCAAAAAATTAAAAATAGAACTACCATAGATTGCAGCAACTCCACTTCTGGGTATTTATCCAAAGAAAACAAAAATACTAATTTGAAAAGATATATGCACCCCTAAGTTCATTTCAGCTTTATTTACAATAGCCAAGATACAGAAACAACCTAAGTGTCTATCAACAGATGAATGGATAAAGAAGATGTCAGATACACACACACACATGTGAGCAACATAAACACACACATACACACTGGAATATTACTGAGCCATAAAAAAGAATGAAATCTTGCCATTTGTGACAACATGGATGGACCTAAAGGGTATTACGCTAAGTGAATTAAGTCAGATGGAGAAAGACAAATACTGTATGATTTCACTTATATATGGAATCTAAAAAAACAAAGCAAATGAACAAACATAACAAAACAGAAAGAGTCATAGACACAGAGAACAAACAGGTGGTTGCAAGAGGGGAGATGGATTGGGGAAGGAAAGGAATAGGTGAGGGAGATTAAGAGGTACAAACTTCCAGGTACAAAATAAATAAGTCACAGGGATGAAATGTACAGCATGGGGAATATAGTCAATAATAATGTAATATCTTTGTATAGTGACAGATGGTAACTAGACTTACCATGGTGAGCATTTTCTAATGTATATAAATATCAAATTATGTGTTGTGCACCTGGAACTAACACAGTGTTGTAGGTCAATTATACTTCCAAAAGAAAAACAAACAGACTCAGAGAAAAAGAGACCAGATTTTCGGTTACCAGAGTCCAAGAGTCAGGGGAGGGGGGAATTGGATGAAGGTAGTCAAAAGGTACAAACTTCCAGTTATAAGATAAACAAGTGCTAGGGATGTAATGTACGACATGATAAATGTAATGAACACTGCTGTAGGTTATATATGAAAGTTGATAGGAGAGTACATCCTAAGACTTCTCATCGCAAGGAAAAAAATTTTTCTTTTTCTTTCATTTTGTATCTGTATAAGATGATGGATGTTCACTAAACTTATAGTGATAAACACTTCATGATGTAAGAAAGTCAAATCACTATGTTGTACAACTTAAACTTATACAGTGCTCTATGCCAATTATATCTCAATAAAACTGAAAGAAAAAAAAGAAATGACACAAATGGTAGAAATAATAGGAACATTTTTAAGGTTATTGTAAGTACCCTCCATATGTTCAAGAAGATAGAGGAAAGCATAAGCATGTTAAGGAGAAACATGAAGGATTTTTTTTAAGACCCAAATCAAACTTCTAGAGACAAAACAAGACAAAACAAAACAAAATTACAATGTCTAAGACAAAAGACATACTGAATAGGAATAACAATAGATTAGACACTGTGGCTAAAGAAAAAAATACAGTATCAGTGAGCTGAAGTAAAACTTCAAGCAGCCTAATATAGGAATAATTGTAGCCCCAAAAGGAAAGTAGAGAGTTAGAGGGAAGAAACAGCTTAAAAACTTTTCCTAGTTTGATAAAAAGATCCAGGAAGCTCAATGGACACCAAGCACAAGAAACATGAAAAAAAAAAAAAAAAGACACCAATGTATGTGATTATGTAATCAAATTGCTTAAAAATAGTGATAAAGAGAAAAATCTTAAAAGAACCAGAGAACAGCCATGAAGAACAAAGACAGCAGACTTATTATTCGAGACAATGCAATCCAGAGGACAGCTGAGCAACTTCTTTAAAGAACCAGCACTGTGAACCTAGAATTCTTTACATAGTAAAAATACCTTGCAAAAATGAAGTAAAGTAAAGATTTTTTAAAGACATACAAGAGTGGAAAGAATTGATCACCAATCCTCCCAAGAACGTTAAAGAAGGCCCTTTGTGCCGAAGGAAAATAATCAAATAGAAATCTGGTTCCACACAAAGGAATGAAGAGATGGTAAGGGTGAAGTACATGAATAAATAGTTTAAAAAATAAACACTTTAAACTCTAAATATCTTTAAAAGACACTTGATTGTTTAAAGTAAAAATAATAATGTATTATGGGGTTTATATCATATGTACAAGTAAAATGTTTGACAAGAGTAGCACAAAAGGCTGGGGGTGGAGCTAATGTAAATGAAAGTATACTATAATGTTCTTGTGTTTTATGCGAATTGGCATAATATTATTTGAAGGTAGACTGTGATAAATTAAAGATATGTATTATAAACCCTGAAGAAGCCATCAAAAACAAAATAAAACGATATCAGTCATAAGCCAGTGTAAGAAATAAAACAGAAGTATAGAAAACAGTCTAACCTAAAAGAAGATGAAAATAGGATAAACAGGGGATAAGTGGCAAACAAAGGGAAAGATCGTAATTTAAAACTAACCATAGCAATAATAACATTACATATACATTGAATATACAGTCCCATTTTGAAAGCAGAGATTGTCAGACTGGATTTTGAAAAGGCAAGCTCTAATTATATTCTGTCTATTGGAACCCTGTGAGAAGCCTCTTCTCTGACCATGGGAGTAGTAAGAAGGCAGGGGGTTGGGAAGGGATGAACAAAGAAAGACGTCAGCAGTGTTCCTCCCACACTTTGCCTTGTTGAGAAGCTAGAATCTCCTCCCTCCATGAACTGCTGTAGAGTGAGGCATCTGCAGTCCCCAACACTCACTGTGACCCAGCCTGGTAAGGGCAGCCAATGCGGAAAGTAGAGAAGAGAAGGCATCTGGGTGAAAGACTGGTTTTGTCTTCATGTCAGGGCAGGACTGGCTTCTAGAAAAGTGCCCACAGGGAGTGACTAGAAGAGATGCCAGGTCAGGAACGCTCCCAAGCCAGGGGGAGACCTGAGAGCTTAGTATAGCTCAAGGCCCCCTTGAGGGACTATGGTGTTGGTATTATTTCCTATTAAGCAAACCATTTTTTACACCGTTGGGTGAAGAATGTTAGCAACCTGAGAGTTCTGGGCCATCCGGAGGGTAGAGATTTTCCCAGGTCCTGAGTGTGAGCTCAGGCCTGGTAGAGAGCAATTTCTGCCTACTCTGTTCAAGCTGAATTAGTCCTTCCTCCACCACAGCTTGGCCATGCAGGCAAAGCCAGAATCTAAGATTCTGGCACTTCCTGCCATGGCTGTGGGTGATTACCTTTGTCTCAACAGGAAGCATTGTGGTTGTGAGGGGAGCTTCCATGATGCCTGTCAGTGAGCACTGGGTAGAGTCAGACAGATGGGGAAGCAGGACAGCCAAACCCCTGAGGGAAGAAGTCAAGGCCAATGGGGCAGGATTGGACCAAGGAAGCTCTATCAGGCCCAGGCTAACTGGCCTTCCTATCAGAAAATCCTTCTTTTTGTGGGGGGAGAGGGGGAACACAAGGGCTAAGATTATCCTGTTCTGGGGGGCAAAGAGTTTTGGACTCAGAGCAACACTTCTGAAATGTTTAGCCATTTTAGGCAATGTTTTATCAGAATTGGATTTCAAGGTCTCATACCAGAGATGCTCACCTATAACCCTCTACACTTGACAAGGCATGGAAATCTCCACGTAGGTGAATGGTAGTGGGGCCCAAGAGAGTAAGGGACTCACTCTCATATGTAACCAGATGGCAGGATATATAGGTCAAGGCTACGTGAGGCTCCATAGCTAGGGCCTCATTTCTTTCCCTCTCCCACTGTTTCTTCCAGAAATGAACAGTCACCCACAGGTCACCAGATGAGTAAGTACCCCAAAGTTGCCTGAGCAGCCCAGCTCCTCCCAGACTAGTGCCGTGGCCACCAACCAGACTTTCTGTCTGAGCTGCTGCTTTCTCACTTCTACCCTCCACCCACCTAAGAGAGTTATCTTCCTGCACCTCTCAGCTCCGTCTTATCACAGAACAAAACCCATGTTCTTCGGCCTGGAATTCTCCACCAGTCTTTATTTTTTCCTTTCGCTTCCCCACTAGCCTGCCTGAGCCTGGATACCTCAGAAAGCGGAGCTCAAGGCACACGCTGACATGCTACTGCTTTATTAGGGATTGCAGTTCTTGTGGAGGAAGAGCAAATGAAAACTGGGGTGAGGAAGGAAGCCAGGACAGCCAACATGTGCTTGCTTCTGAGCTGGCCTCACTTAGACTGAATAAACCGATTGCTCGATGTTGTGGGACCATCTTCCAAGAGTCTGTATGAACCTCTGAGTCTCAGGATAGCCCATTCCGGGGAAGGAAGGGGGGAAATGTGTCCGCGGTCTCCTGCATCCACTGGTCTAAGGTCTTACTCTTTGGGGTTGTGTGTTTGAGGCCCATTAGTGGCACCTCACACCTCAGAGGCAACACGGAAGCCCCATGATAGGAAAGAGGTGTATGAGGAGAGGGCCTTGCAAGATTGTGCCCACTGAAAACTGGCCGAGCTGCTGCTGGGTTGGTCACCTCAGAAGCAGCTGGAACACAATCAATGGCCAAAGGACCCAGAAATGGTGAGGCTCAGAGGGTCAAGGTGGTTCAAAGAGGCACCTCACATACACTTTAGCCCTGCATCCACCATGGGCAGAGGGTTCTCAAAAGGCACGTGAGGAGGTGTAGGTTCTCAGATGGGACAGTTGTGTCAAGTACTTAGCCTGGTACTTTGGAAATGCTCAATAAACATTAGCTCCTATTATTACTAATGTCATTCCCAATGTCAACCTTGCTCCACCTCTCTGACCTGGAAAAGGTGTTTCTTGACCACCCCCAGCACTGTTTTTAACACCTTACAGGTGGTCCTTTTCCAAAGGCATTGACTGCCTGCACATCACCCCTGTAATTCAAGCAGTGGAGCTGGTCAAGGGAAGAGAAAGAGGGCCTGAGGGCAGGCAGGGTGGGGCCATGCGGGAAGGGGCCCTCAGCTGCCTTTCCCCAGATGGCTGCCCCAACCCTGCCCAGCCCTGCTTCTGCTTCTCTCTACTTGGTCAGCAGACATGAACCAACACAGCGGGCCTCTCACCCAGCTGCCTGGGGCCAGTACAGCAGGAGTTCTGAGGGTGCGGAGGCACTTCCTCAGGCTGAGTGCCTTGGAAAGGAGGGAGCAGCTGCTGGAAAATACTAGAAACTTCCATTCTAGGGCAACTGGAGCCTGGCCATGAAGCATCCCTTCCTCGTTTCCTCATCCTTGAGGCAGACCATCTCCTCACTCCATCCTGGACTTGGTCTCTACCTACAGCCTTAATCAGTCTGCTGGCTTTGAACAATTCAGTGTTCCAAGTCAGGGCCTAAAGCAGAGTCATGCTCCCCCAGGAAAACAGCTCACCAATAATGGGAGAAGGGGGACGGGGCTGAGACTGCATCTCCTCTTCCCACGCCCCAGGGGCAGAGTCCTATGGCCTTCCCTACTCTAGAAGCCCACCCGGTAGCCTGCATCAAAGAACTGTTCCAGATCTGTCTGGAGAGGCCCAAAAAGAAAATCCCACAAGCTCTGGCCAGGGGAGCGCGGCACAAGAACTGCGCACAAGAAGTTTAAGTCTGACCAGCACCAATGTTGTGCGGCAATTCTTATGTGTGTTTATTAAAGTTACGATTAAGTAATGTGATCCCATTATATCATTGATTTGTTCATTCAACCAGCAAATGAATTATCAACACCAGAAGAAAGAGACATAATCATGAAGTCCAGCTACAGCAGGACGAAAGTCCATAAGCAAAAATACCACAAGAGAGAAAAGACTGTCGGCTTAAAGAGAAGGAGGAAACTGTGGAGAAGGACTTTTTTCACTGGGTCATGAAGAATAAGTAGGAGCTTTCCAGGGAAAAAAACTGAGGAGGCTGCGGACAGGATTGGTGCATACTATGCAGATGGAAGAATATACCAGACTAGGGGGCATGAAGGAACATGTGCTTCTTTATTATCATTTTGTAAAATTTTATTAAAAACCTACTCGGTTCCAGGTAATTGGGTTAGGTGCCAGGAGTGCAGAAAATAACAAGGCAGGCAAGATCTTTTTCTCTTTCTAGTGGAAAAACAGAAATTAAACAAATGAAAATCACACAAATAACTATATTTACAATTGTGCCAAGTCTGTTAAGGGGAAGGGAAAGGAGCTATGGGAGCATGAATGGGGTGAAAGAGAGAGGGGTCCCATGTGATCTAGAAATCAAGAAAGGTCTTTCTGGGAAAGAGACAGTTAAGCTGATTCCTGAAGGATGAGTGGGGATTAGTCAGGCAAGGCATTCGAGGAGGACGAAACAGCCTGGGTGACAGTTCTGAAGTAGAAAGAGCATGGGGTCCAGAGTATCTGAAAGTATTCTGAATGGATAGGGCGCCCAGGCTATCGGAGGCAGGCCGAATGAGATGGTGCAGGACCAGAAGGCTTTGATCACTATCCTAAGAGCAAGGGGAGTGACGTGATAAGACTGGCATTATGGAAAAGACCCCTCCCTGGCTGCTGTGTGGAAAATGAAGTGGAGCCATAATGGATGTGTGGGGACCAGTCAGATCAATGATCTCAATCCTAGCTGTTAGATTTAACTGGAGAATTTTTAATAAGGATGATTAGAGCCCATTCTCAGATTTTTTTTACTTCTGGGATGAGGCTTGGGCAATAGTGATTTTTTTTTAAGTTCTGCAGGTTACTTCAATGTATGTTTAGGGTTGAGAATACTTGAGCTCTAAGGATATTGCTTTTAAAAGAGAAAAAGAAAGGAAAAGTAAAGGACATTGCTTTACTCTAGGTGATAGAAGATGGTGGTTGGCCTAATGGTGATGGAGATGCAGAGCAAACAATGGGTACTTTTAGGAGGCAGAATAGATAGTAGTAACCAAGAAGGACTGCCAGATTTTGGGCTTGGGCAATTCACTGAGAAATAGAACACTGGGGAGTACCAATTGCGAGGTTCATGACATGAATTCAAGTTTGGACATGTTGAGTGTAAGGTACCTATGAGCCATCTACGTGGATGGCAAGCAGTTGAATACATAGATCTGGAGCTCAGAGAAGACTGGGTTAGGAGTATGAATCTGAGTCATGGATGTAGAGATAGTAAATGAGATGCGTCTGGGATTTCCTAGCAAAAGGAAAGTGTGTGGGATGGGAGGAAAGAAGAGGGCCCAGGACTGAGCTTGTGGTCCTCCAGCCCTGGAGGATGAGGAGAGGAGAGAAGTTAGCAACAGCACCTATAAATGAGAGGCTGGGGGAGCCTTGAAGCCTAAAGGAATCAATATTTCAATGTTCCTGAAGGTCAAAAGGACGGGGTCCTAAAAAATGTTTATTGGATTTAGCAACCTCTAGTTCCTTGATGACTTTAGAGAGAGGTGTTTTGGTGTGGTGGTTAGGGCAAAGGCCAGACTGGAGTGAATGGGAGGGAAGGAAAGATAGGGGACACAGCAAGAGTTTGGTTGTAGGAAGAAGACAGAGAGGGTGGTGGTTGCTGGAGGGGGTTGTGGGATCAAGGAAATGTTTGCTAGGATGGGAGAGAACTGAGTGACTTGAAATGCTGGAAAGGAGAGGGAGGGGTTGCAAATACAGGAGAAAGGTGGGACCCAGAGCCCTGGAAGAGGGATTGGGATCTGTTTTAAGGAGTCCCAGGAGAGAAGGATGAGTGGTTGGGTGCTGAAGTGGATAACTCTATCTCTTTAGAGTGGAAGGTAAGAGACTTCTCCTCTGATAGCTTTCATATTCTTGATGAAGTCATCTACTGGGAGTAAGGGGCAGGTGCATATTGGGAAGGAGCCTTTGAGGGTGGGTGAGAGTGTTGGAAATTTGAAGAGTTGGGATGATCAGCAGTATCTGTTGTGGAAAGATGAAGACTGAGGTGGGCAGAGAAACAGGAAAATGTGAGGCTGTATGACAAGCCTGTAGAAAATGCTGATCAACAGTTCACAGTAGGGCTTCCCTGGTGGCGCAGTGGTTAAGAATCCACCTGCCAATGCAGGAGACACAGGTTCGAGCCCTGGTCTGGGAAGATCTCACATGCCGCAGAGCAAATAAGCCTGTGTGCCACAACTACTGAGCCTGCGCTCTAGAGCCCGTGAGCCACAACTACTGAAGCCCAGGCACCTAGAGCCCGTGCTCCACAAGAAGAGAAGCCACCGCAATGAGAAGCCCACGCACTGCAACGAAGAGTAGCCCCAGCTCACCGCAACGAGAGAAAAGCCCACGCGCAGCAATGAAGACCCAACGCAGCCAAAAATAAATAAATAAATAAAAACAAAAACAGTAGTGTTAAATTCTAGAGTGACTTTCTGAGATGTAGTGAGACTTAGTGAGGCTGTATTACATTAATTATTTATTGCTGTATAACAAGTTATTCCCAAACTTGTTGAAACAACAAATATTTATTATCTCAGTTTGGGGTCAGGAATTCGAACAGAGCTTAGCTGAGTGCTTCTACTTCAAAATCTCTTACCATACTGCAGTCGACATGATGGCCAGGGCTGGGGTCTCATCTGAGGGCTCAAATGGGAGAAGACTTGCTTCTAAGCTCACCCGTGTGGCTATTGGCAGAATGCGGATTCTCACAGGCTATTGGGCTGACGGCCTCAGCTCCTCACGGGTTTTTGGCCTGTGGCCTCCTTCAGTTCCTTGCCATGAGGGCTTCTCCACAGACCAGCTCAAAGCCTGGCAGCTGGCCTCCCTCAAACCAAGTGAGAGTGAGGGAGGGTGTGCAAGATGGAAGCCACAGTCTTTTTGTGACCTAGTCTCAGAACTCATACCCCATTGTTTTTGCCTTACTCATAGGGTAGAAGCAAATCACCAGGCCTAGCAACTCTCAAGAGGAGGGGACGATACAAGGTTGGGAGTACCTGGAGGCGGGGATGATTGGGGCCATCTCAGAGGCTGCCTGCCCTACTGTTTGGAGCGTGCAGTATAGGAAAGAAGGCTAGGGAAGGGCTTTCGCCAGGGCTATGGATGCCAAACTGAGGGATTGGAGTTTCATCCTGTAGACTATTTGGAGTCATGGGTGATTTTGAGGCAGGAGGAGGCTGGGTAGATCAGCTTTTCAAAGGCTTATTCTGGGGACAGGGTGGATGATGGCTCGGCTGGGGAGAGAGAAGAGATTTGGGTAGAAGAGCCAGGAGATCATGGCAATAGTCTCGAGAGGGGACGGTGACTTAAATTGAAGAATGAGAATGGTTATGGGGAGAAAAACATGGGTTCAAGAGATAGCTGAGCAATTTTACAGAGTTTGCAGCCCTCCCTCCTGCTGGTGGCCCAAAGGGCTGTTCCTGACAATGAGTTGAGCTGGGGGTTTTGGTCTGAAATGCCGGGAAAAGGTGTTTTCTCTTTGTGACACGAGCGTGCCTAGGGGTGGATGAGCCTCCGAGAGGGTGGGTAGGGTAGTAGACGGGCCCAGTCATTCAGGGAGGGTGGGGACTTTCACAGAGCAAAAGGAGCTTTAGGAAAAAACGCAGATTGTTGAGAAGCCGATGGAGGGTGGCCTGATTCAGAGTAACCAAGTCAGGAGGAAAACTTCAAGGGTTAGAGAGGGAGGAAACAGGAAGGAGAGAGCGGCTGGGTGGAACCCAGGCTGAGGTGGAGCCTCAGCCGCACGGCTGAGTGACAGGGCACTGGGCCAGGGAAGCCGGCTAAGTCATGACCATGGCTGGGGGGCAGGGCCACCACCACTCCCACTGGACAAGTGGCAGAACCCTTCCACACAGGTTCTATTGTAATTTCACAGCAGTGAGGAGAGGCAGGCAGGGCAGGGATTACAGCCTCCACGGTAGAGGTGAAGAAAGACACTCAAGGAATTCAGCTGACTTGTCCAAGTTTATGGAGCTCGTCTGAGGCCCAGCTGGAGGGTGAACCCAGGGCAACTGAGTCCAGGCCGTGCTCCCCGCTTCACAGCCACCTAAAGTGAGCCGGCAGCCAGCACGGTAGGTCCCACTCCTCCAGGGATACAGATGGCCAAAGGCAGAAAGACTTCTAGGTGTGAAAAAGGAGCAGCTAGAAGGGGAAGAATCCCAGAAGGTAGGCTCTGGAGCTCACTTAGGAGAAACGAAGTGGGGCTGGGGGAGTCATTATGAAGATACAGGGATATCTGCTGGGTGGGAGCAGATAATCCAAGGGTGGGAGTCAGTGGGGCCCCTCTAGGGAGGGATGGGAATCAGGACACTGAAGCTGTTAGGAATCACGAAGGTGGCCTCTCTCCCAGCACCCACCCCCCAGTCTCTCTGTGTCAGTCTCTCTGCCTCAGGTCTTGCCCCTCTCCTGTCTCTGCACATCTGCTTCACCTTCGCTTCGCCAACTGTTTTCTCTGCTTCTGTAGGTGTTTGTGTGGCAGGTGGTGGGGGGAAGGTGCAAATGGGCCCACCATGTGGCTCTAGAGGCCCGTCACAGCCGTACCTCAGAACAGACCAGACCGCTAACAGAATCTCCTGGAAGACAGGATCCTATAGGCCGAGGGACAGCAAACATAACTGCACCCTTGATGCTTAGAGAATGGGGACCCTGTGGGTTGACACCTGAGAACTGGAGCCCTCAGCAGGGGTATTACAGACTGTTTGATGCTGAACAGAGGCGTCCACCCGCAGGCGCACAGCAGTGACTCCCTTCTGCCAGGCATGCTCGAGCCTCAGGGCCTTTGCACCTGCCTGTTGCTCTTTCCCGGAATGTACTTCCCAGATATCCATGTGGCTTTTTCCCTCCTGCTCTTCAGGTCTTTGCTAAAATGTAACCCCTCTGTGAGACCTTTCCCAACCACCCAGTCTAAAGCCTAAAGCTGCACTCCTAGCCCCATTCGCGTTCCTTATCACTTGCTTCAATGTCCCCATTTCATTTCACTGTCAGGCCCGCCATACATTTTGTCAGTTACTTATTTTTTTACTGTCTATCTCCTCTCCTAGAATGTAAGTTCCATGAAGGCAGGCATTTTTGACTGTTTCGTTCACTTTTGTATCCCCATTGCTTAAGCATACAGTAGGTGCTCAACGAAGATTTGCTGAATGAACTAATTCATAAGTAAAATATACCTTGTCTTCCCAAATGCTTTCTCCCTGCAGAAGTGAATGTGAAATGACTGTGTCTTACGAAGCAGGGGCCAATGGGGTCCCTGAATGGAGGAAAAAAATAAGCTTATGAACCCAGAACACAGTCCTTTAGAAAGGCAATTTTTCCTTCTCTGGCCCTTGTGGGTTGGCAGAGTTAGCTAATCGTTTGGGAATGAAGACAAAGAGAGACTTTCTAGGTAAAGTAAGAATAATTACAGATGTGACAAGCTCTCTGAAATGGAATAAGGGGTGAGGGCTTATTATCATTATTAGTGAGGGCCGCCATGCAGTGGGGTTCATTGTGGTCCCCCAGCGACCCCCCATGGGCAAACACATAGCTTTTTATGACTAAATTTGGCTTCCTTGGCCTGACCCCTTACTTTGGGAACATAATCTTGGCCTGAGATGTCGTTGCCCAGCAAACCAGGAGGAACCATCCAGCCTGGTCAAGACCCAGGCAGGCCCAGGCCCAGGTGAGGCAAACCAGGGGCTCAGGGCACAAAATTCAAGGAGGCACCCACTCTGGGGCTCATGACAGAGCAGGGTTCTTCCTCATAGGAACCTGAAAATGAGAGGCTCCTAAACCCTTAACAGAATGCTTACTCTCAGGACAGGAACCATGACTTCCGGGGTCCTGGGCACTTGCACCTTTGTCATCCTTTCCCTCCACTAAGAAATATAGAGGAAAAATTATATTTCAACTTGGTATAAAGACAAATTTAATCCAAGCTGGATTATATTTTTTTCTTCTGACTTTAAAATAAATTAAAACATTTTCATGGCCTCTAAAAGGGTCCTAGGCAGTGTTCCTGCCATGTCTCATGTTTAAGATGGCCCTGGCAAGGGGGGGACACACAAACCTGAGAGTCCTCCTAAATTCTGTACCCTAGATGCCTCACTTGTCTCACCCTAGTCCCACCTCTGGGTGCAGGAATATTTACAGTCCCTAAGTTAGCAACCTCCATTGAGTGATTTCACTTCTCTGAGCTTCAGTATCCTCATGTTTAAAATGGTTATAATCAAGAATTGTATATCCAGTCTCAACAGGAGAACATAATAAAGTCACTATATGATCCAGCAATTCCACTCCTAGGTATATATCCCAAAGAATTGAAAGCAGAACTCAAACAGATGCCTCTACACCCATGTTCACAGCATCATTATTCACACTAGCCAAAAGGTAGAAACAACCCAAATGTCCACTGACAGATGAATAGACAAAACACAGTGTATACATACAATGGGATATTATTCAGCCATAAAAAGGAATGAAATTCTGATACAGGTTACAATATGGATGAATCTGAAAACATTATGCTCAGTGACCCAAAGTGTATGCAAAAGGACAAATACTGTGTGATTCCGTTTATATGAAGGACCTAGAATAGGCAAATTCAACAGCGACAGAAGTTCAGAGATTCGGTTGCGGATACTGAGAACCTTCTGGAAATAGATGGTGGTGACGGTTGCTCAGTACAGTGAATGTACTTAGTGCCACTGAATTGGACACTTAAAATGGTTTAAATGGTACATTTTACCACAATTAAAAAAAAAAAAGAATCTACACATAAGCACTCTGCACAGGGTAAAATGTCATACAACTGTAAGAAATCATTATTACCATTATCGATCGTTATTGTATTGCTGTGGTGGAGGAGCGTTCCAAAGTTCTCAGACAGATAGGCAGGCATAAAACTACTTTGTAAACACAGCCTTTCTCCAGCCTGGACCTGTAGCTCCCCGCCCATGCAGCCAGCAGATTTAATGACCAAGTGGAAGAATGAATGGCCAATGGCCAAGATTCTTGAAGCACTGGGTATGATCGAGCATACACTTTCATCCTGGAGACCTGTCATTCCGTGCCCTCCAACAGTATTCCCTACTGGGGACGACGGACATGGGCTTGGCCGAGAGAGCTAAGACAGTCCTGGTGTTGGTGGCTCGAGGAGGGAACCGTGAGGGGCCAGGTGACCCATCAGGCCCCGACAATGGGTACTTTGTGCTGAGGTCAGCCTGATTGATATCCTGGTTTGGAAGGAATGTCCTGGTATCTGCATGAGCTGAAAGGGAGCTCTGGGATAGGGACCCACAGGCCTCAGCGGCAGAGCTACTTCTCTTTCCATGAACGGACACTACTTGCCAAGATGAAGTCTTATAAAACACACACAAGAAGTGAGGTGGGTTGTGGGATTCCCAGGACAGAGGACACTTCACAAACGAATTCCCCACTGAGAAGTCTGTCCAGAGCCATTTCAGTTCCAGAGACACCCCTCCTCTCAGGGGAGCCCGTGAACTACCTGGAATTTGTCGGTATTTGTGGAGAGAAAGTCTGTAGCTTCTATCAGATTCTCAGAGGAGTGCATGACCCCTACAAAATGCTTTTAAAACCACTGTTCCTGTGAATTTAAAATGTGATCTTAAAGATCAGTATTTAACTTATACCCAGTTTTCAGAAGGGGACGTCTGGATTACTTCAAATGATGTGTGGGACTGCACACACCTGGCAGCAGAGAAGGCAACGCCTCAGTGGGGGTCACTGCTCAGTCCTCCCACCCTCTTCTCCTAAGTGAAGCCATTCGTTTTTTTTTTGTTTTACTTTTTTTGCTGTATGCGGGCCTCTCACTGTTGTGGCCTCTCCCGTTGTGGAGCACAGGCTCCGGACACACAGGCTCAGTGGCCATGGCTCACAGGCCCAGCCTCTCCACGGCATGTGGGATCTTCCCAGACCGGGGCACGAACCCGTGTCCCCTGCATTGGCAGGTGGACTCTCAACCACTGTGCCACCAGGGAAGCCCGAAGCCATTCGTTTTTAAACAAGCTTTACATCTGTGCACAAACGCTGGCACCAAGTGACACCATGGCTCCTGTGGACCATGATTCCTCCTCATTCCTCCCGGCTTTTGTACACATGGGTAAATGACACACCCGTGTCGCCAGTCAGCCCAGAGCCCGAGCCCCACTGATCTCTTTAATAACTATTTGAGGTCTATTTTAAGCCCCCAGACAGAGTCTTAGGTGCTCCATGAGGACTTTTGGCCAGGCTGGTGCGTCAGGTAAATGCCAGCCCGCTGGGCACTGCACATCCCTGCAAGGCGGCGGGGGAGAAGGGTCATAACGAATGGGTAATTTAAAGGCTCTGAAGAGTGACTCAGACATTCCAATGGGGCTTTTATTTTTCCTTTTTGTTGATGTGTGAAATGTAATTGTAGTCATTTTTTCCAATGAGTTGATAAACAGTGATTATCCATGGCAGCTTTTGAGCTGGGGCCATTGTGAACCAGTCCACATGCCAAAATTTTTCTCTCTCCCACCCCCGACACCTAAGATAACCACTCCCAAGCCTAAGGTCAGAGGTTCTTTGGTCTCAGGAATTTTAGCAAAGCTGCAGGCTGCGAATGGTCAGAGGCTGTCTGGGAAGGGTGGCCATAGTAGGGGGATGGAAGCTTGTGAGCTCAGGCCTGACCCTCAGCCCCACCCACCCCTCCTTTGTACCTGGGATGAAGGCAGAACAGAGAAATGGCTGTTCAGCATCAGAAAGATGGTCATCAAGAAAGAGGCAGGGGCTTCCCTGGTGGCGCAATGGTTGGGAGCCCGCCTGCCGATGCAGGGAACACGGGTTCGTGCCCCGGTCCGGGAGGATCCCACATGCCGCGGAGCGGCTAGGCCCGTGAGCCATGGCCGCTGAGCCTGCGCGTCCGGAGCCTGTGCTCCGCAGCGGGAGGCGCCGCAGCAGTGAGAGGCACGCGTACCGCAAAAAAAAAAAAAAAAAAAAGAAAGGGGCAGAAGACCTATAACATTTGGTGAGCCCCATCTGTGGGGCAGGAGCTAAGCTAACTAGCCCCTTCCACGTGGATCACTTCACGTAATCCTCACAACAGTAGAGAATTGCTTAAACCTAATGCATACTAAACGCCAGATGTTATACATACCTGATCTTTACAATCATTACTCCAATTAATTATTATTATCTTCCTTCAATTTATAGATCAGGACACTATACACACACACAGAGGATGAAGTCACGTGGCCAGTTAGGGAGCGGTGGGGGAATTGGGGTTTGAACCCAGGTCTGTCTAACTCTAAAATCCATTCTCTCACCACCGCACAAGGCTGCCTCCCATCAGAGAGCTGGCCTTGCTGGCCCGCGATGGCCCCTATGACAATGCCCAGCTGTGACAACGTAATAGAACCTCCCAGGTATTCCACAAAATGTAGCGGTTCATGGTTTTCTCCTCACCAACCACAGAGACACGGGCTTTCAAGGAGAACCTGCTTTATTCATTAACTGGTTGCTGGTTCACAGCCTGCTAGGGAGTGACCATGGACACAACCAGCTGGGGAGGTCTGCTGAGTATCACTGATGTGTGCTGTCATCCATCCTCCCACAGTCAAGGGGACAGGAGGACAGCCCCTTAGACTGGCATCACGCTACCAGGGGCACAGCCCTCATTTCTGTGGGGAAATTCTCTTTGGTGACAGGACTGTTGCAGGGACCCCCCCAGGCCGGGATCCCATAACCCAACCCTAGCTGGCAATGTTGGGTAAAGGATGGAAAAGCAAGCTGGGACTGGGGTGGTACTTTGGGCAGCTGTTTCAGGTCATTCTAGCTGGGCTGCTCTAGCTACCCTTCTTGGTGAGAAGTCCTGGGGTGTAGCAATGGGGCCAGGCTGGGGTGGGGCAGAAACACTGGTGAGAGATGGAAGGGGTGTTTGGGAAGGAAGTTTCCGTGAAGGCTTGGCTGGCAGGGCAAGGAATCAGGGAACTGAAAGTGAACAAGAGATCTGAGGCAGAGATTAGAAAAATGGCAGGACCTTTTTCTAATTGTTTGCACTAAAGACTGGGTGAGGTTTGGATCCCAAGGTAAATTTTTATTTATATAGGAAAGTTTAATACTCACAATTTTAAAAAGGGGTAGGTAGGAAGGAACAGGTTATTTATTCGAAAGAGCCTTGGTGACTTAGATTTAAAACTGCCTTTAATACTATGGGCTTCTGAGTTACTCATTATTAAAATGGGGGCTATCGTTCCTCAAAGTTAGTTTGTCGCGGGCATCAAGGAAGCAGGGGAGAGTTCAGGAGTCACTTTACTATTAATTCCACTGAAGTTAATCATCTTTTTACTTCTGGCTGCTTTTAAGGTTTCCTTTTCATATTAGGTGTTCTAAATTTTAATTTGTTTTGTCTAGGTGTGTATTTCTCTTCATCTTTTTTAGGGGGATTCAGCAGCCTTCTCAAATTTATGGATTATTCTATTTAATGATTTATGACAAATTCTCATCCATTCTCCTTTTTTGTTTCTTTAAAATTTATTTTTTTCTTCCAGTTTTACTGAGATATAATTGACATACAGCCCTGTATAAGTTTTAGGTGTGAGAAGCATAATGATTTGACTTATATATTCATGAAATGATTACCACAATAAGTTTAGAAATGATTACCACAATGATTACCATCATCTCATATAAATACAAAATTAGAAATAGAAAACAATTTTTTTTCTGTGATGAAAACCCTTAGGATTTACTCTCTTAACTGTCCCATGTAACCTACAGCATGTATTTATCATGTTGTACAGTACATCATTAGTATTTATAACTAGAAGTTTATACATTTTGACTATCTTCATCCAATTCCCGCTCCTCTCACCCTCTGCTGCTGGTAACCACAAATCTGATCTCTTTTATTCTGAGTCTGTTTTTGAAGTGTCACTGACCTACAACACTATGTGAATTCCTGGTGCACAACAGTAATTTGATATTTCCATACACTTCAAAATGATCACTACAATAACTCTAGTTACCATCTGTCACCACACAAAGATATTACATTATTATTGACTATATTTCCCACACTATATACAATATTTCACACCCACAACTCACTTATTTTTTAACTGGATGTTTGTACCTCTTAATCTCCCTCGCCTATTTCTCTCCTCCCCCAGCCCCCACCTCCCTGGCAATCACCTGCTTGTCCTCCATATCTATGACTCCGTTTTTGTTTTTTTATGCTTGCCTTTTAGATTGCACACATAAGTGAACTCATAGTATTTGTCTTTCTCTGTTTGACAAATTTCACTTGGCATAATACCTTCTAGGTCTATTCATGTTGTTGCAAATGGCAAGATTTCATTCTTTTTTACGGCTGAGTAATATTCCATTGTATATATACAGCACATCTTCTTTATCCACTCATCTATTGATGGACACTTAGGTTGCTTACATATCGCGGCAATTGTAAATAATGCTGCAATGAACATAGGGGTGCATATATTTTTTCAAATTAGTGTTTTTGTTTTCTTCAGCTCAATACTCAGATGTGGTCTATTTTTAATTTTTTGAGGAATCTCTGTAGTGTTTTCCGTAGTGGATGCACCAATTTACAATCCCAACAACAACGCATGAGGGTTCCCTTTTCTCCACACCCTTGCCAACACTTGTTCTTTGTTGTCTTTTGGATAATAGCCATTCTGACAGATGTGAGGCGATATCTCATTGTGGTTTTGATTTGCATTTCCCTGATGATTAGTGATGGTGAGCATCTTTTCATGTGCCTGTTGGCCATCTGCATGTCTTCTTTGGAGAAATGTCTATTCAGGTCCTCTGCTTATTTTTTAATCGGGTTTTTTTTTTTTCTGATGTTGATTTGTATAAGTCATTTGTGTACTTTGGATATTAATCCCTTATCAGACACATCATTTGCAAATATCTTCTCCCATTCAGTAGGCTGCCTTTTTTGTTTTGTTGATACTTTCCTTCACTGTGCAAAAGCTTTTTAGTTTGATGTGGTCCCATTAGTTTATTTTTGTTTCTGTTCCCTGAAGAGACAGATGCAAAAAAATATTGCTAAGACCAATGTCAAAGAGCATACTGCCTATGTTTTGTTCTAGGAGTTCTATGGTTTCAGGTCTTACATTTAAATATTTAATCCATCTTGAGTTTATTTTTGTTTATGATGTGAGAAAGTAGTCCAGTATGATTCTTTTGCATGTAGCCGTTCAGTTTTCCCAACACTATTTATTAAAGAGGCTATCTTTTCCCCACTGTATATTCTTGCCTCCTTTGTCATAAATTAATTGCCCATATAAGTGTGGGTTTATTTCTGGGCTTTCTATTATGCTCCATTGATCTATGTGTCTCTTTTTGTGCCAGTACCATAATGTTTTCATAATGGTAGCTTTGTATTATAGTTTGAAATCAGGGCACATCATACCTCCAAATTTGTTCTTCTTTCTCAAGGTTGTTTCAGCTATTCAGGGTCTTTTGTGTTTCCATACAAATTTTAGAATCGTTTCATTAGGATTTTTGTATCTATATTCATCAGTGACATTGGTCTGTAACTTTCTTTTTTTGCAATATCTTTGTCTGGTTTTTGGTATCAGGGTGATGTTGGCCTCATAGAATGGGTTCAGAAATATACCTTCCTCTGCAATTTTTTGGAATAGTTTGAGAAGGATAGGTGGTAAATATTTAAATGTTTGGTAGAATTCACCTGTGAAGCCATCTGGTCTTAGACTTTTGTTTGTTGGGAAATTTTAAAATTACTGGTTCAGTTTCATTACTGTAATTGATCTGTTCACATTTCCTTTTTCTTCCTGATTCGGTCTTAGGAAATTGTACATTTCTAAGGATTTGTCCATTTCTTCTAGGTTGTCCATTTCTTCTAAGTTGGCATGTAATTGTTTGTAGTAATCTCTTGTGATCCTCTGTGTAACTTCTTTCTCATTTCTGATTTTATTTATTTGGGCCCCTTTCTTTTTTTCTTGGTGAGTCTGGATAAAAGTTTATCAATTTATCTTCTCAAAGAACCATATCTCTCTTTCATTGATCTTTTCTATTTTTTTTTTTAGTCTCTATTTCAATTATTTCTTCTTTTATCTTTATTATTTCTTTCCTCCTATCAACTTTGGGTTTTGTTTGTTCTTTTTCTAGTTCCTTTAAGTGTAAGGCTAGGTTGTTTGAGATTTTTCTTGTTTCCTGAGACTTGTATCACTATAAACTCCTCTCTTAGAACTGCTTTTCCTGTGTCTCATAGATTTTGGATAGTTGTGCTTTCATTTTCATTTATCTCTAGGTATTTTTTGATTTCCTCTTTGACTTTTTTCACTGACCCATTGGTTTTTAGTAGCATATTGTTTAGCCTCCATGTGTTCATGTTTTTTGCAGTATTTTTCTTGTAGTTGATTTCTAGTATCACAGCATTGTGGTCAGAAAAGACACTTGATATGATTTCAATCTTCTTAAATTTATTAAGACTTGTTTTGTGGCCTAGAATGTGATCTATCCTAGAGAATGTTCCATGTGCACTTGAAAGGAATGGTATTCTGTTGCTTTTGGATGGAATGTTCTATATATATAAATTAAATCCACCTGATCTAATGTGTCATTTAAGGCAGGGGTCCCCAACCCCCAGGCCTGTTAGGAACCAGGCCGCACAGCATGAGGTGAGTGGCGGGCAAGCAAGTGAAGCTTCATCTGCCACTCCCCATCACTCACCATGGCTTGCATTACCGCCTGAACCATCCCCCCCACACCCCAGTCCATGGAAAAATTGTCTTCCACAAAACCGGTCCCTGTGGCCAAAAAGGTTCGGGGCTGCTGATTTAAGGCCAGTGGTTCCTTATTGATTTTCTGTCTGGATGATCTGCCCATTGATGTCAGTGGGTGTTGAAGTCCCCTACTATTGTTATGTTACTGTCAATTTTTCTTTTATGTCTGTTATTATTTGCTTTATTTAAGTGCTTCTATGTTGAATGCATATATATTAACAATAGTTATATCTTCTTGGATTGATGCCTTGATTGTTATGTAATGTCCTTCTTTGTCTCTTGTTCCAGTCTTTGTTTTAAAATCTATTTTTTTCTGATATAAGTATTGCTATCCCAGTTTTCTTTTCATTTGCATTTGCATGGAATACCTTTTTCCATCCCCTCACTTTCAGTCTGTGTGTCTTTAGACTTGAAGTGAGTTTCTTATAGGCAGCATATATATGGGTCTTGTTTTTGTATCCATTCAGCCATTCTATGTCTTTTGATTGGAGCATTTAGTCTATTTACATCTAAATTAATTATTCATAGGTATGTACTTATTGCCATTTTGTTCATTGTTTTGGTGTTGTATTTGTAGTTCTTTTTCATTCCTTTCTTCTCTTGCTCTCTTCTCTTGTGATTTAATGACTACATTTAGTGTTATGTTTGGGTTTCTTTCTCTTTTTTATGTGTGTATCTATTACAAATATTTGGTTTGTGGTTACCACAAGGTTTATATATAACCGTATATATATATATATGTATATGATTATTTTAAATTGCTGATCTCTTAAGTTCAAATGCATTTTAACAATCCTGCTTTTTCACTAAATCCCACCCCCACTGCCCATGTTTAATGTGAATCCCTTAACTACTTATTGTGGATATAGATGATTTTACTACTTTTGTCTTTTAGCCTTTCTACTAGCTTTATAGGTGGTTGATCTACTATCTTTTTTATATATTTGCTTTTACCAGTGAGATTTATTTCCTTTCATAATTTTCATATAGGTAGTTGTGGCCTTTTCTTTTCTGCTCAGAGAAGTCCCTTTAACATTTTTTGTAAAACCAGTTTTGTGGTGCTGAACTCTTTTAGCTTTACTTGTCTATAAAACTCTTGGTCTCTCTTTCTAATCTGAATAATAGTCTTGTTGTGCAGAGTATTCTTGGCTACAGGGTTTTTTTTTTCTTTTATGGCTTTATTTTTTTATAGGTTTTAAAAATTAATTAATTAATTTGGCTGAACTGGGTCTTGGTTGTGGCATGCAGGATCTAGTTCCCTGACCAGGGATCGAACCTGGGACCCCTGCACTGGGAGCACAGAGTCTTAACCACTGGACCACCAGGGAAGTCCCTATCACTTTAAATATATTGTGCCACCCTCTTCTGGCCTGCAGAGTTTCTGCTGAAAAGTCAGCTGACAGCATTATGGAAGTTCCTTTGTACATAAAGTGTTGCTTTTCCCTTGCTGCTTTTAATATTCTCTCTTTCTCTTTAATTTTTGCCATTTTAGTTACAGAGTGTTTTGGTGTGGTCCTGTTTGGGTCGTTCTTGTTTGGGACTCTGTGCTTCCTGGACCTGGATGTCTGTTTCCTTTCCCAGGTTAGGGAAGTTTTCAGCTATTTTTTCTTCAAATAAGTTCTCTGTCTCCTTTTCTCTCTCTTCTCTTTCTGAAACACCTACAATGTGAATGTTAGTATGCTTAATGTTGTCCCAGAAGTCTCTTAAACTCCTCATTTTTAAAATTCTTTTTTCTGTTCAGCTTGGGTAATTTTCACTGCTCTGTCATCCAGTTTGCTGATTCATTCCTCTGTATCATCTAATTTACTGCTGATTCCTTCTAGTGTATTTATTTCAGTTATTGTATTCTCTACCTTTGGTTCTTTATGTTTTTTAACTCTGTTAAACTTCTCACTGTGTTCATCCATTCTTCTGCTGAGCTTTTCGAGCATCTTTATGATCACTAGCTTGAACTCTTTATTGGGTAGATTGCTCATCTCCACTTTGCTTAGTCCTTCTTCTGGGGTTTTATCTTGTTTCTTGAATATGTTGGAATATATTCCTCTGTCACCTCATTTTGCCTAATTTGCGGCTTTTATTTCTATGTATTAGGTAGGTCAGACATGTTCCCCAATCTTGGAGAAGTGACCTTATGAAGGAGACATCCTCTGGGGCCCAGCAACACACCTTCCTCTGGTCACCAGACCCGTACAGCCTAGCAATGCCCTCTGTGTGGGCTGCATGGGCCCTTGTGTTGTGGTGGGCTGACTACCGTGGACATGCTATTAGGTGTGACTGACCTCTGGTCTGGTTGGTTGCCAGGCCCTGCCTGGTGTGGAAGTTGCCAGCCAATGATGGATGGGGCCAGGTCCTGGCACAGCTGGCTGTATAGCCTGTGGAGTTTCAGTCCTGGTGCCATCCCACTGGTGGGTGAATCCAGGTCCTGGGTTAACTGGCTGCAGGGCCCTGGCAGTCCTAGGGCTAGTGCTGGCCCACTGGTAGTTGGGGCTGGGTCCTTAGCCCTCTGGTGGGTGGGGCCAGACCCCAGGTAGCTGGGGCCTCTGGTGGTCCTATGACAGCAGGTCTGCTAGTGGGTGGGGCTATGTTTCTGGTGGTCCTATGACAGCAGGTCTGCTGGTGGGCAGGGCTATGTTTCTGTCCATGTAGCTGCTTGGCCATGAGCTTCCCAGGACTGGTGCTGACCAGCTGGTGGGCAGGACCATGTCCCAGTGCTAATAAGCTATAGGGAGTATTCCACAGTGGTGCCTCATGGTAGAATGAACTCCCCCAAATGGCTACTGCCAGCATCTATGTCCCCAGGGTGAGTTCCAGTTGCCTCCTGCCTCTCTAGGAGGCTCTCCAAAATCAGGAAGTGGGTTTGACCAAGGCTCCTTTCAAATTACTGCTTCTGCCCTGGGTCCCAGAGCATGTGAGATTGTGTGTGTGCCCTTGAGGAGTAGAGTCTCTATTTCCCACAGTCCTCTGGGTCTTTTGAAAGTAAGCTCCACTGGCTTTCAAAGCCAAATATTCTGAGGGCTAGTCTTCCTTGTTCAGGAGCCCTGGGCTGGAGAGCCCAATGTGGGACTTGGACCCCTTGTTCCTTGGGGAGAATCTCTGCAATTGTAATTATCCTCCCATTCGTGGATCACCTATCCAGGGGTGTGGGTCTTGACTATACCACATCTCCACCCTCCTACCCATCTCGTTGTGGTTCCCTCTTTATATCTTTAATTTTAGAAGATCTTTTCTGCTAGTGTTCAGGTCATTCTCATCAATAGTTGCTCTGTAAGCAGTTGTAATTTTGGTGTGTTCATGGGAGGAGGTGAGTTCAGGGTCTTCCTACTCTACCATCTTGGCCACTCCCTCCTTATCCATTTTCTTGTTGAATATTGTATCCCTTTTATTTTCCTTCTTACCACCTTCATAAGCCTCAATTGGATGTATATTAGATATTTTATCTCTGTTCTCTGTTTCTACTCCATGTTTTCATGTTATTAACCTCTTTATTTCTCTATCCTCAAAGTTGTTGAGGGACAATGTTTGGCACATAGAAAGCACATGATAAATCATTGTACTCTTTCCTGGTAAAGGTGGGTAAATATATAATTACTGGGGGGGTGTGGTTAGGTGAGCCTAATATTTAAAAGACAAACTGAAAAATGCATCACTGCAAAATATATTTGTATGAAGAAGAATTGGGATACAGAATGGTCCTCTAAATCTTTGCTACTCAGGCATGGTTCCTGGACTATAGCATCAGCCTCACGTGCAGAATCCCAGGCCTTACCCCAGACCTGCTGAATCAGAATCCGTATTTTAACAAAAGCCCCAGAAGATTCACATGCACTGTAAATCTTGAGAAGTGCTGTTGCTTTACAAACTTGCCTGAGAATATTGGAATCACCTGAGGTATTTTTAAAACTACGGGCTCCTGGGTCTCACCTCCAGAGACGCTGATTTCATTGGTCTGGGCACTGAGTCTTTTGAAAGCTCCTCTGTAATTTTAATGTGCAGTAAGCATTGAGAACCACCACTCTGCATCCCTGGGCTTTCAGGTATTTGGGGGATCTGGGCAGGGGGTGAAGCCAAAAGAACAGGTTGCCCGCTCAGCTTTCCCAGGCAAAACCTCCTTGCCACAGCAGGAGTCGGCCCTGGCTTTTGCCTAAAGGAGGCTGCAGGGCTTAAAGGAAGGAGATTCTGTGTTCTAATCCCAACTCTGCCTCCCCAGTAGGCTGTGTCCCTGAGCCCAGTCACTGCTAGCCAAAAGAAGGACCAAGTAAGTGACTCGTCTCTCTGAGTCCTGGTGTCGTCACTTGAAAATGAGGCTATTTATTCCCTCCAGCCATAAGGTGTAAAGTTTCCCCTACATTTTCTGTCCCTCCTGCTTTATGGTCCTGCTGAAGAGGGTTTCTCCCAGCTGGGCTGGCAACACTGGGGCTTGAAGCAGCTTCAGGTGGAGCAGGTGTGCTCCTGACGGGTAGAGCGCATGATTTCATTTACAGGAAGGTGGCGGGGGTCAGAGTAGTGGTTACCCTTTGGAGGAGTAATTGACAGCAAATTGGCACTCGGAAGCCTTCTGGGGAGTGACGGTATTCTATATCTAGACCTGGGTGGTGGTTTTATGGGTGTATAAACCTTCACTGAGCTATTCACCTGGGAACTGAAGGCTATGTAAATTATACCTCAATTAAAAACAAAGAGCAAGTAGTGCTCGGCAGGCCCCCAGGGGAATAAAAAGTTCAAATCACTTTATAGCCAGGAGCTGGGAGACTTTGGCTGGTTTGGGAGCTAAAGCAGAAACTGGGTAGGTGGGGAGCGAATGAGAGCCAGAGCCAGACCCAGAGAGACAGGTACAGACAGAGATGGACAGAGAAGGTGCTTAAGGGAATAAGCTGACCCAAATTCCAGGTGGCTGAATTAGTCCTAGGTAAAAAGGGTGGGGTTTGGCTTCCAAGTAGGGTGACCAACCATACTGGTTTGCCCAGGACTCCTGGTTTTAGCCCTGAAAGTTCTGCATTCTGGGAAACATCTCAGGCCAACGCAGTGGGGACAGTTCATCACCCTGTTCCCAGGCCTTGGGCTGAGGCTGGCAGGGAAATGGAGCGGGTCCAGGGAGAAGCTGCCCCACCCAGGGCCCCCAGGACGGTTAGGTAGATGGGCTCTCTCCTCTTCAGCCCGAGGTGGCTGTGACTCCGCAGAGTCTGAAATGCGGCAGCGGCCACCTACTTCGTGGCCGTCCTAGATATGGCTTCTGTCCAGTCTCTGCCTTCATGGCACCCATCAGGCTAGTTTGCAATTGCTTATTTGCTTATGGGTATTTCTCTTGGCTTTGCGCCCCTGGGGGTTATGGGTGAGGCTTCCTTGCCCTTGCATGCTGTACTCTAGCTCTGCTCAGGGCCCCAGCACCAGGCCCTCAGGGGCTTCCTCGTCTTCTGGGGCCATAGATCCTTTTGGCAGCTTTTGGATCCTTTTGGAAAAAGTTTTAATCCTCTTCTCAGAGTAATGCTTTAAATGCATAAAATAAAATGCAAAGTGTTGCAAAGAAAATCAACTATGCTGAGATACAGCTAAGCATTTGTGACAAAGTCATAAGTGTCCTTTATTAATGCTTTAACAAAATGAAGCACAGGTGTGATATTCTGAGGTAGCCATGACTACAGATGGTAATTCATGATACCTGCAACAAGTGTGCCGTGAAAATGAAAATACCTGTGGTATCTATGGGTGACAATCACAGGTGCTGCTGACACTACAGTGGTTTGTTGCCTACATCCCTAATAGCAGGACATGCTAAATTTCACTTAGTAGTTAAGGAAAATATAGATGTACTTTCTGTCCCAATCCAAATTCACATGAACCCCTGAATTCTACCCATGTGCCCAGGATAAAAAAGTGCTGCGTAAGTGAATGAAAGATCAGAAGTGTGTATTGTAAACTGTAGAGTGCAGTGCCGTGTAATATTGTTGTCCTTGGGGGATGCGGGTGCTTCTGGGATGGGCAGGGGAGGATGAGAAGCAGGCTAAAACCAGATTATTAGCCAGCAAACTGCGAGGCCAGAAGCAAACAGGGCCACCTAGTCTGTGTGTTTCAGAGCTGGCGGCTGATCCTCAGCAGGCTTTGCTCCAGTAAAGTAACACTGGGCCAGACCTCACCCCGCCCTCCATTCCCCAGTGTGTAGGGAGACTGACTGCTTGCAGAGCTCAAGCACTGAGGGGAACAGGGAACCTCTCTCTTCAGCCTGGAGAGAGGACTTTGGGGGCACAGTGGGAGGTGCTTCGGGGTCAGGCCGTGCCCATAGCCAAGGGAGAGAACTGCAGGGAAGGCCTCTGTCCTCACTCCACGCGTATCCCCCCAACCCCCATCGAGACAGGTTTCAGGTAAGCCCTCCTGGGCTGGGGCCCTCTTTTAAGAAGAAAGTCCACCTGGGAGAGGTGGTGCATTCAGATCTCAAGATCTCAGCATGAACGATTTTGTATATCACCCTGTGTAAGAGTGCAGGGGAGCAGAGACCCTGGGGGCAAGGGGCCCCATTCCTGGCACCAGCCCAAATGACCTCCAGCTGAAAAGCTGCCCTCTAATTAGCAATCAGGAAATCAAGGCATAGCACGGGGCCAAGTAGCATGACCCCAGCTGTAGAGTGGTGAGAATCCAGCCCTCTAGACCGCATGCCCCTGCCCCGCACGGCAGAGCTGCAAAGCCCATGGGTTATTTTTATCTAACGGCGCTATTGTTGGTTGCCTGGTAGCTGCTGTGGTGGGCCTAGCAGCACTGAACTTACAGCCAGGATTTCCTGTGCAGCTTCCTCCTCCTCCCTCATGCAAGGGTCCCTCCCTCTAGCGCTCAGGAGGCAATCTGAGGGCTGCCTGGAGCTTAACCCTGGCCTTGGAGGAGGAGGCCAAGGGCATCGTGGCCTTCTTCTCTGGCTGGTCCCCTCAACACAGGCCACCCCGGCCCCACCCTTGGGTACCTCAGCCCCATTTCCTCTGCAGAGAAGGGTATAAAGGTACTTTTTCTAGTTGCCTCTCTCCCACCCTACGACTCTATAAGGTAAAAGCACTCACTGCTTTCTAGAAAGCCAGGTTCACTCAGTGACTCTCAAACTGTTTTGACAGCAGCACAATTTCTCATGACCCAGTACACACATCCGTACATAGGTAGGCATGAAACCAAGTTTTCAGGGAATAACAATCTTCCCATGTCTGCTGCACTCTGCTATTTTCTTCCTGTTCTATTCTAGTCTTTTCTGTCATCTTTCTTTTTAAAAATTCTGGTTGCAAACCACAAATACATCGATTTCACAACCCAATAATGATTCATGATTCAGCTGGAAAAATACTGTACCAGATACATCTTTGGAGCTATTTCTCTCTTCCGAATGAAGGGCACTTGAGTTTGTAGAGGGCCTCTGAACTAGGCACGGTCCTGGTTTTGGAGTTATATCCATTTTACAGAAAAGGAAGCTGAGACTCAGGCTGAGTAGCTTGTCCACGAAATCAGCCAGAGTGGGAGCATTTATGCCATGGAAATTGGCAAAAGCTTTAAATCAGGTTTTTTGGGTTTTTTTCCCTTGAGCGCCAGCTTTTACACATTTACCAGCACATCATTGATTCTAACCCTGCTTTCGGTATATTTTAAAGCCCTCTGACCTCAGCTTCCTCTCCTGTAAAATAACATTAAAAATGCCGACTTCATGGGAAAAAAATACATTGAGTACATTCTGGTAAGTATGAGGGACAATGGAAGGAAACAAAAATGCAAATAATCCCATCACTTGCCACCGTAATGGGATTTGAAAGATGAGGTCCCCAAACTCCACCGTCTTGTATAATTTCCATCATTGCTAATTGTAGTTTGTACAGAAAAAAACCTCTCTATATAAAAACCCACACTTTGTAAAACTGTTGTGAGAGTTAGAAGAAATTATGGTAAACCTATAGCCCAGTGCTCTATAAATAGTAGCCAATATTAGAAAAGGGTGAATTCATACTTTTCTGATTGGAAATGGCAACAGAAGTAGTGCAAATTGAATTACATTTCAAAGCAGGATCTTCTACGCAGGTAAATGGGGAGAAGGGAGTGTTCTAGTGAATATTCTGATACATAGGCTATAATGACAAACATATCTCACATCAATCACTAATTTTCAAAATTCTAGAATAAGAATTTTACAGCCTCAAATTTACCCAGTCCCAGTGCAGCGGTGCCCCCTCCATCTGACAGATACCTCTGCCTGGTGACTCCCAGAGAAGACTCAGCCTTAGGACAGCATGGGCTCTAATTCTGGACAGTGGCCTCGGCCTGCTTGAAACCCCCTCCTGTCCTTTGCCACCCTGCTCTCTGAGGCCACACAGGAAAAGTCTATATCATCATCACCACCATCATATGATAACAACGGCTGTATTAGTTTCCTATTGTGGCTCTAACAAATTACCACAAAGGTAGTGACTTAAAACAACAGAAATTTATTATCTTACCGTTCTAGAAGTCAGAAGTCCGAAATGGGTGTCACTGGGCTACAGTCAATGTGTCGGCAGGGCTGTGTCCCTTCTGGAGGCTTCGGGGAGAACTGTTTCCTGGCCTTTTCCAACGTCTAGAGGTACCTGCATTCCTTGGCTGGTGGCCCCTTCCGCCATCTTCAAATCTCTCTTTGACTCTGGCACTCACTCTTCTGCCTCCCCCTTGTAAAGACGCTTGTGATTAGATTGGGCTCACCTGGATAATCCAGGCTCTCCCAAGCCGAGGGCAGCTAGCTGATTAGCAACCTTAACTCCACCTGCAACTTTAATTCCCACTTGCCATGTAACATAACAGAGTAATAGGCTCCGGAGGTTAGCATGTGGACAACTTTGGGAGTTGGGGGTATTATTCTGCCTACCGCAATGATTAACATTTTGAGCACTCACTGTGTGCCTGCTACAGTTCTTAGCATGTTACTTGTAATAGTGCATTTAAACCTCACCACAACTCTGTGAGGTAGGTACCCGTTTTACAGAGGAGGAAAGTGAGGCCCAGAGAAGAAAAGTAACTCACCTAAGGTCACACAGCTAGTAAGAGGCAGGCCTGAGCTACAGATCCAGGGCCCTGAGCTCAGAGCCCATTCTCTTAGCCATAACCACACTTCAGTAATTGGAAGACAGATGTACAAACTGAATTCTACCTAATTTAATTCTCCTTTGATGATCCAGAAGCCCCTTCAGGCAGTGACATTGCCTCAGGTCCATCAATACTGACTGCCATTTGCCACCCGGTCAGACAACTTTGGGTGGGCTGACTAGTGGATTTCCAGGGGCTGGGATGCCTGACGAGCCTGCTTCCTTCCCCAGTTGGCTTCTCAGAGTGGGCAATATTGATTCTAAACTCCGCTCTGTGATATCTGACCTCAGCTACTTCTCTTTTCCTCTACTCTAGCCCTGCTGGCTTTGCAGACATTCCTCAAAAAAGTCAAGTCAATGTCTACCACAGGGCCTTTGCATTTGCGGTCACCCACACCTGGAATCTCTACACAAAACTCAAGCATCATTTCAAACAGGTTTCTGCCCAAGGATCTCCTCTCCAAAAAGGAGCCAGACATCAGGCCTAGCTTGATGAGAGATGTCTCCCCCTTCCCTCTCCAATATTTCGGTGGACAGAAGGCATTAAAGTTCCCTTCTTCTCCCTGTTTTCCCCTCCTTCATGGTGAGAAATAAAAGGGGCAGACTAAGGGAGGTGCATTTGTGAGTAGGGAGCTGTCTTCACCTTGAAGCTCTCCTTGACTCTGGTGTGCACACAGGACTCAGAGCAAAAAACAGGGGAGAGAAGGAAGGGGCCGGTTCCTTAGATCTTTAAGGGGAAGAGAGGTAAAACCCTGACTTGTGGAGTGCCTACTGAGTGTTCAATCCTCACATCCCTGTGCAAGAGGTACTAGAAAAGAAACCTGAAGATCCTGGACATTAAGAAACTGGCCCCAGATAACATATGGAGGGCCTGAGCAGGACTTGAATACAAGTCGTCCTGAATAACACAGCAAAGGTCACCAGTTGCCACCAATGTTCCTCCTTTAGGGACAGAGGAGGTGACCTGGGGTGGAGTGGGGACAGCATTGAAGCGATTGACCAACCATGAACATGAATTTTTTCCTAAATGAATAAATATTCTATTTAGAAAGTCACATGGAGACAATGGGAGACAGAAGTAAAGACTCATGTTTCCATCCCCAGGGGATATTTGCATGTGGATGTACAATTTTTCTAACACCAATTGTTGAAAAGACCGTCCCTTCTCCACTGAGTTGCCTCGGCACCTTTGTCAAAAATCAATCATCCATTTACGTTTGGGTCCATTTCTGGACTCTGTTCCGTGGATCTCTTTGTCTATTTGATGCCAATGCTAAATGTTTTGATTACTGTAACTTTGTAATAAAGTTTGAAATTGAGATTTGGGTTCTCTAACTTTGTTCTTTGTTAAAGTTGTTTTGGCTATTCTAGGTCCTTTGCATCTTCACAGGAATTTTAGAATCAGATTGCCAATTTCTGAAAAAAAACACTTGCTGGAATTTTGATTGTGTTGAATCTATAGCTCAATTCAGAGAGAACTGACATCTCAACAACATGGTGTCTTCAGAGCCATGAAGAAGGGATACCCCTCTGATTACGCAGGTCTTATTTCATATCTCTCAGTAGTGTTTTGTAGTTTTTATTGAATAGGTTTTGTAGATCTTTTGTCAGATTTATCCCTAAATAGTTTATGTTCTGATGCTAATATAAGTGGAGTTTTAAATTTCAATTTCCAATTATTCATTGCTAGTATACAGAAATATAGTCGGGTTTTGTATATTGATCTTAGATCCTGCAACCATGCTGAATTCACATGTCAGCTCTAGTAGATTTTTGGGGTAGGTTTCATAGGAATTTTCTACATAAATATCATCTGTGAATAAAGACAGTTTTCTGTGGGGCTATGTTCAAGGAGGCTGTGTTGTAATAAACTCTATCCTCAGGCTGTTTGGGGGACACAGAGGGCAATCCAAGATGAGGATGATCAAGACTTGAACATTATCTTCAGGGCAGCAGATCCATAGATCTAATGGTCTGACAGGCTAATGTTAAAATGGATTGATCTTCCACTAATATCAATTGAGCTCAGCACAGATCACTTGATTACTTATACTGCCCATGGTTAAGAGCCCAGATGTGGGCTGAGTGAAGGCAAAAATAGCCAGCCTCAGGTTCAACAAATGTCCAAAAACCCTTTCCACAAAGCACCACCTTCTCTCACTCTGACCTCCATGAAGCCCCCTTCCTGGTCTCTTAGCCTTCCATCTTGCCCGCTCCAATCCCATCTCCATAAAGCCAGATTGTGTAAAAATGTAAATGATACTGTCCTAGGCCCTGCACCCAGGCCTAAGCATCCCTCCTTGCACTGTTTCCTCCTCCCCATTCCCTCCAGTCAAGCTCATCCTAAGCCTTTTCTGCCAGAAGTACTCTCTCCATGCACCTCACCCGCTTCCTCTCCTACCCCTTGTCACTTCTTCAGATGCCTCTCCTGACCCTTCCAACACTTACTCTTAGAGCACCTGTTTTTCCTTTAATTTTACACCAAAGCAGTGCAGTAAGAGCTGCGACCACTGCTATTTTGTTCACCCAAACTCTTTAACAATGCCTGATAAGTCCTACGCACTCAGTCAATGGTTTGAATGATTCCTGGATTTCTCTCGAGCTATATACACACCCATTCATTCACTCCCAGTCTTTGTGAACAACTTTACAATATATTTTGGATGTTTCTCTTCCCTTAGAAGGGTGGTTTAAAACCATGGCTGTGAGATTTCCCTAGTGGCACAGTGGTTAAAAATCCACCTGCCAATGCAGGGGACACGGGTTCGAGCCCTGGTCCAGGAAGATTCCACATGCCGTGGAGCAACTAAGTCCGTGTGCCACAAACTACTGAGCCTGCGCTCTAGAGCCCACAAGCCCCAACTACTGAGCCCACATGCCACAACTACCGAAGCCCGCGTGCCTAGAGCCCATGCTCTGCAACAAGAGAAACGACCGCAATGGGAAGCCTGTGCGCCGCAACGAAGAGTAGTCCCCGCTCACCACAACTAGAGAAAGCCCACGTGCAGCAATGAGGACCCAACACAGCCAAAAATAAATAAATAAAATAAAAAAAAAAAAACAACCGCCACCATGGCTGTGTGTTAAAATCTAGGTGATTCTAAAAAATGCTAATGCCTGGACCTCACCCCAGACCAACAGAAATGCAAGTCTGTGGGGGTAGGATCCAGGTTATTTGTATTTTTTTAAAGCTCTCTTGGTGACTCTGATGCACATCCAGAGTTAGAACCGCTAGCATAGAAGAAAAAAGCTGCTTTCATTCAACCAGCTGATAAAAACCATGGATGGGCTCACCCCAGAAGGGCCAGAAGGTGAGATATGTAAGGACCCTCACATGGGGCTCCACTGAACTCAGCCTCCTGCAAGAGTATCTCCTGTGCTTTGTCTGTTCCAATGGAGCAGCAAGAAAGAAAGAAACCAGACAAGAGTGGAAAGCATTTTCAAACTTTATTTACAACTGTCACAGTGACAAAAAGTAGTTTGGAAAAAAAAAATGCTAGTTTCTCCCTGAGCCTCAAAAAAGAACAGATAGAAGTTATAGGAGGTTCATCTTACAACAGGCATTTTTACTGAAATACTAGGGGTTTTTTTGTTTTGTTTTGTTTTGTTTCAATAGCATCAGTTAGAAATACACACAGGTTACTTAAAAAAAAAAAAAGAGGAGGCCAGACAGGAGCTCAGCCACTTGTCCAAGAGCAGCTGGGTCGCCCCAAGAGGCTCGCCGCTGAGGGTCCTGACTTAAGCTGTCAGCCCCTGGCCTGCTCAGACTGCACGTGACCGTACAAAGGGGTCTAGTGACCGGCAAAAATAATAAACCACCCCCATAAACACACATATACACAAAGTAGATTTGTTATGCAGTTTACAAGCACGTTCCCATCAGACGGCAAGACCAGGACAGATGATACAGGGGAGCAGATGAGAGGTGGACACAGAAACATGGGATTTTCAAAGGCAAGACCCCATCCACACAGGGAGGCACGGGATGAGAACTGCAGCTGCAGGGGTGTGAGGGTAACTGGGAAAGGCTCCCTGCAGCCAAAACAGAAGGAGAGGGAGAGCGAGAGTGAGAAGCCCCCTCGCAGGGCAGGCTGCAGGCCTCTCCCACTTGCTCGGGGAGCTGGAGGAAGTTATTGCCATCGGTGTGTGCAACACAAGCAGACAACACAGAGGTTGGGGGCAGAGGGGTGAGGGGGTGAGCGTTGGCTTCCCAGGACCAAGTCCTGCTGATGTGACAACAGCACACGCTGGTCCTCCTGCACCAGCGTTCTCCAGAGCCACACTAACCTTGAGGTATTAAGTACAACTCTACACGCATGTCCCAGCTGGGATCAAGCTGGACTGACTGGAGCCCTGAGGGGACATGGTGGGTGCCTCCGTTGGCCGAGTACAGCCCCAAGGGAGGGTCTTGAGCACACCTCTTGGCTGCACCGTCCTGCTCTGAGATAGAGATGGTCTGAAGGGCTTGTCCTGCAATCTTTGCAGCTCCAGATGGTTCTTAACTATGACGAGAAGCTCTAAGTCCAAGCTAGCCTTCTCTTGCAACTTGCCCTTGCAGGGGTCAGGTGGGAGGTGAGGAGGGATGATGCTCCCTCGTCCTGCCCCCTGCATCCAGACACGCCGCGGAAGAAGCCCAAGACCTCATGACACCCTTTAGTTTCAAATTCAATCCCCAGGCTGCTGCATGAGAGCCTGTCACTGCCATCCAATAACTCCCAGGCTCTGCCAGCTCTCAGGACCTGCGTTAAAGCTCACTTCCCCCACAAGAAACAGAAAAAGCCTCCTCCGTTCGCCATTCAGCTCCCACCGGAAAAAGAGGCCAAGATCCCACGTGGGAATGGGTGCCGTGGCTGGCTGGAATCTGCGGCAGGGCTGGCAGCCACCCGGCCTGACCGCTGTGCCAGGGCTGGGAGGGTGGAGATGAGGAGAAGGAAGGGCCAGCCTGGGGGAGCCCACCACTCTGTGCCTCTGCCCAAAGGGAGAGCAAGTGTGTGTGGGGGGCAGGTGGGGATGGACCTTGGTGTCCAAGCATCTACATCGGCCCTCCAACAAGGGTGGGAAGGGCTCTCGCTACTTCCAGAAGGGCTGGGGGGCAAAAAGGATAAATCAGGGGAGCGCTCAACATTGCAGCCTCTTTAAAAACCTCCAGATTACGCGGGCACACGCACCTGCTAGGGCCTGAGGGGAGGGTCTGGAGAAGGAAACGGGAGGCGTTCCTGGCATCGGCATCACCTCCAGCTGGCTTTGCAGGTAGCCAGCCTCCACTGCCCTCCTCTGCCTGCCTCCCCATTACAGACCAACACACCTGAAACAAAAACAAAGGCTGGCAGTGGGCAAAACTAGAGAGAGATGAAGACTTTGTTGTCTGATGTCCCAGCAGCCAGAGCGAATGCTTGCTGGGTTGGTGCTTCCTGGCTGCACTTCTCTGCTCAATGTTTTCTTTAAAATGTGTATTTTCTCTTTCATCTCCTGTTTGTTTTCTTGCTCCAGACGTTCCTTGCTAGCTTTGCACATCCCCCCATCCCAGCCCACCCCCAGAGCCCACTGGAATCCCACGGCTGCCCCCAGCCTGCTTGAGTTCAGATAAAGATCTCCAAGACGCCCGCCTCCCCGCACCCCCCCAACCCCTGCTCTAAGCAGCTTCCTTTCTCAAAGGTCTGGCGTGTTGTCGCAGAGGGCTCCGCTGCCCGACATCTCAAAAAAGGAAAAGAAAAGAAAAGAAAACCAACTCAGTGATTTGCAGGTGCAAAACGGAAGCCATCGTCTGACTTTTTCAGAACTATTGTGGCTCATGCTCTCCTTCCATGGTAGCGGGAAAGAACACAGTTCAGGTACAGATGCTGTCTGGTGTGACCCTGTGGGAGCCGGCGTGGACTCTACTGTTCCTTGTCTTCGTTCGGTGTCTCTTCACAGTTGTCCTGTTCATCCTCCTGGACCAAGAACTCCTCGGGGGGCCACCGGAGCTCCCCGCTCTCTACCTCCCCCTCTGTGGGCTCCACCACGATGGAGGGCAGACGGTCCTTCAGTTTGCAGCAGCGGTCGAAGTCTGACGGGTCAGGGAAGATCTGAAATAAAAGCGGAGAACCCCATCAGGTACACGTGCAGGACCGAGCCCCCGCTATACACCAGAGACCGTGCTACGCCCTTGGGATACTGGGGAGCAGCAGGTGGGATACTGCAGAGCATCAGGCAGGAGCCAGGGAACAAACTCTGGGGCAACAAAGGAAACCCAGACTAATCCTGAAGCTGAAAGTTTTCATGGCAGTGCCACCAAATTTGCATTTGTACTTTTTGGTCTTGTTTTTAGATAAAAGAACTCAAAATCATGTCCACAGTGAGTCACATCTCTATTTGCAGCAAGCATTTTACTCTAGAAGTAAAGTAAAGTAAAGTAAATTAAATTCCTCCCAGGATAATTATTGGCACCTACCAGGTACTTTACATATATAATTTGGACCCAACACGGTCAGGCAGAAACATAGGTGCTGCTCACGCCACCTGAAAGAATCCCAGGAGATTCCTGGAGAAGGAGGTTGCCCAAACCATTCAGCCTGGAAACGAGCAGTGGTAGAATGGGATCAAACCCAGGTCTGCCTGACTCCCAAGTCCGTGGCCAATATCACGTGCCTCTCAAGGAGACGGGTTCTGATCTCGCTGTAGCTGTAAAGTCAAAGTCAAATCAGGGTTGAAGGCATGGCCCCAGACACAGGCACATGGGAACATAATCCCAGGCTCTTTTTTCACCTGTAAACAACACCTGGCTCCTTGACGGCTCTACACCTGAAAGAGTCTACTTCTCTTTCCACAGTCCTGTCAACGAGGTTCCTTTTTCTGATGCCTACTGTGTGTCCTGACCAGAGCTGGGAGAAACCCCAAACCAGGCTATAAAATCCAGGCTCTGCAGATTCCCTTTGCGCACACTGCCCTGTGACTACAGCTGACCCAATTCTTTGCCCAGCAGCTTAAGTACTTAATCCAATGGGCTGCTGGTCTCCTGCCACACACAGCTCTTGGGGACACGCCAGACAGCCGGAGAGAGGAGACTGTCTGGGACGCTTGGGCTCACAGAATCACAGGGCACCTGCAAGGCCATCTCTTCCAACCTCTCCATTTGATAGATAAGGACACTGAGGCCTAGAGGGGTCAGGAGACTTGCTCAGGGTCACACAGCTTGTTAATGGCAAAAGAAAGGAAAGCAGACCCTGGAGGGGGTGAAGACACACATTTGAAGAGATCCCGGGGGTTCCCTGTGCCTGGCTCTGTTCCTTGGAGGTAGAAGAAGTGCTCTCCTAGAAACTCAGGCCTTCCCAACTTCTGGGGTGTTATGAGGGTACCCAATCTTATTGCACCTAGCCCCACGCAGTGCTGTCCCCACCAAGTCCCTGACCATGTCAGGGGCCACGTGGGGCTTCCGGGAATCAGGGGCCTCAACACAACCTCCCCAATCCCTGCAGACGAGTGATTATTAACCATTTATCCAATAAAGCCCTATTGCTGGGGGATTAAGTCTTAAGCCAGCTGCACAACCAGGCATCATTAAAGACTTAACGGGGCTTATAAACAGGATCGTAATGGCGGCCAGGAGGAAAACAAGGCAGGGAGGGGCTAGGCTAGTGGGGTGAAGGGAGGCGCGGGAAAGATGACGCCCCCCTGCGGGCTTTCTCTTCCTGATGCAGCCAGCCCTGCAGGTCTGCCCCTGGACTGGGCTCTGCGCACAGACCCACATGCCGAGCAGGGAGAAGGTCAAGTGGCTTACTTGGGCCCCTCCTCACTTCTCTTCTGGGGAGCCGGAGCCTCCTGCTGTGGGTGAGGACACAGGTGCCCTTCCGAGCACAAGCCTTGGGCATGAGTGAGGGGAACCCCCACGAGTGGAAAGTATGCTACAGTTTACAAAGCTTTTTCAGATACCTCCGGTAGGCCTCACCTCCCCCCCTCCCCCGCTGCCCAGGAGCAGAGAGGCCTGGGGCTCTGAGGGTCACAAGGAAGAGCCAGGATTCAAACCTAGATCTCCTGTCTTCAACACCTGTGCCTCTTGAACAATGAATGGACGCCACTGGGTCAACATGCCCACTTCACAGAAAACTGACCAGGGAGGGTGGGCAAGACCCTAGGCTTTTTTTTTTTTTTTTTAAGATTGATTAAGATTAAGTTGGGGGTAGGAGTTTATTAATTAATTTAAGATTGATTAAGATTAAGTTGGAGGTAGGAGTTTATTAATTAATTAATTAATTTTTGACTGTGTTGTGTCTTCATTTCTGTGCGAGGGCTTTCTCTAGTTGTGGCAAGCGGGGGCCACTCTTCATTGCGGTGCGCGGGCCTCTCACTGTAGCGGCCTCTCTTGTTGCGGAGCACAGGTTCCAGACGCGCAGGCTCAGTACTCGTGGCTCACGGGCCCAGTTGCTCCGCGGCATATGGGATCCTCCCAGACCAGGGCTCGAACCTGTGTCCCCTGCATTGGCAGGCGGATTCTCAACCACTGCACCACCAGGGAAGCCCAAGACCCTGGGCTTTAATGGCCCATTTGGCAGTTCAGGCCCCAGGATGACCATCTGGGCAGCTAGGTCCAGAAGATGAGCTGCCCTGTCCAAACAGTTGTTCTAAATCTTCAAGGACAGAGCTGCGAAATATCAAGAGGGGATCGACACCCGGCCCAAGACAGCCCTGGGCCCCTGCTTCTACCCTCTGACCTCAAGCCCAGGGCTGGGCCTGCGCTGTGACCCCCTGGCTGAGAGAGGTGGCGCCCGGCTCCTAGCTAGGATCGCACCCGCTGAGGAAGAGCCAGAGAGAGAGGCAGCGGCAAGGCCAGCAGAAGGAGGAGGACGACGACAAGGGCGGAGAGCGTATGATTTTGTTCTAAGCCGGGAATGCGTCTTTAACTAAAAGTAGGGGGAAAAGTGTTAAAATAAGGAGGCTGCTGGTGATGGAAGATATGCCAGGCACGTCTGCTGAGCAGAGTCTCAATCTCAATCCTCTGAAGTATGCAGTGGTGTGATCACTTTTTATAGATGAGGAAACTGAAGCACAGAGAGGGCAAGTGACTTACTCAAGGCCACAGAGCTAGGAAGCGGCTGAACGGGGACCCAAACTCAGACCCACAGGACTTCGAATGAGGCGCTCATTTGACAACACTTGGGTCAAGCCAAATCAACCTTGACATCACTTGTACAACACTTGTAAACGCCCGGGCCTCAGTTTCTCTTTTTAAGAAGTGAAGTGGCCTTCTGGTCTCACTAGGTGGGTGCAAAGCCTGGGCAAATACAGAGATGATAAAATGCTTTGAAGACATATGCTAAACTCAAATCGGAATGTCCTCTTTGGAGCAGTTTCAACAGGACTGCGAGAGCAGTCTCCAACAGCAGTTTCAAACTCCAAGCAAGAGGCAGAAATACTAACACAGTAATTAAAATAACTCCAAACAATGCCCTTCATACCAGGAGCCACACAATTAAGTCTTTTAAGTCCTTGGGGGAAGTCTGAGCATTGAACTTCTGATACTGCTTACTTGCCAGAGAACTTTGCTCCCTGAATTGCTCAAAGCAGGCGCCATGGAAAAAAAAACTTTTTTTTCTTTTACAAAGCCTGTTAATTACATTTTTAAAAATCACTATAATAATCTAACCCTCCCATCAGAGATTATATTGTATTATCAGATAATACCAATTTATGCCTCTGAAAATTGTAGCTCTCTCCAAAGACAAACAAACGCACCCAGAACCAACCAGCTTCTCATTTCCTCACATCCAGACAGAAAGCCTTGCAGAGCAAAGCTGAGTATTTTGCCAGTACAATCTTATCTCTGACAGCTGCCTAAGAGGCTGACCCCAAGGAGGTCAAGATTTTTCCACTAAGTCATGCTTTTTAATCATCTAGGCAGCAGAAAAATGAGAGGTTGCAACGGCAGTTTGACGGGGTGGGGAAGGCAGTGGAAAAAAGGACTCAAGTCAGACTTGCCAAGCACATGACAGGTAGAGTTGGGGCAGCAGGCCAGCCCAGCATGCTGTTTGCCTGCAGGAACTGGCCAGGAATAAAGCACTGCCCCTGTTCCAAAAAGAAACTGCTTCTGGTTAAACCTCTTACCCCAAAGCGTCCCTTCTCCTTGGACTGGAGAAGGGGAAAAAAATCCTTTTTGTTTCTCTCTGAAGCAAAAGGCTCCTCTCTAAGGTGTCCAGAAAGGAAGATGGGGAGGCTCTGAGAAGCATTTCCCACCCTCACCCTCCAGGGCAGAAAAGATCACAAAGCATCCATCCCAGCTGTGATTCTCTCAGCCCTGCCCCTTCCTCTGTCCACCAACACTGGACTCTACATCCAGCTGTTACACTCGGCTGCCAGGGCTGATGGCTTGGATGAAACTAATAGACACCAAGTTCCCTCCTTTGCAAATCTTGGAGATCACATGCACCAAGAACATCCCAGGCCCTGCATGTCCCACTGTGGGGAACAGCAGGCATTCAAACTTGGTAATGGTCGGGCTTCCCTGGTGGCGCAGTGGTTGAGAGTCCGCCTGCCTTTGCAGGGGACACGGGCTCGTGCCCCGATCCGGGAAGATCCCACATGCGGCGGAGCGGCTGGGCCCGTGAGCCATGGCCGCTGAGCCTGTGCGTCCGGAGCCTGTGCTCCGCAATGGGAGAGGCCACAACAGTGAGAGGCCCGCGTACCACAAAAACAACAATAAACAAATAAACAAACAAAAAACTTGGTAATGGTCAATTTTATAGCGGACACTTCTTCAAAGGCATCCTTTGCCAGGTGGCCTCCAATCCCAACAGGATCTGACATTTTGGGAACTCAAATGAGTTCACTCAAAAGGTCAAAGGAGGGGCTTCCCTGGTGGCACAGTGGTTTTAAGAATCCGCCTGCCAATGCAGGGGACACGGGTTCAAGCCCTGGTCCGGGAATATCCCACAAGCTGTGGAGCAACGAAACCCATGTGCCACAACTACTGAGCCTGCTCTCTAGAGCCCGCGAGCCACAACTACTGAGCCCATGTGCCACAACTACTGAAGTCCGCGTGCCTAGAGCCTGTGTTCCGCAACAAGAGAAGCCACCACAATGAGAAGCCCACGTACTGCAACAAAGAGTAGCCCCTGCTCGCCACAACTAAAGAAAGGCCACACGCAGCAAGGAAGACCCAACGCAGCCAAAACTAAATAAATAAAATAAATTAAAAAAAAAAAAGGTCAAAGGAGCTTTAGGACCTTCTAGGAAGAAATGGTCTGTGAGATGTAGTTTGGATGCCAATATACTGGAATTTCTGCCTGTAGATCAGAGCTGTCCAACAGAACTTTCTGCAATAATGGAAATATTTTCTATCTGCACTGTCCAATGGTAAACACCAGCCACATGTGTCTCTTAAGCACTTGAGGCTAAAATTTTTAATTCCCTTTCATTTTTATTAATATAAATTTATATGAAATATGTAAAGTTAATATAAATTGAAATAGCTACACAAATAAATAGATAAATATGAGGACAGTGAAAGCAGGGCCGTCCAGGAAAGCTCAGGATGTTTGGCTAATAGACCGACATGGGAGGCCTGAGAGCAGAGAAGTCTGGGGTTGAAGGTGAGCCCCTGGAGATGCAGAATTAGTCAGCAGGCTTTTGTTGAAAGTATAAAAGTCACCGGTCAGTCGGCTCCCATTTCACCCACGGAGGGGAACTGAAAGGTAATACCAGGGCTCCAAAGGCCCGAAATTTGGGGGCCTAGCTATCGACTGTCTGCCTCTAAGCCAGGTGACCTAAACCTGGCTGCCTCTGGGGTGGGAGAGGAGAGAGATGCCTGGCACCTAGGATGGAAAATGAGCGACTCTGGTTGGAGCAGCCCTCCCCTGTGTGCATGCATCCCTCAGCCGTCACCCCTGACAAACAACCTGAGCTGGCCATAAAGAAGGTGGAGGGCTCGGCAAAGAGTTGAGAGATGCTAATAGGGAAAGAGGACACCAGCAGGTAGAGGAGATGAAAGGTGGTTAACTAGATACAAAGGGCTAATTACCAGCTCTGCAAGCTGAGACCCAGGGAGCTCAGCCATCCTGCTCCTCTTTGCTGGGGTGGAACAGAGGAAGGAGGCATGCTGGGGTTGGGGGGAGAGGGCAGGTGGGACAGAGGGCCTGCGATGAATAACCAGGTGGCTCTCCAAGGCCCCAAGAGGGATCTGCCTCGGCATCCAAAACCACACAGTGTCTCTCCCCTCTCTGGTTCCAGAGGAGGGGGTAGAATTGAACCTCAAACCTGTGATGGAAAATCTCCACTCCCACAGGTAGACCAGGAGTCTGAAAGATCTGGCTTTTCCCTTGTCCCCGTGCCTTATTATCTCTATGACTGGGGTCAAGTCGTTTTAACTTCTCTGAGCCTCAGCTGCCTCGTGAGTAAAATGAGGAAGGAATTTCCACTCTACAGTATTGTTGAAAGGATTACATGATCCTTCAGGTTGAGTGCCAGCACGGAACCCAACAGGCTCAAAGATGTGGAGGCCTATCGCCCCCCTTTCCTCATTTATAAATTGGGATTACTACTAATTCCCATCTTATAGGGCTTTGGAGAGAATTAAATACAGGTATGTCTGTATGTTCTATAAACTTTAAATTCCTAATGATGGTTCTTATTAGGTAAAGCTGGGGTCCCCAGGGAGCATTTACAGTAAGGCGCTGGAACGTCTGTAGCTGTGGCTTGGGACAGGAGGAAATTAGCAGCACTCCTGGGCTTGTGCTCACAAAGTCTAGGCCAGGTTCTCTGGACAAACGGTTCATCACTTCTCCTACAGTACCTCTCTTTTCCCAGGGCATGGGTTAGGCCAACTGGAATGGAAGCCACTGCCTTGTCCAGATCCTGGCCTTTCAGTGGAAGCCCCTGCAGCGTAAGTCTCCCCATTACGCACCCTCCCCTCCTTCCCCCAGCCTACTCTAGGGGCCTGCCGCCTGGGTTTCTTGTTTTTCCTGGAGAATAACAATGGATTGGCCTTGTGTGTTTATTCGTTCCTAGGAAGGGCTGGTTTCTAACAATGGGCAGATCTCTACCAGCATCCTGCTCTGACAAAGGCTGAGTGAATGAGGGGCAGCTAATTCAAAAGAAAAGTACACCCTGCTTTTTGTCCCCTAACAATACGTGAAGGCAAGAAATATGATCTTTGAAATCCTCGCCTCCTGCTATTTTATCATCATTATTTGCATTTTATTGACTTTTCAGAGTGAAACGTGGCTGGCAAGAACAGAAAGAATTATAGCAAAGGGGCACAGTGGCTACTGCCTGGATTCAGAGGATGGGGAAGAACATTCTAACACCTCCACTCAGATGCTAATGACCTCATTCTCCATCCTTGAGACTCACGTCACGCAAATCTACCCTGGACTGGGGTTATAGACTATCCACCTCACCCTCTCCTACACTTCTCTGGTGTCTCTAATCCTACTGGAGACTTGAGCAGAGATTTGGGGCTTTATTAACAACTGTTGGATCTCCTTCCTTTGGATTAAAGATGCTTAAGCCTTCAGCCTTGAAACTTAAAAGAAAAGGAAATCCTCTGGATAAACACCATCTTTCATAAACATCTCTCCAACACACACCCATCCTGCAAGTCAGGAGTTCCAAATTCCAATTAATTAGCACGAATTGCTGCAGATAATTCGGGCCCAGCGAGCTGATGGGGCTTTTGTGACGTTACAGAACATCTCTCAAAGTTCTCCGGGTGGTAAGAAAACACTGCAGCTTTCTGGCATAGGATGACCTCAAATACCCCCATCCAAATATCCCCCCGACTACCTCATTATTGCCCTTTGAAAAGAAGACTTGCTTCCCAGTCATCTCTGGGCCTTGGGGGATGGCCTCTCTCTCTCTCTCTCTCTCTCCTGCTGGTGCCACCCAGGTGTCCCACAGCCACACACCCGCTCTCAGAAAGCCCAGACTGACAGAGCTGCCATTTCCAACCATTCCCTCATTCTTTGTTTTGGAGACAAAAATCTTGAATATTTAGCCTGGTCCCATAGCCTCCCATTCTCTTCTTGTCTGGGGGTTCCCCTATTACATGGCTTCCAAAACCATTGCTGGATGGAAACCACTCTCAAGTCTCTGAGGACTTGCTTACAGCCCAGGCCCAGGGCCCTGCTTGGCCTTCAGTCACCACGACCTCTGCAGCACACTACCAGGCCAGCCTGCTTCAAGACTGCTTCTCTCCTGATTCTCATGACCTTGCTCAGGTTCACCTGACCTGTCTAACCTCACCTTCCCTGTGCCCTCCCTGGACTTGGTGTCAGCCTAGGCTTTTCTCTGGACTCAGGCAGCTTCCTGGCTTCCACTGTCCATCTTAGGCTGAGGATTCCCCAATCCACGGCTTCACTGCCCTTTCCACCATCTGTGAAAGTCTCCACTTGGATGACATCCATCACCCCCAACTCACCTTTTCCCAAAGTGAGGTCATCAGCTAGTTTATATCTTTCTTTAAGTTAAAAACTTTTCTTCCCCTCTCCAACAGGAAGCCTTGCTTGATAGTAGGTCCAGTAAAAGAGGCCTGGAGATTATAGTTGATCGCAACTGCAGTATTGATGTGAAAACATTGAAGCAAACAGGGCTATGTTCCTAGAGGTCCGCTAATCTCATGGAGACCATCTACACCACCTGCACTAATAGGGAGGTGATGCCCAGCTGGCGTCTGATCAGACACATTCTGTTCAGTCTAGAGCAGTGGTTCTCAAAGCTTAATTCCTGAGCTCCTTTCAGGGACAGAGTGTCCATGGAGTTAAAATATTTTCTTAGTAATACTAAGATGTTATTTGCCATTTTTCCTGTGCTGATACTTGCACTAATGGTATAAAAAGCAACGGTGGGTGAAATTGCTGGCACCTGAGCAAGAATTAATGATGGTGGCAGCTGCAAACTGTGCTGGTGGTCATTGTAGTCTTCACCACCTCCCACTTGCAATTAAAAAAAAACAAAAAACAACAAACAACTTCGGGCTTCTCTGGTGGCGCAGTGGTTGGGAGTCTGCCTGCTGATACAGGGGACGCGGGTTCGTGCCCTGGTCCGGGAGGATCCCACATGCCGCGGAGCGGCTGGGCCCGTGAGCCATGGCCGCTGAGCCTGCGCGTCTAGAGCCTGTGCTCTGCAACGGGATGAGGTCACAACAGTGAGAGGCCCGCGTACAGCAAAAAAAAAACCCAACAGCAACAAAACAAAAAACTGCATGTCCTTGATGAAGCAGTAAAGATAAATTTTTATTAAATATTGACTGTTCAGTACATGTTGTTTTAATATACTCTGTGATGAAATGCAAAGTCGGCATACAACAATTCTGGTGCACATCAGAGAACAATGGCTGTCTCGCAGAAAAGCATTTATGGGATTGAGTGGCGAGCTGAACTAGCCGCTTTTTCCATGGGACGCCATTTTTAGTTGAAAGAATGACCAATAACCATGGTTATTCAGACTTGGGTATTTGGCAGACCTGAGCCTAATATTTCAAAGAAAATGAGCCTGATATTTCAAAAAAATGACTGATGGTATTTGTTACCAATGATTAAAAACTGAGGTCTCAAGCAAAAATTAGAATTTTGTAAAACTTGTATCAGCCACCATAATCTTGACAGTTTCCTATCACTTGAAGAATTTCGATGAGACCACATATTAACTAATGTGATTTTTTTTGATATTATGTAACAAAATGTGTTAACTTTGGAAGATGTGCATAACTCAGCGAACCTATATTTTCCAAATGATCAGTACAGCATGTTATGAAAACAAGCATGCGTAAAAGATTCGTTCAAAGTGCAAGATAGGCTAATGAATTTTAATGTAAGAGTACAGAAAGTTCATTGATAAGGTTTCAGATTCCACATTACCACTAACCTCTAAGAAACTACCACTTACTGAGTTTTGCCAAAGTATCAAAGAAAAATATATGAAAAGGCTACTAAAATATTTCTCCCTTTTCTAAGTACATATCTGCATAGGCCAGATTTTCTTCATGTACTTCAACCAACACCGATCACAACAGATTGGAAGCAGAAGCAGATGTGAGACTCTAGCTGTCTTCTATTAAGTCAGATATCAAACAGATTTGCAAAAATGTGAAACCTTTCTTTGTGCTGAACTTTTTTTGTTTTGGAAAATGTATTTATTTTTATTAAAAATCATTACTTATATTAACATGTAATGGTTTTATTGTCATTTTAAAGGAATTAATAAATAATAAAAATTTTAAACTGTTTTAATATCAAAAGATATAACCCACATAAACAAATATCTCTGGGGGTCCTAAATAATTTTTTAAAAAGTAAAAGGGACTGAGATTTAAAAATTTGAGAGCCAATGGCCTGGAGAAAAAAATACCTTCACAAAGATGACTCCATAAGTCAAGGTTGAAGGATAATATGTTTTAAAACTGGAAAAGATTTGAGGGGAACATAAGAGGTGCCTTCAAATACTTAAAAGGCTGACATGAAGTCTAAGAGAGAGCAGATTTTTTTTAACTCCAGGGGGCCTATCTAAGATCAGAATGGAGGATTTCACTGCATTATACAACTTCTAACAAAAATGATAGAATCAACTCTCTCCATTACAGAAGGGGAAGGCAAGGTCCAAAGAGATGCTGGGAGTCGCCTGAAATGACATAGACAGTAGCAAAGCCAAGATTAGAAACCAGTTATCCAGATTCATACTTCATAATCCCGCGGCGCTGAAGGGTTCTGAGCTCCGTATCACTGGCAATGTCCAAAGAACACGTAAGTGACCCAGTGCCACGCTACTGTAGAGTCCATTCTCACATCTGATAGAGACTGGCCCAGTCTCAAAGGTACCCTCCCACTCTGAGATGCTACGGTATCTCAGTTTTGATCCCAAGGAAAATATCTTTATCCACGATCTCCAAACTTGGAGATTGAAAGAATCTTGAAAGAATTTTGAAAGAATTGAAAGAATTTTGAAAAACTGTCTCCTTTCACACCTTTTAAAACTGACACCTAAAACTTCTGCTATATTATAAATATTACCATTTTAAAATAAACTTTTATGCCACTCTTTTAAATAAGTACTCAATGGCTTATAAACACCATAGCAATTTGATATCTACCATCACCTATTTTAAAAACTCATAAACAAGCTCGTAAGTCAAATCTTATTCCTTTCTCTACTTGAAAATGTATTTCCATTCTACTGATCCATAGAATTTTATATTAATGTATTTTCATGTTTGAAAGTTTTTAGTCATTAGCTTTTTTCATACTTCTCTGCAATAAAAAGATGTATTTGTAAATTGGCTTTTAATGTTTTTATGTCCCATGACCCTAAGGCTTGTTAGTTAAAAAAATAAAATTCTGGATTGGCTTATTGCAGCTATTAGTATATAAGTAATCAATAAACATACCACAAATAATTATTAAACGCAAAGGTAAATTTTCACTGGTTTTTTTATAGATAGGTGGGATTTATGAAGCTTCTTAGACAGTAACATTTTTAAATGGTCCATTTGTTCAATTCTCCTAAGGTTTCTATACCCTGGGAAGGCACCTTAAAAGATTCACGTAGGTGAGAAGCAGGTCCTCTTACAAAGGGGGTGGAGGGCAATCTTGATAGGAAAGGTAGGAAAAGAAAACTGGTGAAGCCTGTCTTCAGGAATCGGAATTTTAGAAAAGGAACAGAAGGAAGCTAAAGATGTGGAAATTGATTTCTCCAAAATGCTCTCTGCTGTCGTATCCCTTGAAAGTTTCTGTGAACCTCAGGGGCAGCTGAAGTTTTAACACTTTGTTAAAACATGAAGGGGTGTATACATAGAACCTGATTAAGAAGTAATTTGGCATTAAAACCTCCAATATTAGGGTGCCAAGGAAAACAGCCAAGAACGTTTCTGATATGGCTTTAACTGCTATACCCAACGGGGCAAATGACCAAAGAAATACAGAAATCATAATTTAGTATTAGCTTATCTTTAAGAATGCTTCCATCCAAGAGGACAGATTCAACTCTCGAAGAAAAAAAATTCCTTCATGGTAACAACGGTGACGCCAGTCCCAGGAAGTCACGTACCACCATGGTTATGCTTTCCCGTCCACATACACACTATGGCTCAATTATATTTCTTCTTTACTCACTTGTTTAAAACATTTAAAAGATAAAATAAAATTCTATCACTACATAAATGGAAAAGTAGTATTACTTGTCATAGGTAATAACCATAAAATACACTAACATTTTCAAAGTTTGTCTGTGTAACACCTAAATTAACTTTGTAAACCGCCAGGCATATTGGACTCTACTGGAACATTGGCCTAGGCCATTTACCTGTCGCAAAGAACCTGGAGCCTTGCAGTGCTATTGGGTGGAAGGCCCTTGAACACTGGCCCAAGACTTCCATTATGTTCAGATCTACTTCTAAGAGCCCAGTTTATCCTTGGTTCCAGGGAAGCAATATTTCTAAACCATGACCATTCCATAAGCCAGACCTGGAACCCCAGGAAAACCAAGGTGGTTCAGGGGACTAAACGTGCGTCTGTTCAACCTTCGTGGGTATCCAAGCCAAGGCAACTACCCTGGCCTTCCTCAAGGTCACACGGTGCTCCAATGTCATTAACAGAATAAAGGAGATAAGTAGGGGAATCACCAACTCATATACATTTGTAATTCACAGAGCATGTCAACATACCCACTATGGGACAAGAATGTCCCTGGCTAATTTGCAATGCTGGCTAAATGGTGCCTAAACATCATTAACTGTTATCATCTCTGCTCAAAATAAGCAGTTAACAAACTAGGGGAAGATGTACAACATCTCCCAAACACTTTAAAGTAACCAAACACCTTTCTGACTCTCTCCACAAAGCTCCTCCATCATCCCATTGGTATAGATTTTACAATCCTGAGATTCTATTTGTAGAGCTTTCAATGCTGGGAGCTTATACTATGATAAACTCTTTTATTTGTCTTCTGTTATTAAGGTAATATATAATCAAGAGGCTTAATGATGTTGAATCTCTTTGATTCAGCAATTCTACTTCCAGGAATTTATTCTGAGGAAACAAATCAGACCTGCGCAGAGATTTGTGTAAAATGATATTCAAAGCAGTGTTCTCTGTAAGAACAAAATATGCCACAACCTAAATATTCAGCAATAAGTGGTACATAACAAAATGAAATGCCATTTTACAAAGAAAACCAAATGACAGGAACATAGTCACAATATTATACGAAGTGAAAAAAGATTCACTCTGGCACATACAGTTTTACCTCAATTTTATTTTTTTAATAAAAATGCATATAAAATACTGGAAGTAAGCACACCAAAATATTTCAGTTATAGGAATATGGGCATTTAAAATTTCATTTGTACTTCTCTATATTTTCCTAAATTTCTAAAAAGAATTAATATCACCTTTATAATTATAACACACACACACACACACACACACACTCTCTTACACCTTTTGACTCAGAAATTCTATTCCTAAGACTCTAAGGAAATAGTATAAACTATGGACAAAGATTTATATATAAAATTATATATAAATTATCACATTATTTATAAGAGAAAAATATATACAATTTAAAAATAATTCAACAATTGGAGAATGGTGAAAAAATCATGTTGTAACTTTATAACTTTGTGCAGTTATTAAAATGCTGGCTTTGAAGCATTTTTAAGATAAATTTTGGGCTTCCCTGGTGGTGCAGTGGTTAAGAATCCGTCTGCCAATGCAAGGGACACGGGTTCGAGCCCTGGTCCAGGTAGATCCCACATGCCGTGGAGCAACTAAGGCTGTGTGCCACAACGACTGAGACTGCGCTCTACAGCTCACGAGCCAGAACTACTGAGCCCGTGAGCCACAACTACGGAAGCCCGCGCGCCTAGAGCCCGTGCTCCACAACAAGAGAAGCCACCGCAATGAGAAGCCTGCACACCACAACGAAGAGTAGCCCCCGCTCGCCGCACCTAGAGAAAAGCCCGTGCACAGCAACAAAGACCCAACTCAGCCAAAAATAAAAATAAATAGAATAAATTAATTTATTAAAAAAAAGATAAGTTGTGATGATGTGATGCTGATGACTTACATACCATTAAGTAAAAAAGCAGAACACAACCCTGTGTGATCTTGGCCATATAAAAACAATTTCTGTGGAAAAGATGCTAAAATGTTAACAGTTGCGATTTATGCATGGTGAGATTACGGTGACTGGAAAAAAAAGTTTAAAGAAGAAAATAAAAATTCCATAATGGGCCTATGCTACTTTAAAAATTTGAAAAGTAAGCATAATACATAGTTTGCCAGTGAAAATATGAAATTACTCAAAAAAGGAGAAGGAAAAGAAAATTTTCCTGTAATTACAGCACTCTGATCTAAAACAACTGCTATTAACATTCTGCTGTCTGCCCTTTTGGTCGTGTGTGTGTGTGCGCATGTGTGTGTGAGTTCATGTAAGTGCATGCGAGTGTGTGTGTGTGTGAGCCTCTGTAGGCATCTCAGGCTCTGTCCAATGGGGATCAGCGGCTGAGCCTGGGGCTGCCCACACACCTCGGGCTAATGCTCACCTGCGGATAAATTAGAACTGACACATAGGGCTGTGTCTGGAGAAAATGGTTAGGAATTTGGGAAAACCAAGGATGCTCTCAAATCCAGGGTGGACATGTGTTTCAAGCTCTACAAAGTAAAGACAGGAGATGAATTCAAGGTATACTAATTAATTCTGCCTGGGAACCACCTTCAGGTTCAAGTTAGGAGAAAGTCAGACCTAGAGACCAACCCCCACCCCCACCCCCGGACTGAGGTTTGTGACTTCCCTCTTTGCTCAGGGCAGTTCTCCTTTGGATGAGAGATCTGGAACCTTCCTTCCCATTGGCTCCAGTACAATTACTGGCTGAGTTGCAAGTAGTCAATGTCGCTTCAGCTAAATGCTTGGGTGCCTCTTCTATACAGTTTACCTAAAAGGGGCTTCTGACCAGTGTAAGGCAATTAATTCTAGCAGTGAGGGGACTGAGGGAGCTCCCAAACTTCCCTTGAGGTCAAAATAGGCTGGAGAAACTTTTGGCAAATATTAATTTTTTTCTAAGATAGGTCTGTGCAACGAGGGGCCCTCCTCCAGTCAAGGAGTGGGGAGCAGACACAGGAGCTGATTGATCAAGAATCCTCCTGAGCTGGGCTCTGGGACAAGGGAAGGGCAGGTGGCGAGGCGAGAGACAGCCGAGGGGGGCACAGGGTCTATGAGACTGAAAAGGAACGAAGCCCCGGCAACTCTGGGCCCCGTGTGAATGAGGGCCTGTCTTCATCCTCCGAGGATTATTTCAGGACTCGGGCCTGACAGATCATTTCAGGACATTCACTAGACACCCAGGAATAGCTCTTGGCTCCAGTCACAAGATTCGCCACCCAAACTCATCCATTTCCCTAATGGTACAATCCTCCTCTCTATCCGACCTGGGAGACTGGGTCACCATAGCGAAAATGCTGATTCTATAAAAACCCACGCCGTGGGATAGCCAAGGTGGAGGGATAATTCTCAGTTCAGGAAAGGGAGAGAGGAAGTGTCCAATCAATCATACAGCATCCATTAAGCAACTACTTACAGGACACTGTGCCCGGCATTGTGGGAACAAAGAGCCGTCTAAGACACAGACCCTGGGTCTGGAGGGGGATGAACACACCACCGCTTGAGAGGCCTCAGGCCTAACACAGGCCCTTTGAGAGAAGGCCAGGTTGTATGGCTCCAGTGTGTGTCACGTTGGCTAGGGAAGTGAAGCAAGCTTGTTCTCTCCCTGGCAGTGCTACAGACTCACTGCTGTGACCACAGTGTGTGTGTTGGGGAGGAACCCCATGGGAATAATTCCAGCCCTCTGCAGGCCCTCACCCAGGGGCATTGCAAAACACTGAACACCATGTTTGTGTCAAGGCCTTGGGCACTGAAGGAAGGTGCTGGATCCCTCATACAAAGTAGACGTGACCTGAAACTGACGTGACCTGGGCACTGACTCAAAAAGAGGCCACACGGGGCTTCCCTGGTGGCCCAGTGGTTGAGAATCCGCCTGCCGACGCAGGGGACACGGGTTCGTGCCCCGGTCTGGGAAGATCCCACATGCCGCGGAGCGGCTGGGCCCGTGAGCCATGGCCGCTGAGCCTGCGCGTCCGGAGCCTGTGCTCCGCAACGGGAGAGGCCACAACAGTGAGAGGCCCGCGTACAGCAAAAAAAAAGAGGCAGCACGTTCAGACACAGGCCCAACGCCACCCAAAGACATGAACTCCTTGTGCCTCTAAACCTTGTGGCCCTAACTGCCTGTTTGCCTCATGTTCTTATGAATTGTACCAAGCAGGGAGCAGGGTGGACGGGGTAGGGATAGGAAAAAGAAAACTCACTGGGATTCCAGGAGCATGTCGTGTCCATGGGGGGACATCTCCTGCCAAGTGCTTTGGAATTTTAGCTTTATGTTTCTTCAGGGACAACTGAGGCTTTTTTAAGTCTGATGTGAAAGATGTTTTCCTGGTGACCATGGGACTTCTGTGCGCCTGCCCAGCTGGGCCTCCAAAACTCTTGAGAACATGTGGGGTACCACAGCTGGGAGTATCCAACGAGACAAGGGCACCAGGAGGAGGAGACAAAGGGAGGTGATGACTTATGCCTGGAGTGGCCTTGTGAGCGGGGGCTTGAGGGAGGCGAACAGAGACAGGCGCAGGAACCCCAGCCCATCATTGATTTCAACACCTGCATTTACACGGGTGGGAGCAAGGAGAGCCAGCCTCGGGGGTCTCATAAAGAAAGGCTCAGCAGAGAGGTGAATGAAGAGAGTGTTTCCGAAGTGCTACCTGACTTTAGAGGTTCAACTGAGACTATTCTTTGAGAGAGGAGTTGCTGCTTCTGATAAAGAGCGAGGAGGGAGAGATAAAGGAGTCGTCTATTGTTGGGCCTTGGAGATGGAAGAAGCAGAGAGCTCCTATCTGGGGAGGAGCTATTCTCAGCCAGCACAGTGCATTAAAGCAGAGCTTTAAGCGTCCTAAAGCAGAGCTAAAAGCGAGGCTCAGACTGCAAGAAGCAAACGGCAGGGCTGTGGCAGAAGAAGGTCACCCACTACTGTCCCTCCTCCCTATCCTATAAAACGCCAGGATATCCCTCCCTCCTGTCGGGAAATGCAGGGGAAGCTCTTAGGGAAGGCCCAGAACACGGGGCACTGTGGTACATGTAGAATTAGCGCCTCTGGCTTACAGAGCATCCTCCCTGGCTCCCCTCATCTGACTGGTGGGTGGCCGTTAAATGGTAGGAGTATGAGACCAAGAACAGCAAGAGGAATACAAAAGATGACCAGGGAGGGACATGTATGCTGATCAGAGAGGAATTTAAAGGGCCTTGGGAAGGATAAAAGTTATCAGATCTTGGTCCAGTTGCTTTAGATGGGACAGTCTTAAGTGAAAACTGGGGAGCCATATCTCTGTCTAGAACTTAGCAAGGGGGATAGAACTGCAGAAGCCTCAGCAAACTGTGCTGGGGGAAGCTAGGCGGCACAGCCCTTGGTGGTGGCAGCATCAGTGTCCACAGGCAAATGCTCAGGTCCCTTCTCCAGGCCAACTCAGGCCCAGCATGGAAGGAGACCCAGTCAGAGAGGCAACTGAATTGCCACGTTCTCAGAGTCCCTAGAGCTGGGATGGGGGAGCCTGCAAGGCAGCCACTGACCTGCTCCCCTGAATTAGGGAAAGGAAGAAGGCATTAGGCGCAGACGTTCCTGTCCCAGGGGCCAGAGAACAGGAGGCTGACAGATGCAGTGTGGGAAGCGAGCTGCAGCCAGCAGGGGCAGAAATGTCCACATGGAGACCCTCCCACTCAGCCCTGTGAGCTGGCCGCCACTCCCATCCCGCCCAACATGTCCTCGACTTTCTAGTAACCATTCACTCACCCACCCCACGGTGTGTCATAATTCATGCCAAGTGAGAGAGCTGACGTGCACTGCACATACTGAATTGACTCTCCAAATAAATGTTAAAGACAAAACAAGGCACCGGCTCTGTGGATTTTTATACATGCTAACTCCCTAAGCACAAGAGACGGGCTTACCCGAATCTTTCAGGGGATAAAAAGACATCTATCTGACCCTGAGGCGGCCCTTTAAAAATTCTAAGGCAGAAGTGAAGGCGGGCAGCTTCAGAACCAAGAGACTCAATTTAACTGAAAGCACCACCATCCATTTAGCACCTGCTCTGTGAAGGCCCAGGGCCAGCAGGCACCTTGGGTTGGGGAGGGCTGCAGGAGGGGTGATGGCTGATGGGCACAAAGAGGGAATAAGTCATCCCCTGCCCTCGGACACATGGGCAGGGAGAAGGTCAGGCAGGACCACGGCAGCATCATTTAAGCACAAATGCCACAGGTGCTGGAGAAGAAGGAGATCACATCTGGGGCAGAGAAATCAGGAAACCTTCCTTCTGGGTAGGTCTGGAAGGTAGGGGAACAACTGACAAATTCCAGTGTGCCTATTTATTTTGTGACCTTGTTTCAAGGTCAAACCACAAGTCTGAGATTCTATTTCAACTGCCAAGTTGGGATTGATGTCTCCTTCCCACTTTTAGTTCCTTGGAAAAGCAGGTCGCAGTAAAAGCCATGTACTATTATTACCCTCAGGAGGAATGCCAAGAACAGAGTTCAAAGATCTCCTGCCCCCAGAGCCAAGCCTAGCCTGAGCATGTACAATGGACAGGCTCCAGCCAAGTGCAGCCCCAGCCAATCCCCAGAGCTCTGGTGGGAATGTGTTTAATTGGATGGCACTGGCTTTGAGTGGGCCCAGAAAATACCGGTCTCATGACAATTGGCAGACCAGTTCGCTGCACAGCCCTGCGCCTGGCTGAAACAGGGGCAAGCCAAGGGGTATCTGAAGGTGCAACAAAATTAGAGGTGGAAGTGTCCTCTCAAAGCCTCTTTCAAGGCCCAGCCCCAGTCTGACCTCCTTCTCCCAAGCCTTTAGATTGCCACACATCCCTGGACTGACCGTAGCTTTCATATTGCTCCACCAGATGGCCTGTGTTCCAGTTATGTACATGCTAGTTTCCCACGTGAGCCCTGGACCCTTCCTACAATGCCCAGCATAGCATGTTACATACAGCAAGTGTCCAATAAATACTGCTTGCTTGACGATAACCACCTCTCCCTTTTCTCTTCACCAGGCAACCAGAAGACCTTTCTGAAATCTTGTGACAGAGTGCTTTGAAGTTCTAGGTAAGATATTTTGGAACTGTGCAGTAGTCCCCACTCAGGTAGCAGGGCAGATTTCCTGAGAGGCTGTGAAAACTGGGTCCTAAGTCTAGCACCACAAAGGAAGATTTGAGGGCCCTTTTCTTAGGCAGCATCGAGTTATCTTAGGAACCCAGAGGCGATTTTATTTTCCTCCTGCCGTGGCAGCCCCAATTCAGCTGTCCTCACCCAGCACTGCAGCCCCTTCTTGGGTCATGACCTGTTCTTACCCTCAGATCCAGCGGAATGAACTGAAGGTCAAGAAAACTGCCCTGTAGGACCTGGTCCTTTATCCTGGAACACGTTCAAAAGGAGAATATCAAAAAGCACACACAGACATACTGATGACTGTGTTTGGAAAGGTTTTGTGATGGAAATCTAAAACCCAGAACTGAAAAAACAAAAAAAACAAAAAACACCTCACCTGTAACCACAAAGAGATTCAGTCTGATTCAGTGGCTTGGAAACTGGTATCCAAAAACACCCCAGCTGGTAGGTCAGGAAACTTCTACCCTCCCACAGGCTGTGGGGCTTTCAATTGTCTCTCTCAGACCCACTCTGAGGGTGGAAGGTACAAAACCAACCAGGAAAGGGTATTTCCCCCCTTCCCTCTGAATCCCCTCAGCCTACCTGAATACTTATTTCCAGCCAGCAAAAGGGGCTTGGCCATTTTGACACACAACAAAGGGGCCTTCTCTAACCTCCCAAGTGTGTCTGAGGTGACTCTTGCTGTCACCTGCCAAATTACCTTACCCAACCTTAGCTTTTATCTCAGCTGTCTTTGATCACCCTCCCTCCATCACACCCACCCAGCTTTCTATTTTCTCTTCCTTCACAAAACAAATGCCCCTGGAATGGTTCTAAGGCAGAACAAGTCTAGATTCTAGCCAAGAGCCACCCCCAAGGCACAGACACATGACACATCAGAAGAGCAAGGTTTTGGAGTTCGAGACTCAAGTCATCCACTCAGTCTGAGCCTGTTTCCTCATCTGTGAAACAGAACAAAAATTCCCATCTCAGTGCCCACGGTCAAGAGTGAATGAGTAACATTTGTAAAGTGCATGGCCCATAGCCACATTCAGTTAATGTCTGCTGAAGGAGCCCATCACACTTCATTCATCTTCCCCGGCCAGCCATCCTACACAATTTCCCTAGCTCCGAGATCTTCCCTTAAGAACAGACTCTTTTCTCCCCTGAAGGTAATAACGTAGGCACTCTTCTTGGAAATCTGAAAACAGTTCACTGCTTCGGCGCTATCTGGAGGTCTCTGCAGCGGGCTGTGGGCAGTGGAAAGTGAATGGCAGGCCAGAAAGAGCACTGGGCTGAGAATCTGAAGGTGTTACTTAGACCACTTTTTTGGTCCTTATATATTCTGGATCCACCACACAGCACAATCTCTATGCTGGATCCTGGCAATAACATCCCTGAGAGAGCTACCCTTCTGGGAAAGGTCTCTTCAACTCTAAGTAGTTTGAACATTAACCCTGTTGGAATCAGTTGGTCAACCATCAACCAGAGGAAGAAAGCAGCATTTGACACAGCAATGCCTCCACCAGACTACCCTTCCCCATAAGCTGCCCCTCACAGCAATGTTGCTACTGCCCAAGGCTTGGGTGGGGAGGGAAGTTCTGATCTGAACTGACTGCACATTATCACTTCCCCCTTTGCCACCATGAAGGGGAGAGTCCACAGCAGCCAGGATGACTAATAACATCAGCTCATGCTTCCTGAACGCTTACTGCCTCCCAGGTACTGTGAATGCCTTATCCATGTCATCTCACCATGTTGAATCTTCACCACAATTCTGTGAAGTAAGGACTCTTGTTGCCCCATTTTACAGATTAAGAAACCGAGGCTTACTGGCATTAGGGGACTTTCTCAAGGGCGCATAGCTCTTACAAACAGCACTGGGATACAGAACCAAGTCTGCCTCCAGCCCCAGCAAAAGACACTAGGCGCTAAGGAACCAGAAGGAAGCCAGTACTGAACTTACCTGATAGGAAAGGCCATCCTTTCGGGGGTTGAGGCCTATTTCCTCCATGGATGGGGTGTTCATCATCACCTCAGTCATCTCGGCTGATCTCAGATAGTCAGGGCTGCCAAGAAACCCAGAGCAAAAGTCAACAAACACACGCACTTTCACATGCCTACTCTCAGTGCCTTCTGCTGTTAAATTAGAGGACTGCCTGGAAGCAGGATGAGAGGTGTTCAAAACAGAACTCGCCGAAAAACGAGCTCATGCCCCGAGGAAGCACCTTACAAGCCTAGAGCATCAGGGCTCTCAACCTCCACCAACAAAGCCCATTGTCTGAAAACCGCTCTGGCAAACCTCCTCTTCCCTCCTCTCCTGTACTAGTCCCTACTGGCACAGAGCGACTCTGGATTTTCTTTTAAGTGACAGAACTAGAAAAAAAAACCAAACAGTAAGTAGCTGAGGTCGTCTATCTATATCAAAACCAATTCAACCCGTCTCTAGGGGAACTGAATATTATTATTACATAATGATAACAGGTCAACCTCAGAGAAACCAAGTTCGATAATGCTGCCTTCCTAAATTTCTCTCTGTGTCTCTGGTGTTCCTTTTTGCAAAATGTCCCACTTAAAGCCCCAAAGGGTCAGCTTTCTGAAAGCTTCACATCTGCCATCCAACCTCCTTCTCTAGCCCCAGCCACAGCAGCTGCAAGCTCACAGCTTGAAAAACATCCCCTGGATTAAAAGCCTTAAGGATGCCCGGACTCTGACTGCAAAGGAAATTTCCAGAGGGGCCAAGCTGGCCCACCAATGGCTGACATGTGAAAGTGCTTTGTACTCTGTAAGCAGGATACAAATGTTCCATTATCCTCACACAAGCCATGGGCACGTACAGGGTCCCGAATGTGTAATGCCAAATAGCACATACCAAAGTCAGTGTACTCCCTACACAACAGGCAATATTTTCACCATCATGCCTTTACACATGGTTAAAAAAAAAAAAAGCCTTAGAAAGACTGTATCTAAGGAAACAGGGGTACCAAACTCTTCTTCATTTTACAGCTACTACATAGAGTAGAAATGGCACAGGATTTGGAAACAGAAGCAATAGGTTCTGGTCCAAGCTATGCCACTCAAGTGCTGTGTGATCTTGAACAGGTCATATAACCTCTCTGAGCTGCAGATGCGCTGTTAGTCTGTTACCATGATGCTAATAATGCATATCTCACAGTTATGGTAAAGGACTAATCTCTGGGGGGGAAAGCATTGCAAACTATGAAATGCCAATCGACTGTAAAATAATACCAAACCTTAATCTCTCAGGGGACAATAACCCTGATGAGTCTTAACACCATCTTGGCAAGTTTTGAGTGGCCAGGGGCACACAGCCTCCACTGCCTTCCAAGTCTCACCCATATGGTACCTGGAAGTGGGAGGGAAGGAGAGCTCAGAGAAGAGAGGTACGCAAGCCTCCGGGGTGAGGAAATTTTTACTTTGTTTTGAGAGTTCAGTCTCCTTTCTAAACAGAGACGGGCTGGATTGGGGGAGGGGAGACTAAAAGAAGATGGTAGGCTTCCGGGCAAGTTTAGGGTCAGGAGCCAGGACTCCAAAGTCAGTTTCCCCCTGGGTTATGGAGAGGCTACTGCCCATCCCCAACGTAATGGGCCAGAAGAGCGCCCACCGGGCTCTCTCGCCAGGCTCTTAGCCTGGTGTCCGGGCGTTCGCTCCTCGCTCCCGGCTGTGGCGCGGGGCCGAAAAGTTGAAGCAAGAAGCATGAACTTTCCGGTATCTGAGCTGAGCAGGACTGCGCGGACATGGAGCCTGCGGGGCCGGGCTCTCCGCGCCCGCACCTGGGAGCGAGCTCCAGGCCGCCAGCGCTCGCCCCCCGACAGCTCTTCCTCTTCCCCAGCGCAGGAAGGAAGCAGCAGCCGGTGCGCAAGTCCCAGCGGCCGTGGGCCTCGCTCTTCAACGAGGCGGGCGCCCCGGGCGCATCCCTCCCAGCCCCGATACCCGGTCGGGTGCAAACCTCCGCCTCCCCCCCACCCGGCCCGGGCTCCTTCCCGGCGGGCCCGGTGAGGGCGGCTCCTCCCCAACCCGGGCCCCCATCAAGGCGCGTCGGGTTTAGGGTCTATGTAGAGAAAAGGGATCGAGAGGGTGCAGCGAGGAACTGTGCTGCTGCCTGTGGCTTCAGTCGGGTTACGTGTGGGGAGAGCGTTTTCCCTCACCCCTCGGAGCTCTGCAAACGCCGCCGCTGCACCAGCTCAGCTCCGCTGCCGCCGGCCTCGACGCCAAGACTTGCATGCAAACAAAAAGGAAAAGGGGAGGGGCCCGGGGAGAGCAGGAGCCCCCTACGCCAGGCAGGGCGCGCGCCTTCCGCAGCCCTCCGCGAAGGGGCTTTTATTAGCCGGGTTCAGCCGTGACCCCTGGTTCTCCCCCGACCCCACTACGGCCGTACGCACACCCTCCCAGCCGTCACTTAAGTGAGAGCTTCGAGTTCACTTCCTTTGTCTGGATGCTCTCAGCGCCACCTCCCCACCCCCACCTTTGCAACCTTGACGTTGACTCCTGCTCCGGCTTGGGCGGCGGGTTAGTGCCCGGCGCCCGCGCCACCCGCTACCGTCGCACAGAGCAGGCACGAGCAGGCGCCCGGGCCCCGCAGCCACGGCCGCGAGACGGATGCCCGCCGAGGGCGCAGGATACTCACCAGTGAATGGGGAAATATACAGACATGAAGTCCTAGGGGAGCCTGACCCACGCCCTTGTGATTTAAACACGGTCACTGCGTCTCGGGTAAGGATGTCACGGGCGCAGACAGGCGCGGCAGGCTGCCGAGTGTGGGCACTGGGCGTTCGCCGGTCCGCCTCCCGGAGACAGCCCCACTGCCAGCAGCGTCGGCAAAGCAGACGGAGCTCTCGGCTCTCCACCGAGCTCGCGGCCCCACAAAGAGCCCAGGAAGCCGTATTTATAGGGGCGGGGGCGGGGCTCGGCTCCGGGAGGCCCCGCCCCCCCTCGCCCACTCCTGGAATAACGTCACCAAAATCATGAATGGCTTCGGCGCTCGCAGCTCCCGCTGGCGGCGGCTCGGGGGCGCGCTCGGCTCTGCTCCCCGAGGGCAGTGGTTTGCTGCAGCTTCTAGCCCGGCCCCCACCCCACGACTCACACACTCAAACACGCGCGTGGGCACGCGCGCGCGCACACACACGCACGCAAGGGGACCGGAGTTCAATGTCAACGCTACTTCAGACCTACAATCCCGCGGGCGTTGGTGCCCCGCGCCCCTCTCCCTGCACACACCTCTGGGGCCGGGTGGTGGGGGGTACTTGGGGGCAGAGGACCGTGGTGTGAGGAGGGCGCCGGGGCCCGCTCCGGACGTGACCGCTCGGCGCGGGCGCGGGCGCGGGCGCCATCCCTCAACCAGCGCCCTCTTTTGTACCCACTCGCCGTCCCCGGCCCACACCTCGGGACCCCTCTTCAGCGTACATCCCCCAAACTAGGCCTTTCCCTGGCATCCTCGCCCGTGGCACCTGGATTGCTGCGCCCGAGACGCGTCTCTTCTATCCCTGGGAAGATGCGTGCAAATGAGAGCACAGCTAAAAAAGAGGCAGTGGGAAGGTGGGAGGGGACGCGGAGCTGCGGGACCGAGTGCCCGCGGGGGTCACGTTAGCTTGCAAGGGACTGGTCTGCAGCCCTGAGAGCCGTGGAGGGTGCGCGAAAGGATGTGGTGTCGTCGTAGGGTTTTTCCATTGGACACATACACACCCGACCCGTGGCGGGGGAACGGGGGTGCTGGAGGACGCCGCACAAGCACATCCCACCAGCCTTGGCTCCCAGATCTCCTCCAAGAAGAAGAAACAAAGAGCTTCAGCCGAACCCCTCCCACACTGCCCGGGAATTGCAACGCCGGGAGTCCCTCCGTGCGGTCAGGCTGCGCAGCCCCCAGAGCAGGGATGGGAGTCTGCCCCTCTGTGGCTGGAGTGCGTTGCTTCACACCTCTGCCTCAGAGACTCCTGTAAAATGGCTTTATAACCCCGACTTAAGTGTGTACTGGGGACAGAGGAAGTCTATGTGTGTGTGGAGGGGGGAGGAGGGGTGACAGGGGGAGGACGGTATCCAAAACTAGGCAAAATGAAGTGTGCATTGAAGTCAGCTCTTTGAAAGATAGTGAATGTATTGAATCCATATATATGCGCTTAAAAGTAGAAACATCAGGTTTATCTCAGGTAAAGGAGGATAGGATTAATGGTGAGGGCTTAACAGTGGCAGGGCCATGAGGAGGCCCTCATAATTTGATCAGCCCTCTCAAGCCAACCCAAATAAAAATAATCGATAAGAATTGACAAGAATAATTCAATTAAAACTAACTTTGCTATTTTTAGTCATTCATATATACAACCTGAATAAAAACAGTGAACTTCCGATGAAAATGCAGCTTCAAGGTCAGCCCCCTAGGGACTTCCCCGGTGGCGCAGTGGTTAAGAATCCACCTGCCAATGCAGGGGACACTGGTTCGAGCCCTGATCCGGGAAGATCCCACATGCCGCGGCGCAGCTAAGCCTGTGTGCCACAACTACTGAGCCTGAGTTCTAGAGCCCGTGCTCCGCAACAAGAGAAGCCACCGCAATGAGAAGCCCGCGCACCGCAACGAAGAGTAGCCCCCGCTCGCCACAGCTAGAAAAAGCCTGAGTGCAGCAACAAAGACCCAACGCAGCCAAAAAATAAAATAAAATAAAATAAAAAAGATCAGCCCCCTAGTCGCTCCCTCCAACCAGAGAAATTCAGGAGCTTCTCGTCACCCCCATCTCCACTCTCTCCCCACAAGATAAATCAGAAATTGATTTGTGCTTCTAAGTACCACCTCCATTCTGCTCCTCTGGAGGTACTGTCCTGATGGAGGGCGATGATGCTTCTGTGGACAGGTGCCATGGTGGGGTGGGGATTCCAGGTGTGAGGTTACTGCCGCCAGGGGGCTCTGTTTGTGCCTTGGGTGTAGGGTGGGGAAGCTTCTCAAAGGGTGGGTGTGACATGTCATCTACTCCACCAAAGGAGAAGCCAGTGCTTGGAGAACTGGTTTCCAGGCTGGACTTTCTGGGGCACTTAGAGGAGAGTGCCTGAGCTAGAGCCTGGGTGAGCAGAACTGATGCCTTCTGCCATCTCTCCCCAGTAGCAACCTGTGGCAAGGCCTGGCATGAAAGACTGTCTCACCACCTTTACACCAACAGCCATGCATTATATCTTTGTGATTATTGCTTTGTGAAACTTTCAAAACTCAGAAAGCTACCCCCCCCCCACACACACACCCCTTAGTGTCAAAATGGCCTCATTTTTGAGAAGAGGATGGGAAGTAAGGCCTCCATCAGCAGATATCTGGCCTATCAGGCCTCTGGAAAAATTTCCTACATTGGAGAACATTGAGGTAATTATCTTATGCTCCTCTTGGGGAAAATTTGTATTAATGCCAATTTTAGCTAAATTTCACCTCCGTCAGTAGGATGCAGTTGAAAGTAAGCCTTGAGTTGGGACGCCAAATCTATAGTTTCTGTTTCCCCTCTGGGTCCCCATGACACATTCATTCATTTGAAAATATGGGAAGCATAGGGCTAAACTTTTATACAACTATAACAAATATAACATTTCTCAATCCGAATACTCTCTATAGCACCTTGCAGGTTTTCAAAGCATTTCCATGATCTCAACTTTCAAAAGAATGTAGAAAGATTACCATAGCACAACTTTACAAATATGCCAACAGAAGCTGAAATAAATGAAGGGTGTTTCCAAGGATCACACAGCCACTCTACTACATTGCTGTGGGGCACTGTGTTTCCTTCATCTCTCTAAAGACACAGGTTATTTTAACCTGCAGACTGACCATTTCTTCCCAATACCCCATGAGATAGGTTTCTATCCCTGCTTTCTTTGAATAAATGAAGAAACAGAAACACAAACGAATGAAGTTGCATTGAGCTGCAGAAACTTAGAGCTGAAAGAGACTTTCCAAATCACCGAGTCCAGTCTCCTCATTTTACAGGTGAGAAGACATCGAAGATTAAGTGGCATGTCCAAGGTCGCCAGGCTATTAAGTGGTATTGATGGAACCTGAACGCAGGCCTTCAAACTGCTGGTCAAATGTTCTTTCCACGACAACCCCACGCCTTGCATTGCACTTGCCAGGAAGTCAGCAACAGAAGTCAAACACACGACCTGGTCTCTTGAAGCCCCCTCAGTCCACCACCACCATTTATTGAGCATTTACTATGTGCAGACCAGGGAACTAAATACACTTCTGTAGTCCCTTCTCCTACCTTTGTCCCCAGGAACTAGAAAGTTGATTTGCAATTCTGCTTCGATAAAAATCCAAGTGTAATGAGAACTTTACAACTTGAAAAATCAAAGTTGTAATGCTTTCCAACATTACATAAATCCAGTTTCCCAGCTCCTTCTCACTCTCACCTAAAATAAGAGTTAAAAAGAAGAATAAAGGTACTGAGCTTTATATCTTATTAGAATTATCTCAGACACCACTATGCCATGTATGCAGGACACATCTCTAATTACTCATCGAGTAAAAAAGTCTCCATCCACATTCATTTAGCAACATATTCCCACACTTTATGTCCCTTCTGCCTTTGCAAAAAGGCAGTATTGCTCACAATTTGCCTAGTAGTGGTGAAGCTGGTGCTTGGGTTAGCTAGAAGGGACTTCACAAAGTAAGTTTGTTGAGATACATTCACATCTGTTAGAACACTTATGCCTCACAAACAACTTTAAGACAGAGGCACTATTGCCCCATTTTAGAGCTGAAAAAAGAGGTTCTGAGAGGTTAAGTAACATGACTCTCAAATGGCTCAACTAAAATTTGACTCTGGGGCTTGTTGGTTCTAAAGCCTATATTTTCCCCACAATGCGACATTTATCCTCCCCTCTGTGGCTTTGTTTGTTTTAACAGCTAATCTATAAACTGAATACACAGGTGTTGATTCCAATAGCAAAGATCAGGACTACTTTGTGACCATCCAGTGGGATAGTAGGGCTGGCAGAATAAAATTTCCCACCCTGGGAATCTAGGAATTTCTCAAACTATCAGTCAAAGGCTTGGGGTAAAAAAAAAAAAAAAAAAAAAGTGAGTGGGAGAAAGGGAGTTTCTAGCCAATTTTTCAGTGAAACTCATTTGAGTATATAAGAAATCTGAAAGGCAAGAATGTGTGTGGGTTGATGTGAGGATGAAATGAGATAATGTTATGAAAACACTTGGTAAGTTGGAAAGCACTGAGCAGATGCACGGCTTGTTTTTAAGATGTGGAGGGGGAGGAAAGAAGGGGTTCGGCAGACATGATTGCATCTGCTTCAGTTTTTCACTTATTTCAACCACAGACTGCCCCATTTTCCCCTGGAGCCCCTTGACTGAAGTTTCCAGCTTTTGCGGGGCAGACATCAGAGGCAAGCAGTGAAGCTCTGCCTGGTGGGCACTGCTGTGGTGCCAGAGTCCTAGCAGCTCCCCTCACACCCCATGGAGTTTTCGGTGCCTCCCAGCAAGCGTTCAGCTGGGTTTTGGGCACACGATGAATGAGCGGGCCTGAGAGTGTGGGCACGCTCTCCCACCTCAGCCGTTAAGGAATTAGCAGTCCATGACACAGAGCAACCCAAACCCACCAGACAGAATCCTCTAGCCTTCCACTGACTTTGCTCTAAGTCCTCAGCAAGTTGTGTAAACTCTCTGTCTCAGACTCCTAAAGCAATAAGGCAGGCAATAGCGTCTCTTTTTAGCTCTCAGGGCACTAATAAGGCTGAGAGAAGTTGCTTTAATAAATGCTCAAGAGCAAAGTGCTCTGCATCCTATCATCAGAGCCCTGCAGCCCAGTATGAAGCCCGTGGATGCTCTTGCCCCGTGCATCTCACGAGGAGCCTCCACCGTTCTGCCCAGAATGTTCTCACCCCCAAAAGAAGCCTGGGATCTGGCAGCCCATGAACTCTTGCCTTCCCAAATATCAAAGAGATTCAGCCCTGGCTTATTCTTTATTTCTATCAAGGTGGCTTTGAACCAAAGGGATTTTTTCAGAGAAAGAAAACTCTATGGAATCTTTAGGGTCCAGGCTCTTAAAAGAAAACACTAAAACTGGAACCAGTTCAAGGCTCTCGTGTCCAATTAAGGAAATACTCACATTCCTGTCCTGGCTCTGGCCCTAGCATGCTTTCTCTCTTTCCACATCTACACAGGAATGTACTTTAACAGCCAGAAAAGAGGTTACTATCACCAGGACACAGATCATATAGCAGAGGGCTCCTCGGGGTGGACTCCAGCAGGCTGATACCTTCCTCGAATTAGGCAAAGAGCACAGACCACAGAACAATCCAAATTCCCTTCATACCACCCTACCCCCCCACCATTTCACCCACACCTCTGGACCAGAGAAACTCCATGGCTCCTGTGGGGTTAGGAAAAAAGAGAAAAACACTTACAATAGTTTCTTGTGAAGAAAAGCACTTTCAGTTTTCTTTTCAAATATACAGGATGTCAGCTAGCTTCCTCCAGGGCCAGCTGTGTCCCTCTTGATTTCACACCCACTGTTCCTCCTTGGAGGAACAAGCAGTGAATTATGCACGCTGAGCAGCTCCTTCTGAAGGCCTCTGCCAACTCTGTAACCCAAGCTAACACCAGCTCACTGGAGTCCCCCGTGTGCTTCACACACACATGGTGCCCAGCCTTGGGATCAGATAGCTGGGTCCATATTACACCTTCCTGACCTTTCAACAACAATTCTACCAACAGGTAGAATTAAGGAGGTATTAAGCACCTACTACATGCCAGATGGTGGAGTTCCAAGGAATTATTTTAGGAGGTCTTTAGTTCTCTCCCATCTCCATCACCCCCAAAACCATCTCAAATAGACACACACACACACTATGTGACAACAGGGGGTCTGATGGGCCAACAAAGCTCTAAGACAAATCACTAAATTGTTTTAGTGATCCCCTGAATAATTATAAAGCTGAATAAAAACAGCACGTGTGCTATGTAAGTACCGTTTGCATATAAAAACCCTAGCCTCTGTGATTTGATTGAAATAAAGCTAAGTGTGTTGTCCTCCTCTAAAAAACAAAACAAAACAAAAACAAAAAAGTCCTAGCCTCTACCCTTCCTACCAGATTTTCTATCCCTGAGTTCCCTTTATAAAGAAATCAGGGGCTGCCTCTGGTGCTTGGCATGGTGTCCGTCACTGGGGAGATTGGGAGATGCCAGCCCCTCTAGGACCATCTGATAGCTGTTGTGATAGAGATGTGAGCATGGGGGGGTGTCGTGATTACTCTTGTCCTGGGGAGAAGGGTGCTGACTACCAGAATATAAATTCTACAAGGGCAAGGATTGAGTCTGTTTTGTTTACTGCTGTACCTTTACCACCTGGAAGGGTGCCTGGCACATAGTAGGCACTCAAGAAATAGTTGTTGAATAAATGAATGGTATCAGGAGAAGCTAAAGGGAAAGGATGCTACTGAGCTGGCCTCAAAGGATGGGTAAAAGCCAGAGAAAGGCGATGCTAGCAACAAGAACAGCATAAGCAAAGACCCAGGGATGAGAAAGTGCCAGGGTGTGCTGGGAACCAGGAGAGAGCAAAAGAATCTAGATCTTGGAGGGGGACACTGGAGGCCCCTAGGACTCCAAGTCTGCATGTGAAATGCAATACTTATTTGTTAGGAAAGGGCCTTGTGCTCAGCCGCATGGGCTGTGCACCAAATTTCTGGCAGGAAAAATGTCTGGAACTTCTGTTAGCCAAACCAGTCCAGTTTTCCTCACCTCTACATTATTTGAGTTAATATCAGCATTTCTCCTCCAGTTGGGTGGGGCCTAAGCAGAAGTGTTAAGTAGGTCAGATTGAATTTATGTGAATCGTGTCTTCTGAGACTTCCCCTTTCCATCTCCTCTTGTTTCACACCTTTTTTCTGAGCCGCCTCAGGCACCCACTGATCTCAAGAAACCCATGCTCCCTCCTACATATTGGCCTTCCAAGCTCCAAAGCCATCTTTTTTCTTTTCCAAAGAAAAGTCCACTCTTCAACGCCCTAATCTCAGGCAGCTGCCAAGCAAGTGAACTTGATCTGCCAAACAAATTCACACTATTGTGAGAATGACATGCTCACAATACCTCCAGGGTCTCCATCTAATAGTGCCATTTCAGGCAGGCTGAGTGGGTGAGAGGGAAGATCTCTGTGGTCCCGGAGCCTGGAGTATGGTTGATGGTCGGAGGCTGAGGGGAAACCATGCCCTGAGAGAACAGAGAAGGAAGTGAACCTCTCAGAAGGGCTGGGTGGGTGCAACCATGGGCACAATAGAAAATGACTTCCCTAGTCGGTCACAGCCCTTCTGGAGGGATCTGATGGGAATCTTTGACCCCAGCTCGAATCTGACGACAGCATTGGAGCAGATTAACGCCAGTGATCAATGGGGAGGGGTATAAAAAGTCTGGGCAGATCATTTTCTTCCTTCCTTTGTACTAAGTAGGGACGGAGTTTTAGACCAAAGGATACTTCTCCAAGTGGACCACAGGCACCCAGCACCCCTGCCCAGGCCAGGCCAAGCAGCCCACATGTGCACCAGGAGAGGTGGCCTTGACATCACTGCTGAAGTCCTGCACCAGTGTGAGCAAAGCTGATGACAGGTCGTGATGGCGAGGAAGGCCAAATGCCCTTTCACATGCTTGATGAGGCCCTGGGGTGTCAGAGGCTTCCATGAAGGGTTTCTAAGCCTTGAGAGTGGATGGCGTGGCACATGGGCTCGGGCAGAGCCGGGGACAGTACTGCTCACCAGCTACTGAGGACAGTGGGGCAGCTGGCCCCCACGTCCTCCACCCCCCACCCTGACATCAAAGCCTGAACTGCAGGACTCTTGCCTTGCATCCTCACCTGCCTTCTGAGAGAGCACCTGGCCGTCTCATTCCTCATCACCCTGGTATCCTCTTTTTTTTTTTTTTTTTTTTTTTTTTTTT